>NW_021939189.1:6614765-7334716 GCF_001715985.3 Manacus vitellinus | reverse complement strand
CAAAAAGAGTAAATACTTTGGCTTTTCCCTCTTGTGACATCCTCAATGCATTAGTTTTCCCACCCACAAACCATAGTATATTAGGAATTAATACGGCTCAGCAACTCAAAACACACAGATCGTCAGTCTCAGTAATCAGCCTGAAGAATTTTGAGGACAGTTGTTATTTACAGAAAATGATAAGAGACCCAGCAGAACACTTAACTCTAAATAAACAATGTGGAAACTTCCCTACCCAGGAAGCCCTAAGTGGCAAATAGGCAGCTCAGATGTTCCCGAGTGAGGTTTGATTGCGTTCCTGCTGAGGCTTAGCAAAAGCAGAAGACAGGAAAGGGTAAGTGAGAAAGCAGGGGGCCTTTCTCACATGTATTCACTCTCACTTCAACCAGTGTTTAGCTGTGGTTTGCTAGTTCATTAAAAACGTGTTACAAAAACCAGGCTCAGCACTGATCACCAGCTCCACTGCACAGCGTGGCCTGTGTTATAGCACAGCTCAGAGACAGGGACCTCATGGCATCTGGCAGCAGCAGGTCTCACTATGAAGGCTATGAAGGGACCTAGCAGGAGTTTGCAGCACAGACTGCCAGGTAACAGCAAAGTGAGTTCTTCCTTCTCCCCTGTTTCCATCACCAGAGTATCCGTACTTGGCAGCACGGGCACATCTCGCTTGCACAGCAAGCAGGCTCATGCTAAAGTGCAACGAGCAAGACAGGCAGCATAAATCCTGATTTAACAAGAACAGGGCTGTGTAGGTCCTAAATTAAGCATGTGTCCAAGCTACAGCCCAGCCTAAGAAAGAATCATGTAGAGAAGCATCCCATTATAACAGCGAGGGGATTGCAGTCAAACCCCATCTACTTGTAAGCACCTAGGAACTTACCTCCATCCTGCCCTGCCACTGAGAACTGGAAAAAAGAGGGTGAACTGAGAAGTGCCACATGGGGGGTAGTGTTTTAGCACTTTACCTCCCTTTAAATCTGCATGTGGTTTCTGCTCACCTTCATGATGGAAAAAACACTCACCAACAAGCAGCTGCTATTCACCAGAGGATTTGCAATCAAGCTCTAAATATAGCAAGGTGCCACAACAGAGAGGGTTCCCACACTCCTGTTAACACCAGGAACCAGAGCTTAGTGATGTGAGTGGGCTGATAACAGCTTCTGTCCTCACACTTTGTGGTTAGATGATGCCAGCTGCTGGATGCCTTCCTGCAGCTTTTCTGATCTAACATTAAAACCAGGCAAATATTGGCTAAAGTAAAACCATACGGAGTTCAGATATAAAATAGTGAGCACCCCAAGACCAACCCTTGCTGATCTTTGAACTCAGTTGTTATCTTGAAAAAAACCTTCTTCTGAATTTTGGTATGAATCTAATTAATGAATTAATTCCCTGATAATCTGTTCTCTTCTTTGTGCCTCTTTCATGATTAATTTAGTTCCAGTGAATTTCTTTTTCTGACTGCAGAGTACAAACACATTTCCTGTCCTATTAATCTCTACTTTTGACCCATCATCAGGAACTAAACAAGAGCATATACCTCCATGCCTTTATTTTCTGAATCTTTACAGAGCACAGGCAAGTTATAGAAAAGCAAGGTGCAAACAAGAAGGGAAATTGTCTTGCCCCCTTGTGCCACTACCATTGAGAAGATGGAGGTTAGGCTGGACACTCAGAAGGTGTAAAGGCTATGAAGTAGCTGAAAACTCTCCTTGATTATATCAGGCACAGATCCAGCTAAGAGGACAGTCTTGCAAGGCTGCAAAGGGCACAGGAACATCGCTCTACAACAAAAAATCCCACCAAACCAAACAAAAAACCTCAAAAAAAACCCCACCAGAAACTACACGGATGGGAAAGGTCACCTTCCTGGGATCACAGCCTACTCTCACAGGTCTCTACACACCCTGCAGGGAAATATTAAAAAAAAAAAAAAAAACCACGAAAAAAAAGAAGCAAAACCAAGCCAGCTCCCCTCCCCCAAAAGTAAAACAAAATGTAACATCTCTGTAACATCCATGGTAGAACAGTGCTGCCAGCAATTAGCATCACAAGCCTTCCTTCTGATGCCACAGTGTGTCAAGGACATTTTTAATGACGGATCAAGGGCACCTCTGTTTGTGAGGTGTTTGAGCTGTGCTAACAGCAGCCTTCTTGGCACACAAATCCAGCATCCCCAAGAGATGCAGTAAAGGCAGGAAAGCACCACAAGACAGGAGAGATCTCTGTGCAAACAGGTGCACTGCTTTCATGGCTGTTCCTGTCATACCTGCAGGGCATTAGCTCTGAAGTCTCACTGAAGATCTTTCTATTGCTTCTATCCCAATAGCTGGTTGCTATTAGAGTCACATTGTGAGTGGATGGAAATGGCAGAAACCAAACATGAGGAAAAACATACTGAAAAGGGCAGAGACCTCAACTGATCCTATCCATTATCCCTTCTCAGATAAATTCCAGGCCCTCTGATGGAGTATTCCATTTCTTCTTCATTCAGTTGAACTTCAGGAATTAGTAGATGTTGCATTACAGAAGAGCCTTAGAGACACCTGACACTGGTGAGGGTAAACTCCTGATGGACCATGGCCTCCAGAGGGACCTGAGCTGGCAAAGGGAACAAAGACCAAACATTATGGAAGGATGTGGGGTACACTGCTCCCAACTTCACTATGTCACCAGGTGCTGGGTCATGCATGACTAGATTTCTCAAATAGACTAGGATACAGCCAGCTGCAGCAGCACTGTAGGCTTAGCCTTCAGGCCTTGCTCTCCAAGGACTTTCTCTGCTCAGAGATAAGTCTTTGATCCTGAACAGTACATTTGCACAATAAGAGCTTGGATATGATTTTAAACCGTGAGAGAGAAAAGTGAACAAAAGCTGTGTTTCTGCATCTCATGTCTCCAATCTGTTTCTCCTTGAAAGGGGCAAAGACACCTCCGAGACATTGTCAAAGTGCCTAAACCAATTTTTCAGCCTAATCCATTATTTATATTTCCACTCAACCCTTTTATTTTTAATCCTGAGCTCCTGAAATTAGTTTCTGTAGTACTGAGAATCCCTTCCATAAGCTGCAGGGGAAGGTAGGGAGAGGGTTTAAGTCTTGGCCTGCCCATACCCTTCCAAATCCACCTCTGACAGGGATTCCTGTTCTGTATCATACACAAACTATCAGCATCACATCCTCATCTATTTGTTTGTCTCTTTTCTATTTGTTCCTTTCTGGGATATTTAGGGAAGAACAAGCACTATCTTCAGGTCAGACACATTAACGCTGAAACCTAAAAGTTCTCACAAAAGGACATGACTTTTTATGAGCATGCACTCTCACACTTTGGTGTCCTTTAGCAACTCTGTTTGTGACCAGTAATCTTCCAAGACAACTGCTGAAAGGTAAAATCGTTTCTCCAATACAGTTCATCAAACCAGGTGAGGATAGAGATGATTCATCCAGGAAACTACCATGCTTCTTGAAAATAATAAACCTCAATGACAAGGAACATGGACAACACTGAAAATATTACAAAACTGTTACTTTAACAAATGCTACACTTAACTTAGCAAAAACCATCCTGAATTCTTGTCTTCCTATATCTTAAAAAAGTACCACATAAATAACCAGGGTCCAAAGCAGGTGGTAAAAATATTTAGAGACATAGG
Organism: Manacus vitellinus; assembly: GCF_001715985.3. Lineage (NCBI taxonomy): Eukaryota > Metazoa > Chordata > Aves > Passeriformes > Pipridae > Manacus > Manacus vitellinus. The sequence goes on along the minus strand of NW_021939189.1, from coordinate 7,331,061 downwards.
AAGACTAAAAAAGTAGGCATCTTTCATGACTAGATACATGAGAAGAAAGGTGATAGTTGTTTATGGAATACCTGGCAATTTGGGCACTCCCAATTATCCTCTATGCAGAGGATAAAGGTACATTTACAAAGGTGAAAGACCAGCTGATGAAAGGAAATATTTTCTCTTTCCACACAACATGCAGCTAATCTATAAAACTCACAAGACAGCAGGGTGTAGCCAGGAGCAATGTGAGATTCAGAAAGCATTAAGCAGTCATATAGAAAATGAGAGCACTGGAACATTTCATTAGATAGAATTATTGTTATTCTAATTATTCTGAAAGGCTACAAATTCTCATGTTCCCAGGTATAAATAAATCACTATCTGAAGATAGAAAGTCATTCCCCCAGAGGTGGGGGCATTATGTAATTGTCCACTATGGAAATTCATTGTATCCCTCTTTGAAATCTCCAATGCTGAGCACTGTCAGAAGGGACACTTGACTGTATTAAAACACTACACTGGATCCTCACTTGTGATTCACTTATTCATAAATGAAAACACAAGTTGTGCACTAGCACAAAAAATAACTATTAAGTCTAGGAAAAACCTGACAAGATAAATCCAGGTAGCAACACTTTACCCAAATTCTTGGCTGCCCCCTGCAGTTCAATGGAAGATGAGACAGAGTTTTATTATTTGAAACGGGTGTTTGCTTTCTCTTTGAATTGAATAGGACTTTTATCTTTTAATGAGATGCTGGTACCTTTTGGAGAATGCTATAAAATGGCATCTTCAGAAAAAATTCTGAAGTACAGCATGATGTAAAAACTTGTTGGGTAGACTAGACAGAAGAAATAGATTAGACAGAGAAATAGAGAACAGATGCTTTCTATTCTTCCCCTTATTCTTAATTTCTGATTATACTGGCCTGATAGCAGAATCTTTTTCTGGCATTCAGCTACTTCTATTGCTTATTCTACCTTACAAGTCCAAATCCTCAAACTCATGTTGAAATAGGGATTTAAGGTAGTAAGTAACTGCTAACACTTAAAAGGAAGTCATTACAGATTAAATGGTGAATAGTGTGCCATAGATAAAGCTGCTGTTTACATATTTTTAAATAGTTAGAGATATATTTTAAAGTCTAACCATAAAGCATGCTACTGTTACTCTAAAAATGAAACTTGATCTTCCAGAAATTTAAATTTTACTCCAGTTAAAACCCACAAGTTTTCTCAGGAACGCAAGGTGGAACAGGGCAAAGTACATTCCCAAAAAGAAACAAAGGGAATGCTTTTTCTTTTCTCTTATACTGTTTTTTCTCCCTCCTGCTCTGACAGCAGCCCTTGCCCTGGCACGTTGACTTCCTTTAGCATTCATGGTCCAGACAGCAACTGCCTGAACCCTCAGCATCTTCCCAGAGACACAAGAACAGAAGGAAGTGACAAATTTCCTTGGGAATGGAAAGTTTACAAGAAACAGAGTTGATTTCCCACTTGTTTTGGCTGTTGTATCTCAATCTAATTCTTTCAGAGTCACAATTTTCCATAGCATTCTGCCAATACCTCTTTGCATCCTTTCCCACTTCTTTACCACTATTTCCAGCCCCATGGACACACTGAGTCCTTCAAACACCTCACAGGTCCATCTGCAGTGTTCCAGTCTGGAATCAGTCCCACACTTCTCACGTTGCACTGTGACAGTGATGAGAAAGTGGCAGTGCCCTGACCTGGACTTCTCCTGGAGAAGATCCCTTAACTGTGCTGCATTGCTAAGTGCTACAGACTGACCAAGGCTGAAAAGGAATGGGTCTCCATCTTGTACTGAAAGAGAACTTTCTCCACATTCATTTGAATTTCATCTGGGATTTTTAGCTCAAGTACATTTCTGCTCTGCACACAAAAAATGAAGAGCTAAATATTAATTTCATGTGCATCTTCCCCCTCACATTCTTCTAGTCTCATCTCCAGTCGAATTCTCACAAGCTCTTTTTGCCAACATCACATTTAACATACGCATCCTAATAAATCCGTATGGTTTCTGAGAGAATGCAATGAATTACCAGAGGCTACAAGGGACTGGCTTTCACATTCGTACCTCTGTGCATAAGCACTCATCCACACTAGTACATGTGTGTGCTGGGCCCTGGAACAACACCCTGCACGTATTTATCTCACGTCTCACACAATACCTCTGCCACATCTCTCTGTACAATATCTAGCAAGGCAGCAAGAGGCAGAGCCTGCGTGTGAGTCACAGCCACAATACACTGAACAGCCGGAGCCTCTGACAGAATATACAATACAGCTGAGGTGTCAGTGGAGGTGGCTTTGGAGTACTTTAAAATGCTGTTCAAGTGCCAACTTTCACCTGCAAATATGACACTTTGCTCGCCCACCCGCTTTCCTTCCAGGTTATGCGCTCCTTTTACTGCAACTTGACAGCTTTAATTATGAATTTCTATGCCTTCTCTATCCTTTTAACCATTTAGTCTCTCATTTGTCTTGCTAAGTTCTTTGATATGCTCCTTGATAGCAGCCATACACTGTCACCACAGTACAGGAGGCCTAGCCAGACTCTCATTTGTAGGCTGGGCACCAGAGCAAAAGGACCTGCAGCACAGTATTTGCCTCGAAAGCAGAAATCTCTGCTCTCGTGTTCCCCTTGCAAAGAAAGGAGGCAGCAATGAGGACACAATGAGACTATGAGCATCATTACACCAAAATCATTTGGGATTCCTTAGCTCTTATTGTCTGAATAACTTACAGAGGTGCAAACTTCTGATCTGGTCAAAAACTGGGTCCCAGTGGTAGCTTTACAGGGGATTCAGCTCCTTCTACCCCTGATGACAGGAAGCCTACTTTAGGCAGTGGCAATGTGTGCACTACTGTGGCCACCACATCCTGCTGTGCAGGACTGTGAGGCTCTGGTGCACCTGATGGGTGAGACTTTCTGTTCTGTGCCGTCTCACAGACCACTCATTTTGGTTTGCTTCTAAATTCTGTGATGCTTGGACATCTGAGCCATTGTGTTGGATCCAAGAGGGTAGAACTCTACATGGTAAAGTGTTTAATATAGATAATGCAGATCTAAGTCTCTTGCTCCTGTGTTCTATGTCACATGATAAACTCTCCAAAACATGGGCCAGCTTTGACCCTCAACCAGTTTAATTTTCACCTACATGACCACGTTACTCAAAAGTCCCAGTTGGGAGCTGTGGACACATTAATTAGAGGTCACCTCAAGTGACAATTGCAATAAAGAGAACAACTCAGAGAAAAAATACACAAGTTCCTGGAAAATTAGCTTTGTTCTAAAGGGCTGGAAGTGCATTTCTAACTACCATCCTACTCAGTCATTCCATTGCTTCTCCTGCCTGAAAGAAGGTCCTGTAGCATGTATTGGTATGAAAGATATGACTATTCTCTGGTTTTCACAAGTGCCTGGTTATTTTGGGACTCTAGGAACACCAACTGGAAAAATTCCCCAAGGAAATAGTAAATAATCAAGATCCTTGAAAGAACCTTATTGTTTATCTATGGTTCCCAACAGCCTGAAGACACAAGTACTCCCACCACAGTTATACCTTGTTCATCCATATCCTCTTAATAATGTTAAATAACTGAAAACAAAGGACAGGGATCATCAGTAGAGTTGCACTGACAAAGTTGTCTCCTCCTGCTATTGTGCCCAATCCCCAAATCTAACGCAACCAGTGTTCAGCTACTGCTGCAGTGTACATATAGTCTATCTAAGGCTATATATGGTCCTCTGAACCTGCCTCTTCAGCACCTGACCTGTAACATGTTCAATCTGAAATCCCACCTCTGCCTGCATTCAAAATGACCAACAGTATAAACAGAACTGATCCTCCCACCATCCTTTGTATCATCTTATAAAAAACAACATCTATTCTATTCTGGTATCAGCACTATCCTAGTCTCTATAAGGGCCATCTCAAAGGAAAGAGTACATCCTTCATAATGCATTCCTTTGGGAAACACTTCATAAATGGGAATCACTTCTTGACCCCTGATAGCCTTTATCTTTATTTTTCTACCCCAGCATGCGAAGGGTCCCAACGGCTTTCATATTTTGAGTTAGATATTAAGGGAAAAGGACTGCAGCACAGAAATACAGATGCTCCTAATCAATACAAAAATGTCTAATACCAGACAGCACCATGGTGATATGCCTCACAGAAAGGGCATTGCAGAGCCCATTTGTTCTGTTGGATATATACAAGTTCATTATCTGTAGTCCAGTCAGATATGTACGAGTACAGTAATTTGAATAACCTCAGACAGATACGATAGCAAGCAGTGCTTCTGTGCATGTTTGAAGTTCCTTCTATGATCTCTTTCTCTTCCATTTGCTCTTTTCCTCTCCTTCCTTTTCTGCATCTATTTAAATTGCTATTATTAGCTAAGAAATGATAAATTAATTACCTCTGAAGTAAGCGTGAATACTTATATCCAGCCTGGCGTAGCTGGGGCTGGCATTTGATAACAGTCAACAGAAGCTGTGCAGCTCACAAAGTATTTCAGAATAATAAAAGTCAATAGGAGGAAAATGGGGACAGCTCCAGAAAGTGTTAATGAAAAGTTTCTGAATTCCAGCAGCTCACCTGTGAACAGCTACATGAAAGCCTCCTGAATACCAAATATATTCATTATAGGCTGTATTGCTTGGCTGAACCTCCAAAGAATTCTCTGGGCTTGTATTCCCACAATAGCAAAGGAGAGAGGCACAACTGCAGGATAAGAAGGATGAAGGGGTAGGTGGAAGAAGGTTCACATTTTTATTTAGAAAATAATATTCTCAAGGCATGTAACAACAATAAAATCTAAAACCTGCAACAGATCCAAACTCAAAATCTGAGGTCTTTTCCTCTTGATAACAGAGGCAGCAATTCTTTAGGTCAGATCCTGGCAGGGTGAGAAGGTACTACTCTTTTGCAACATCAGTGTGAAAAATCACTGGAGACTGTTATGAAAACAGTCAAACACTCAAAGTTAAGGCATTTCCTGAACCAAACCTAAATGGTTACAGCAACATGAGACTGTTCCAAAGCCCAGCTTCAGTGACTCTCACACCTGTCACGTTGCATTAATGTTGGACTGTGCTCTCACAGGTGTTATACCAAATGCATTAGAAACCCTTTTTGCCCCGTGTTCTGCACTACCATAGTGACATGTAGTTTGGCTTACTTAGGTAAGTGCAGTCCACAGCGCTTTTCTCTTCAGCATCCAAATACAGGAATACCACATCCAGAGATGCTCATACAGCATTAGAAATTTCACATTCCTTCACCAGCAATAAAATTTGTGACTAAGCCAAGAAATTGAATCAATAAACAACCTCCTCTTCTGAAAGCTGCCACAAGGTATTTGATGTCTGCAGGTGATCAAGGTTAAAAATGCACCAAATATTTACTCAGGGAAAAATGAAACTTCAGTCAAATAGAAATCTGAATCAAAATGGTCAAATAACTCCTGCTGGTATTAGATTTACTAAATGATGAAAGAGCACTTGCGCCTTCAGTCATTATGTCAGAGGATTCCCCAGAGCCCAACTGTGCAATCTGCCTCACAGGACTGCATGCTGCAGTCACATCCTGCATTGAGAGGTGATCGGGTATTTTGCAGGGTTGAGTACAGTTTTGCACTTAAACCCTTGAGCTGAAATTTGTTTCAATTTGTACAGTCAAAACAAAACAACGTTAAGAAATGACACACACGTTCACCTGTAAGAACAGGAAGGCCCAAACCACCAGGCAAGGGAACCATTTTCCATCACTGCCTGCAGATATAACACCACATTTCTGCTATTCAAAGGTGCACTGAAGATGTCCCAAATGAAGCAAGCACGTTTTGCTCCATCTGCATTATTTTGTAGTTTGAACTGTCCTCTTTTTTGTTTCCTTCATCTCCCCAAAATCACCTTAATTTGATCTGAATCACTTTTTGGCCACACAGCTTAAAAGATGAGAGAAATTGCTTGCTCAGCCATAATCAGGGGAAGGTGCACTATAGAGAAAGATGTGAAATCCAGCAGTTCAATACTATCCAGGATCATGATAGTGCATCAATGTGGTATAGAAGAACAGCAAGCACAGCTCCAAATGATCTGCAAATCCTTGTCAATTCTTGGAGTTGCCATCCATGCACTGACCAATCTAACTGTTCGGTGCATTGAAAATGAAAAGATTACATCTGGACAAAGGACCAGAACAATGAATAAGCCTTCTGCTTTTGATTAATAGCAAAGCTAGACATATCTCCACCCCATCTGTCTTGGAGAGAGATTTGGCTCTGCTTAAGAAAGGTAAGAAATAATGAAGAAACGCACAAGATGAGTAATATCTGAGTCAGCAGAAAATGACTGCACAAAAGCCTGTGTCAACACAGATGTCTCATGAACAAATGGCTACAATTGCTGCAGTATATGCAAAACATTTCCTAACACAACTTGGAGGGCAGAAAAAAAAGAAAATGAAGGAATGTACCATCAGTTCAAACCATGAGGAAGAAGGGCAGAATACCTATAGAGGGAGGATTGCTCTTGCTTTCTCTCTCACACCTGCTTTATGTGAACAGTCACTTCCCATCCTCCTTGTGGTCATGACAAATGTGAAGCTACCTAGACAGCACTGACTTAAAACTTAATTACTTTTATAGCAAATGAGGCACGAAACCTATTATCAAAAAACATGATGTCCGAAGTACAAGCTGCATTTCATTTTCCCAGCAGAGAGCTTCTGAATGCCAGAATTGACTGCAAGGTATGGGGGGATGCTGGAAACTCAAAATCAGTAATTCTTCCTAGGGCATGACAATCGTGTCTTGTGAGGCAAAGTCTGAGAGAGGGCAGAATAAATTGCTTTTACGAGCAGTTGACACTTGGCTTTGTTTTATGAAGGTGGCTGCAAAGCCCCAAAAATTCTCCATGTACTTGGCCTTTGACCTTGGCAGAGTTCTCCATAAGACCAACTCTATTCAGTGCTGGTGGAAAAAGGGCTATTTGATGCAGAAAAACACTCAGCTATCCCTTGTGAAAAGAAAAGCCACAACAACTTAGTCCCTAAGGAGGTCTTGTGCAACATGAGGTAGATAGTGCCTGAATAAGCATGAGAGTGAATATGCAATGTGCCAGGAGCACAGGTTGTTAATTAAAACATCAACTAATACCTGGGGCAATTTAACCCCTCTTCCTTGCTGTCACACATTGTAGCTCTAATATACATTCTGTATATGTTGCATCTTGTACTTTTCTCCACTACTTGGCATGTTCATGAGGCAGCTGCCATACAGACACATTGAAAACAGTGACATAGAGCTGTTAGACCAGCTTCATGATGTCCAAGGATTTCCTGGATTTAAGGGAAATACTTTGCTATCTCAACAGCTGTACAGCCCCACTGATGGAAGTTCAGCTCTTCTCTCTTATTTTCAGATGCAGTTACTTTGCCCTTTTGCCTCTGCTCTGAATTTATTCCAAGAGTTACCACACATGCTTGTAAATTATTCCATTTGTAGTTGACACTTTAGGGGAAAGAGAGACTGTGAAGTGGGGACAGAAAGACATTCTTGCCTGTGTACCAAACTGTGTTTAGTTAGGTCTTCTAAGGGCTTCTTTCATCTTTTTTTGGCTCATTGGAGACAGTACACTGAACACAATGGACCTGATCTGGTGTGAGAAATCCCCCATTCACACAGGATGCTTCCATTAGACCAGTCACTTTCCTGACAGCTATTACCTCGCTCCAATTTACTGACCACTGACTCTGAGAGAGCTATATAAAGTGCACAGCAAACGGTTTATTCCGGGGAAGCAGGCAGGGTCCACCCTGCTCCTTCATCCCCTTCACAGCAGCAGTGAAAGAATAAGGCTGCACCATACCCAGAGCAGAGAGAGTCTGAAGAGGAAAATTAGAAGACACATACAGTTATGAACCTTGACAGGTGAAAATGTTTGCTGTCGGAGGAGATGCTGAGATGCCAAGTCAATGCCACGCACACCAGACACGAGGGCAAAGAGAGGCAAATGCAGGACATGAACTGCAGGGATTTCACAACAGAAGAGACCTCTGGCTCCACAGATTTTGATCTCTGTACCTTTTCAATGAGATATTTCATCTGGGAGTCAGCTTTATCCAGTGCTGGATTAACTTCTTGTTCCACAGCTTGACCTGTCACCCAGAGTACTACAGAGATGGGCACTCACAGACAGATATATAGGAAACACATTAGTTTGAAATAGATGTATTTAACATGAGCACTGTGCAATGCCTCACACAGCTCACAGCTTAATTTCAGCTTGATTTTTACAAAATAAACCCCTAACAGCTAAATAAAGCTTGCATTTTTGTCAAGGCTGAGCAACACTAGTACTTTTCTCTTGATATTGGTGAATACTGCTCTTGTAAGAATCACTCATATTTGTATCTTTTTCTAGATATGTCAGCAGGACATTTTTTGGGACACACTTTCACATTAGCTACAATAAGAGCCATTACCTCAACTTCAATATCCATTGTGCATATGATTTCCTAGGGCCAGGACAGTGCAGACTTCTGGAATAGGGGTAGTCTGCAAGTTGTTTAAAGCCACCACTGTTTACAATGAAAAGCACATAAGAAAAAAATTGCACAAAGTAACTGTCCAGATTTTATCTGTGTTATAACTGAAGACTCTACTTTGGCAAATGTACATAAAAATGTAGGTATTTTCATTCACACCTACTCATTTTCTGAAGCAGAGTATAGAAAGCATGCAAAGATAATATGCCCTTTTGTGGTAACACCAGAAGAAAACAGAACTAATTTTAAACTACAAACAGTTCATTCTTCTTAAACTGCTGGGTCTAGTCTAGGAAGTAGCAGAGTATAATTTCCATTGATGTAACGATATACCAGCAGTAAAGCTGTGAGGCTCTGGTGACCTCCTTGTGCTACCTCAAAGAGCTAGATTACATTTAATCTTGCAGAATGAGGCCTAGAGTTTCTAAATCATGTTATTAAGATCCTTTCATAGTCTGCAAAAATTGCTCCCTACGTTGCAGCACTTAAAAAAATGTCATTCTTATAAGAGATCCTCTCCATGAAGGATCTGTGTGGACAGAACCCCATCCGACCCCCCAGCGAGCAGGAAAATGTTTCCTGCTGGGCAGTTTTCTGGGGCAGCACCATCCCCATCCTCCAGTAACCAGTTTGGATAGAAAAATGGAAAAATCACTGGAAAATGGAAACCAGGCACTTCTATTTCACCGTTTTTCTCCATAATGTTGACTGCAGGGCATGGACCCACTGTTTTAGTACTTTCTTTGGGAGTCAATTACATCTTCACTTCTGATTACTCTCAATACACTGCAGTTCTCAAGATGCAAATCTTAGCCATAAGGAAAGTCCATTTCTGCAGATTTAAACCCAAAGTGTATCCCCACAAACTTGATTCCCACAGGAAAACCCTCTAGATACTACCAGGACTGACCTTTGTGCCCGGTCTGTTATTTCCTCCTCCAGATCTAGCAGGAGTGCTGCCTGAGCCATCACCTCCTTGCTGCAGGGCAGGGATTTGAGGTGCAGAATCAGCAACCCAAGGCAAAACTTGCTTCCCATCTCCTCCAGCTCCTGTGTTCCCAGCTGCAGGCCCTAATGGAGAGAGGCAGAAGGTTTCAGTGCTGAATGTGCATTTTGTAGGCACATGGAAAGGGTCAGGCTTGTTTTACAGGACAACTCCTAGTTTTCCTCCTTCTCTGAACCAGGGGCTCGTTCATGATTCCTTCATATGGAAATTTCCCCTAGAGAATGTAAGTTAACTGACAGCACGTGGTCTCCAGAAGCTAAAATAGCCTGTGTTTTACAAATGGGGAAACAGAGGCAAGTAGTTTAAATACCTCAACTACATTTGCAAAAGAAGTCCTTTTAAGAGCTAGATTTGGGACCCAGAAGAACACAACTGTAAATCCACTTTTACAAATCCTTAGGACTCAGTTTTTCTTTCTCTTTGTAGACAAGTCATCTCCCTAAGCAGTGGAGAAAAACAATAGTTTCTAAACACTGGGCAGTGGCAAAGATGGAAAAGCAAACTGGACAAGGGGAGAAAAGGGAGGAAGAGATCTTTAACAAGTTATGAATTGTTTTTTTAAGAAATCAATTGCAAAGTAATTGCAAAATAACAAACACCTCTAAGGAATTTCTCAGTCTGTTAAAAGCTGATGGCACAAACAGGGTTTGGATTATCAACATCATCTTTCAAGAAAGGAATCTTCCAAGCTGTGGATTCTTGCTGATTATGAACAGTCTGTGTTTGTCTTTTCACTAATTAAAAAAATAAAGCTCTAGCAAAGATCTTTACACCAAGAGCCTGCATTGGAGTAAGTCAGTGTAATCAATGGCAGTTTCATGCATCTGCTGAGAGAAGGGCAGGAGACAAACAAGGATCAGATATACCAAAAAGAAACTAACACTGCAAAATCCCTCTTCTTTAGCTTTTATGGTTGCATCACATGCACTCCTTAATGCTAACACATCAGGGGCTGGATCAATTGCTGCCTCTGCCAGTATCAGCTCTGTGTGTTTTTGCAGCACAAAACATCTCTGCAGCCAACCTCCTGCGAGAGTTCCAGCTCCATTCCCAGGCTGTTTCCTTAGCAACTCTCGGCAGTCCACATAAAGTCCTGGCCCCAGCCTTGTGCATGGTGTGAGCTCCCTGCCAGCACAGCCTGCACTTGACTCTCTGCTAGATATTTGTTAGTGAACACCTCATGGGTAGTGAAGCAGTACATGTCCAGTAATCCATGACAGGGGGACTGAGAAATCATATGTTGATTTTTTTTTTTTTAATGAAGTTGTTGTATTTATAAAATGCTTTGGGACCTTTGGGTCTGAAGAGCTCTGAATAGCTGAAAGATTATTTCCTATATCAAAACCAGACAGGTGGATGGAAGAAAGAAGTGATTTCTCACATAAGCTTCTGCAGTCCTCTTGCAAAGCTTTTTGCTACGTTTTTGTTAGAGGACACAAACTACTTGGACAGCACCACCATTAATTCACCTATAGCAAGTCCAGCATATGCAAATTTCACCTGGCATAACAAACACCTTCTGTGATCACAAATAAATTTTCCTATGGAAATGATATTGTAATTCAGTTTCTTTTCTGAGGCCCCGTGAGTGAAGCATGAATCCCTAGTTATGATGAACATAATCCAAAGCTTCAGCATGTACTGAGTGGCCGCACAACTGGTGAAGTGCAGGACCTGCACAGAAGAGCACATAGATAATCTGAGAAAACATAGTCACAGTGCTAGACAGGGTCTAAGGCCTCAGGAAAACTGAGTTTTACTCTCAGAACACTCTCTTCACTGTTTAATCATGGTGAGAAAATATCTGATATCATTTCTTCTCTCTTCCTATTTACCTTCACTGCAAGCTTTGCCCAGCAAGATCCGGGTATAATGTAGCAATAATTAATAATAATAAGAAAACAGAGGGAGAAGCTTATAGAAACTGAGGGTCATTAACACAAAACAACGAGAATGCTCAGCAGCTCTGCATAGATTCCTAAATGCTTTATTATTTTACTTTAAATGTTTTAGTGTGGCAGAGTTACAATCAGAAGGCAGAAGTGGTGACAATTCTGAGTGAAAATATGTCATTTCCACAGCAAGAGTGTTATTTTCTCAGGGGCAGAAAATACAAAGAACATCTTGAGGCTTTCCCTGGGGTTCATCTCAGGGTCTTGCTTCCAAGATTAAGGTAACATATTAAATAGCTATCAATCCAGGAGACTTGAATAGTAACTGTGCTAAAACTCAGCCTGTGGCTTTATGACTCCCTAGAGCTTTATTCAGGATATGAAGAGGCCTTAAGAAACTATGAGCAGAGAAATAATAATAATAAAACTGTAATGCACCTCAGAAGCCTCAGTAATTGCTCATGCACTGTAGTTAGCTGCTGTATGATGGACCCATATTGCTTTGATACCAAAGAGCTCAGGAGTAACAGCTGGAAACTCAGCTAGAGGATTACCTGTTAACATATTTTATGCACTTCAAACACAGACAGAGTTTCATTTTATTTTAACTCACATCGTTCTCTCCCTCTCCTTCGTCCCTCCTCCGTTCTCAGCAGAGGATGGAGTTGGAGGTGAAGCGCATGACTACCATTAGACTGAAGATGTAGACAGAGATGATGTATTGAACTAACTATACTGATGGCATCTACCAGCAATGTTGGAAGCTGGTGTAGTGGTTAATAATCAGTCCCATTTGCATTGCTGAAAGGGAATACTGATCTCTAGGCATTTCCCTTGTAGCCACATAGCACAAAAACTTGTAAAAATTTTGAGACTGTGCTTAGAGTTCATAACTCAGAGTTATGAAAATATTCTATAATAAAGACAAAAAAGAAGAAAAGAAGGGTAGAAGTGGTGCACTTTGGTTTGGTTAAGAAGCTGGTAGGAAGCAAATCTTCCATGACAGCAAAGCTGTCTCGGTATTACAGGTAGTGCCAGCACACGGTCAGTTTGCCACAGCTGTACAGGAGGAAGCTGCTCTGCCTGACAGCCTGCCTGACCTCCCCTGCAGTGTCCTGCCAACCTGGATTCTCAGTGACCCCATCTTTCTCTCTAGCACGATGCTTTACAGCCCGCTCTCCTCCTTTGGTCACATCTGTGTGAGCAGCGGAGCATAGTGCAAAATCTCCCATGCCAACAGAATCTAAGCAAATTCTGAAGTAGGAAACAGCGTCCCTGCACCAGAAAGCTGCAGACCAGTTTATCAGTCCTTAGTCCAGCCTCAGAAACATACTAACTAAGCCATCCTACTTTGACTACCAGCTCACATTTCCACACAGGTTTTGCTCTCTGTTACATCAAAGTAGCAGCCTGGACCAGCATCAGCTTGATGCATCGCGTTCCGCTGCACAATACAAATTGGTCCCTTGGGCCCTGTCATGCAATAATCTCTTGCAGACATCATGTTAAGGGATAACAGGTTAATTGTTTCCTGGCTATTATAGAGAATAATGGAGCTGAACAACTTTTTCTTAATCTCTTTTCACATTTTCATACAGCAATGGACAGAATGGGCAGGAGGTGATGCCTAAAAACAGTCCAAGTTTGAGATGTATTTATTTTTCATTGCAAGCAACAAATTTCAGAGGCAGGCAACACGGCCAATCAGGTAATGAATCAGCACTTGGTCAAGTTAAACAAATTTATTTTTTGCCTTTTCTGACAAAACTGTTGCTAGTGTAACTGCTGGGACAGTAGGATGCTCACCTGTATCTTTTAATTGGCACTGTCTGTAATACAAAACAGGGGAGCAGGAAAAAAAGGAGGAAAAAGAGGCTTATCATTTGGCCACAACATTGTCAATGCAAATTTTCCTAAACAAAATTGATCAAATTGTATTGGAAAAACAGTTTGTTCATACGCAGTGCTGATGCATCAAATAAATATCCACAACTAAATGTTTCCAATATTTCTCAACTTGTCCTCAAAACACTTCCCAGGCTAATTGACAATGAAATGGAAAAACTTTGTTATTCATTACTCATATTCTTTAAATACTCCATCAGCCAAAGGCAGCATTAATTCTATAACACAGATATTGTTGAAGAAGGTGGAAAGACTCCAGGAGTTAAATTAGACATTTATCCACAAGGGGAATGAGGGATACAATAAAATTAGAACTGGAAGATATGAATAAATACAAGTAAAGAGAAAATTTCAGAGGGATCAATTGTTTCCTAAAAGGGATTTTTGGCATTCAGCATGGCCACTTCAGTTGCTCTCCCACCTTAGGTCACTGTTCAGTCCTTGGGGCAAGAGCTTTTCCCTGCAAACTCACTTCCAGTCAACACATATACATACACGCTTACAGAATATTCTCTGCATCTCAGTAGCTTTACACATGCACAATGGTTATGCCCTAAGGCTGGGTATAAATAAATTGACAGTCTGGTTTCTCACTAATTCCATCAGTGAGTTCTCCTTCAGAATACTAATCAAAAGCATTTGCAGGCTCTAGAGGACAAGCCAGGGAGATGAATGAACCATTTGGTGCCTAGTGTCTGCAGTCTTAATTTTAGTTGAGCCAGCCCTGAAGGTTACTGTCCTTTCAACCCCTGTGAAGGAAAATATGCAGACACCTGCTGGAAAAGTGGTTATTTAGACAACTAGGACAGCAGGGAATAAGCCAGGTTTTCTCATACCCCAGAGATCCCTAAGCAGCAGGTACAACATGCAAAAGAGATGAAGTGGAGGGGATGTGGATGAGTATTTGGACCAAAACATTTCAAGAAGATTAAGTGAGCAGAAAAGGTTGAAGATGCAAGGAAAAAAAATAGGCTAGCAGGAATTTCTAGAAAGAAAGATGAGAGGGACTGGAGTTAGACACAGAAGATAAAAGGACAGGAGAGATAAAAGGATGAGAAAGAAGGAAGGGTTGTTGAGGTCAATGGATGCCGATACAGAGGAAAGACAGCAAGAAGAAAGCTAATGGAAACCTTGACCATCTTCACACCCTTGGAGAGGCGTGCCTTGCTCTGAATGTCTGTCCTCATTACATCTGGTACTCTGGCCACATGGTGAGCAAAAAAGGCCCAGCTCACTTTGAATCCCCTCACAAAACTTTTGCTGAGCTCAGTTGGTGTTTTGGCTGAGCAAACTTCGACAGTACAGAAGCCCAGAAGTGATTGTTGTTTTAATCATTCAAATGGGCTGTTACAGATGTGTATGTCACAGGCAACACTGTTTAAGGAATGGAGCAAATGGGAAGATGAAATACCTGCTTCCTCCAATCTGCTGGAGAAAGTGTCCAGAAAAAACTGCTCATAGGAGAACTGGGGATTTAAGAAACAAAAACTTGTTACCAAGTTCTCCAGAAAAACAGTTATTCAGATTATGAATTCTCCAGGTCTACTGTAGGGAAAGGTTTTCTCCTTCTTTCCACTGACAAATTATTTGTCTGATATTTCTATCTCCACACCTTTTCCTCACAGTGTTTCCTCAGCTGCTTCCTTTCTCTCTTTTCTCCCTCCCCAGTTTCTCCTGCTTCTCTGCTCCTCCCCCAGCATCCTTTCTCCCTTCCTTAATCAGCTCCAATAAATGACTCGGCACATGAGAGGTTCATCATGTGTCGAAAGAGCCAAATTATATTAGTGTTGCACCTGAGCTCACTACTTTGCTTGACCACTCTACTCCACACACTGTTACCTCATGTTTTATATCAACAATTTACAAACTACACAGAACTGCAGGGGTGGATTCAGCTTCCCACCTCCTCAAAGACTGTACACACACACAGAGGTACTAGTTGGACAGGGAATACTTCCATGGCCATGCTGTTAAACCTGGTCTGAACTGGTGTATGAGACTGAAAGTGGTACAGGGCACCAAAAAGCACAGCTTTGACAGACTGTTTGTTGAACAGCACAATACTTTTTTTTTTTTCTTTCACATGGGCCATAATTGTGAAAGGTGGTCATGCTGGGAACAAAAAGAGAATGAGAAATGAGGTACTTTTCACCCTACGCAGACAAACCATGTAGGCAGGGGCTATGCTTTGCAGAGTTCTTGCTTTTCAATAAAATTGAGCAGTACATTGGTTTTCTGTCTCATTCATTACCGTGTGACACACTAGGGACCTATTTTTAGTCCCTGGATGGACCTGGACTGGCACCAACAGCTTATCCCTCTCGTTGCAGACACTGAGCAATCTTTCACCTTATCTCACAGTGTCTTTTCAAACAGAACTGAAGAGGCTCTGTGAATGATATGCCACACCAGAACTGTGCACTTTGTATGAATTTGCACTGTTTCTCAGTGACAGGATCAGGAGAATCTTAAGTTCCAATCTAAGATTGGAACTTAACTTAACTTACAGACAGTTTTGAGGAGGAGAAGGCTGCCTACACCATCTCTTGGAAGAATCTCTTGGAAGTGACAGTATAGAGAGCAAGTATTTGACATTAGAGCTAACACAAACCATAGGCAATGCCATTATTTCAAATAGTAATAACACTCACATACACCCCAGCACGCTAATTCCTAAAGGAAAACAAATGCTGCACCAGGATACTCAAGCCATGCTCTTGGCAGACACAAAACAGAACTAGGGAACTGTTCAAGTCATGTAGGAATTCAGAAAAGCAGTTACATGATATTGGAGACAATCAAGTGCTTTTTTCAAGAAAGTACCTTTCTTCACCATGCTCCCAGCATTTGCAACAGGCTAACCGGTATCACCCCATCTAATGGGGTGCCTTGAAAATTTATCAGTAGTCTATCCATTACCTTCTCTCACATACATACTTTTTACTGCTATCTGAACACTGTGGAACCTGGAACAAGTCACAGGCAGGTTATAGCCTAAGGTATCTGGAGATTAAGTGTGAGGTGGGGCTAAAGTGTGTCTCAGAATCTGTGTCAAATGCATTAGCTCTTAAAAGCAGTCTGGGAAAGCAAGAAGCTGAAATTTTGCAAGTCCTAAATTGGTAGCCTAATCCCTGGATCACTTTTCTTCCCCTCTTCTTCCACTTAAAAGTTTGCCTGTATAAATAACTTCGGTGCACAGAAAAGTGAGTAGCCTCTTGGCTCACCCAAGTCTTATCTTCAGCTATGAATTTACCTAGTAAAATAATTTTCTAATCCTGGCTGATGATCATCACATGCCTTGGAAAAAATGATTTATGGTACTTATTCTGGCTAATGTAAATGTAGATGCTACTCAAAGCATCTAACCTGCTTTAAAAATTCTTCATAAGATATTTGTCTTCATAATGCCATCTACAATGGGGAACCCCAGGTTAATTATGTGTTACATAAAGAATCAATTATTGCATCTTAATTTCATGGAATGTTGACACATCTTTGTATTATATTACACAACACTTCATTGTTTTTCTGCATGGCTTTTAAGCATTTAAATTAACAAGTACCTGCTATTCTTCCCATCAGAGAGGGGATGAAAATACATATTGACCAAAATGACACAGCAAAGCTGGTGTGCTTTACTTCTCTATCCAAAGTTAGACCCCAGGATCATGGTATCTCTCACTTTTACACCAACACAGGGACTGAGGTGTTAGAGTATATTTAGTGAGAAACCAACACAGCATGACTCAGACATCACCCCTGTTGCTCCAGCCTGGTACCACTCTGCCCCATGTTATCTCCCTCCCTCTGCTCCCACACTAGTGTATCGTGAAGAGTAGTAAAGCTGTGAAACCGTGTCTTGGCCTGGCAGCAATGTCATGCAGAGGAGAAGCCGGTGGGGTGGGTTCTGCTCCCTGCTACACCGCCTCCAAACTTCCCCAAAATTGCAAAGCCTTCCCCCAGCCCAGCGTTCAGTGTTCCTGCCACACACTGCTGTGCTCTCTGCACTGTAGTGCTTTATTCCTTCCCTTTCTAATTCAATAGCTCCAGTATCCCCGATGCTTTCCCTGTATTGAAGCTGCCTTCCAGGCCACTAAACACTTTCATCTGCTCCCTCTAGCCCCTGTATATCACTGCTTTGTCTCTTACAAAGAAATGACCTATAACATACACAGTACTCCACAGGAGGTATTACCATTCACATCTACAGGGATATTAGAACATCTTCCAAGTCTATCTCTTTCTTCACATATGCAGGCATCTTATTCACTTTTTTTCCTTTATTGCTGCTGCTGCACATGGCACAGACATCTTTATCAAGCTGTCTTTGTAATAGCTACTTATGTTTTCCTGAATGGTTAGAGCTAATTCAGAGCCCAGCCATGTGTCTGAATGCTTTAAACTATTCCTTCAAACATGTTGCACCCTGCCACTGCTTATGTTGCATCTTCCATTCTAGTCACAATCTTTCAGCCCTCCTTCCCACTGCATAATTGGTATCAGCTGCTAGTAGCAAATCATATTATCTTACTGTTCCCTTTGCCTTCCAGTCATTAAAATTATAAATATTGACCAGCACTTATTCACAGAGTGGTAGTTGGAGTCACCTCACCAGCAATTTCTTTTCATCCAAATGCTGACTTATGTATTCTACCCACTTTTCCCAGCCTTTTAACTAGGTTTTAACTACAGAAACAGTCCCTTTTGTTTCTTACTCCATAACTCCTAAAATTTTTTATGCCTTTTTTTGTAGGAAGCTCTCTTTTCATCAGCCCTGACTCATCTGTGATACCCACTATTACAGTTCTGCATGAAAATTAGCCCAGGTTCACTCTTGAAAGCCATGGGGGAAAATTGATATACTAATTTTTCTTTTGTTCTCTAACTCCTGTACCTCTTTAAAAAAAAACAAAAAACAAAACATATTAACAAGGCACTATTAATACTCTCAGTAACTGGGTTTCCTTATCCCTTTGTTACTCCATTGCTGTGGTTCTGTTATTGGTGGTTCTCTCGTGCCACGGAGTAAACGGTGGAATAATTGCTTGCACATGTTCAGAAGAGACTATCCCGAGGCCTTCTGTGTGTTGGTCTCCTTAAAAACTTACTTAACTAGGTCCTCACACAGGCCCCCGCAGGTGAGGAGTAAACACAGAGGCCAATCCACAGCTCTGCACCTTCCTCTCCCATTTCAGTTTTCATTAATGTAACCTTACATGCTTTCTATATAAGTCCCTTTATTCTGATACAACTCAAGAGCTACCTGAGACTTTTTTTCCTAAATTATAAATGGCTCCCCCAGGCTAATTTCTTTTTTCCATATCACAAATTCTCTTTGGTCATCTTCAGCAAACACCATCAAAGCTGGCCTTCCCACCTATCCCTCCCTACCACCTCAGCATCAGTGACAGGAAGCAACTATGATTCTACAATTTATTGTATTAGCACTTCTAAAACAACAAAGGAGTCATTGATTTTCGGAGCCAAAAGGCACATGGGAAAGCACAAAAAGCATCTCTGCCCAGCTCAGATCAGAGAGGAAAGAGACACTGCAGAGGAGAGGGCTTCCCCCAGCCCGGTGCCTGCTCCCTTTGAAGAAGGAGGATGGAAGTACAAGCAAGGAGCTCGCTGGCTGTTTTATTACAGGTGTCAGCATAATCATTCTGACACAGGATCCTTCTTGCTGCTTGTCACATTTAACAGAAAAATGGACAATAACAGTGAAAATATGACCCTTTTTTCCTCTTTCTTTTGAATACTCTATACTACCCACCAGGAGAATAGCTGATAACACTGAGGATAATTCAGGTAAAAATACTGCAGGCCCTCTTTGATGTCTGCTCTGATTTAATATAGGTTCACAAAATGAACGAGTAATATAATAATATCATACAAAGTTACAGAACACATGAGAAAGCTGTGTCAAAGGGAAATTTTACCAGGCAGTTCAAGGGCAAATCACTAATCATTTCATTCAGACTTTGGGTTAGGAAAGACATCCTGCAATGAGTCCCAGGAATGTGATCTGCACAGTCAGAAATCAAACATCAGGAAGGTCCTTTCAGGTGAAACAATGCCATTGACTGCTAACAAGGGTTTGCAGGCCTGCAGAGTCCAAAGGCTTATTTTATCACAGGTACAGTGGTACAAAGTAAACTGATAGCCACTAAGATGACTGATGGATATTTATACCTTAAATTTTATTAGAAAAATTATTACTAAAAGGAAAGCAAAAATGGAGATCGAAACAGAAGCTTCTACTTTATTACAGGAGACAGCAACCTGTGGTGCCTGTCCATGAGGAACTGACCACGAGATTTTAGACATTTGGACTATTTACAAGGGGGTAGTATCAGTTAGACCTGGCAGTTGAACGTAGACTTTTGCAAACATCCTCTATAATCCCAAGAGCACAGGCTCAGCTTAACACCTGAACACACTATGCTTTAAAAGAGACAAAGAAATCAGATCTTTGGAGGCTGTGAAGAACAAACTGGAAAAGGGAGACAAGATCAGAGAGACAGAGCAGTTTACATTGCCCCTTGTTCTCCCATGGACTTTCCCATGTTGGCTTTTTCAGAGATGGAGACCATCTGGGAGCAAATGCATGGCAGCTTACAAGTGCTTCACCTCCTAAAGCATCAGGTGAGAAGCACACAGAACTTGTAAGATAAACTACAAGTCTTTGAAAACCTACTGACCATTCACAACAAAGCAGATGAACTTTTTTCAGCGAGGAGATGCTGACTCCAGATTACAGGCTTTCAGGATTTCTCATCTTGCAGTTGTACTACCTGAGAAAATTTGCATAAGAACAAGCTGCCTTTTTCTTAGGAGTCCTTTTATGATTTCTACTGAAAATGATAATCCTCTGTTTGTGACGTTGCAATCATTTCTGCTACAATCAAGTGTTCTGTCCAAAAGGAGGATTACTGCTTCAGTTCAGAAGTATATGGACTTTCAGAGGAAAAACGGAGTCAGTTTCCAAGCAAATGACCTTGGTAACAGAGAACAAAGAAGAACAAAGATATAAAACCACTACCTATGATCAGATCTGCCTTTTCCAAGAGGCAACCGATGCCCTTCAAGTTCATAAAAAATGATGTTTCCTATAGATGTTTGTATAATGGAGATGGAAAAAGCAGAGATAGACATTTCTCTTTACTGTGCCACTCCAACATTAACTCAGATTTTTCCTTTGACAAGCTATCAGCGTTTTAAAACTAAACATCAGAGACAGATATGTAGAAAACCCACTGCAGTGCTCAACCCCATCCTTTCAGCAGTGTCCTGTGAGGAGGAGCATCACTGCACGTGGTGCTGAATGTCAAATAACTCACTTAAGCCTGTGCCTCTGGCAGCGGCTCTGAAATACAAAGAACAAACAGTTAAAAAAGAAAAAAAAAAAGCCTTTGTTTTTCTGCCTTTTTTTTTTCCAAGAACATAATTTAGCATGACTTTCCACAGAACAATTTGCATGGGATTACCCACAATGCACTACATTACGGTAATACATTTCAAACTCTGATGCATATTAGACTGACAGACTTAAGAATCTGTTAAAGGAAAAATAAATGATACAGGAAAATGATGATGTAAGATAGGACAGAAAACATTCCACACTTGTGTAATCTGCCAAAATTCAGCCTAAAATTGGCCTAAGAAAGAGAACAAGAGAATTGTGCACTCAGAACAGCTTTAGGGAATGTTCCCAACTCAAGCAGAAAACAATACCTGACTGAAACATGGATGTAATCACAAAGGAATGGAAAGTACAACAAACCAGAACTAAGAGCTGAACAGGAGACAAGAAGAGATTTTCTTCATTTCTTTGATTTCCCTCTGGGTAGCAAACTGGAAGGAATATTCCCTCTTGCTCATCCAAGGATGGTCCGGTTCATTGCACTTCACAACACACATTCACTCACTGCTTTCTGCTCCTCTCCAAGCCCTGCTGCCTCTTCTGCTGCTGGTAGTGATCCCTAATAGATCCTGGACAGGCTCTGTGTCCAAAAACAGCCGTCCCAAAATAGTGAGCCTCAGGGCTATATGGTCACACAATCCAAATTACCAACACCTCCTTCCAGCAGTCATGGGTGGCTACTCAGCCCTTCAGCAGGCTTCAGCTAGAGAACAAAGCCTTCCTAACATTTTCTAGCATTGGTCTTGCACTTTCCCATTGGAAATAGCCACAGGAAAATAGTATCAAATGTTAAGTCTCCCCTTCAGTCAGTTCCACGCACTGTTTTCCTAAGTAGCTGATGTAATCAGTTATCACTCCTCAAACCCCTAACTGAGGGATAGCTCTCTTTGTATCCAATGAAGAGTTATTTAACTGGCCAGGGTACTTTTCTGCAAAGCCCTCAGACAAGCAAAGGCAAAAGATGTCAAGGAGGGAAGAAGCCATAGGGCTGGTTGAGGGGAAGGGAAATGGTAAGAAGCAGGATTTTCCACCAAGGTCTTTTCATTAGTTCTCTCAAAGCTAAGTCACAGAAAAATGAACAAAATAAGGGATGAGGCAAATTATATTTGCTGAAGAGGAGTTATAGAGATTAGTGTATTAATTAACCAAGACAACAATGTCAGCAAGGGCCTGACCTTTATTCCTGCCCTAGTAACAGCTTTGTCCCTGGTGACTTTCAGCCTGCATGCTAAAGCCATTTAGATACATCCCTCAATTAATCGCAGAATACCCTCTGGGAGATAGGAGAGCAGCATTGCAGCCTGCAAGCAGGGATGCTGAATAAGAGAAGTAGTAACCTAGTCAAAGACACCTCATCAAGGGCATTGGCAGAGCTGGAGAAAGAGCCCACAATTCTCTTTACCTCTCACACTCCACCTCGCACTGATAGGAACAAAACTATTTGAAGCTATTAACCTGGAATTCTGCCATACTTCAATTTTTAAAGAAAAAATAATCAGAGACTAACCAGAAATAAAGATTCAAAGAAAAACCAAAAAACTACCCCAAAACCACAGAAGAGAGCCTGATTTAAAAAGAACTTTTATCTTTTTTGTAATAAAACAACAGCAATACATAAAAGACACCAAATGACAGATAGCTGCTGAGAGCAGGACAGCAGGCAGGATCTTCAGTCAATCCCTGCTTCTCTGCTTTCTCCTAAGATTGAGTCCTTCCCTCAGGCATATTAGCTGCCCATCCCCATACTCAGTCTAGCCTTTGCTTACTGTCTGTCATACTGAAGGTTCACTCTCAGCTTCTCGAGCACCAGCCCAAGGACAGAGGTCCAGCAAACCTCTGAGCACCAGTCACTCCAACAAAGGATCCCCAGTCTCTACAGGTGCAGCTGAATGAAAAGATACAAAGGTGGATAAGGACTTGCTGCTGTTCCACGCAGCAGGGATGGAGAGGGGTGGAATCTGAACAGACTCAGGAAGACAGTACACAGTCTCAGGGTTCCAGGAGATAAGATGACCAAAAAGCCAGGAGTTCAAGAGAGAGTGGTGATGCTCAAGGATGGATGCAACATTGGAAGATATCTGCTTCTATCAGAATAGATGTGATTGCAGCAACTGAGAGTCTGAATCTGGTTTTGCCTCCCAGGTAAAAGCCACAGACATATCAGCCCATTGATCTTGCCCACAGGCCCCAACAGTCTGTACTCCCATCCATGGACTGAATTCCTGGCTTCAACCAGGAATGGACCCAATCAATCATTACAGACCCACCAGGTGACTCCTAGGCTGACCCCAGACACCACTACTAGACCTGATCCTGATTCACTGGTTTGTGTTTCTGGCTTGACCTTGTTCTGCTTCATCACCATGGACTTGATGATGATCTAGGCTCTTGGTTAAATCTGACCATCCTTCACAGGCCTGGTCTGCTCACCTTGCTCAGGACACATGGGATGGAGTCCTGGTTGGTAAGGAGAGATATCTGGAATTAACTCAATTTCTCCCATTGCTATCACTGTCCCTAACTCTCTCCTCGATACAGGCCCCGAACTGTCTGTCTGATGAGCAATAGTGCAGGAGCTGTAGCTTGCACAGGAAAAATTGGTCCCTCAACACATCTATCTATCACTAGCTGAGCTGGACCTTCCTTTGCTTTCCACTTCAGCTCTACAATCCTTCACATTCAGTCCTGATGCTGGAGAAAGCTCAGACAAGAAGGGGCATAATGTTGATGGAGGCTAGACTGGCACATACTCAGCTTGGTTCTACATTCCTTGATTTAGAGGTTACAACATCTCAAACCACAGCTAGATTATGACCAACTTCACTGTATTACTTACTTGTCTGGCACCTTCTTGTCCAGAAGTAGCCAACATGTATCACCTCTCAACCATCATATTTGAACTTGGTCAAAAACTTTCCAGTACAAAGCAGCCTCTAACTTTAGGTGCCAAATTAATTTTTGTTAAAGTCAACAGGGTTACCTCGTGTTAGAATCCAGTTACAAAAATAGATTTCCTTTCCTCTTCCCTAGCTATTGTTGGCAAACATTAGTAATAGTGAGAGAAGCTATTTTGGGACTTTTATTGGCAAGTCTTATGTTCAGACACTAAAGGAAGTAATTGGCTGACAGTGGAAAAAAGCAAGAGACATTGCTTTCAAGAAATACTACTTTCTGCCAAGCTCTTTATGCACATTTCTCTGGGACAAAAAAGGAAAAAGAACCACCAGCAAACCCCAAAACAATAGAAAACAAAAAGGTTTTATTAACTGCTACTAATAGAGGATACATCTGTGAGAATGAGTGAGGGAATAGGGCATGTGGAAAATTCTTTCAGACAATCACAGATGAACAAGGACACATTTCTAAGACACAGGTACCATAAAAATGCAACCATTCATAACTACACAACTAAATTAACATGTTCATCATATACAGACACACCAGAGCATGTTTGCACACGTGAAGGTTCAACATGTTTTGAACCAGTTCACTCACATACACGTACCCACATTCGGTCATAGTCTTTCACCAAGACAACTCCAAGTCTGCACTCACAAACATTCACTGCACAAACACCCTACCAGTACACTCACCTCGTGTGATTCAGGGAAGTACAGGCAGGAAGCTAAATAGAAACACACAGAGACTCATATCTATTTCTCTTGTAAATTGTGCATGCAGTCTTCACTCATTTACTAACACCATGCTAATAATTTCTAGTAATTAGTGTTAAAACAGGAAAACACAATAATGCAGATCTTGGTCCTTTACCAAGTAAATTATTTACACCCGGCAATACCTACAACCCCTAATACATACAAAGGGATAGCACAGACTTGTTTTTCTATTTCCCAGACATTTATTTCAGTGTAATTGGGATTTATTCATCAATAAGAAAAAAATCATCAGCTAAGAAACAATATAATAAAAATTACTAAATGGAAACATAAAAATTAAGCCCTTTTCCACAAAGCCAAGCTGAGCAGTACTATTATCCAGACTCTTTCAGACTCCTAATGAAAATCAAAAATGATTGGCAAATGATTTGGGAAAAATATACCCTGTTCTTCTTCACTTCTTTGTCCCAGTGTGGAGACAGAACATTTGTCAGCAAGCAATAGATTGCACAGGCTATAGTCATGCATAATCATAAACTTGTGCTGTGCTGTTTGTATCTCAGTGCCACTAACCTTGCTCTGCATCCAAAACTCAATAAGGACTGTGTGTAATCAATGAAGACAAAGTCTTTATTCAGTCCTTACATGTTCTCATACCAGGTTTGCAAGAGCTGTGGGCACAGCCATTCACAGGGACAAATCATCCACTCACAGGCAAACCATAAGCCCACAAAGACAGGTTACATGGGTTATATGTTGAATTATTTTCCCCATGTACACTACTGCTGATTTTTCCTCCAAATGTAAAGTAAATTCTACACAATTTCTATATATTGAGACTTTCTCTATATATAACAAATAATTTTGTGCTGTTGCAACAAAAAATAGTGCCATGGGCCATGGAAGAAAAAGATCTTAAGGTTTTGGGTTTTGTTTCTAATTTTTTTCTCTTTTCCTTTTAAATTCAAGCACATAAACATAAGTGAGAGGTATTTTGAGATTATGCCAAGTTTCAGTAGTATTGATACAGAAATATTATTGGTAAAACAGTTCTGGTTGTCTTGGGAGCATTCTGGCTGTCTTAAGGAGAAGGCCTTCAATTACTGATTCTGCCTTTTGGAAGTTCTTTAAGGTTTAGATTCTGGGTGAGGAATTATGAGAGCTCACACTTAATTCAGTTTATCATAGCTGTACACTCTCAAATGAAATCAGTGGAACTGACTGGAAAGAGAAGGATATTTAATGAAGCACCTTGGGGGTTGAAATATCTGTTATTCAATGTTCATGAAAGAAGCCTCTCTTCAGGATTTTATACTCCCTTATTTCAACCAGTCAGACTGACCTTAAATGCCATCTGGACTCTATTTATGTATTCCAAGCAGGCCTAAAACAGCCACATGCTTCTCATTCTTGGGCTGTATGAGCAGATAATAAGCCAAATCTGTACCACAATAATTTGATCTCTCTTCAGGCTGTCCCTCCTTTAAGAACCTTTTCACATGAATTTATAAGTCTACCTGAGCCTTTTTTCCCCCACAGAGGGTTGCAAAGGTTTATTCCAAAAAGACATGAAAAATCCTGATGAGATTTCTCCTTTCTAGCAATGAATTCACAGAAGTTCCCATTCATGCTACACCAGTCAACAACATTGAGTCAACAGCATATTCACTAAAATGTTATCTCAATACACTTATAGCAAGTGTCTGCCCTTGTAATTAGCATCAAAGGCACGAACAGGTCACCATTTACATATCTGTGGGGTACTGAGTATCTCTGTGTCAACAGGCTGAGGACACTTAAATAGGATCTGACTCCACACATCCAGTTAAAATAGTCTTGCTTTTCCTGTACTCCTCTGCCACAAATTCCATCCATGTCGTTTTAATTCACAAAATACTTATTCTGAGAAAGACATTCTTCATGAGCTATAGAAGACCCTAAAGAAAGGTAAAAAGAGTTAAGGATGACATGGGGGTTCTTTCCACCTTTCGATAAACACTAGGTAAGTAGTAAGGAGAAAACATTACGAGGGATAAGCTGTTTCCCCTTGCTCCACAATGCAGCAGGTAAAATCTGCTCAAAGAAGCAGTCCTGACAGGCACTGCCTGTGCTGGTTTGCTTTCCACCACCTTGGCACCCCTCACATCCATTAGATGTCATCGAACAGGACTGCACAGCGTGAGGAGGCTGCCCTACCCTTCTGGTCCAATCCTGGATGGAAGGAGGGAAGGGATAGAACCTAAGAAGGCATTCATCTCCTGTGCTGTCATGTGGGCTGCCACAGGCAAGCAACAATGTACAAACACCATTGCTGTGAGTGCTCTGTACTTCAGCAGGCTCCACTGCAACCCTATGCACCTCACTGCACACCTCCACTCTAATTAGTTACAAATATAAAGGAGCTGAAAGACAGATTTCCCCTCAGCTTTAAATTTGCTAAAAGGTCACCAAGGAAATGCGATTTTTGTTTTCCTGTGGACAAAGAAATCAGAAGCTAATGAAATCTGAACTCCATCATTGCTGTGTGTGTTTTCTTTTCAGTCTTCTTCTGGAAGTGAACTCCCTTTCCCCTTCACAGGATATTAAAGACTCACACATGTGCTATGGTAAGAAGGATCTAGCAGGAAGGCTGAGGATTATACACCTCTGCCTTCTCCCCCCCCTGCCTGTACTAGCAACTGCGATGCTGTCACACGACAATAAAATGTCACTAATTATTAATGAACCAGAGTTCGTTAATAATTTTAGCTGCATCTTCCCCAACATAGACCCCACGAGGAGCACCTATGTGCTATTACACATAAACACACAAGATACACACACTGATATATTTAGAATCATAGAACCATTTAGGTTGGAAAAGACCTCCAAGATCATTGAGTCTAACCTTTGAGTTGGACTCAAGCAATACTGATAACAATGACATACATTTCATTTTCTGCCTACAAGCAGTGACAGATGCAGACTCACACACATAACCGCAACTTTGTGCACAACTTCTTCCAAGCACAACATACAAACACATCCCTGTTGTGCATAAAACCAGCTACAGCACAAATCTATGTGAAAAATCAATCACATACATCCTGTTAGTCACCCGTGCTAACAGGCCCCTACAAGCTGCACATTCATGTCTGTACCCAAACACACACCCTTCCTGACCCCCACCTCTAGGAATGCAAGAGGTCTAGGAATCAATAACCATTTACAGCTCTTCAATCCAGAACTGTCAACTTTGTTCTCCTCTGTTTGCAGTGACAGACAAGCAGACTAAAGATGTGGGACATCAGTATGCAGAGGAGGAGGATGGGCACCACTGTGACAGCATAAGAAGCAGGCAGAGGCTGCTGAATTCAGAAGAGGTTGTTCTTGCCTCCTGCAACCAACTGAGCAGAGGTGCCACTGTCCCAGAAACCTCTTGCTTTATTCCCAGGACATCAGTGCAACCCTGCAGAACAGAACAGGGAAATAACCACAGGTCATTTTCCTGAAATAATATAACTGTATATAGAAAGATTCAGAAAGAATCCCATTCTTAGCTATTTCCAAAGCCTAAGCAACGACCTTGCTGACATAAAGATGTGCTACATGATCAATATCATACCACAATGACTTGATACTATATCCTATAGAGGAGACAGCATGAAACTAAACATACTTCAGGCACAGTAGGCTGCTTTTAGAACTGTCAGGGTGCTTTGCTGACCTTTTAAATTGAATGAGCATGCAAATGCAGTGCACCTGAGAGCAGTCAATACCTATGCCAATAGATTTCAACCAGCTTTGTAGCATCCATAATAACCAAAAAGCTGTCAGTATTCCCAGAGTCTGACATGAGCTCTAATCATGTACCTCTGTCACAGCCCACAGCCTCACCTGCACAACCAGCATCTGAACATCCCAGAGCTACCCAATCTCAGCTCACAACTCAGCCTTGTTCTCACAACCCTGAGTTTCTCATTGTATCTATATTCAGAGAGATCACTTCTGCATTACAAACAAATCCTATTATGCCTGAATCTCTCCTGGGCAGAGACCAGAATTAATATAAATATAATTATGGTTGTTTAATATATGTAAGATGTCTGCCGATCTATCTCGTTAAATTAACCACAAGAGTGAATTTTGCATTAGTCCTGACAAGGCCTATTTTCAAAGTGACATCTAATACCAGGCTCCAGTACAAATCATATTTCAGGGTACACAAATCAAAGGATTTGGTGAGCATCTGTGAGGACTAAATGTGTGAAACCACAGAAGCAGTTCCGGTAGCTTGCTGCAGGTATCCAGTTTGTGCAACACATTTACCTAGAGCTGATCAATCAGATAAGAAATTCAAGTAATTTCTATGGATGTGTGGGTTAGCAGGGTTGCTCCTGACCCAGAAAAAGCTTCAATACTTTGACCCCTGGAAGCCCTTCCAATCACTGAACATACTGGCTTGATCAGGAAAGTGACCTTTCTGCCGCTCTTTCAGAGCCAGCCTGAGCTCTACTTTCAGATCCCATTTATTTCATTCTCCCTCACTGAAAGAGACAAAAGGGCTGCTCTTAAAAGGTCATTGCAAAATTCATGTCCAGCTGCCTGCTGCAAAATCCATATGGGCCATCAGACTGCAGGGAACACAGAGCCCATCACACAGCACATTCACAGCTTCATCTTGGGTGGAAAGGGTCCTTCTAGCAGCACAGGCTACAATGTTGTCTTCAGGTGCCAGGTCACCTGAGTGTAGGACAG
The DNA here is from genome assembly GCF_001715985.3 of Manacus vitellinus. Taxonomy (NCBI): domain Eukaryota; kingdom Metazoa; phylum Chordata; class Aves; order Passeriformes; family Pipridae; genus Manacus; species Manacus vitellinus. The sequence continues at coordinate 7,301,915 of NW_021939189.1, read as the reverse complement.
CTGAGGGTTGTGAGCAGGTTACCAAGTAACTCAGGGTTTGTTTTTTTTTTTTTTTTATGTTGTATTATAGGGTTGTCTCCCTTCTCCGACATCACTGCCAGCCAGTGAGGCATACATGCTCTGGGCCATCGTGACTTGGTTATGCAGCCCTTCTCTCTAACTCAGGCTACAGCCAGATCCAAGCCTATTACTTCTCAAGGCCAGAAAGAAAAATATGAGAAAGGCAGTTAGAATTGAAAGTACAAGATGATGGAAAACCAGAGGGGTAAATACCTTCAGAAGTGCTAGATGTCTAGTCTACTGTTTTCATGTCAAAATAGCATTTCAAACCAAATAATCTTCTCTCCCGACTTTCAATTATCTTGCAAGATAAAATCATTTCATCAATGGCTAGTTTCCCCCCCAAATCAGAGCAAGCCTCAGCACTTGCAATCTGTTGACCAATATCTTCTAAAGTAATGACTTTAAAAAAAAAAATTACCACCAAATTCAAACTACCCTCCTGGATCCTGTGGCAAAAGCAAATCCATATATCTGTTCTAAACTATATTCTATAAATTAAGTGATCTCCAGCAGGACTATGCTACTGAAAACTGGACAACATTTCTAGGTTTTTTTAGCCCTGGTTGTACATAGCTGTACTTCTCCCCCAAACTCATTTACAGTATCTTTCTCAAATTCATTACAAATCGTCTTTCTCATTGTTGCTTTGTATGAATCTCTGATTCAATTTCAGTGTGAAATTCAGTCATTATTTCCAGTAGCCCCAAAGGAAGCTTTCTTCTTTATTCATAAAGCTAAGAGGAGGTGGGAAATAAGAAGAGATTTGGTAAGAAATGTTTTGAGAAAGCTGCCTTATTTACAACAAAACTTCAATGTGAGAGTATAACAGGTTACAGGTGACCTTTCTCAGGAAGAGCTGCTCGGCTCTTGGTTGATGCTTTTGATCAGAGCCCAAAAGAAATATATCCTTGCAAGTTGAGCTCCCTTCTTCCCTAAGAGGGTAGGAGGGCTGTTCTCTTTTAAGTGAGTACTGTTGCTACCAACCTGTACAATTAAGTCTCTTTCGCTCAAGGAACATCTCATTATTTACATAAAACATAACTCTTACATGAAAAGCAGGAACAAGTTCAACAAAGAACATTCTAGTGACCTAAATCCTTGCTTTGAAACTGGGAGACTGAAATCTGAGTTTTCTTCAGCCAAAAGAGGGTAATGACCTACTCTGTGATAAACTGTTTTCAATTTTTAGAAGTTATTTTAAAAGTCTGTTTTTTCCCTCTAGTGCAAAATGGGAACATTGGCTAGAAATATCAGAAGATCTCAAAGACAACACCTGCTTTCCACAATTATATATTGATATTTTTAGTCCTGTGACAAAATGTGCTGAGGAAGTGTTGACTACAGTGATGATGACAATAAAAGAAATTAAGGCAAAGCATCTTCAAAGGTTTAAGTCCTAGTATCCACCTAGTAAGACTCTGGTCTCTTTAAATCCCATCCCTAAAGCAAAAATGTTGGACTAGGAGTAAATGTGCAGTCAATAGAGTAAAAGTTTTACTATTTCTGGGGCAGAAGGAACAAACTGAATAGCTGTGTCTTATAAATGCCAATCCGTGTTAGGTAGAAAAGGTCCTGAAAAGGAACAGGATGTTCCCTTCGCACTTAGTCCAGTGACCTAATAAATCCCATAGGAAGAAGTGATAAGGGCAAAGATAATCAGTGTTTAGCATCATCAGTATTGAGAACATCCAGACAAGAACAGGCCATAACCTTTGAAAAGACTAACATGATTATGAGTGGAAAAAGAAACGTCTCTAACAAATTAAAGGCACTACTTTAATAAATATGTCCATTTAACAATCCTATCAATGCAATGATTTATACAATATTGTTCTAGAGCTTATTTTCTGGTGATGGTTCAAAATACTTTTTTACTGTTTTAAGTATTTACTGCCATGAATTTTTACGTTTTAACTTCTTACATCCATTTCCTACATTACAATGGCTGATATCCATTTTCCCTGATTTCTCTGTTCAACAACAATAAATCTATGCTCTTATTCCTCACAAGATTATTTTCGTGAACCACAATTCGGAAAATGACCTCTGCTGTTGTTTATTCATTACATTCAGAAATACTAGTAAACAATTAGTGCTGACAAACAAGAAACAGAGAGTGAAATAACCAAAATCTGTCTCACTATAATCAATCATGTAGATTTCTAATCAGTCTTATGAGTCACTGTCCTCCACACTCTAATTATTGCTTTCTCTTTGCTACTAGACCAGCATCATTTTTAACCAAATATGTCCTCAATTCTTGATTAGAGAATTGTGCCTTTTTGGATACGTAACAAAATCTTTTTTAAAAAAGGACCTAGTTTTTATTCACAATACTTTTTTTTCCTCTTGTGATCTGCTTTACCTCTAATATTTCTTCAGCTCTGGAAAATCACCCTTATTAAGGAAAAAATATACAGGAAAACATGTTAATAGGAACACTGTCCTCTGCCCATATTAAATGTAATTGGGTCATGATCACTGGTGTCCAGGTAACCACAAACTCCCACAAGAAAGATTAATTCATCCTTTCCTGTTACGATGTAGTCCAAAATAGAGCTACAGTGGATACTACATCTTTTGTGTTAGAGACTGGTCATCTGTAATGTTTGGAATCTTTAGTAGTATTTACTGTTGCCACATGAAATCTCAAGTATATCTCACCCAAACTGAAATCCGTGGCTACACGTTTACTTTTACGTATGGAATACAGGTACTTCTGAGGCAGATTATGCCATTTTCTGGTTTGATTCAGTGTGCCAAGCAGGCTTATTTCTTAGACCTTGCCATCCTACCTGCAATATGCAGACCTAAATTATCAGTGAATGAAGATGTAATGCACTGCCATTCCCCTCATCCCAGCCAGACATGCCTATTACCCTTTCTGTCCTCCCCGAGCAAGAATTAGACCGGTAGCTGGAGACTATTAAATTCAAAAAGTAAAATTCCAAAGTTTTCCTACCAGTTTTCAGTACAGCCAGTTAAATCACACTTTGTCAGAAAGATGATCTTTCAATTAGTCTTGCTCATTTTTCAGGTCTATGTAGACATTTGAGAAATAACAGTAGCTGCAGTTTTTCCCACTCTGGTTTCATTTCTTTATGATGAGGTGTTTGAGTTTGAACTGCATTTGTAGAGCTTTTCTCTCCCAGTCACTTCTCACTTCGTGGAAGGTTAGCGCTCTTCCTCTGAAGTACAAGGGACCCTCATCCATGTGATCTCCATAAGCACTGGAATCTGCTTCAGCTTCTTAAAAAAAGTCTTCTGCTTTGTATCGGTTTATGCAACCCATAGTTATCTTTCCTTCCTTCTTACAGTTTTAAAAAACTCTCTAAGAAAAGCACCAAGATTTTTGTCTTTCCTTTTCATCAAAAGCCTTGAAGGACTCTATGATACACCACTACATGTATTTCTCTGCTGTCTGTTCCCAAAATGCATCAACCATACATGCTTTTGCACCTCATACTTTTGATCTCGGCAGACAACGCACTGCCACATTATGCTTGTGCTAACTCCTCTGTCCACTTTTCCTAAGTGAGGCTCACTTATGACAACTACTTGGTTGCAAATATCTCAGTGGTTGGTTGTTTTACACCAAAAGACATTCAGAGATATCCTTCTAATTCTCTATATGGCAGTAGCTGTCCAAATGAGTATCCAAGAGAAGAGCATCACACAACATCAGCATTGAACATCTCTAAATTATCTTTCTTCTCTTAGCTATGAGTAACCAATTTTTTTTTTTTATTTCTACTGTCTTCAGCTTCCTCAGGTCTGAGCCTTCCCTGCTTATGGCATGTATGCAAATGACTTCTGAATTGTCCCCAATATCTGCATCCCCACATGTTTTATGCTGTGCCAAAATGTCTCTTTCTAGACCACATATCTTCACTTGGAGATCTCTCACCATCTGGCAGCACATGTATTCCTCAGACAAAAATTAGAATATAGCACACCCAAGGCAGATCACAGCAGGTTTTTTTCTTCATCATCCATATGCAGTATGCAATACAGGGTCTTACCTGAAGATAAACCATAGAGCTTCAAATTCCATCCAAAACTCTCCTGCTAGGTTTATCAACTTCTGTCTCAGAGTTCATCTGGCATAAGCATACCCTCACTTTACAAGTTTATCATATACAGAAGCACATATTTCTGCTCTGCTATTTGAAATTAAGTGTTTGCAATTTACTTTGCCTTAATTTACTTTAGAAATTAGTTAAGCCAAATTTAATTAAGGCCACCTTAATTCTGCTTCAGAGTGTTGACATGTAGCTTAATGTGGTTTAGCACAAGACTTTCCACTTACACCTTTAGCTAATTCAGAGGCACTCTCCTGCATGTTCTGATATAGACAAACTATTAAAGAATTCAGCATGTTTAATTAATTATCAAAAAAGACTGAAAGGTCACTTGGTTGCATTATGTAAGTACCTTTAAGAGAACAAACTGTAAGTTACTAAAGGTCTCTCTAAACCAGCAGAGAAAATAACATGAAAGCAGCTGAAAACATAAGGCAGAGGAATTCAAATGAGAATAAAGCAATGATATTTAAGAGTTACCAACACCTAGAACAAAATACCAAGGGATCAGATAGATTTCTAATTGTGATATTCTCAAATCCAATCTAAATATTTTTCTACAAAATTTATTTATACAAACACAAGTTAACAGGCTTCATACAAAGCTTCCTGGGTGAAGCCCAAAGGCTTATGATGTAGGAGGTCAAACCAGAAGAACTAACAGTCTCACCTGAGCATCAAAACTTCATGTATTTGTTATTAAGATTCTGTTTTCAGTGCTTAATACCTTTCCCAGCAACTGGGACAGGCTGCACCTGGACATGGCAGAGAAGGGCAGGAGAACTTTGCTCTTACTATAACACTGGAATATTTATCAAGTCTTCATTCCAGATTTGAGACAGAATTAAAGAAAGGCAGAGAGGCTGTGGAGCTGTGCTGCACAGAAGGATGCTATTATCATACTCAAGGAGCAGAATTTCCAGATGTGGGCTCATGCAATACCCACTGTCTCCAGCTGAAAGACCTCTATTCAAGGACAAACCCACCACACAGTGCAGTTTGCAGATACACATGTATTATTTAGGATGTTTAAAGTACCAGCCAATGGTGCATATTTTGATTTAAGCAAAAAATGTCACTACTCTGTCAATAAGAAAAGAGTTTAGTACTTTCAATGCAGAGAAAAAGCAATCAGCCCTGCTATTGAGTGATTGGAAACAAACTTTGTAGTAGAAAGAAAAATAGAGGAAAAGTAACATAATTAGTACAAGAGTTCAGCACACCTGAAAAAAAATAAATCTGGATTGGAAGCAAAACAAGGAAATCAACCAAGAGCTGGGTGAAACCAGGATGCATCTACAGATTTTGAGACTGAAGAGAAAAAACAGACCATATAGTGTGATTTTTAGAGGAGACCAGACCAGGGGACCAGGAAGTAGATAACAGAGGCATAAGGGTGGCAGTGAGCATGGATAGAGAGCTGACAGACAGACTGAGAACTAGTGCAGCTGTGGGGAAGCACATTTTACAAGGATACATAAACCAGCAAAAGGAAGTTCAGATTTCAAAATATAGTTTATACTTAATAATGTACAGGGTATACATATTATAGGTATCAACTAGCAGAATTCACTGCTGCAGGAAGCCCTGATCTGATAAAAGATTACAAAAGAGAAGAAAAAAGTGGCATAATTATTCACAAAGAATGTAGCTCATTGTATCAAGGTTTTGATAATGATAATCAGGGCTCATGTTGCAGTGTATGAAGTGGAGGAAGGACAGGTCAAGCCAGTAGGACTACTTCCTTTCCATGTCTTAGTGTAATTGAATGAGTTGCCTTACAGGCAGGGTTTATTTTCTTCTGAGCCGTGAGGAACCAGCGCCTGTATGAGGCAGGATGCCTGATTATATGGACCAGTGATCTGATCCAGCATGGCAAATGTTATGATCCTAAGAGGAATGAAATTAATCTTTACGGAAAATCCTGTAATCAAAGACTTTGAAATTTAGATGCTTCTAAAATCCATGCATAGTCAAAGGCAAACATGGTTCTTTTAGCCTTTGCTTTTCCACCTACCCATTCTTATTTTCTATGCCTGAGGAGTTCATGATTAGACTAGGAGCTTCATCAAAGGGCAATTTTCAGCTGCCAAATAGATTTGTACAATAAATCCACACGGGGCCAGATTAACAAGCAACAGAGACATCAGAAATCAAAAAGCTAGCTGCTGTAATTCCTCAGAAAACTTGAAAGGATGATGTGCAATGATATTTGGGCTTTTAAAGGGACACCATTGAAACACTGAAGTTAATTTTCATTAGGAATGTTGCTTTTCTATTCCTTATCCTTCACAAGAGTTTTTTCTTTAGCAGACTGAGATCCCATGGGCATTCAAGGTCATGCCATTCAGGATTGCTTAGTGGGTTTCAAATAAAACAGTAACACTTCATCCAGAAAAAAATCACATGCATGTGTGTGACTGCAATTGTCTGATTTTTCGGTATAATATTTAAAATAGAAAATGAAAAATAATCTTTAAACATCTAGTTTTCTTTACTTCTGTAGTTTTCTGTTTGCTCTAATAATTTGTACTGTGAATGTAGTTAAGGCTCAAACATCTGAAGTCAAACTAGGTCCTAAGCTATGCCCATAAACTGAATAAATACAATTCAGAGATTAGCCCGACCATAAATTGCTAGACATTTTCAGCCTTCTGGCACTACAAAAGACTGTTTGACTTCCAAGCATGACAGTACCAATTTTAATACTAGGAGAGTTTGTTCCTCCTTACAGCACATGGACAGACCTACTTCCTCAATCACACAGTGACAGCATTTGTTGTTTTTATGTCTCCTTATGAGTACACTGGTCTTGTTCATTTTCAAGTGGGGACACAATAACAGTCACTTGTCAGCAGGGTGAATATATGGAGGTGAGCCTCTGATTCATTACTTGTTCCCTCACAAAATGCAATCTCTTCTCCATGCAACCACAACTGCTATTGCAAATGGCCTTTTTGCTTCAAGCACCTAGGTTTGCCCAGATTGGAAATGTCAAAAACTAGGATTCTTCCATCTAAATCCTGCTCTCCTAAATTCTGGAAGATGGGTATGACAGGACACTTACACTTCTGATTCTATGTAGCCTTGTTGCTCATCCACTTTACAGAGAAACAGTTTGATAGCCCCTGTCAGTACCTATCACCTCCTTTCTGGAGTATAGCACTGGAATATGGGAAAACTGGCTGGCAACCAAGTGTCTTGGGGAGTGCCAAAAGCAACTCACAGAGAAAAATCCCATAAAAAACCCCCATAAACATCAGTTGTTTACAATACATGGGGGAAAATAGAAATTTAGAGGAACATCAGCATTCAAGACAGGCATTACTCAGGATAATGCTTGTTTTCCACTCCTCAGCCCCAAGCAGCAGCTTACTATGTCCCTAGGTTTAACAAAAAGCAAACTACCAACTAGGACACATCATTAACATCATTAGCAAGTAAAAGGAATGTAGGAGATTGCCAGGATTTGTTGGAACAAGCACTCCAAGGCTGAGTCCCAAGCAGAAGGGGTAAATAGCAGAGCTAATAAAACTGTTTCAGTGATATAATGGTGGAAAAGGGTGGGCCACGGAGGAGGTATATGATAGCTCTGCTTTTCTATTCAACATGCCAACCATGTCCACTGACTCTCAACAGGACTGGATACCTTCCAGCTTTGCAGAGTCAAATCTATTATCATCTCACCTCTGTTGCCATCTTCTATTGTGCTGTAATTTAAGCATATGGTATGGGATGAATTCTCAAGGTCATAGCAAGTCAGGGATACAGCTGGCTCAACATCTCAAGAGCAATAATCAAAATAAAATGTAAAAAATTAATTTAATACCTTTATCCATGATCCAGCTATCACCAGTGATCATCTTGTCTCACACGTACAAGAAAATTCCACTGTATCATTCTTTGGGTACTTAGGAAAACTAAAATACTGTTGCCAAGGACCCCCAATAATTCTTTCATTGGGTTTTAGTGCTGCCTGGGTGCTTTGGGGACAGGGAGGCTAAAGAGAGCTATGTGCCCATTCTTGTCCAGTGTCTTTCTCTTCTATTTCTAGTAAATATGTGAGTTCCAACACAATGGAACATCCCTCAGTCACCCCACACTTGAATCCTTCAGCCCAGGGACAGGAAAGCAGATGGAGAGAGTGACAGCTGAAAGCCACTGCACTGTAAACTTTTTCCAAGATGCCTTTTTCAAGGCAACATCCATGGTGTAGCTCAATAGATGGACTAGTACAGGCAGCCACCCCTATACCCACTTTTTAGAAGAGTTGTAGAATTATTCAGTTGTGCTGGGAAAACAATTGTTTGTATAGCAGCAAACTTGGTCTATTGGATTAAGAGCCCATGGTTTTACCAGAGGCATCACAAAGCATCAACATTTGGCAAACTTTGAAACAGGGGCTGAGTGCTCTCAGCAAAAGCCTTCATGCAGCCACACTAGTGCCAGAAAATGTGTCTCTTTCTATATAGGGCTAAGAATCCCCAAACCAGTTCCCCTGTTCTGCCAAAAAACCAAAACAAGTAAGAAATGAGCCGCCTTCGGAAGTGAAGAAAAATTACCCTACTTAACTACTCATCTTTTCCAAAACAGCAAGGCTAAACTGATTCTGGAATGGATAAGAAAATGGGAAGAGAGAACATGGAGGTCTGAATTACCTTTTTGCAAAATCTGCAGACTTTTAAATGCACATAAATAGCACTCTCATATGACAATATTAAGCACCTTCAACAAAAATTAGCAGATAGCAACAATATCCATGACTTTTGGGAACAGAGATACGACATCTTATGCATCAAGAAGGATGAGACCTGCTGGGATAGTCCTACAGACAAAATTTTCTTGAAGATATAAGGGCCAAAGAATCTCTACAATGTTCTCCCAGTTCTGTGACTTGCTTTTCCAAGCAATCTGAGAGAGCCCAAGTCAGCACATCTTCAAACTTGTTTTGCTTAATGTGGCAGGAAGCAAAGAGATCTGAGCACAGTTAAGCATGTGATTTCTTAGTTAGCATCCTGTCAAATAATTAAAACAAGCAAATAAGCCAATAAAAAACACCTAATGAGGGAAAATCCTGCAGCAGTTCACCTAAGAATTTCGTGTAAGAACCTTGTAGACATAAGAATCTACAAAGAAGACAAAACACCCACTATCTCCTGTTTGCTCAGAAACCCCTTCTCTCTTCTTCCCTCACGCCCTAAATGCCATTAATCCTTGCGTAGTTTTATGAAGTGAGGCCCACAAATGTAAAAGGTACAATTAGAATATCTTAAAAAATGAATCACCAATCAATTAGTGCAAGGGGTGGGCGGAAATAAGAGGCAGAAAAATAAAGCAAATAGGATGCAAACCTTTCCTTTGGATAACAACTTAGGAAAAGAGAAAAAACAAACCCCTTAATTTGAACCTTCAGTCCTTAGATTACTATTAGATAACTATTTTTTTTCTATACTTCTCTTGCTGTTACAGCTGCTTCCAATTTGAGCCACATTGGACCAGAACTAGAAGCAGAACTATCAGACAGAAAAATCATTCTTTCTTATTCTGCTTTAGAATGAGATCTCCAGAGCACTGAGGGTCAGCTATAAAAACACTCATTTTAGAGATGATTTTTTTTTTAAAAAGAAGCTTTTGAGACTTACCCATACTCAGGAAAAGTGTAAGCTCTGGGGCACAAAAGAAATCAGAAATGAGAAAAAGTCTGTCAGACTCACAAAAATGATGCAAGTATATTCCAGAAACTTACACCAGAAAGCACAGCATACATATACTATTTCTTTACTTTTTCTTTCTGCAAGTACTTATCAAACACGCTTTATGGCAAGAATACTGATGAAGTCATTTTTATTGGTGGGTGAATACTGGTAAGAGACCAAATTAAAATCATTTCTAAGTTTGTGCACCAGACTTCCAACTACAAGAACAATATACATCTTACTGGAGAACAGAAGCAGCATCATGTGACCTGCAAAATCCATCAAAACAACTAAATTTCTGACTACTAAACATAGTAAACTTCTTATGAATAAAGCATAGGTAAAAATTCCTTGCAGAAATTTGGTAAGTAATCTTCAAGAGTAAAGAAGATAGAGGAAATATTTAATTGTGTACAGATAATAGAAATAGCACTATAATTCACTGGCCAGGTCATATATTTGTAACAATTTGGCTAATTTTGGTCAAACCAGAGAAGGCCACTTCTGAAGGATGAGACAGAAGGAAGGTTTTAATCTTGGCATATTGCTTTAATTCAGCCACACTTCTGTGGTAAATCACTGGTTCATCAATCATTTTAAATAATTTAGCCCAGGTTGGCCAGGTTAAAGGAGATGGATAATATTAGGTCTTCCAATTAGACTAACTCTCATCACTTCTGTTTAGCAAAGATATTTTGAATTAATATAAAGGAAGTCTTATGAGCTGTATGCTCTTGCTCTCCAATTCCAGTGTCTCTCCAAAGGGATGGCTTTTTCCTCTGACCAAGTCCAATGAGAAATTTTGGAGTATTCAATTCCTCTGACTCAGAAGCATTAAAATGGAGAGGGAAAAAAATGTCTTATTTCTCAGCTTTTCCAAAAGCTTTCTTCAAAGAGGGATACATATCACCAGTAAGACTTCCTTCATAGGGCACTGTCAAGATATCTGCCATAATTTTAAAACTCATTTGTTACTCCTTGTTGTTTGTAATCCATTTTAAGCAAGAAGCTAAAATCTATTTCCATTAGTACTCCATCTCCTCCATCAGGTACAACATGCCAAGGAAAATGCTTTTCCAACATAGCATGTACTCACAGAACATGAAGTCGATTTTTTAGATTTGCTTTATTACCAAGACATATGGTTTGGAACTCAGCTGTACACAATGGCACAAAAGACATTAACTTGTAGCATGATGGATGCAGTAATGAACAGAACAGCACAGTGCAATATGCTACAGAAGAGTCTTAATTAGCAGGTGAGGTAAAAAGGAATCAAGAAGAACCATGGAACAGTGGAGCATGATTGAACAGTAAAGAGATACCTAAGTTTAAAAATTAATCACAGAAGAAACCTGGGAAACTGGCAGTATGTGTCACTGGAGATTTGATTCTTCTGGGGTCATAACTGTGCCAGACTGTACTTGTACACAGCACAACTTCTTACAGTAGGTCTTGCGTCTGGTCTTTTAAAAACAAAATACAAGAAGGGGTTCTGGGCTCTATGTCCCACAAGAGAGAGATAGCAATTAAAATCACAAGGTAAGTTGGAGGGGTAAAGCTCCAATGAGGGACAAATGCGGATGGTCTTCACATGAGCAAAGAAATTATAAGAAGTTTATTTTTTTTATTATTATTATTAATAATATTTTCTGGTTTGACCACAAGGTTGTAAACTAGCAGAAGCAGGAGGCAGAATTCCCTGTGGAAATCAGTTGCTCTGTTTTTAGCAACTTCCAAATGGAGATACTGCTCCTCTAAGACTGATTTGGGCAATCCAGACAAAATGAAAGAGTTTGGATGTTTTATCCCTTTATTTTCTTCTTCCTTAGGTTGAACAAAACCTTAGATAAGATCAGTAGTTTCTTTAATTTTATGTTTCGCTTCCTTAAGGGTAGTTGGCTTATTGCATTTCCATTGATCACACAGACAAGGAGATTCAACAAGCAGACCATGTCTGTTCTCTTTTCATTTCCACCCTTCTCGCCATTTGAAATCAAATGACTTTTAAACGAGTCTGGGGTCACTATTGTTTCTCATTTACATATCAATAGTACCAAATTCCTGCCTTATCTTTCAGTCACTAAAGCATTTTAAAATTTCAGTCCACAAGAGGAGACACTGTTCCTGGGAAAAAAACTCTAGAAGTATATTTTCTACCAGGGTAAGTAGGCTCTGGTTTACTTTCAGCCCTTACTTGACCAGTGGTGAGAGGGGGTACACTGACCAGCCTTGTGCAATTAATATTTTAACCTCTTGTAACCTCTATATAGTTTTCTTTTTCTTCCCAAATCCTTTGCACAACCCCCATCTGATGCCTCTGTGCAACTCCAAGTACTGTATCTGTGCTCACAGTCAGCAAAGCAGCTACTTCAGCTACTTCAGTGAATTCCTTTCATCACTTACAAGCTGAAAGAAAGTTAGAGACCTGGATCCAGGTCTGCTGTGCCTTTATAGAGGTTTGACCACTGATTCACTGAGTGATGCTGGACTTGGGAGCCTCTGCTGCATATAACAAGATGTTTTAAGTCCTGGTTCTGTACTTCAAGTATCAAAAAACATAAGGGCATGCTTGTCTGGGAGAAATTCTGGGTATATCCTTACAGGGAGATCAGTCCTATGCAATTAAAAAACTGACTCTATCATTCACAGTTAAACACAAATTTACTAAACCAAATATCAGAGAGCCTTAAATATTGGAGGCTGACATCTCCTGCCTGAGCATTAGTATCAGTCTATTGTTTACACACGCAACAACTGGAAGGTCCAAGAGTGAAGAACTCAGGCTGAAGCCACTAGAAAAAAATGACCTCTTACGTGATTAATGTCCAGTTTACAGGAATAATTTCAGGGCTTCAAGATAATAATGAAGTAGTTTTGGTTTGATAGATGGAAGCTGAGTATTAAATGGTATTATGCAACGAAATCTTCAGTTCAGTCTGTCAATTCCATACTGTTAAAAATCTACTTTTAAGAACAAATAAATAAGCAAACAAGGACTGACTGTAAAGATCACTTGAAAAAGAAGAGAAAACAGTTTATTAGCATTGATTATTTGGGAGATATAGTATATGTATTTATATGCAGCTCCAGTATAATCAACATAAGAAATTATATTCCATTTTGATACTAACAAGTTGGGTATTTGATGTATTTCGAAAAAAAATGGTGGAAATACGTTAGAGCTGCCTGAATCAGAGAAACTGTAAAAAAAACCTGTTTGTATTAGCCTTGTGGTGGAGCAGTGGTAAAGAAATGCTCCCTAGTGGGATTATTCATATATCCTTCATCTTTGAGATAAATCATAATATTAAACAAAGAAAAAAAAAGGATATGTGACATCATAAACATGATCCACTGATTCAACTGGGACTCATCTTTTCAGGGCGTTCAAACTGGAAGTTTCAGAACTGCTTTACAGCTTACAGACCTCCTTAAGAGCCATGAGAACATTGGATTCTGTCACCAGCCACAAGTGCTCATACATGAACTTGCTCTTGCCCTCAGTGGTTGCCTGTGGCCCTGATCAGTGATGAAAATGAGGACAAGAAAGAACCTAGAAAATAATTTCATATATTCTAAGAGATTTCTTTAAAAAAAGAATCCTGAACTATCTGCTTATTTTTGACATCTCTGCTATATGTTACAAGGCCCCTGTGGATGGCACAATGCTTAAATGCAATGTCTGAATGTGGCATTTAATGTTCTCTTCACAGCATTTCAAGCATCTAAAGGCACACATGAAGAAAATTTGGGTAAAGATCTCCCAGATGCTGATGGAGAACAAGTCATTAGATGAGATACAATCTGATGTGTCACTGTGTTTAGATCTTACTGTGGTTATCTAAGAAATCAGTGAAATCCTCCTCTGTGGAGATCACTAGGAGTTTTGTCATTGACTTCAGTCAAAATAGATATTCCCCCCACTGTCTAAAAAGATTCGAACCCACTGTCTTGACCTGTGATGCCTATTAAAAAACCATCAGCACTACTCAGGAGTAGGGAGTGTTAGATGTAATGCCCAGGGCAATTATATTCTCTTTCTTAAAATTATGTGCCATTTTTTTTTCTGCCTTTCTTATCCTGGCATTGGTGTGTGTGTAGTAGAACATGGTTAAAACAGCAGCTGAATACTTCCTGCAACATTCTACAGAGAGGTAAAAGGATTAGTATAGAGCTTCCAAAGATAATAATTTGAATGTCTTATTAATTAATTTTTATTTGTAATAATGGCTCTTTCCTTAAGGGTCTTTCAGGATCCTTAACTGCTTATTAATGTTGTATAGACAAGGATTGCTCCCTAGTGGAAGAAATGAGGTGGAATGTGGAAACCCTTCAATGAAAGTAATAGGTTTGGAAAAGGGACAAGCAAAAGAATTCATCATTTAAATAAATAGAGAATTATGATCACTCAAATGCAATTACCAGAGTTCATCCTGTTTGCTTAAACAGTGCCGGGAGATCTCACATACTGGTGCCTGATGCACTCAGCACAAGTACAGCCCTTCCTACAAAGACTGGAAACTCATTCGATGTGGAATTCAGGTCTGTCTAGATCACAGTCAGAGGCATAGCTTGAACTCATTGACAGCTGTCAAAACTAGCCTTAGATTAGTTACCTTTGCCTGTCAGGAACAAGCAACTCCAAATGCAAGATTTTCAGTGCAGGCTCTTAAATTTAGCCAGGTGATTGCTCAGGTTGACTGCCTGTACCAAAGAGCTTGGAGCCACTAGTATTGCAGTTACCTACCTTAGAATTAGGCTCAAAAGTGTCCATATGACCTGCAAGCACTTTTTTAAAAGCACTTTGAATGCCCTTGTAAGGATAAGAGTCCTGTATCATCCCTAAAACACTCCTTTCTTCAGCTCAATGCTTTTGGCTCCAGAATGGAGTTTCCTTTTATTTCACTGCTGCATGAATGCTCGGAGAGGGACTCTAGTGGCATGGAAGGTAAAAGAATGAGGGTTCATGGAAAGATTTCACTGAAAAGAAACTCAAACTCAGACTCCGTGGGTCTGGAGAAGGCAAACTGCTCAAGACAACAGCCATCTACTCCATTTTATCCTTCCTATCTCACAGGATGTGCATTAGGAGAAGGGTGGCAGAGGGTTCTTTGAAAGATTTACTCACTTTGTAGGGTCCATGGCTGCAGCTGCAGTAGGTGCTTTCCATGGTGTAGCTCCTCAACACACCCATTTCCTTCCACACCACCACCCGGGCCGTCGACTCCCGAGACTTCTCCACCAGGAAGCTGCAGCTGTTCATGACAAATGCAGGGGCCACTTTATCCAGGATTTTAGGAAGAGTCTATGAGAAAATGAATTGCACATTATGTGCACATGTTTATATCACAGACACATATACAGAGAGACCTGTGTATTTTAATGTGTCTATAATCAAATCTATCTATAGACACTGTTACCAAGAACTCCAACTGGTACATCATGTCAATCCTCTGCGAAACCCTCAGATTCTAACATTTGGTTTTATCCCAAAGACTAAAATTAAACCTTTCCAGTACATTTGGTATATCTCATTCAAAATCAAACATTTCCACACCCAATAGTTTGAGGGGGCTGAAGTCAGAGTTTTGTTTTCAAGTTGCTTTGACATTAACCTGCATCTTCCTGTTGTGCTGCTAAGAGGGCTGCAGTCATAATTCACTACCTAATATTCCTATTCTCCCCTCTACAGTTATACTATATCTCCTCCTATGATACATCCATTGTTTGACAAAGGATTGAGCTATGGGAGGAATTTTGTCTGAACATGGTATAGAGCGGAGAAAAGGGGTGTGTATTCTCACAGAAGGTTGCACATAATTATGTGAAAAATAAAGCTTAGCATTTAACTAACTTGCATTGTGAAACAAATCAAAATATTCTCATCAGAGTCCAAGTTATACATTTTATACAATTCATTTAAAAAAAACCACAATAAAAAGTAATAATGAAAACCTGGTAAATATTACATCTTAGCCCTGAGTGATTTTCTTATTCTGGAAATTTTATTTCCCAACAGTCTATAAACACTCCTGAAGCATCAAATATTCTATCAGTGCAGAACCAACACTTACTTAATCATTACAGAGGGCTAAATGTGTTACTTTTACACTTTATAAAAACAGATACCAGATACATAGAGCACACCTGGTACGAGTATATAAACTGGATTGTTAGGTACCCATATACATGTATGTGGGTTATGTCTGCATGTGTCTAAACTTCAGTGCTGGTACACTAACCATAACACATACCAAAAGACCTTTTGATTTATCTAGATGAGAGAAAACAAAATGAGACCATTATTTCTCTGATGACAGTTTTCTTAAACAGCTGAAATGAACAGAATCATATAGAAGGAGTTTCCACGTATGGCTAAAGGCATTTACCCTTGAATTTCATTCAGTTTGGGTGGTGAAAGCCAACCAAGTTAATTTCACTTTCCAATAACCATCAGTTTCACTGACTGATTCTGAGTAATTGTAGTTCCTTTCTGTTGGGCTTTACTTCATAGCACTGTATGGGAATATTCAGTTTGAAAGTAAATGAATAATGTCCTTTCCTAAAACACATTTGATGTGAACGATATATATTTGGCCTAAACTATTTTGCAATATCTCCTGCAAACTGCTTAACCATACACATCTTTATAAGGAACAAGTAAATTTTATTTTTCACTGTATTCTGGCTACAGCTGTCAGTGGTCTCTATATCTATGGAACTGGTAAAGTTTCATAAGGTCCATTTTTCAGATGAAAAAACTGCAATGGAGAAACCTGAAACAAAGAAAAAGATTCCACTTTAAATCTGAGACCACCTTGAGCCTCACTCTTAAGTCAAGATCTCCAGTGTGTTACTAAGAACTGCTGCACTCCCTTTCCCGTGGGTGCACTGAACAAAGGAACCTTGAAAACTGACTGCTTGCCTTCAGCAAAGAATCCAGTATGCCTGCATTGCCTTCAACCTGCTACTTACTGCATGGGGATCACAAAATAGTACACTTTCATCCCAGCTTCCAGGTTGTCCTGGATTTTGGTTGAACAGGAACTAAAAAAACTGCAGCAGAACCACATGATTCAGGTGTTTATAAGCCTCAGCACAACCAGTTAAATCCAGTTAAACCCAGTTAAACTGTATGTAAAGATTCAGATAGTTTTTATTCTGCCCTTATCTGAACCTACAAACAAATTTTTTTTTGTAAATGTATACCATCAAACACAATAATCAGAACCCTAATCCAGTTTAGGTTTTTAAAGCAATTGAAATTATATGCATAATCAATCTTTTACTTTTAATTAAATAAAAATGCTGGCAGGTAACAGTAATGTCTCTGTACACAGGACTCATTTAAGAGTATTAGCAAACTTGAATTTAATATTCTTTTCATTTTACCAGCATTCACTGGATTTCACACTAATGGTTCTTTCTTCTCTACTTATTCTTCTTATTAATTATCTTTCAATAGCATATTTTGCATGAAAACACATCCCTTTAAAGGATGGTTTTATGATAATACAGAAGTTTCCATGTCACTCTCACAGCTGGATTTGTCACGTACAACAGCAAAGGAAGCTGCTCCCATCACACTGGAACCTGTCCATAAACCTCCAATACCATTAGGAAGAAAATGGAATTATATTTCTTTACTGATGTCCCTGCAGAGATCGCTGTCAAAGGGGCCTGGAATGTTTATCAAAAGGTTGGGATTACGATCCCAATGCCGTGCAAGTCACCCAAGGCCACCAAATATTAGAAGGAAACAAAGACTCTGACTCTGTATATTGCCAAGGGCTACAGCTAAATCTATGACGTATGAGGCAAAGTCTGTTCCAAAAAACATAATTTTCTTGAGATATTTGGTTCCTGTTCCTGGGGAGAAAAATCAATCATGGAGGCCAGATTAATTCTCAGTTCTCCCAAGGCAGGAGAGAAACCTGTGCAAACAGTGCAAGGAAGCAGGTCTGAGGCAGGGGTGGTTATCTGCTGAAGTTTGCAATTGCAGATGTGTCCCACTGTAAATTCAACCTCCTCAGCCTAAGTAGGAAGAGGGTGACCTATAGGTTAGGACTGCAGCAGGCACTCATGCCTCATTTTTGTGCAAAAGAGAGGATTTGAACCACAAAATCTTTCTACAGGCCACTACAGAGTATTTTTGGACAGCCTTGGAGTCTTTCTTCATTGCAGATTCGAGTCAGGCTCCAGATGCTGACAGCAACATTTGGATTCTGTTTGTGTGGCAGTAACTATCCTCAGCCTTCTGAAGCCCTCAGAATTCAAACACACCAAAAGATATCCTGACTGTAGGTACCCTCCCTGCTTTCCTTGGGAAACAGTGTTTGCCACAGGGATTACCTTCTTCCAGTAAAGTCTCAGTGTGCTGTGTACAACTCCATAAGATGAACATTGAAGACACTGTGTCCTTATAAGGATAATTAGTATTTATGTTGAAGGAGCAAAAATTAAGGTATAATTTGGCAAAGACTTTTCAATCTCTTTTAGTTTTGAGTGAATCAAGCTATTACTCTGTAATCAGTTTAAAGCCACAATTCATATGTTAAGAAATTAACATTTTTAAGACTAGAATTAGAGCTTATAAGATTTTTTTTTTCCCCAAGGAAATTTGTTATTTAATAGGAAAATATCATCTAAATGGATACCAAAAAAAAAAAAAAAAAGAGATGGGCAGGAAGTCCAAAGAACTGTTTGATGAACAAGACATTTACATGAAGTAGAAATATAAGAGATTTTATTATTTCCTCTTTATATTTAAAAAAAAAAGCCTAGATATGACACCAAACACTTACTGTGGAAATAACTTTACTATATTAGATCTGTTTGGTATCCATTGAATTATCTGGTGTTTTCAGTGGGACCAGGAGCATCTCCTGATGAAGCAATTTGACTGAGTAGGACAGTGGCACACTGTCATTTTTTCAGTTACCATTACATAATTCCAATTTATTTTCTTATTATGTTGGGGTGGTGGGGACAAAAGCATATGTATCCCTAGAAATTATAAACCACAAAAATATGCCTGTCCTGTTAGCATGTAGCCAAAGATGCATCTTACTAAAATAACGAAAATACTGTTAGTAGATGGGTCCCTAATATCTAGTGTATGAAGATATTATGCATGGCTTGAAACTCTCTGCATCATTACTCCAAAGGAAACTTGCACTTTATCTCTAAAATTTGTGAGGTGATCTTATCTTAAATATAAAGGCACATACAGGCCAGTAATTAAGAAAGGAACCAAGTGGACCTACTCTGTAGCCAACATCTTCTGTGATAACTGCTGTGTCAACCATGCAGCCTGCTTGCCACAAGGTCTCCTTGATGCTGCAGCCATAAAGAAACACATTCTTTTTCTGGGAGTGTCCGTGGTAGTCACAGAATACCTAGGGAGAGGAAAAAATTAAGCAAAATCTTGAACATTGAAAAAGTTTCTTGGTTCTTCATAAAAAGCACTGTAAGACTGTGGGGTGTGTTAATGCGGTTTTTTGAGCTCTTTGGAGCAGCTTAAACTCTGGGCCATGCCTACAACCTGTGTCAAACTTTGTTAGTCAGTTGTATCTTGTTTTATTTATTTGATCTGACATGATCTCAGGGATCCAGAGTCAAAACTAGTGTATTTCTGTCTGCAGCAGAAATAAACATGACACCTGTGCAAGAATCCATGGCAACTCAGGAACCTCAGGGTTCATGGGAACTTCTGATACCACAACCGAGTAATTTTTCAAGCTCTTTCTACTTCTAAACTCCTAAAGCCCAGCTTTATCCTTGTGAGACTTGAAATCTGTGCTTTCCCAAGCAATTAATCACCACTTTGTCATCTTTAAATTCAAAACCCGTGCCACATAATTTTCAGGAAAATATAATTGTGTACTTGTATTGTCAGACCGTTGCATGAATTCCTGGAAGTCAAGCACAGAACATGACCCATCTTCATGGTAAATAATTTCATTCCACACTAATCTACCTGTCTATCTAATCCATCTCTCACATCAGCTGTCATAAAAGCTCAGCACAAGGCACATTCCCAGTTTTAGTGGAAGTGTTGATTGCCTTTATAGGCAGATATTGACTTCCATAGAAATGAAAATCACAATTTAATGACCCAAGAGGTAAATATTGACCCAAGTTTTAAAGAAAAATCAATCTCAGTGCCCTCTGAGATATGAAGTCGATAAACACACGGTTGTTACATATATTTTCCATGTCTTAATCAGGAATATCCAGAAATCTGTCAGTGAAAATATAAGAATTTCTAAAGAGAAAGAATTGCTTAATTTTAAACCAGCATTCACCATTGAGTAGAAAGGAGCTTCAAGATTTCATCAAGGAAGTTTTCCAGGGCTTATGTGGGAGACAAACAAATGTGTGAAGGTGGAGAAGTATTATGGTTCAATATAAAGAGAGATGGGGGAGAAATATGTGCTAAAAAAATAGAATCACAGAACTGCTTAGGCTAGAAAATACTTCTAAGATCGAGTACAAACATTAACCAACACTGCCAAATCCACCACTAAACCATGTCCCTATTTTTAAACATCTCCAGAGTTGGTGACTTCACACTGCTCTGGGTAGCCAGTTCCAATGCTTGATAACTCTTCAGAGAAGAACTCACTTCCTCATATCCAGTCTAAACCTCCCATGGCACAATTTGAGATCATTTCCTCTTGTCTTGTCAAATGTGACTTGGGAGAAGAGCCTGACACCCACTCACTGTCAGCCCATAGATCCAGCCTGTCCAGATCCCTCTGCAGAGCCTTCCTACCCTCCAGCAGATCAACACTCCCGCCCATATATACGTATTCTTACCTAAATACATACACAAGAGGGGAGAAACAGATGGAGTAGATGAGCTTCTTCCACCAACTGTTAGGGCAAGACTTACCCTAGTTTGTTTATTTACCAGCTATACAGTAACTAAGTTTAGCCACAGCAAGTCAGGGAGTTTAATTATCCAGGAATTGAGCATGTACATTCTTTCAGCTCCTCTGACAAACACTAAGTTGCCCTATTGGAAAGGTTAAGGCATACATGCATAATGAATCATCCCACTGCTCCCCCTCAGATGGACAATTACACACATTTTATAGCTTATATGCTGCTGCTTCCTTTGGTTTCTTACCTGCCAACTTTCCTTCCTGCACCATTGCCTGCCTACAGCTCCTTTTGTAGGGCTGGGAATCTGCATGTCCCTGTACCTGCAGCATGCACATTCCACACCTGGAGCACGTGAACAGCGAGCTACCTGCCAAAAACTCTGACCCATTCACAGTTATCCTGTACTATCTCCTTCAAAAAAGCTGTATTTATTAATTCTCTTAATGACAGATACTTTTCCAGCTCGTGTTTCATCTAAGCTATCAGCAATAAACAGTCATAGCTTGGGTTAACCACAAGTACCAACGAGAGAGTATTCCTATGAATATCAAAGAGGATTTTATAGTTTTTATCTTATTTCAAGGCAGAGAACCCAGATCAATTTGGTATCAATTACCTGCCAATTCACAGAATTGCCAACACACAAAAGACAACATGTATATCTGTCTAAAATATTACTTATCAGAAACCACACAGGGATGATCAGAGAGTGGGGTTGCCTGATCAGTAGCAGGTCTATAATTCTGCACCTCAAGAAACCTGCAGACAAGTCCTTAGTGGCAGGTCTGAAATGATATTTCTTTACTGGTAAAGGATTACCAAAGCCAGGTGCTGTAATACGGCAACTGGTTCAGGCCATGGGATCTTTCACTGAAGGTCACATCACCAGCTTCCACAACAGAAACATCAGTACCACTGCAAACACTTCCTTTTTATTTGCAACTTGCATAGAGCCACATTTTAATTAAGTTTACTGGATTCTGCAATCACTCCCAATGTTTATACTTCATTATTCTTCATAGTGCATGCTTCTGCCTGATTTTCACACTACAGGGTAGCTTATGTCTCATCATTCAGCCAAGGCTAAGCTATATTTTGTAGTCTGAGCACCCAATACAGAATTCTTCTGGGGATATGTCTGGGCAAACACTGAGCAAACTTGGCATCTACCAGTGCTTTTTCTCCAACCTGTCCTTCCATATGCCTGAGACACTAAGGCACACAAACCAGTCAGACTCCCAAGGTTTGCACTCACTGGGATATGACTCAAAGACACACGTTAAATTTTTTTATCTATTCGAAGTTATTTTATTTGTCAGCACTGATCACCCTAAAGGTAAGGATTGTTTTCTAACTCAAAAACAGCCCTCCTCATGAGTCACAGAACCAGTCACCTTCTAAAATAAAAAAAAAAAGACAAAATATGAAAGGGGAAGAAAACGTGTTGGAAAACAGAACATTTTGAAATGTCTTTTTTTGAGTAAAACCTCTTTTTTTTTTTTTTGTAATAACATTTTGACAGGACTTTGAATGTCAGTTTTGAGGTAGACGTGCTTAGGGTTTTTTTTTTCCTCTCAGTGAGTACATCCTTGCAGGCTGATGCTTGTTTCCAAGCTTGATACATAATGCCTTTGAATGGCAACTCTGCTCATTGCCTCCTGGTCCATTGGAAGTTCTTTCTTTCTCCTTCTAAGGTATCCTGCTCTTCACTACAGCTCAGACTCTTTGCAGTGCTACAATACATCCAGTCCTGTGGTCGTACAGGGGCTCCCACCTTCAACAAGAGAAGCCAATAAAACCACCACCACAATTCAGACTGTTGTCTATACAGCTTAACAATTAAAATGGCTTTGGTTTAAAGGCTGTTAAATCTAAAGTTCTTTGCTTTACTCCTTCAACCAGCTCTTCTTGCTTTAAAGGAACTGCTTGCACATCACCAGGATAAATTAAACTAAATCAGTTCACAGAAATCATTTGGCTATAAGTGAACCTGGTTCCATGGGATCTTGGAGGTTAAAAAAAATTGAAAAAGAAACTGAGCTGTCTTCTGAAGGAGGGAAAAGGCATTTTTGAGCATGTATAAACTAAAATCAATGTACTCTTCAAAGGCGTGGAAAAATCAGTTTACCAAGTCTGACATGCAGTCTGTGAGTGAGGGAGATGGTAGGATCAATAGTTTCCCTTCACTCAACAATGATGAAAACTTGCACTGAGTGTTAGACTTCTTGCACCTGGATATGACAAGGAGGCTTGTGTATTAAAAGAGGCTGGACAGGAAATAGCAGGGTAAAACAAGACTGACACTACACTGCTCTGAACCAAATGAAAAGGCTGGTGACTCAATGAGTTTCCACAATATTCCTCAGCCTACAGAGATAAATTTTAGGGCTGTTTATTTATCCAAAAATCACATTCCCACAAGAATTCACTTCATGAAGCTCACAGATATTTTCACCTTGTCTGGGGTTTTTCTCATCAAACCCTGGGGGAATCTGGTGCACTTGGACATTTCCTGCCTGGCTGTAGCTGTCATCAGCCAACCTGTCAGTCCATGCATCCACATCTGCTTGTCAACATTTGAACCTCCTTGAGGCTTTTCTTCTGAGGTCTCAGAACTATCTTTTTAGTCTGCTGGGCAACAAGACTAAGCAGATGTGATGGATCACAGCCCTAGCCCAGCTGCAGCTTTGAGGTGAGACCCATATCATGGATTTCTGGTAGCCCACAAAACTAGTTGTTTTCTTCCTTACCAAAGCAGCATGGAAGTTCAGACACTGTGAGGGCTTGGAGGCTCTGTTTTCATGGGCTTTAGCATAGTCCACTTAGACTAAATCTTTGTGGAATTTCTCCTATCATTGTCATGAAGATAGCAACAACCTACTCATAATATTTAGCTCAGTTGGAGTACTTGAAAGATATAAAGAGCTTTAAGGAATTCATTTTCTCATTTTTATTCCAGGTGTGCAGAGATTCTGAAATGTGTAGTAGCTGGATAGAAGGTGCAGTAAGTAATAGATACCCAAGACTTCCAAAACAATTCTGTAAGATGAAAGAGTAAAAGTATATGATGCTTTCCAAATCCTTCCAGCTCTATAACAAGACTGTTCACAGAACTACAGTAAGCAATCCATGCACAGAAACTCACAAAAGACTCTGGAAGAGACTCACCAGAGGAGCCCGGCCAATGCTGCGCAGGTAATAGAGAAGACCTTTGGCATGGTAAATAGTTGGATGCAGCTGGGAATTGGGTGTCATCCACTGTCTGTTCAGATCATGCCCACTCAAAGAACAACGGTAGCTGAAATGAGAAAGCAACACATAAACTAGCAAAACAACAGCTGATTCCAAAGAGTTTCTAATCCTGGCAAGCCCTGGCACAAGGACTGGGAATGTCAATAGAATACAAATATAAAGGTTTTGAACACTGGGCTGGAATGAACCAATGGTCCACATTATATTTCAAAGGTTCTTGTAGTATATGCATGTTACAATTTCCTTTCCTTCCAAGGTTCACATAATTGCAGTCCTGAAAATAAATGCAGTTTTTCCTTTACCTAAGAAGGCACAAATCAAAGACAACAAGTCCACTGCAATGTCCTAAATCCGTGCTATCTATGAAATTCACCCAGCTTACATAGAGCTCAGGCTTCTCAAAACCTCCACAGTAAACAAGCACTTCCAACTCCTACTCATTCTAACTGAAGGCAGGCACTCAAATCTCTTCAACCAGTCTGAAGTACAGATGCACTTAAGTGAGATGAGCTGGATCTCTCATTTAAGCTTCTCTACTCACAAGAAATGCCACTATCTAAATCCTGTCAAGAAGATCTTGATGCATGCTACATCATTATGGAGAACAATTACCTAACTTCACTGTAAAGGTTGGATAAAAAGCTAAATAGGGATCCCAGACTTGCACTGAGCAAACGTTTCCCTTAGTTAGTTTGAATATATTCTGTTACTGACTCAGTGATCAGTGAGAGATGGTCCAGGATACTTGACTGTAGGGAGCAGCACAATTTTGAAAAAATCCAACTAGTCTCTCTTGTTAGTGACTATGTGCCGATCAGAGCCTCCTTCCACTCTTCAAAGGATTTGCTGTAATGTGGTTCATAATTTTCAAATCATGGTATGGTGATAAAATTCAGGTATCACTTCCAGAGCATATAAGATATCGTGGTAGGTCCTCATCATCTCCACAGTATCCAGTCCAGTACTAGGATGCTTCTAGTGGCACTGTAAACTTGGGTTGCTTCTACTTCAAAAAAAATTTAAAAAATATCCAAAGTGTTGGGTCAACTTCTAGCTATGGAGTTGTATCCAGTTTTGCTGCTCCAGCTTCCTAGAACAAAATAGAATATAAATGTACTTGTAGAGATGGGGGTCTGCTGCTGTACTGGCAGAGCCTTGCACTGAGGTGTTCTGCATGTAGCGCTTCAGGCAATATCAATGCCTTGCAAAGGATGCTTGAAGAAAAAGGGTCATAAAGCAGGAATGCTTTAAAAAAACAACCAAGGTGCAAACAATGGAGAACTGGTTAAGAATGAAAGACAAAGAAATAATAAGAACCACTAAGAATATTTCATACATTTTTAATGTACAAAAACAAGGTCTCTAATGCCATCCTGGGGTTTCTGGCAACACCACAAGATCCATTCCAAGTTTACTCTCATTTCAGTTATCTGAATTCCCTTATTTCCTCATAATCCACAATTCCCATGTTACTCATTCAGCAAATCATAAAACATTAGCAATAGCTAACACTTGGGAAGTCAGCAAATGGTGCTGTGAGGCTTCTGCCAAAAATTCTATATGAAAACATGACAACTTCTGCTATGTTTCTTAAAGGCTCTTTGGATAAAGTTACCTTTAGGCTCACCTCTCCTGATCTTCAGGACAACAGCTGCTCAGCTGAGATTAGCAGTTGTATTTCTGCCAAGAAATTGTGTTCTTACACAATTTCCTTTCAATAGGTACAATGCCACAGTCATTGGAACTCGTCTTTCCCCAGTGTGACTATGAAAAAATAAAACCCAGACACTTCCTTGACATAAGTGTGATACCTTCCCGCATCACAGTGATATACCAGGGAGCACAACTAATTGAAAAAAAATGAAAAGAATTTTCATTCAGAGGGAAAGAATGATAACTAGATTTTTATTGTCATATTTTAATTTAACATCAAGAAAAAACAGTCTTGTTATTTCAGAACTACAGAAATAGTTTCTCAACATTGTCAATGTTCACAAAAAAACACCCCTAAACCCACTGTATGCCCTTCACTGTGGGAATTGATATTAGTTTACGTCTACTCAAACCGTCCACACATATCCCTCTGCCAAAATGCCTTGGTACACTCTGGAAGAGTCCAATACAAAGACACAAACATGCAGGGGAATAGGAACATGACAGTTAAAAATTACTCCTAACAAGATTCAGTAAATTCAGAGATTAATATTAAACCAATCCCAAACTCAATTTTTATTTCTTAGACTAAACTAAAAGCCTCTAAAAAAGTTCATTATTCCTTCAGCACTTATAAAGAAACCCCGTGATCCATCATATAAGAAAAACTCCTAATCAAGTCTTTTAACACACATGAAAGCCAAGCAGACAGTGTGACAAGGCACCAGTGTTTCCTACTGCAGAATCTGGTTCCCCTGTGGCCCATGGACTGCAAGGCTTTACTCATACACAGGCACAGCTTCCACACAGCACACCAAGATCTCTGTAGTTCACAGCACCCTCACTCTTCAGACAGTCCATAATACAATTTACCAATTCTGCCGCCCTGACAGAAATTGTGGATTTTCTCAGAGGTGACCCTATGACAAGACCATTTTTCCCTCTGCAGTTCACAGGTGCTGCTGGTTGCTTAGTATTAGTTTAAAAAGAATCATCCAACTCTAAACCAGTAATATGAAAGCTCTTACTGACTGCAGGGAAGGAAGGTAACATCTCTGCATGAATGGAAGAGCTAGAAGACGAAGTGCAGCTTTGTCCCTTCAATGATTAACATCTCTGCTCATTTAAACAACCTTTAAATATTAGCCCTCTGTCTGGCTGTATCCACAGCTCTTAAGAAGATGCAAACTTTAAATTTAATTACAAGAGGCTGATTTTTCCCACCCTGCTCCCTCCTTCCTTCATATGCTAAAGTCTGTTTATTTTTGTATATGTCAGTTCACTGCCAGCCCTGTTGCTCCTCATCCCTTCCCTTCCTTTCTTCTCTCTTTTCTAACAGTGATGACAGGCACAGATAATGTTTTTTGCCTGTTATGCTCTGCAGCCAAGGGTAAAGGTAAAATATTAAGCTGATTTCAAGTGCTGATAGCAAATAAAGGAACTAGGAAGCTGAGAATGGCTTTGAATGTTTGGCAGGATTTAACAAAATTCACTACTCAAATCAAAGGCATTTCTTACAAAACCGTTCCAAGTTACTCTATTTCCTTGAAATGCTTTACATGTCTTTTCTCCTTTGCAGCATTAGCTAGAATATATGCCACCTTGGATGGGACTATTGGCAGCTTACAAAAACAATTGCCAAAAAAAAATCCAGTAAGAAAATCTCACTTCTGTGTCTCTGTATAAAGTACTGTAATTCTGCTAATTGTACATTACCCAGGTATATTCTACATAATTCTCTCTTGTTTCTCTTGTTCACAAGATGTGAGGAAGCAGCAGAACCAGCAAAGCACTCCCTCATATTTTAATGGAAGGTGGACTAAGGCAGGCAGGCACTGTTTAACTAGATGATGAAAAACAAGGCCAAAAAGTCAACTTCTCCTGAGAGATCCCTATAAAGTACCAAGCAATGGTGGTTTCTCAATTCCACTGTGAACTGTTGCCTATTTATCACCAGGGCTTTAAAAGGAAATTTTTTACTACTTTCTTCTCTTTTTTTTTATAGCACCTTACACACACATACAATGCCAAATTCATCTCCTGAATGACACTTGTGCTATCTGGATGCCAACCAATTTAAGGGTGCCATTGAAAGGACCTGTCTCATTTCAGACCATGGCTGCTGTACAGCTCTTCCCTCCTGGCACTGACTAATGAATCTATGATTCACAACGCTTCCTCTTGGGCAAACACTATCCTGAAGTATCACTGCCAGTTTTTTCTTGCCTCCCTGCAGCTGAGCACTGATACTAATTAGCGTAATGAGCCTTCAGCATTTCACTTGCTACATCTGACTGATTTTGTCGCAATGGACAATTCCTTGCTTCCCAAGATAAATGATGCAGTCTGTGTTATTCTTGTTCCATGCATGTAACCATATCTCTATCCTTGCTCAGCTGCTTCCGATAGAAAAGTTCCTTTTCTGTCTGTGGATACATTTCATTAAGTTGCATTTGGTCACAAATCACTTAGAGACGCAGAACGAGATCTGCTTCACTCCAGCTAATGCTGTCAATGTCATAATCAAATAAGACAAGGAATTCACATGATCTGCTGAAAAGATGAGTTAACAGCCTTATCAGAGATGAGCTAACCCCCCTTCCAGCGTCACATCAAAGGATGCCCATCACATTTCTATTTCCTCTAGTTACAACAACATTAATCATTAAACACCAGATAATTCATTCCCCTGCTGTTGCCCATGCTTTGCACCATCACCTGCAAGAAAGATGCAAGTAATAAGTCTTTGTACTAATTTATGAAGGAACAAATAATGATTCAGGGAGCAAATAAAAACTGGGTCCTTGTCCATGAGATGTGGTCTCTGACGAGTCTCTCCTAAGCATCCTCAAAACTTTATATATCATTGATTTAAAAAAGTCTTAGAACAGCATTTTTAGTCACTGATTTTGAATGGAAAAGTCAATTTTCAGCTCACAAAGTTTCATATAACAAGTATCTGCTTTCTGCAAGAAATGTTGACTTTTCCTCACCAATCCAACATCCTCTTCCCCTCAAACCCCTAAATATCCTGTCAAAACTCCAAATTGTACTATCCAAAACATCAGAACTGTTTAAGAGAAATGTCACAGAAAATATGCATTTGAGGTTTCCTAAGCACCTGTTCCTATCTGTCAGAGCATCTCCTTGACACACATCCCCTAAATGCAACACCAAGACTCATGACATCAACTCAGGAAAATGCAGAATTATGAGGCAACCTGGGAGTTGTAGTTTGGCTGTGGGAGCCAAACAACTCCCGAACGGCACCGTGATGACACTTCCAAATGGAAATACTGTTTTTAAATGGGAAGATTTGGCTCCGGTTCTGATTATCCATTATTCATAGAAAAGCTTAAGCTTTCCGCTGGGGGAAAAAAAACAATCAAACAAACAACAAAAAAAACATTTTCCCAAACAGCCCCACTCACATCCTCCTGTAAGCAATGTCAGCAAATCCTCATTTTGCAGGCAGGGATATCAAGAAGTGAAGCCACTCATGCAACAAAGCAGTAAATCAGTTAAAAACTAGGAATAGAACCTGACAGCTGATGAAAGCATATCATGTTAACTAAAACTTTACTTTCAAATTTATGTCCTTTAGCCTGTTCCTAATTCCTGTATTCTTTCTTATTTTAAATGTGGCTTGTATCCACAGAGCTGAAGAGGATTTTTAACGGACTTAAGCTAATTGCTCACATATGGGTTGCATCGAATTAACTGAGTTGATTTAAAAATCTGTTAGTTAAATCAGTGCAATCTCTGCATATAAATGAGCACTAAGAATTGCAGTTTGCAGATGATTGTTCTAAAATTTAAACCAAAATAAATAATGTAGAAGGGCAAAGTGTGGCATCACAGATTAACTGATACTCACGAGCAAAGGGGTATGTATAGGCCCAGCGAAAAAAAAAAAAAAGTAATAATAAAGAACATGCACCAGTGACTTCAGATCTCCATTAGCTTTTCCTAGAATCTGTACTTAGCCAAGTAATCCAGGAGGTAATACCCTGGCATCTGCAAAGCTTTGCATGGCAACAGGGCTTGTTTCAGTAAGCTGACACCTCCCAGCAAAGCGGGACACTGACCTGCCAGCTGACAAGGAAAACAGGAAAGAAAAAGGAGAAAAGAGAAAGAGGCCAAGAAGAAAGAGGCAAAGGTGAGAAAAACAGAAGTCACTCCTCCCAAGCTGAGGTGCAGTATGTCCCAGTCTCCATCACCTCAGCTATCTTCTCTAATAGAAACAAGCACCAGGGAAAAGTCTCTGCCAGTCACACCTGCATGATAATGAGGTGGTGGCATTCCAAAATAAGATACTTTTGAGCACATATATTTTCAGCCCTGTAGGAGTCTGAAAGGTTGTTTTGCCAAACTCATTCTGTTGATTTCTGAACATATGTAAATAATAAACTAAAAAAAAGAATAAAACAAGGCTGCTATAGATTAGGTAGAGTTTCTTGTCCCCTGTAATGCTCAGTAGGCTCACACATTCATCCTTCAGTATTAAATCCCATTGATCAAAAAAGACGCCATTTTTCTTCTCTATGGAAGTTCTGACACAGGATGAGTTTACTTTTTTCACCAAGTTGCTCAGCTCAGAATAGGAGCACAAAAAGGTACCTCACTGTACAAGAGGGTGATGTGACTCATGATGAAATTGGCCATAGGTTGACATGCTCGAAGACACTCTATACTTCCTCCATCAGTAAATTATAGTACTGACAAAGCAGAATTAACAGAAATATGCTGAGTTGTAGCTTACAGAAGAACACAAACACAAGTACAAAGCTGGCCAAGTCTTTTCCTTTACAAGGTAGGCATGGGCTAGCTAAGGAAGATAACACTAGATGATGTTACTTGCTTATGCTAGAAGGGTTTCTTTCTTTTTCCCCATCTCCATTCACCATTTTTCCCATTTGTTGTAGACCCAATATGATTGTGAAGATATTACTGCTCTATCTTCAACACCACTGGAAATTCCCACTCTAGGGGGCTATAGCATTATGAAACTTGACCTCTACTAATTTCACAGGCTACTTGCAAAATACAAACTCTCTGCAATATAGTAATAGTTCCACACAGGTTACTCAGAAATGATACAGATGAATCCAGGCTTGTTATATTTCTCCTTTGTGACATGGGATTTCTAACTCTGCCCGTGAATTCCACTGAGGAGTCAGGAGTTCCTATAAAACACTATTTGCTTTCTTTGCAATAAATGTTCCCTTCTGTGCAGATAAACAATATTTATGGATCAGACCTGTTTGCAAAACAGCTTCTGTGTTAAAACGGGGGGCTGGAACTAGATGATCTTTAAGGCCCCTTCCAACCCAAGCCATTCTATGATAACAGAAAAAAAATTAAAAAAAAAAAAAACAATAAAACAAAAAACAAAACAAGAAAACAACAAAAAAAACCCCAAAAAAACAAACAAAAAACCAAACCAAACCAACAAAAAACCAAACCAAAACAAAAAACTTTGAAGGGATGTGATTAATTTCCATTTTACCAGACACATACTCCTGGATTCTTTTTTTGCCAGTACATTGTATGTTCCTCACTGATGTTCTTTCTGCTCCTCCATGATACTTCTCTCCCATTTAATGAACTCTTGCCTACCATTATGCATGGTTCCCTTATGTATTTCTGGAGACCATTAAGGCTTTGAAGGACTTGAGCAACAAGTTAAAAACACCATCATTACCAATAACTGGAGATTGCTTCTTGCAATAGCAAGAAAGTGATGCATAGCAAGTAGTTTGATAAGTCACTGCAGTTACTGAAAAAAATAATTAAAAAAATAAATCCCCAATCACCACTCACTCTTTTGCAGACCCTCCTGCTCTCAAATGTGTGTATTGTGTCCCCTACTACACCCTTTTTGTAAGAGTCCCAGGTAAAGAGGAGAAGAAAGACTGGAGTTCCTCCAGTGCCCAGGCCAGGGAAACAATGTGTCTTAGCACTACCAGACAAATTAAGAATTTGAATTGTCCCTGTATGAAAACTGACAGCTACTACCCAGGCTACACAACCAACCTGTAGACAACAAAGTTGCTAATAAACCTTTAGTTCACCAGGATGTGCACATAAAAAATAATTATTAAATAATTATAATGGTGGTGAGACACAAAGAGATAACAGTTCTGCATGTGCAATTGTCCACAAAACAAATTCAGCCCTCTGGCAGCACGAATCTACTCCTTCAGTGCATCCTTAGAGATCAGGCAGCAGTCACCGAAGGGCATTTGGGGGACTGATCTGTAGCAAGTAGAGAAAGCAGTCTGGGGTTATGCCTGTAGATGCACTAACCTCCTTTTTATTTGCTGACTTTCCCCCATGCACATGCATTTCAAGCCTTCAAACCTCAGCTGAATCCTAATTCTGCTACTAAAAAAACTACAACAAATTGCACTTACATAACTGCTCATCCAAGCACGGTGTCTCTGGGCACTTCACAACAGTAAAGTTAAACGAAGCATTCAATACACACTTATTAAAATAAAGTATCCACTAGAGAAACCTGATGGGCTTGCAGAACTGCAAAACATTCAGAAAAAAAATTAAAATATACACATATAACAAGCAGTAACAGATAAAATTCCTGTAAAACCAAAAAAAAAAAAAAAATGACTGAACCAAATTCTCCATAAAGCTCACAAACCCTAGCAAGACTTGGACAAAGTTTTAAGAGAGCTCATTCAAGTGCTAAGTAAAGCTGGCACTGAAAATTCAGGATGCACAGAAAGATTTAAAATTCCTAAGAGGTGCTATCAGAATCTCAGGGGAGCTGAGAGACTTGCAGTAGGTACTGTGCTGAACACATTAACTGTGGAAGTCTTGCTGGAAGTTTCTAGTAAAGAAAAACTAGGGCACTACATAGGGACAAATGTATGAAAGTGGTTCACATACACTCATGTGAGCAAAAAATCTAAGCTGCTTTTGCATAGCAATTGACAAATTTTAATTGGGGACTGGTACGATCAAAAAATTCCCTCTTGAAACAGATTTGTAAAGGGAAGTTACTTGAATACTGAAATAAATGACCTGATTTTTCAAAATATGGAGCTACTCATCATAGCCTATTGAAGTTCAATAGAGTTGCAAGCACTCAGCATCTTCCAAAGTCAGGAAATTCTTAACTAGCTTCCTAAAAAAAAAAAAAAAATTGGATTGGGGCAACTACTTTGTGGTCTTTAGTATTCATTTTTAGCTCTCTTCCTAATATGAATCAGGAAGCTTGAAGCATCAGAAGATAGCAGCAGTATTCCAGAATGGAGGATACAGCGCTTTATCCGAACACTTTGGGCTTTTTTCCCTTTAGCTCTTCCCTGCCACCCCCTCCCCACTCTTGTTTTTAATGTAACATAATAGGAGACTCATCTTTTAAAGGGGAATGAGCTGTGAATACCCAGGGACTGATGGATAAGCATGAAGACACCCATGAAGAAAAGTCACAATCAGCATCCCATTTTGGTAGCAAAATGTTTAAAAATCTTTCAGACAAGTGGTACTGTCCTTTTTCAGTGAGTTAAAAATATCAGGTCCTGATCAAAAATTGAAATTTTTCTTAGGAAAGTAGATGACAAAGTACCAGGCTGACAAAGTCTCTTATGAAGATATGGAGAAAAGGAAAAGAATAGAGAGCTCAAATACAACCTCACCATCACTTATTGTAAGACATATAGAAGGGTAATCTACAGCTATAGATCTTCTACTTAGAAGGTCCATGGGTAAAAATTGACACAGTGTCATTAAAAGCAATTTTTATCTGGCTAATCTAATTCAGCACACTCAGACACCAACGAAAGAGTAGGACCACACTGGTTGTCATTATAGAAATCACCAACTGAGGGTTACAGTTTTTCTCTGTATAGAAAACCGTTTTCAACCTCCCTGTGGAGAAAAATATTTTGCATATCTATGTAAAAGAGCTGAATACATTTTAACTGTTAATACACATTTAGACTCAACAGGTGAATGGCAGCACTGATGTACTGCACATACAGGGCAACACGCTTGTCTCTAAGGAGAAACAGTGCTGAGATCCAACCTGGAGCCAAGAGATTTTCTTTGCCAAAGAAGACAGCACTATTCTGTCACTGCTAGGAAACTTCAAGACATTGAAGTTTCATCCATGCAGAAGTAACTGTAGTGTCTCTCTCAGTAGAATGACATTAATAAATGAGGGGAATAAACTTTTCTTTATTTCAAGATAGATTTGAAAGAGAAACAAGCACTGTGTTTGCTTAAAATCCCCCCAAAAGGCAGGAAGGCTAACTAAGGCTCTAGAACAATTCTGATGATACCCAGTAATGTTTTTTTTTTTTTAAATTCTTCAGGATTCCTTATTCTTTGAGCGCTTTCTACCATTCAGACCCAAGAGAGAATAAAAACTCAGATGCATAACGTTTAGTCAATACAGATAAGCTCACAGAAATATCCCCTACAAAAATCAATGTGCAAATTCAAATAGGTCATTCTTATCAACTGGAATAAAGGTTGAACAAGCTTGCGAATTATTTTGGCTTCTCTTATATTTTTTGAATACTTATAAACAAGGGAAGTAATTTGCTGCTTACAGGATAGGACCCAGTTAAAACTTCAACCTCTCTTCTACCCTTCTTGACCAGCTTCATTCCAATAATATTGTATAATTAATAATGCTATATAGTGCTGTGAGATGCTTAATAGTTGTAATTTTTGTTAAGATGCAATGTTTATAACCACCCTCCAAAAACATTAGAGAGAAATATAAATCTTCTTCCAAAAAGTTGATTTTCTGGCCAGTTAGCAAGTTTGATCACCAGAATTTACCAGTGAAACAAAACAAGTATATCAAACCAGTTATATTCGTTTCCATTTTATATGCCCAAAATAAAGATCTACCCTTTAAAAAAAAAAATTAATCATCCCCATCCTCCCTCAGAGCATGGTGAATGTACTTTCAGTGTGAAATCTCCATTTCAATAGGACCATCTTTTTTCAGACTAACACCGGGACATTTCAAACAATTATATAATCATTAAATTAAGCCCAAAAAGCTTCTTTAAGGTATTACTGCCATCACTGTATAGATGGGTAAAGTAACTACAAAACAGTTTAATGACTTGCCTGAGATTGCAGAGTAAACATTTGAGAAAAATGGAAAAATGATGATTCAAAGAGAGCAAAACATTCACAATTTTTTTAAGCTGTTCACAGCCTGGAAAGCAATTACTTAGTGGTCCTCAAAGGATGCCATGAAGGATGCTTATCTCTATTCCTGAGCACTGAAAATTACCAGTGACAGACAGAAAAAAGGGATTGGAACCAGGAAAAGAATAAAAAAAAAAAAAGGGAAGAATTAGGCCTATAGAGTTCATTTCTCTTCAGCTCACAAGGCAAATTTGTTGGCCTGAAAAGCACACTGGCTGAATTGCAGCTTTGAATGTATTTCTCATGGTGTGACTCCACAGCTGCAAAATCCCAGCTGCAATTAGGTAACTGTGGGACTGGATCTTATATCATTTCTATACATGCAGGCACTCCAGCAGTGACTGTGGAGGCTGCAGCTGGTCTGCCATCAGCCCCCAGCTGCTGTCTAACAGCAAAGCAGTAACTGCAATTGTATGTAAACAGTAGTAAAACTCTAATTTTGCGAGTGTTGAAATGGGTTGAAAGTTCTTAATGCAGTTTCAGTCCAGCACTTCAGTCAGGTGAATATGACTTGCTTGGGAGAAATCACAGAACATGGTTTTACATCATCAGACAGGGAGGGGTGACCTTCTAAGCATTAAGACTTCAAATTGCCAAAAAAAAATTGTTGAATTTCGAAGTAAAAGCATTTTAGAGGAAATACAAAACCCTCACTTATTCAAGTTGTGAGCCATTCTCCAATGATTAAAGATTAGGATGGTGCCTTTTCCTCACATTTATCTGAGAGGAGGATTCTCATGTACTTCTGTAGCACTGGTTGCTCTCCGAAAGAAATACTGCATCAAATGGTTTGCAGATGCTAAGGATGAATTAAAGAATGGTGGTTTACATCCAAAGCCACAAACCCATGCCTTCCTCAATATTCAAGTTACACGCTGAATGTTCCATTTGGTGAGTACTTCTGAGTACAACCTCTAGAGGTAGAAGCACAGCTCTCATTCATTTGGTGTAAATCTAAAATAATTCCACCAGAACACATTGACAAAGTTAAAAGGACTTCTTAGCACTTAACATACGCTCAAACCATCATCTATTTGATAACTTTCCTTGACATGTGGCATCTAACTATCCCATCTTCCCTTTCCTTAATCCCCCAGTGAAGGCCATTTGATGTTTAGATGCTTTCATACCAGTAATAGACCCACTCTATGAATTCACAGTGAATTATCATTTAACCTCCAATTACTTCTCTCTCTCACTAACCCTCATCAGCTACAAATCTCTCTTGACCAAATTCATGCGTTGTACAGAAGAGTAAACACTATTTTAAACAGCACAGAAATAGACCTCTATAGAGAAGAAAAAGGAATTGAGACTCAAAATGGATCTCATGGGCAACAGCACACCAACACAGCACATATCCCCACTGCAGCATTTCATTTCAAGCTTCCAGTGCTGCTCAGGAAGTTCACATTTCATTCTCATGTCAAGAAGACCATCTCTCCGACTCTCCAAGAATTAAGCAAGCCTTAAAAGAAAAACCACCACAAGCAAAGCAAACAAACAAAAACCCAAAACAAATCAAAAAGCAGTCACATCATCAGTGACAGTTTGTTCCAAGTGTAAAGCTTCAACAAAAGAACAGCTGCTCTGCTACAAGCTGTTGTCCAAGTATCTTAGAGATATTAACTAGGCCAGGAGGTGTTTTGTAGATAAAGATGAGAGCATGTAAGGAGCTGCCCATTCCCTTCCTGCCTCTTACAGGTCTGTCATTTTACCTGCCTGTCAGCAAAGCATCAAGAAAGAGTTCCACTTGGAGAGAGCTTTACTGTTCTCACACACTGCTGGCACACACAATACAAGATGTATTGCCTACTGCTACGACAGTTGGAAAAGAATGCCAAGCCCCATCATTGTGAGCAGATTGTTTATCATTGACACCAGAAAGCTGCTGGAATGGGAGGACTTGGACTCAGCTCTGCCAAAAGGGGATGTTTGGCCTGGCACTGAGCAGATAAAAGGATGCCACAGGGCTGTCCTAAGTTATGCTACTGGCACCACCGTTTGGGTAGAGCTCACTACCTTGAATTGGCAGAAAGACCACAGAATTCAATCCTTCTCTCCCCAAACAACTCTTCAATCCATCACAAAAAACAACTAATATGGACATTGAAAGGAAATAGATGATTTCTTTTCCCATGCTAGGGAGATTCTCCAATATACACTTTACATTTTCCCTCTGGAAGAGAAAGAGCACAAGCAGGAATTAACCTCCATGCTGGCCTACAAAAGGAACAGGACGATTCAAAAGTCAGAGACTGATTTGCTGTCACCATTTATTCCAAGATCCCTGTTTACACTAATAAATCCTTATGCTCTTGCCTTACTCCAGAGGACAAATATTCATCAGGTCTTTCTCATCTAGCAGAGTCAGTGAGATAAATGCCCAAAGCCACTCACAGCCTTGCAGACAGCAACAGCTTTGGGCTTTCATGGTATTCCTTCACAGCTACTTCTGTTCATCCTATGGGGTTCTCCAGGGATGATTTGTCATGGTCCATGGCAAGTTGCCTAACAGTTTCTTGCAAAATTCAGTGAGAGGTTATGTCATTGTTCCACCTGGAGTGCCTCAGGGGGTCTCCTCTTTCTTGCTCTCCCTTTTGCCAACTTCCACTCACATCTACCATCTCAGTAGGGAAGTTATTTGAAGCAATAACAATGCTTTGGAACAGGTTCCAAGGTAAATTAGTTTGCATCCATCACAAATTCTGCTATAAACTATACTTGCATCCCACAAAAAATCTCCAGGATAGAAAACTGTTGAAGACAGTGGGAGTTCAAAGATCCTAGTGTTTATTATTGACCTACTCTCTCCTTTAAGAAGCAAAAGGAATCTTGCTGCTGCAGCAGTTTGGAACATACCACTTGAATAAAATCATAATAGGAATAAACTCAGTCAAATCCCTTTTCTTACAGATTATTAAATCCTCCTGAAGCAGAGAAAGTGTCAAGAATAAAGCTTAGGACAAATAGCTGGATATATTTTTTACTTCCATACATGTAAAGTAACTCGAGAGCCTTGAAGGAAAGAATCACTTCCCTGGGTACTCTGATTCAGTGAGCTAAGTTGAATTCAGTGAGCTAAGTTGAAGTTCATTCCAAAACATGTTTTCCATCATTACAAGGGGGCATTTGAGTCAACTATGTTTTCAAAGTATTATTTACATCCACTTCTCAGGATTTCATCAAATGCAAAGTGACTACACTGATTGAATGGACACAGCGCCCTAATTGCATTCAGAGAAGAAAGCTGCTTGAATTTTATTTATTTATTCACTGATTTATTATTGTTATTTAGCTGTCTGCTTGCAACTGCAAATATGCCTTTGCTGCTCCATTAACCTGATCGCATATCTATGTTTCAAACTCAGCCCAGAATGCCCACACAGGAAATATCTCTGCAACACTTGGGGAAGCTGTGCCTTGCATTTATGGCCAAGACCGTGGGTTACATTTTTAATGAACACCTCTCCAGGTTCCTACACAGTAAACAGGTATTCTCTAAGAGATTGTGTGTGTATATGTAACATCACGTCCTAGCAAGAGCTGCAATGGCAAGGAAGCATCTTCCTTTCTCTGTTCCCAAGGGAAATGTTTCCTCTTCATCACAACCCCAGCCTACAGTGTTTGCTGCTTGTTATAGCAGAGATGCAAATTGCATTTCCTCTGCAAGCAGATGTTTAAGCCAGATGTTTCACTGCCAGATTCCGATTGGCTGACAAAGTTAAGTTTGTTCTTAAGCCTGAGGGATAACAAAAAAAGATAACAGAAGAAATTTGCACAGCACACCTGGGTTATGCTTCCAGCTACCAGTGGAGCAATTGTGAATTTACAGGGGGGTGTAGGAAAAAAGGATCCAATTGTAAGCCAAGGTCTATCAACATATTTGCCCTTCAAGCTAAAGGCTGTAGAAATGCTTCACACAAATGTTACTCAGAAGACCATCTAGACACCTATTTACCATTTCCTGAAATGGAGAAAACAAGAAAATTAATCAAATCACTGTTTTCCTATTTGGTACAACTAGCCAACAGAATATGCATTTTCAGAACATTCACAGGCTCAGATTCCAATGCCAAAGATATCCCTGTCAGAATTCAGGGCATTATGCTACACATTAAAATAAACTCTTTAGAACAAGGTAAAAAGAATTCTTATTCCTTCTGTTCCTGGGTATAAGATTACCTCGGCAAACTCAGAAAATCTTTCCTTACCACCCACCACCATTAGAATGGCGTGCTCAGAACTCAGTATTGACACTTGGTGTCACCTATTTAATATGATGATGACTACAAATGTCAGGCTTTGTCCTCTCGGACCAGAGTTGCCATATGATACCTGTCAATTCTTTACTATGATTTTTTTACCTTCCTTTCAACTGCTATTACATTGTCTGGTGGGAGAGAAAAGATGTTTTCTTTCTGTCAAGTATAACTTCAAAGTTGCAGTGGAGAAATAATTACAAATGGTAAAAAACATGCTCAGAAAAAAAAAATAAAGAAAAAGAAAAAAGAGAACCCTTTTCTTTAGTGAGTTGATACATCATTTTATATATATATATGTGGTATATGACCTTTCTGTACCCAGATGCACTGCAGATATGTCCCAGATCATTCTGAATAAATACCATGATCTTCCTCCCAAATGTACCACTAACAAGTCTCTGGCAGAATATT
This sequence comes from Manacus vitellinus, assembly GCF_001715985.3. Lineage (NCBI taxonomy): Eukaryota > Metazoa > Chordata > Aves > Passeriformes > Pipridae > Manacus > Manacus vitellinus. The sequence goes on along the minus strand of NW_021939189.1, from coordinate 7,262,405 downwards.
TAAAAAAAAAAAATTCAGACATTATATATGACAATTGTTTCTGTTCCCTACTAGACACCTATCATTTTTTTACCTCCAGGTAAGACAGTTTATAAAAGCAACTCCCTTCCCAAATCCCTACAGGAAGCTAGAAGAATAGTACATTACAATCAGTTCCACACAGACAAATATTTTATTCATATGACACAACAGTATAAAGCATATAACAGTTAATTTTATCTACATAAAAACCACAATGTGGCTTATTAATTATTTCAAATTCTTTTCCTAACCTGCTGAGGTACATTTTACCTGTTTGGGGATGAGTGGCATCAAAATCAGATACCAAGAGTGAAACCCCAGAGATGTTTATAGTAAGCCATGGAATCCCAGGGACCTTCCATATATCCCACAGATAAATGGATTATTACTAACATGATTTTGAAAACAAGTGATCAAAGCCAATTTCACTTCACTTAGCCAAAAGAATTTCAAGGAGGAGAAACAGAGAAATCTGCTGCCATTTTCAAGGTTGATAGCTGCTCTTCTCTTGTAATTCTTCCCCACCAGCTGTTTTGTACATGTCATTAATATCATAATCACTGAATTATTAGTAAGAGAATTTACAAGAACAGCTTGTTATTTCTTGGAGATTAAGGGAAATTGCCATAGAAATGAAAGCTATGGTTTGAAAGATATAAACCCAGGAATATTTTTACTGGGATTTGAGCTTGTTCCAGATCTTAGGAAGGTTTAAGCTACACTAAAGATTTCTGAATGCTATTAATGAGACCATTTAACACTCTCTGTTATTTAATATAAAACATCCTACATAAGTAATAGGGAAAAATATTGTAATAGCACAGGCCAAGAGGGAGTAAAGCTACTTAAGGAATACAATATAGCCCATTTTATTGAAACAAAAAGAAGAATTATTTTACAAGTGCGGGAGAACTATGGGGCCAGAGTTTCCTCAAATGACAGCACAGAAGGACTCCACAGTGACACAACTGTGTCCAGAGGCCAATATTGAGGTATATTAGCAGAGTCACACAGAGAGAGGTCAGAAAGAGAAAGAAGACATAATGGCCATCAGAATATGGTACATGCATTTTCAATCAGTACTACATCTCCCAAAAAACACAGTACCCTAAATAACTCCTAGAATCTTGGATATCAAAATCTAGGTAATAATTAGTCTATTTGAGAACAGCTGAAGAAACAACATTTCCTACATGCTGTGTGGAAGCTGACCTCTCTAAATCACAGTATTTTGGGATCATAGAATCACAGAATGGTTTGGGTTGGAAGGGACCTTCAAGGTCATCTAGTTCTAAATCCCCTGCCATGGGCAGGGACAATTTCCACTAGATCAGGTTGCTCAGAGCTCCATCCAACCTGGCCTGGAACACTCCCAGGGATGGGGCATGCACAGCATCTCTGGACCACCTGTTCCAGTGCCTCATCACACTCACAGTATAAAAATTCTTCCTAATATCTAATCTAAAGCTACCCTCGTTCAGTTTGAGGCCACTGCCCCTTGTCCTTGTAAATAGTCTCTCTCCATCTTTCTTGTATGTCCCCTTCAGGCATTGGAAGGCTGCAATTACATCATCCCAAAGCTCTCTCTTTGCCAGGCTAAAAAACCTAATTCTCTCAATCTTTCCTCACATGAAAGAGAAGTGCTCCATGCCTCTAATCATCTTGGTGGCCTCCTCAGGACTCGCTCCAATAGGTCCATGTCCTTCCAGTGTTTGGGACCCCAGAGCTGGACACAGCACTCTGGGTGGGGGTATCATGAGAGCAGTACAGAGGAGCAGAATCCCCTCCTTCCCCCTGCTGCCCACACTGCTTTGGATGCAGCCCAGGATACAGTTCTGGGCTGTGAGTGCACACAGCCAGCTCATGTTCAGCCTCTCACTGACCAAGAACTCCAAGTCCTTCTCCCCAGGGCTGCTCTCCATCTGTTCATCCCCCAACCTGGATTCAAATGGGGTTGTCCCAACCCAGGTGTAGCACCTTGAACTTGGTCTTCTTAAACCTCTTAAGATTCCCATGGGCCACTTCTGAGGCTTTTCCAGGTCAATGTCCTTCTTTGAACCCACCTGACAAAAATGAAATGTTTTCAAACAGTCTCTCTACTACCAGGAAACAACAGCAAACAAAGGTCCCTGAACAGGTTGCCACCAGTAATGACACAGGGCTCTTTGGAGCTTCCAAGGTCCTTGGTCCACATGATGCTAAACAGAAACTTTAAACAATCCCAGTGGATTACCAAAACAAAAACAAAAAGGAAGTGTGGGAGAGTGGCAAACAAAAGACAACAATAGAACTGCATGGGGAGAGAGAGACATTCACAAAGAATGAAAGGGCAAAAGTGAAAGATAAAGAGAGACAGATTCTGAATGGAAAAGAAATTAGGATCTAACTCCCTATGGGTGTAAAGCAAGGGAAAAAACACCATATGCTGGAATAACAAGGAAAAATCAGGCAAAATATTTATATTTCTTTTCACATAACTGAAAAGATTTAAAGCATAAGAAAAAAAACAGCTTGGGACTCTGGGGGTTTCTCAGTATTGTTTTGTTTACACACAGAGACCCAGGACTTTGCTTAGAGCATCTTCCATTAGCTCTCCTGCACAGAATTACAAATGAGGAATCAGGTCATTCACTGGAAATGATGCTAATATCAGTCTCCTGTGGTTAAGAACCTTCTGCAATTGTGGTGGTTCTGGCTGGAAGTTCATGCTGCAAATCCAAATAGCACTGGGTGAATATTAGATTGGAATCCTGGAAAAAATGCCAAACTCTTGTTTGCACCAGACGTCCAGCAAGTTGAGAAAAACAACACTCTCATCATTTGACTATGTTGTTTTTTCTTCCTTGTCTCCTGCAAAGTGACACAAATACTGAAAAGAATATTATTTTCAGTACATTCCTTGTTACCAAAAATCCTAACACAGTTTATAGACTTTAATTATAAACCAGACAGTGAAACATGAAGAAATGGAAGACAACAGCTGTTCTTCAATCCAGGGCTAACAATACAACATTATCAGTCCCAAAAAGCAATTACAGCCTTCAGGACCTTTAAACCAGAAAAAACCTGAAAATCAAAGTCAAAGGCAGAGCTTCAGTATCCAGCCTGAGATGCCAGTCCACCATTTGTAACTGTAAGCTATTGATAAACTGCTCTATCAGGTTATAAGATACTAGCATCCTTTATCTGTTGCTGAAATGCAGTTAAAACATTCAAATATGACACCTCCACATCATGTTGGAAAATAAGCAAGCAACAGTTATCAACTGAAATTAGTGCTCCAAGGGAGGGAACAGCACAAGCGTTTAGTGCATCATCAAAGATTACTGCCCAACTCAATAAAATTTCTCTGATGACAGCTGATGACAAGCAGTGACAGCCAATAGCCTGGGCTATGGCTTTTGCAGACCAAAGCAGATGATGTCACATAGAAACCTTGCTCCTCTTCTGCCCCAGCACATCAGGGCTCACATTTTTGAGGGTTGTCTGAGTTTGGAGAGAATTCAACAGCCAGAAGAGAAAGACTCAACAGGTGTCATAACTGGAGTAAACATTAATCTTTATAACAACTCAGGGCTGCTTTGGATTTTATTTAATTGTTGTGGGGTTTTTTTTAACCTATTTTGTGTTAAGTATATACACTCAAACCAGAATACAACACTACCTTTCTACCAATGTTCACTGTAGTATGCTAAAGGAGCGTGGAGAGATGCAGGGAGGGTTATAGAGATGCCTTTCTTCACTCTGTTGTTTCTTGTGACTTCTTACATTAAACAAAACTGGAATTTAGAATTTCTCCCTGCTTTGCTTGTTCATCTTTTCTCCCAGCTTGAATTTTCTGTTTTAGCCTTACCCTCAGGATTTCTTACCCCTGGCTCTGCCATTCCAAGCACTTCTTTCCTCTGTACTCAGCTAGGTCTCCCTCACTGTGACTTCAGCTGTAGGAGTTAGCAAAATTGGCTGCTTTGATTAGAAATGTGTGAGTGGAAGGCAGATAATAGCCTGGTTCTCTACACCTGATCTCCCAGTGAGGGGTCATTGATAGGGGTCAACAGCTGAAATAAGTGTCTCATCACATGAAGAGTTTGTGAAGGAAAAGCTGTACTGTCAAATAAAGTGGAGCACAGCAGCACTGGGAGCTGGAGGGGGCTGAGTTACCTGTATATTTCGGTTGGTTTGTGTTTAGCAAATTTTGTTCTAGGCAAGAGCTTCCAGGAACCCTAGAACCTGAAGTCCTGTATTGAGCTACAGAACAGATGCATGTGAGGGACTTGCAAATACATGCTCCCAGAAACTAATTTTTTAAAGGGGCAAAAGAAGCTGTAGCCACCCTTCTGCTGATGCTATGCTCTTGTCTCATCTCATATGCAATGAGGCTGCAGGAATAACCTGGAAGCAAGGGGATTTCCTTGAGCCAGCTCACTGATGGGCTCTGATTAAATTATCTTCAGACTAATCCATTTGTTGATTGACATTTGTAGCATGAAGACCATCCCAGATCATTTGACACTGGCCACTGGTGAATCATCAAGTTAAAGCCTTTACTTTAAATGTGACTGTTATGAATGAAATGTCAAGTGGTGACATTTGATATTCTGCACCAATTACTACTGTGCATGCAGGCACATAAGCACCATTTAAGCAGAGTCAGACTCAGGCTTTTAGGAGTTCAGGGATCAAAAGAGATAGACTGGGTCTTGTCTAGGTTTATAGACTACATGGCTGTTGAGACTCCATTAATCAAGTAGGGTAAAAAACAACCATTATGACTAATGGAAAAAGAGATATAGACTAAAGGAGGTTGAAATGGACAAGTGCTTATTTTATGCCCCACATTCTTTGCTCCACTTGAACAGCCACTGATGCATGAGTCAATCTAAAATGTATCAAAAAATAAAGAGGTACTATTGGGTTAAAGGTGACACAGAAAGAAGAAATCCAAGATCAAAAGTCACAAACTTTCCAGCAGCGGAAGGCACAGAGCTGTGAAAACCTGTTCTGTTGCTTCTTAACTTGAATGGTCAACACTAGGACAAAGTGTCCTACAGATAGCACATCTGTATCAGGTGTGTTGGGAGTCAAAGTCCTGTTCCCTCAAAAGCCTTTTATCACCCTTACATTTTTAACAGCACCTGTACCACTTTGCTACTGTGTTTGTCTGTATTTCCCATGTATCATGTACACAGGAAAGTACACATCAGGACTTTCAATCCACTACATTCCAGAGAAACTACTAAACAGAAGTGAAAGGAAGAAAGAGAGGAAGTCTGGGGATGTATCAGGGGACAGAACCATGCTTTCAACGCAAAACCTGATACTAAATAGCTTTTTTTTCCACAGAAAGGTTAAATGTTTAGCACTAAGCTTGGTGGCTTTTTGAAACCTTTCAACTGAATGATTTTTGAAACAACTGTTGAAACTAAGTTTTATTCTTGACAAAGATGTAGAACTGGGGTACTTCAGAAGTTCAAACAAAAAATTACTTTAAAATTCTGAACTCAGAACTCGGGGGTTATTAATTCCCATGCGAGCACGCACTTTCCAGCTTTCTTATTTTCTCTTCTGAGCATGCCATTGACCCTACCTACAGCATCCCCCAGCTGTTTGTATAGCTGCCTCTTGTTTTAGAGAGTATGTTGAGGGGAAGCCAGCATGATGGATAACAGAAGTCCTTTGACATACCGTGTCATTTATCACATAACAGCCTCAATCCTGCTAAGAGGGCCTTCTCCATATGTCACTGTCAGCTCCTGTGCCACCTCAATGCATCAAAAAGAAAAGTTTGAATATGAAGCACTGTAATTCCTAAGTCACAGCTCATTGTAGCTTTCCAGACATGAAGAACCATTCTGTCTCTCTGCCAGCTTGTTTGTTTAATTTTCACTGTCTCACATATGTGAGAAATTAAGTCTTCCATGTAGAAGAAAACCAGAAAAAAGCCAGAGGTCTAACACAGAAAAGGAAGATAAAAATCTCTAATTCCATCAGGAATTCAATGTGACATTTTTAAGTGGAAAAACAAATGGCAGCCTATGACCACTAGGTATTAGAGAATTACTAAGAGTCCCATCTTCTTCCTGGTCTAGGAAAGAGGTTCTCTAATGGGCTGGTGTGAAAGTAGAAAGCTTAAAGCAATGCAGATAAGCTCCTGAACTCAGCTGCCTAATGGAGACATTTCTCATCTGTTCAGCCCCTTGAAGGGTACAAAATGTAGCTAAAGCTTCCAGGAAAGCCTCTTGAGATTATCCAGCAGGTCCTGCTTTGGGCTACCTAAGGCAATCAGAACTCACTCCCTAATGTAAGATTTCAGCAAGTCAGTTCCCAGATGACACCTGAGAACACAAACAAGAGGAGACTGGAGCCACTGCTTGGGCCTCATCTCTGCTCTGTTACACAAACACGAACTCAACAGTCCCTGTGCTGTCTCAAGAGCATTAATTAGCACAGATGGCAATAGAACATGAGCCATCCACACTCTTTTACCATTAGCCTAAAGGAATGTAGCCTGGCTCAGATTAAATGAGTGTAATATCAGGTCTGGGCTGCCTGTAGAACTCAAACCTCATCCTGAATTATCTTCACATCTACAGTGTCAAACAGTCAAGCCATTGACTAGTCCCAGTCTAGTCCCCAAAACATTCCTGCAACAGGAAAAGAGCCCTTTTCTCAGCTTGCTCTTACAAACCTCCCTCATCCTGCCCTGCTCAGAGCCCAGTCTCTACAGAGAACCTCCAGCACCATCTGGGCATCCATGACTCTCCCAACAAACCCAGAACGGGCTCTTTTTAGTCCAAGTGCCCTTGAGTCAGCCATAAATCCCACATCTAACCAGGCAAATTGTTCTACCACCCACCCTGTTTGTCTATGAATCACCATTTCGAAAGTCAAAGATATAATTTTCCTTTTCTCATTCTTTTAGCAGTTTAAAAAGCTTCCCACTATCATTCCTGGCCCAAACTTACATGAACAATTTTGTAGACACATTTCCCAGGTTAGGGAAACTTTTGTACTACTTTGAATGATTCACAGACTCACAGAGTGTGAATGGTGTTAAAATCCAAGAATTAAGATGCCATTTTGGATCACAATGAGTGATTTAAATGATATGGTTTGCCTGTTCATTGGGTAACTGTAGTGCAATCTCTGTATATTTCCACTTCATAAATATATGGTTTTCTTTCAAAAGAATCACAGACAAGCTATGGCTTGAAAATAAATCAATAACCATTTATTATGCTAACCCTTAATAGTATTATTAATACAAAGAAACTTAAAAATTAGTTTTTTCCCCAGCAAATGTTTACTGACAAAGCTTCATCCTTCTGTGCCATTCACATTGCTACTGTCCTTTCCTGATATCTACCATTTCTTAAAGTAGAATCACAGAAGGGATATTAAACACAATCTTCTTTACTAGTGGTATTTCCATAAGCTGAGTCAAGTCAGCTGACTCAAAGGTTCCTATTTTTGGTGCAAACTTCAGTGTACTGAAGGTCTTTGAGCAGCAGTTTAGCATCAGCCCTAATAGCCTTCCATTCCCATGTCAGATTGGATCTCTTCATCCTATCTCTCAACTATTTGCAGTAGATGCCCAATATGAATACATTACAGATGTGCCAAAATAAGAGCCTGGTGAATCTCCAGGAAGCCTATGAGCCATGCCACTGCAAAACCCTTCAAAGGCCTTCACAGCCCTATAAGCAGCTCTCTCCCTGAAGCTGCAGGAAGGAGCTCTGAATCAACAATATCGCTTCTACTTTCCTTTGTATTTCAGTCTGGCATAAAGACAGACTTGTTTATGTGTATGTAGGGAAAGTAGGAAGCATAAGAACAATAATTCAGCTAGGGGCAAGCCTTGGTCATTATTCGGGCCACTAAGCAATGGGGTTGAATTATGGCTTGCTGTGACAGTACCCTAAATAACTGTTAGCTGGAAATATTAGCTTGCATTACAGAAACAATTATGAGAGTTAACCATTTGAAAAAGGAAAACATGCTGTTGAAGAGCTGCCATTCAGTCACCACAGCTCACATTCCTCAGATTAAAACAGAAATTTCAAAGGGAAAAAGGCATAAATCAATCCAAGTTTATGTCCAAGCAATGCAACATGTTTTCAGGATAGCACACAACAAAACATATGCATATTTGTGTTGCTGATTTGCACAAACCCATTCCCACAGGATGAACATAATAATTGAAAACGAGAGCACAAATGGCCACTTTAATGCCTAAACTCCAGTTTGAGTAACTGTGCATGCAAACACTTATCTATTTTTCAAGCACAACTGCATTCTTTCAATCCTGACAATCTGGATCAAAATGGCTTCCATTAGCATAATTATATATGCATTTACACACATAGAATGCTGCATCACTCAGACCACAGAGTTTCTTGGCAAACCTCAAAACAAACTCCTTATTTAGGCTTACACGAGGTTTAGCAAGAATTAGCAACGACAGAGTCATACATGCACCACATTTAGTTCGTGGAGAATTAGATATATGCTCTTTAGCGACCAACCTTCCCATTTGAGCCTGTGCAAGTAAAATTATGGTTTCCAAGCTGACACACGTGTTTCTTGGAGATTAATGAGATGCTCAGGGAAAAAAAAACAAAAAACAGAAGGGGTTTGATTGCACCTAAGTGATTTCACTTCCGTAGTTTACAACATCTGCTGCAGACCTAGTTGCCACAAGTTCTGCCCAACTGCTTAAAACCAGAAACTCCCAACACTCAGAGGCAATGGGTTCAGAGGGTATGAAAGAGCTACTTTGCACCAGTCCAAAGGCTGGATAGTAAGCAATGCCTGAAAGTAAAGCAGGTAGTTTGCTATGGCACTTGGATACCCTCTGGGACAAAAGATATAACGAATAAATTGCTGTTATCAATCCCCACAATCAGAACACATACACACCAGCTAAAAATGGGAGAGGTATGAACACTATCAAAGTCAGTTCATTATAAATAACAGTAGAGAGCTGAGCTTTTATTTTTATATGAAATTGTGTAATGAAAAGATACATTTGATTCAAAGTATTTCTACTGTTTACAGCAACTGAGGCTTTTTCTTAATAGTCTCCTTTTTATTTACATTCCCGGCTGTATTAGTGTGCTGAGCCATTTATATGGACACTATTTGATTTCTGAACAGACTCTGTGCTGGATGGGATTACACCCCTTTCAAAGCTGTCTAAAGATAGAGAAGTTGCACAGTTCAAGGGTGCCCTCACCTGCATGTCAGGGAAAGAGACAGAAATTTCTGTGACTTATAACACTTCTCCACCTGAAATCCAGCATGTGCACAAGACCAGGTAGCATATTCTCCAAACAAAGTTATTTGAAAGCAAACTCTCTTTTGTTTAACACGCATGTTCTGGAGGGGAAAACAACTGTTCCACAACTGTCTTAGGATTTCCGCATTCAAACTCTACATGGGTTTACAATAACACACTTGACAGGTAAATCCACAGAAGGTTTGGCTATTCTGTGGAGATGGTTCAAACCACAAAGTATCAGCTGCCTTTCCAGAGATCTCAGCTTAACCCCAAAGATGTTATTTCTGTCATCTAAAATTATCCATGTGAAACATAGTTTAATCTCCCGTAGCTCCTTCTACTTCACTTTCAGACCTTGTGAGCTGTTGTCACAGGTGTAATCCTGACCTGTTTTTCCTAACATTATATCCATCTAAGCACACAATTCACTGCCACTCAAATGAGGTACTAGAGATTTCTATTCTACAGACCAAGACCTATTAGAGACCTGGATGAGAGATCACCAATTTTTTTTCATATCACTGGAGCAAGGATTTAAAGCCATGATAGTGCTCTGTAGAAGTGACTGATTAGTGCAATAAACTACATTGCCACATAAAGCCTCTTTCCCTGGTTCTTCTCATTTCTAAATGGTATTAAAATAGTTTATGAGTGTTCAGCTGCTCTGCACTTTACATCCTCTTACGTGCCATAACTGTTGGGGGAAGAAAAATCAACACTTTTTTAATCTTTGCCTTTTGTTTTATGCTAATGACCTTTTTTAGCTAACAGACAACAAATGCAGGAAACATTCCTCAAGAATTAAGTTTTCATTAGTGTTATTACTATTGCTGCTGGTAGAAGACACCATAGACCAGAGCTAGAACTGAAAACTAAATTTCTGCTTTAGTCAGTGTTCAGTAGGAGCCAGTGTCCCTGGGAGGACTGGTACTTCACTCTCCTTCAAAACCTGAGCTTATGAATATTTTGGGAGAAAAATGGGGGAATATGGGAAATAGAGAAGGAAATTGCTGCTAGAGATGCTGTCATGGGATGTACACGAAAAGAATCCTTGCGCTCACATCTTGTTATTGCCTGACAACTTTAAAAAAGAAAACAACAAAAACAGCATCACATGAAGATGCTGACCTGATTATGAATTGTTATGCATATGTATTTAGAAATAAATATTGGTTTTCCTATTTACATTCTGTGATATATATACAGTAGTATATAGCAGTTCTTCTCCAACTATTACAATAAACCTTAAGTCTTTGTCATTTGTGATAAACGATAGCAATCAAATGGGTGAATTAATATCTAGACTATATTGTTCACTATCACTTCTCCTCTGCATTCTACTTTCCCAGACATAGAAGAGTCCAATGGATATAATTGAACATATAAGCATTTTATATAAGGACACATCCACTTGTGAAATTTAACAAGCCAATTCTAAAAGGCCATAGAAAAGTTACTCAGTGCTACACAACTCTGAATATAGCATATTTTCCAAAGAATTTAACATTATAAATCATCACAATTCCCATGCAGAAAAACACTGGGTGTTACCTGAGAGTCCCTATTAGGGTTATGGTATCATTGAGGAGGATGTATTCTAACACTAACTTCACAGTTTTGCAGTATGCATATTCCCAAGGTGCACTGTCACTGGAGTTCTCTTCCCTGCCAATCTCATCATTTTTTTGAGGTTTTTTTTTTCCTCTCCCCTCAGCTCAAACTTGGGCTATACAACTTCAAAGCTCTTCAGTTTTTCTAAGCCTTCAAGACTCGGAGCTGCTTTGCAGGATTAAAATTGTGCTGCACCTTTCTCCTGACTCCCAGCAGTGCTGCCTGTTAGGTTGCAGAAAAGCTTTTGATTTCTCACTCTCTCATTACAGCATTGACTCAATTTTCTGGATTTTATTTTCTTGATGCTTCTGTGGGACATAAAGCTGGATTTATAAATTAGGGTGGTGATTTGCTGATACCACTGGTGCAAATTTTGCCTGTGTAATTACCCTAATTGCCATCACATGAACCATGTACACAGGAAAACAATTCAACTTCAGCTGGACCTCTGTAGGTACATTTTTGCACAGCAATTTTAAAAACAAAAGCTTTCAAATGAAGCTTATTTTTGTGGACAAGGCTCTTCATGTTTCTACACACACTGTTTCCAACTGCCACTCCCCAAACCAAGGTCATTATATGGCTCCTATCAGAGTACTTTGCCAGCTTTTAGTGCTACATTGGAATAACAAATTCCAAACAGAGGGGAAGAAAAAGTGAGAGAAAAAACACATATATACGAATGTTAAAGTACAACATTACCAAAACATAAAGCTAACCCAACATAGAATATTTTAAAAGCAAACACATGGAAAAGTAGCTTTGCACTTGCAAATCCAAGCTTCTGATTTTTTTGTTCATAGGCTTTCAAGGACTTCTGTGCATATTTCACAAAAAAATTATGTGTTTTAATACTTAAAAGGTGTCCTATGGTCATATAAAATGTGAAATGTCAGTTGGAACTTCAGGGATGTCCAGTTTTCACGGCAAAAGAAATACTGCTTGATTTATAACACAGTGTAATATATGAAGGTATATTACGAGAGACAATAACCCTCATTCCCAGGCAATTTCAGCTTTCCAGGTAGTGTGGATATTGCAGTAAAGTATTGGACATTCTTCATTGCATCTATAAAAGTGAAGTTTTTACAATTTCATTTTGTGGACTTCTCTTTTTCCATCCTATGAATAACAACTCCATCACTGCATCTCCAGCTTCCAACGGGCATTAACTCAGGTAAACAGATTCGATGTTGAGATGGGTGACCAAAACAGACCTTTTACTCATGATATTGGCTCATCTCCAAAATCTTCAGTTTTGCTATCAGTGTTTGATGTCTACCACAATCAGCTACAAGGTAACATCCAAGTTCGCAGCATTGACAACATATCTCAGTGTAGGTTTACCTGTGCAGGCTTTGCAGATACCTCCTGTAAATTCCCAGAAGGTATAGAACTCCTGATTTTTAATACATTTATCCAATTCCTGCACTGATGATATTGAGGTATTCTTCACAAACTTTCATCAGGTGGTTGTGGAAGGCATTGCAGCAGAATGTTTTCCCTATGCCAGGATGTAATCCTGAAGAAGAGCTGTAACTACAAAGCTCACAATTCCATGAAATGCATCCTGTGGCTAGGGCTGAGAAGATGGATCAGGCTGCATGAGAGGAACAGCCCAGCATCCTTTTTATTCTCACCAATCCTACTGCACAGCCTGTGCCACTAATGCACCAGTTTCTAACAAGGGACCAGCTGCTCCTTGCCTGTTTCTATACAGAGCCTAGCATGGGCACAATTGTTATGGGAATAATATACCACAAATGGGACTCAAATAAGCATAATAACAAACAAAAGGGATAATGATACACAATCAAGCTAACAAGAATTATAATATAATTCAATCATCTCATTAACTTTACTAAAAGCTAGCTTTGTACACCAGTCTCCTGGCTCCTGAAAATGTCTTCAAAGGAGCACACACATCTGATTATACCAACTCCCATCATCAGTCAGGAAAACAGACATGAATGCAGAACAAAAGGATTCCTTTCTGAGCCTGTGGAACAACCTGTTCATAACTAATATTCACGCTAACTTGAAAATGCAAGTTAGAACCCATCTAAAATTAACTAATCCCTAAATTTAAAAACTGAAACGTTCAGTAATTCAAAAGAGTAACATCACTGAGGCCACACCCAGGGATTTTTGCAGTGAAACTCCCAGGTGACCTTGCATCACCAGCACAAATTGGAGAGGAAAGAGCAAAGGGACAGGCATTCAAGTCATTGGGTACCTTTACTGTTTATGAGCTTACAAAGTCTGCACGTGCTTTTGAAATTGGCAACTGGGAGACTAATGCAACAAGGAACAACGCATTAGATCCTTCCAGTTTTTAATGTGGCCATTAACTAATTACTTTTCATGACCATTTAGAAGACAGACGATATTGCCATCTCCATTCTATTAGCAGGAACAATATGGCACTTCCATAAGAAACCTGAAAACAGGAGAATGAGGTCCCAGAGTTTAGAGTTTAAGAAACCCAAGATCCTTTTCACACCAGACTTTCTAGTGCCCTGTCAAAAACTAGCAGTTGTGTTGCTCAGTTATTAGACTCGACACTGCAACAAGCAGTTATAAGCAATAGATTGCGTTCACTTTCTAGCTCAAATTCCTGGAAGCATATGGGATATGCTGAAGATAAAAGAAATTGCAGCAAAGCACCCAAAATTTCAGCTACACTGCTGCTGGGGAACAAAAGCACCAAGCAATAAACCCAGTCATTGAGACAAGGCTGGTGCTGAGTCCCGCAGACAATGATATCACACAGGTTCCTGTTTTAGAGGCTCAGGCACACTATAAATTAGGTGAGGGTGTTAAAACAACAGCTGGCTGCTAATTAGTCACAACCCCCCTCAGCAGGGTATCAACAAAGTGGCAGAGAACATCTCGAGTAAATTAAATTTTAAAAAATCCTACTGCAATCACTCCCCCGACAGACCCTTCCTTCCTCTTCCCTTTCGGCTTTTTATTTATTGTAATTACTTTAGTAATAAGATTTGTTTCCTTGTTATTATATATATTACCATGCAGGGCAACAACAACAACAACAAAAATATAATAGCTGGGAAGAGTTATGGAGCTTATTTATCTCCTTGGCTGTTATTGGGCCGTTGGGTGGAGAGAGCGATGAGGAGGTGGGGGCCTGGGAAAAGCAGTAAATAGAAAGGAAAGCATATTCCTCGGGAGCAGAGACATATGGGGGCATATTTACAAAGGAGGAAACACTGACAATGAATGAATAGAGCTAATAACTCAGGGGGCCCAGCAGCTCTGGCTGATAAAGGAAGGAATAAACCATCCTGCACTGGAAGTGCTGTCAGAGGGAAGAGTCCTGGGGTGCAGCTGTCTTCAGAGGGATGTTTATCACTGAAGGTAAGCCAAGGATGGGCTTCCACATTAGCACAGCACAAGGGGCCTTGGCTGAGACTGGGGTACTTCCCAGAGCAGAGAGGAACATAAGCAAGTTGTGCAGGGCCAGACCCCATTTCTGGCTCCACCAAGGAACAGTTTGAGGAGATGAGAGCTAAGAAATACTGCAGCTCATATTTTATCTCATGCTGTGCAGGCACTAGCTATATTTACTACCCTAAGCTCCCCGATTCATCACTGTCCTCTCAGTGGAGGGCAACAGAATCAACACCTGAGGCACTAAAGAGCTGCAAAAACTTCTGCTCCACTTGAGGAAAATTAGCCCACACTTCATATGCACTTCCCAGAGCCACAAAGTATGCCAGTACAGATGTTCATAGCTTTATCACCTCTGAGGTCTTAAGGAAACAACCTATGCAAACAAACTTGCCACCTTATCCTGGCTGTGCTCTGAGTTACACTTTGTAAGTGAGTAAGGGTTGAGTCTTTCCCATTTTACAAAATGCTCTTTTTTTTTAATCCAAATTAGCTTTGGTTTCCATATGCCTACCCAACTACTTTTGTTAAGGTGGTGACAATTTAAACTTCTAAAGAAAACAGGGAGGACAAACTCATACAGCATCTGTCAAAGAAGAGCAGCACACTAGTCCTGTAGCAGCAGCCTTCTAGAGAGAGACTGCATTAATTCAAAACACTCCTCTCCCAGCCCTCCCACATCTCTGCACTATCCTTAGAGAAACACACACATCATAGATTAAGTAGTCTGGAGAGAGCCTTTGGAGTGTGTTTGCAGAGTGCATGGCACCAATTTAGTTATGTGAGGCTAGATTGTGAGAATTAAACTTCTCTTTCAATCCTCTGACCGCAGAGAAGCAATAAAGAGAAGGGGGCATGTCTGCAGTTGTACAGCTTTGTGTGATATCACCTCAAGATTTAGTCCTTAAGGATGCAGTTCTGGATCATAAACTAATTCCTTAGAGTAGACATTAGCTTTTTTTTCCCCATCCCTGATCATTTCTGCCTCTTATTGCCCCAAGAATGCAATATCTCAGTTCAGCATTAATATAGGAAAGAAAAAGGTAATATACAAACAGCTTTTTGGGTATAGAAACAAACATGGCTCTGCTCCTCCTCTTGAGATTGTCCTTCAAAACAGAAAGGACCAGTTCCAAAAATTAAGTGGCAGCACAGTCCTTTTTTTCCTTTGTAGTTTTTGAGAGTGTGCAGAGGAAACCTTCTCTAGAAGGGATTTTAGTGGGCATTTCTCTCTCTCCATTTCAGTAATTGTCAAAAAACTAATGCTCTTCCCTGATGGATTTGAAGAGGTAATGAACAAAGCCCCCTGAGTAAACAAGGATGGAATAGACAGATTAAACAAAAGGGAAGGGAGCATCAATGGGCAGATAGGAAACCCAGTACCTCACCTGCCTTACCTTGGAGCAGCAAAGCTTACTGAGCCTGTGTTGTGGCAGAGCAAATGCAGGAGGGAACAGGGTGTTTATAAACCAGGTAAAGAATAGTCTGTGGCTATAATTCAAAATGCGAATCAGGATTTCCTCTACCTAACTGCTACTGTGGTTACCCCATGGCTCTGAAGAAATCATGTGGCTTCCAATAAATTCATCTTCCTTTACCAAAAAGACAGACTCACCAGATCCCATCTCCACTCATTGGTTCAATTAATTTATAAAATGCATCAAGTTCTTTTCAATGAAAAGCCTCTTTAATTCAGCAGGAGGGAGGGAAGAGTGAGAAAAGGAGGCAGACAAAAAGAAAGAAGGGATGTTAAAAGGAAGAAATGGAAGAGGAAGAAGGTGGCAGCACAGGAGGGAGACGAACTCAAAGGGCTGTGATACTGGACAGCAAAGAATTTGCCAGTGGAAAGAGAATTTCTGCATACACAAAATACATAGATACTGCATGAGCAGTCTGCATGGGAAGTATTCTTTAACACAAAATCATTTCCCCAGGACCTTCCACTTCTTGCTTGAGCAATGATCTTGCAAGGCCAATCATTTTTAATTTAATACTTCTGGGAACTGGAGAGAAAAAAACCCACCCTGAAATAGGCACAATTGGCAAGAATCAAGTGTTAGCATTTGGCATCATTTATTACTGCTGTTTATGGTGATATAAATTAGGTTATACTGATATAATTAATAACCCTAAATTTAATACATAATAAATAGCAATATTTATCTAGACACCGCAGGGTCTGGAGAAATCCAGCCAAAAGCACTAAATGTTGGCTACTGTGTTGAGTGAGCACATGTGTGGGAGTGCCAGGTGTGTGTGTAGATGTCTTGCAGGTCCAGCAGATGCTGAGGCACAGCTGCAGGAACAGGCTGCTGACAGGAGGATGCACAGCAGGCACACACAGAAGGCAGCACATGAACACATCATGAGTTAGCACACAGCTGCACAGGCATGCGTGAGCACACACAGCTCGATGCTCAAATGTGTGATAATGAGTTTATATGGAACGCTGTGGACAGCAAAAAGTGTTCTGTTTCTTTACAAAACCTCTTTTTGTGCTGCTATAATCCAGCTTTTTACAAGTTCTCTCACTGAATCCTGGTTTCTGGATTTTGCACAACTGCAACTATAATTAATCTACTTTTGGGTACATGGGTTTCACTTGAACAGATTAACTTTTTTAAAGCAAAAATTTTTAATAAGGTTTCGTTAGAGGCTACTCTGCACCATTTCTCCCAAATTTAAAGTTTTCCAAGAGCATTATTTTCCACATTCTGCAAGTTAAAAACAAGCCTAATAGTTCAAACAGTAGTAGATCTAGATTGACATTTCAAATTGCTCTAAGGTTATGTATGTCACTCTCATTCTGTAAGGAAGAAGACTCAGGCAAAAGGCAGAGGCAATGGTCTTTTAGTCCAACAGCAGCAGAGCCAGGAACAAAGCACAGGTTTCTCTCTCATCCATTGCCATTTTCTACCACATTCCTAATGAAGGTGATACTTTTCTTCATGGATTCTCTTACACTTCATAGATATTAATTCCTTTTAAAGCTTTCCATTTACTATAATGTAGTTTAAAAGGGGGCTACAGGTATGGGGCTAAAGTACTGAGCCATAAGGCCAAACACCACTTACTACTTTGGATTATCATAGAACAACTTGTGCAAAAGAAGGTCAGACTGCAAGGACACTAAGTATAAGGCTGTCACTTCAGATTGACTTACACTACTGGTCTTGGAAACTAAGACTATTTTTTCCTTGTAATTTTTATCAAAAGAAGCAAAATGAAAATATATAAAGTAACTATCAGGTCAGATCATAGATGTATGTGAGGCAGAATCCCATCACCAGCAGCGGTCAAAAGCCAGTGTCTGGCAGAAAGTATAAGATTAACTTTATGAAAAGCAGTATCAGTTATTTAACTTAAAATATATAACCATTATCAGATCAGCTGAATATTGTTTGACAAAACTACACCCGCGTGCTCTTCAAGATGGAGCAAAATGCTGTGCTACACAGCAACACAATCACTCACCAATTCTGTCTGAATTGAACAACATCCAATTAGCTGCAGAATTTGGTAGTGATCTGTAATTTTATGTGATGACAGCTCCACTTGTACGCACACACTTGCATCACTGCTGCCTTCATTTAGCATCAGTGACAGGGCTCCACATCTCCATCTCTGACAGACAGCAATGGATTCTCCAAGCACTGACTGAAGCAAAAGGGAGTGTGCAGAGCTGCTTCCCAGCTCAGCCCCACACAGGCAGAGCATAATCGCATTACTGCAGCCCTGCCTGTGTTAGAGGAGCATTCTCTGCGTGTAACCTTCAGATCACATTAACCAAAGCAAATACCAAGGTCCTGATCATCTTGTTGCTGCATGAGGCTCCCAAAGTGTGATGGTGCAGTGCCCTGCTGGGATGAGCACTCACCTGCTGAGCTGTGCCTGCAGCAGGGAGCCAGCTGGGGAAGAGGCACAGCTGGGCTGCTGGAAAAACGCTTTGTAACCAGGCACTGGTTATGCACACCCCAGCACACAGGGCTGGGGATTAAGGAGAGTGAGGAAATTCAAAGAATTGTCAACAAAAAGTAATCCAATTCTTTTTTAAATAAAGATACAGAGACACCAGGACGAAAGCAACAGAGGCACTGATACAGGAGATATTTTTGTTTCACAATAAAAGATAAGATCACTGGTTACCAGGTGTAGGTGTTCCCTGTGTCCAGCACAGAGCCAAGATACTTGTTGGCCTGGGTAGTGTGCTTGCTGCATTCAGCATGCCCAGTCCTGGCAGGGGGAAGGTATGAGAGCACAGCAACTTGTCTAAAACTAGAAGTGACAACAGGTTGGGATGTTACACACACTCTAGCAGACACAAAAGCAGACCTTTTGGGCGTGCCTGGTGGGACTTCCACAGCAGTGATTATGAATCCCAAAGAAAACAAGTAATTTCATGAAGTGAGTTATAAAACAGTTTTCAGAAATGTAAAAAAATATTTAGCAAGTATCTTCTTAAAAGTGCTATTGTCAGTGATGGACTATGGACCAGCTTCCTCAGAAAATAGTTCCCTCTTAACATTGTCTTGAAAGATAATAAAGGTTATTAGAGCATTTAAACTTAGACAACCTTTTTAACTCATCACCAGATTTAACTACAGTTCAAGCTCATCTGCACCAGGGAAGGCAAAACACCCTCCTGTGTGACACGAGCCCAAGTAGTATATTGCATTCAGGTGCCACCTAGAGCCATGTCCTCCCTCTTGAGGGTCCCTTCCTGTTATGTTCACTCCTGACAGCTAGAGGGAAAGGCCAGACGTTCCCTCCACTCCTGCATCTGTTGAAAATTTTAAGTGTAGCGAAAGGAGCAAAAGTAAGGGGGGAAAGCCACAACCTTTTTTCTTGCTTCTTCTGTCTGGAAGGATCAAAAAAGCATTTGGTGCCAACAGAGGCTTTACATACCCTGGGGCTGTATCCAGCTATTCTGAACAGTCCTCCCAGACTCCTGGAAGACTCAGGTCCTGGGGAGCACAGGAGCTGTGACTTCACAGACTAGAGACTGTCAGAAAATCCCAAGGTGCTCCCTGCTGAAACTGAATTAGTTTAGAACCAAACTCAATGCAGTTGTTGCTCAGGATTGCTTTTCTGTTCCTGCAGCACTCCATCTGCACAGCCCGACCCCAAAGCAGGTGGGAGAATGTAGCTTGAGGAAAGTTGTTCCTCTATACTTTTCTGTGTTTCAATACTTATTTAAGCCCATCTTCTAGCTTCAAGATTTGTCATGTGTTCCACTTTAATAAGCCAGGGGGCACAGTTGCTGCCAAGACCTGCAAGACCTCATAGCCAGGTCAAGACACACAAGTGTGTGGGATGTGATCATGACATCCTGTCCCTGCATCAGACAGGACCAATGGTTATCAACTTACAGCCACTTCACAAACACCCAAGGTGAACAAACTCCACTATCCTCAGAGACAAGTAGATTTTTTTTTTTCCAGCCAAGTGCAAGTCTGCCTTATCTTAAAGTACCCTTCCATGTTTCAAAGGGAATTATTCTTCCACTGCTTGCACAGCAATATTTATTTCATGTCAGCATATTAGGAGCAGTTGTACTTTTTCCACTCATGTACAGAGAGAGGGAAGGGAAGTTAGTGTGGGTGGGCAGGGATAGTATAAGGCAAAGAATGAAAGAAGGAATCAGTATTTTCCAAGATCAGTTTCAGTATCTCTTAAGAAACGTGGGAGGGAAGATTGAAAAGGAGGTGGGAGAAGGAGGGAGCTTCACTATATGGAAATATTTCCATGAAAATGTGAAAATTTAAGAGATCCTTACTCATCTTCCCCCCTACCAGGCTATACAAAGCATTAATTACAGCCAGTTCTTCCCAGGCATATATGTCTTGCAAGTGTGGTCTGCCCTGCTGCTGAAGCAGAAAGGATAGACCTCCATTTATCAAGAAAGACCCTGTTTCTCCAGCACAACTAACACTCCATCCAGGCAATTGAGAGATCTTATGGCCACAGACAGTACAGAATCACATGCACCTGACAAATGTAAGACAGCACAGTAGGTCATGTCTCAAATTCACATTTTCCATACAGGATTGATAACAGAATGCGTAAAACATGAGGCAAAGAGAATTCTCCTGACCATTGAAGAAAAGATGTGGTAGGTGCACAGGGGTAAAGCCAGCAGATAAACCCAGCCAAACCCCAGAAGAAGTACATATCACAACTCACTTGCCATTGATGACTCCATCGGGATTAAGCATGGGCACAATCTTGAAAATGAAGCATTTCCGCAGGAGATCAGCGATGGGATCACTGCTCACAAGGAACTCCAGGGTTCCCTTCATCACCCAGCTGGCATTGCTCTCACCAGGGTGAACACGGGCTGTTAGAAACACATAAGGACGATTGCCTGGAAAACAAACCAAAAACAACCCAAAACTGAACAGGACTTTTCTCTGAATAATGGCTTTGCAAGTAGATTTTATTCCTTTTGAATTGCGATAATCTGAAATGCATTTTAAGGAAAATACATCCCTAAATGGTCCCAGCATTTCCTCAAGGTGCTCTTTGTGAATTGATCACAGATTTGGTCCTCAGAACCAGCACAGTGCCAGTTTCATCTGATCCCCTTGCTTGTGTATCCTGTGATAACCCTACAGATACTTATATGTGCCATTAGAGAGCATTCTGCATGTGCAGGTTACTGCCTCTCCAAATGGCACCAGCATGCTTTCTAGCAATTCTTGGAAGTTTCATCCAATCAAGCTTCATTAAGGTTTAAAAGCCAGCTAGAAATTATTTAATTTTCTAAGGTCCTGCTCTACTTCCAGTATTTCACCATTACCAATTCAGAATTTTATAAATATCGAAGCAGATCTGCCCACTCATAAGGGCCCCAAGGGCATGGAAGCTGCCTGTCCTCTGGCACAAACCTGTGTTGTAAGGTCAAAATCATAATTAATCAAGCTAAACTGATATGATTAAAGAAAATGCATTAATAAGTTCATAAGATAAACTGCAGAGGTTGAGTACTCAAAGCTAACCATTATTTCAAAACCATCGAACAAAAAGTAGAAATAACAATGCACATAGTTAAGACAGGCTGTTATGTTTGGTGGAAAGACATTTTTCAGTTTTATATAATAGAGATGCTCAGATGGCAAAGCTGATTTTCAGAAGTTGCAACTAGAAGAGTTCAGCTGTTTCTAGCAATACATTTGGCATGGGAAACATAAGCTGTGGTAATTTGGGGTGGGGAGAGGTTTTGCTTTTTTCTAAATACAAAAAGTAAACCAACTTCTTACTAAAAAGTTCATTGATAATCTTTACTGACCCTGTTTCAAAGCAGACTTGCAAAAGTTTCCTTGTTATCAAATAAGTTATTTGCTGTTCCTGTGAAAAAAACACTAAACACATTTGGTCTAGTTACAAGCCTCCAAAAACTCTCAGTATACATATGCTTAGAAAAAACTAAGTTTGACAGCAGATTCTTTGAAGTTCCCATCTGTGCCTAGCATACTCCATGGATGGGCCAAGGAAACAGGAGAAGGCAGAAGGAGACACCTGCCAGGCTCAGAAAATAAAAGGAAAGGAGAAAGCAATTATGTGTCTTAAAATGATCCTTTTGTGAGCATTCACTATCTCAGGCCATTGTCACAAGTCAACCTGACAGACTTACTTTAGTGGGAAGCATTATCTGTCAGGGCATCACAGCGGTGCCAGGATAGGTTTGTCCTGCTCTATCAGGCAACGTCAGAGCTCAGGCTCTTTCCTTCATGAACTGAAGGGCCTCAACTGACAGACTTGGGAGAGGTAACAGGACAGAAGACAAAACTAAAGGCCTCAGCGGAGCACCCTTGTAAGCAAATGTTGAACTAGCAAGTTACGTGCCTTTTTTCTTAGGTCCCAAAGCCACCCTTCAGTTTCCAAATGCTTTACAAATCATTAATCAATTAAAGCATAACAGGGAGGTAGAACACTACCCCAAAAGATGTAGATGGTATTAAAGAGCTGTTTAGCTATTTGTCTGACAAACCAAAGGCTGAGACAGAGCTGAGAATACAGGTGAAATTTCTCATTTCACAGTCAAACAAGGAATAAGCATTAATTTTCTCCTTAACTGTATATTCTGCACAGTTCTGCTGAGTATATACATTACAGCACAATTTAGTTACATCTTACAGGGATGTACTCAGGCTTAGAAACAATCCCCCCTCAACACCTCCATACTTCCATGCTTTCCTCTTAAGCAGTTGGTGGGCACTAGAAGAGTGAACTGCTCTCTCAGCTCAAAGAGCTCATGCAGAGCAATCACCTTCTGGTCCAACAAAGCAACTGGGACTCTGTTTCTCAACAGCCACTTATTAGGCTTTTATCACTCTTACATCTCACCATACCGAGGGGTTAGTACATTTGGATTAATGTGTATACACAAATGCCTTAGGCACTTACAGATTGCAAAAGATTCCTTTAGCTGCTGCAGAACTACTAGCCATTCTGATTATTTTTTTTTTAAATTAGAGTACCCTATTTCTGTTCTGCTCCAGCTAATCGTGCATTAGCATTTACCTTAATAACGTTTTAAAATAACAACAAACAAAAACTAGCCTTCCCAAGGACATCAGCTGCTTTTTGCCTTCTCCAAACATTTTCTTCTTTCTCCCATCACCATGATTTAGTGCTGTTTTGCAGGCTCATTGCTGAGCTAAACTTACAGGGCTGTGCGGTTGTAGCTGGGAATGAGGCTCCTGAGGACTTCTAATGGACAACAGCTGTAAATAGCACAGAACAAAATAAAACGTGTTCTCTTTTGCAATTGATGAATACAGCCTTAACAATTCTTACCTCTTCTGTATATTGGGAGAGAGCTCAGCATCTTAATTAAGAAGTTCTTTCCCCAGTTAAAATAAAAAAAAAATAAAAAACTCTAAGCAAGGGTTTTGTCATATTAGAAACCCAGAATAGTTTGCCATAATTCTGCTAATTGCAATAGCATGGGACTGGCAGAGACCTGAGTTCTGCTTTTCCTCTGAAGGCTCATCAAAGTCAAGCTCATCTTACTTATATTCAGTGTTGGAAAAGCTTCTGGAGCTTCCAGATCTTAAAACTCAGGAAATAGGAGGGCAGGGGAAGAGACCAGAGATTACCTACACTGTTTCCCTGTGGGTGACAATGGAGGACCCAATAGTGTGCAGGTCTAGCCAAAGAAATCTCTCTGTTCCAGTTAAAGCTTCATTTAAAGGATCCCTTCCTGCCAAGCACATCCTCAGCTCTGACATCCCACCCACAGGAGAGTCATAACCAAGGTATGTACAAGCAAGGAAACCACAGAGCTTGTTAACTGCCTGTTCCCTTCACAGGAGCCATCACAGCCAAGTCCCACATCCTAATGCTGCTCCCCCAGAGTGCTCCCAGCATGAAAACTAATGAAGCAGCAAATAGAGCAAAAGCTGATGACATGGCCATAAAACTTGCTACCCTTGAAACACCTGGAAAACAGCAGGAGTCACCCAAACCTATGTTTTATGGCATATCCAGTTACTTGTCTGCCTTGGAATTATTGTGCTAACTGCAATTAGCATTAGAGCTCATGAAAGTAGCGGACCAAGCACTGGCCAGCTACACTCTGCACTCAACTGGTAGCACCATTCAAGATCTCTCCACTCAGTTCAGCTGCTTCACTTCCTTCCTGACTTCCAACACCCCCATAACTGCAGTCTTGACCAGACCACCTCAGTACCACCCAGTACAGCTTATTGGTTTCTACTGGTGCCCAGTTGCCCTTCTCTCTGTGCTATTTCAGACCCCCTTGTA
This sequence comes from Manacus vitellinus, assembly GCF_001715985.3. Lineage (NCBI taxonomy): Eukaryota > Metazoa > Chordata > Aves > Passeriformes > Pipridae > Manacus > Manacus vitellinus. The sequence continues at coordinate 7,238,317 of NW_021939189.1, read as the reverse complement.
CTATTTCCTGTGCCCTGCTAAACCTATCTTCAGAACACACAGCCTTACATCCTCTCATATATCTCCTTCCAGGACCAGAACTGAGCTTAAGTCTCCAGAATCCTCAGGCCAACACTTAGGCAGCTCCCCCCCACATTTTCAGGAAGCTGCCAGAAAGCTGAGGTTAGCCATTTATCTCTGCAAAGCCCACATGACACATAACCTTCTCTGGGAATGTAAATAATAAAAAGGGAAAATAGAGGAACCTTTTCATGCTACATAAAGCCTTATCCAACAAATCATGTCTTCTTACGCTGTGTTACATTTTGACATGCCTGGAATATAACATGGCACCAACAATACCCAAGGTGAGAGATTAAAGAACCTCCAGCAAAATTTCGAGCAAAGAATCTTTGAATAATAGTTTAACTAATGTATCACCTAATTCCCATCTCTCCTTCTCTTCACTCATTTTTGACTGTGGATATATGCATGAAAATAAGGGCTTTGTTCTTTCAGTCTTGCTAACTTGCTGCTTAATCTCCTGCCTCTCAGGATCCTTCTCTAGTCATGATATCACTAAGGTTCACTAAGGGGTGACTTTCATGTCACTAATCGTGACATCAGCTGGGGAAAGAGAAGCCTGAAAGAAAGGAACATAACCCCATTAACACAGCAGTGTCCTTCATCAAGAGGAGCATAGTAAGGAAGAGAAATGCAGTTCCAGATGCCCTTACCTGGGCTGCTGTTCTAAATTATTTCAAGCTGAGATTTGAGCCATGCCATCTATAAAGGCACAGGGCATTGAAACAACACAGGGCTGGGATTTTTTTAAGGAGTCAAAGGGGATTATATACACAGCATGTGAGAAATTCAACCTAGATCCAGGTCTTGACTGAAATTTTTCTGGCTGTGCCTCTGCATATCTCTCTTCCCTTTACACAAGCCCAGGGCCATTAAGACACAGGCTTCTTTTTCTGCTTTATGCCCAAGTACAACATCACTATCGTAACTGTTACACAAATCAAAGGGTCAAGTTTACCTGGGGACACAGTAAATAGAAACCAAGAAAGCAAAATTCTCCCTACTTAACTAGCCAAGGCCAGCACAGGGTATTCTGTGAGTAAATGATGGGTAAACAGGAGGACCATGATGTAGCTCTTCCATGTCACAGCTGCATCCTGTCCTGGATATATCTGATATGCCCAAGGCTGCATAGTTATGCAAAGCCAGAGAAAAGCCAGGATATGGTGTGATGTACAATGAATATATTAAAGTATGTTTGTAAAGAGCATCAAATACTGAGATCACAGAGAACATGAGACTAGTCTCAGGCAGAATCTGTATCAGATATTTTTTCCCCCTCCTGAAACTTTTCCATTAGTAGTCAGTCTTTCAGTTGCCTTAAGACAGAATAATTCTTTCCTTTCTATTTCCCCCTCGCCTCATATTGCTGTCTCCTTGCTGACCCTATTTTTGGCTAAATGCTCCAAAAGCAGACACATCTTAAGACAGGGGCAAAATACAGTCTAGCAGGATCAGCTGTTGTTTTCCAGAATTATCAATGAGCTCTCCCTTTCTTAAATAGGTCTATATTATATGTATTATTACTGTAACCTATGGCAAAGAAGTGAAATTACAAATTGTCTCAGCTGCCTTTTCTCTACCTTCCTAACTTGGTGGGGACATTTCAGACTGCAAGTTGCTTGGCAACCTCCTTTTGTGTATGTGTTTTATGAATTCATTCACCTCAAATCAGAGATGATCAGGGAGCCAAATATGAGTACAGACTGCTCAGCCTCAGTTCAGCTTGACATCCTACTACTGCTGGGTTTTAACTCCAGGAAATTGGTAAGCAAGTTGTCAAGTCTGTTTTGGGTGAGCTTCCAAAATACCAAGCACTGAAGAAAGCATGAAGCACTACCATTATTTAGCAGGACCTTCTGTGTGACTGAAAACAAAGGAAACTCAAATGAACTAATTCCTGTTCAAATCAAAGTGTACCTCTTGGGGAAGACTGGGGAACAACTGAACCTTATTTTCAGAACTTACACCCATGGAAAACCTACTATAACCTTTTGTGATTTATTTCAGTTTTTAACATTCCCATCACAAGCGTGTGCACCTGTATTTGTGTAGCTGAAATTTCCAACCACTGCATCATCCATTTCTGGGTATGCCAATTCAACATTCCCTGGCATATCCTGTCTCCTTCTGCATACCTTCTAAACTGCCCAAATATCATCCAACTTCAAAACTGAAACCATGCAGGTACCTTATTAGTCTGCTAACAAGCAAGCTACCTTGCATTTACCTCCTCCCAGAGCTGTCACTAGCAGAGGAGTTCCTCTACCTGGGTGCACCTCCCACATCTGTGCTCACTGCTACTGTCTGTCTACTCCCCTCAGCCAGATTCCAAGGGCATGAAACCTAGATGGGGGACAGCTGGTTAGGAAGAAGTACTGCCAAGAAGGATCAGGGAATTATAGCAGATGAGTTAGTGATGCAGAGCAGTTGCAAAAATGGCAGCTCTCCTGGGACTTACTATCAGGCAAAGGCTCAGCTAAGGCAAGGAATGCTGTCACTTTGCTCTGCTCAACCCAGCGAGCAAAACCAAATAGCTGCAGTGCTGTGCCCACTGTTGTCCACCATAGTTTTAAAATTTATTTGATGAAAACTGAAAAACTGTGGAAGGTTCAGGAGTCCTAACTTCAGCAGAAAAATTGGAGAAAATAGGTTTCAGACACAGAAAGTAAAGATGAACAGAGAGGAAGATTATAACCTTTAAATTGCAAAAGGCTGCTATAAAAAGAGATTGCAATCAGTTGTCCTCGCTGTCCACTGGGACTAGGTTGCATAAAAAGAAAACAAGTTGCTATCAGCTAAGCCAGCCTGTAGTGACCCTACTGCCTTCATTGCTGCACCAGCACATTCACCCTACCTCCTGCTGGGTCCTTGTTCATAAGTCTTGCATCAAGCCACTCCACTTGCCCAGAACAGTGTCAGCATGAGGCCTATAGCCACAAGTCATGCTAGCTCCCCCTTTAGAAATTCAGCCCATGATTTCTCCTACTCCTCTGGAATTAGCTCTGTGTTCTCAGAGTGCTGGAACCACTACTCCAGTCAACAAGGCACCTCAGCCATCTCCTGTGGTCTCTGATGCAAGGTGTCTACTTAATATTAGGCACTTTGAAACACATTAACAATTAGCCACTAGTGACTAATCAGAAATATTTCATCATCATGATATTATGACATCATTTGATCTTCTTCCCACATACAGGTCAGAATTATTTACGAAAAGTTCTGTCTTGCCTGCTCAGTTAGTGACAGTCCTACAACTTTAAGATTGAAGTAATATAATTAGTGGGTTTTCTTTCATTAGTAATGATCTTCCAAAGCCTTTCTACTATCCTTAAGAGTATCAGTTCTCAGCTTCTGTGTATGTGCCCCTTGAAAGGCCTAAAAAGCAACCACTAAGATCAGCTCCATCATATGATCTAGCTAGCTGAGGCAGGGAGCTCCAGATTATCTGTCAAAAGGCAGGTAAGGATCTGTCATCTCCTGCTTCTATAACACACACATTATGGCCTTAATTTGTTCTGTGGCAACGGGCAATTTCAGATATTCAAGTATTTTGTACTGCCATGGCCAGACCATCAATCCATATGTATTTCAGTCAGCACGGGAAAAACATAGACTGTCTGGCAGAGATGCAAGCCTTCTGAGAGATGGTAAGTAGGGAGAAGTAGTATTTTCAAGTTAGGTATAGATGAATTTCACCTTGTGGGGTTTTTGTGTGAAGATAACACTGACCTTCAAAGACAATCAGTCAGCGGATGCTCAGAAGACTGGAAGACACTGGAACAGAGATCCATCAAAACAGACTCATTTAGTATGATTGGAGAAGTGGCAGCATTGCCCTAAACTGTCCCATGACTAAAAGAAGGTGCAGGCAGGAGATAAGTGCAGCAGAGACCTGCAGTATAACTGCTGTAACAGGCAGAGTGCAGAGATCCATAGAGCTATAAAATCCATGGGCTGTTTTCTGGGAGAAGGATTTCATCTGAAATGAAATCAGGCAGGAGAAGCAGACTGAAAAAGCTTCCATTGTCATAAAAATATCTCCCTGGGTAATCCACAGTGATGGAAAAAGGAAACCCTGATAATTTATGTGACAGTTTAATGGGATTTTGGTGACATACGATACTTTAGAAAGTATTTGCCCAAATTGGACAGACAGGACTTTAATAAGGCTTCAGCTCCAAACAAGCAATATTTTCACCCCTTACTTTTACGTTTCATTCTACATACCCACTCCTCACAGTTCATCTGTCTCATTTGCAAGGTACATTTCAACAGTGCAAGAGCAACAACTGCACTTTCTAGTTAGATCCCCCACCAGAGAAATCTACGATTATCTGATCCCTGACAGGATCAATCTGCCTTTACACCTACAGGGCAGAGCATCACTGAGCTGTGAACTCTGAAGCATGAGCTGCCCTCCAGCCACGTCCCCTGCTCTGTGGATGGCACTAATAGCTTCTGTGCAGAAATTAAGGGTAGCAGATGGACAGTCTGGAGCAGAAGTCACTCGCAGAGGGGGTGCCCCCGGAACACACTCCAGGAGCAAATGGCTTTCACATGGTGAACGATGCCTCAACCCATGTCTCCTGCCTACAAGAGACACAGCCTTTACCCCCCAGTACAATACCCCAGGCCCTTCACTGCCAGTGCTTCAAGAGCAGGCAGAGCAGTGAGAAGAATAACTCAGAGCACTAAACTCGGGTGAATCCAGGGTTAATGGGATGAAACTCCACAAAGGAACATTTAGGCTGAATATCAGTGAGTTACACTAAAGAGTCTTCCCTGTGGAGAGGTAGAAGTTAACATTAAAACTACATCGCCCAGAGCACAAGAAGTCATTCTGCACACAGCAATCTTGCAGTAGCTGGAGACACAAATAACCCAACAGGCATTTGTTTTCTTTACTAACTTCGGTGGATCCAGTTGAGAAGCCCTTATTTTGCCAGAAAATCTCCTTCTGGGAATCCAGGCGGGAGAGGAATGGTAAAAAGTTGTGTGAAGCCCTCAATATTTTGTCCAGTCTTTCTGTGACTGCAGTAGGTTAAGATCAACTGAGGACTTGCACAGGGGCCTCTTAGCCCTAAAATGGGCATGGAAAAACAGAGCCTCTGTCAGCACCTCTTTCACCACTGGGAATAACAGTCAAATTTAACAGAAAAACAAGTTATCTATTGTGCAGTACTTCAAGCTGTTCTGTTCCTCAAAAAAAAAAATTTATAGTTTATAACAAAAAGCTCTTTACTATCTATACAGAAGAGATTTAAAACCCACCTAGTACCACCTGCAGCATTATTCTTAAATACATATTGTGCCTTTAAGAGACACAGATCCATCTCTGCCTCTGACTTGAGGTCTTCCTCAGGGAATGACTTGAAAGAAATAAAATATATATTAAAAGGAAGTACAATCAGAGCCTCTCATTGTCAAAGGGATAAGATATCAATTTTTGTTAAGATAAAAAGCATCACAGATTACCTCTGATGGGAAAAATTAAATTCTTGGTCTTCGCTTGATTTGATATTTATCACTTCATTGCTCCAGAAATATTCTAGCAGGGAATGTTTCTTAAAAATATTATTCTCTATTTCTCCTGCATTAAGCAAATTATGAGAGTTTTAAATTGTGTGGTTTCGTACATGCAAAAAAAAAACCCTCAGAGAAAAAGAAAACAATCCATGAAAACATTTTCTAACACTTCACTATGTCAACAATTTCACAGTAAAGGACCTTCTTCAGGTTGACCTAATTTGTGGCATCACTAAATTGATTTTTACATCATTGCTGTCCAAGTCTATCCTGAATCTTGGAATTACATTACCCAGAGCTGATCCCAAAGGAAATTCTTGCTTTCACAAACAAGAGATAGATAAGGTAAAAACTGTCTCCAAATTTTGACTAGTGAATTTTGTCTTCATGGCAAGGTCTTAGATGAACTCCCCAAACATCTGAGCAAGATAAAGGGTCAACATAAAAGGTCTTTCAATCAGATCATCATGAGAGCAAAACTGACATTGGCCAACCAATGTTGAGTGACAGACCATAAGCAGAGCATAAGTTTTCCAAGGAAAATAACAGATATGAACCTTGAAGGTCATACCATATTCTTTTCAAGCAGTTCTACTATGGAAAACACCCTAAGGATGAAGAAGGAATCAGGATCATACAGCATAATCAGAATCCCAGAATGCTTGACAAAACTAGGTGGACCAAAATTTGCCACTGCATAAAATAGATAACATGCAGAAATTTCAAACAGTGTGTGGTAAGACAAGAAGCAGTTGCTGTCTCAGGTCAGCAAGTTCTTCCCTTCAGATGATGGCAAAATGATGTCTAATGGATGATGTCTTTCTACATCAATCACTACAGGGAGCAGAATGTCAACTAGGAAGACTAGTCTGTTTGAGGAAATAAGATAGCAGGAAGGCTAGGGAGAGGAGAAAATGTTCTTTTATCCCCAAGTTGTCACAAAACACAGAAAAAGCTACTCATGACTAAAGGAGTCAGGCTGCTGAACACTGTTGGCAGTCCCAGAAGGAACAGAAGTGGAACACATGATGTCCTTCCTCAGCACTCCATGTATCGCTGCAAAAGTGGGAGTTTTCACATAAGAGAGCTTTTTGTTCTTAATGTCATTGTTTTGTAAGTGATGTTCAGTTTATTTTAAAAAAATTCTTCAGCAGGTTCTTTTAGGGAAATAATTTAACAATGCAAGTGATGGCTCCTAATCAGTTTGAATTTCTGATGTGTAGTACACAGACTAACTTCACAAGGCTGATAATGCAATGTTTCCTCAATCTCGATGCCTTCCTGAATTTTCACCCCATCACTTCCCCCACAGAACTTCAAACTTTTTCAATTGACCCTTCCACAGAATCCCTCTGTTGAAGCTCAGCCACTCTATACAGCCTGTATAATCCACAGCATGAGCTCCTTTCTTACTTGCCATAAGAAACACTCATATTGAAACCATTATATTCCAGAGAATTCATCTCCTGCCGCTTCATCTCCTGCTCTGTAAACTCAGTGCTTTTAAAAGAAACACTTACTTATATAAAAGAAAATCCCTGTAAATCATGGTCATGACAGGCTAATGGCTAGCACTGCAAAGATGATTTATCTTCCTGCTGTATCTAACAAAGCTTCTTGTGCTAATACCTTGTTTTCAAAATATAAAGAGACTTCTAACTGATGTTTTCTAACTACAAGAATATACAGTTAATGAAAAACACCTTAGATCAAAAATAACCTTCACCTGACATCTAACATCCCCATCAACCCTCAAAATCAAAAGATCTCCTTGAATCCCTTTTTTTTCCCCCTGTATTATTTAGTGTACTTCCCTCATGGATGAAGAAACCAGCTATTCAGTCTCACTGCCTGTTTATAATCCAAATTCATTTTAGAGTTTGCATGCATTAGCTGCATGCTTTAATTTGATATATTTTATTTGATTTCAGTCTATTAAATTACATTTGAGGCAGGTTATATGGCCTCATGGGGAGCACTACCCTTTGTGCAACCAGTAATTATTTTGCCTGGGCTGAGCCTAATTTCATGTTACGTCTTGATAGGCTGACAAACAAGGTCATGTTGTCTGCATGGCAAGTGATGGTCCAAGTGGTGGGAGAGACTTCTGACAAGCTGGATGGTGGTTCCTGGGAGTATTCTGATTAAAAGGGTATGATCTAGGATATGAAATTAAGGGGCAAGCCATCATTTATGAGCAGTAGTGTTATTTCAAGTGTATCTACAGACCTTCTGCATAGCTTGCAAAGCCATCACCTATGCCAGCTCAGAGACTATAAGCACCTCACTACATGTTTATTGCTCAGTCATGGTTAGTAAGGGCTAAAAATGGGGAAAATAGGGATAGTGGGGGCACCACAGCCTCTGAAACTCCGTGAGTCCTTCATCTGTCTCTTGCTCATTCTTTTGCCCTCTGGCCAGTAGCTCTTTGTGAAGAACAATTCCCATGTGTCAAGTTGTGCCTCATGGTGACCCTCAAGCCATTGTTTTTGTGCCCTTTCAAAAATGCTTGACAAAACTGTCACAGAAAGAGTTTGGCATCTGGAAGCTGTGACAGACATGATATGACCTGATTCATAAAACACAGCTAAACAGCTTGGGCTGCCAGAGGCCAGGATTTACAATGTCTAAGAATGGCCTGCTCTGCTAAGTGCACTTTCCTACTCCACAGCAATACAAATTCCCAAGCCGTTTGAGGGTGACCTGCAACACTATGAAATGACAAAGCAAGCAAGACACTAATCTTTTTGGAGCCTACCCTGTCCACTGCTGGTCAGTATGGGGAAAGAAGGACCTCTGCTCTGGTGGCACCTTTTTCTTATGACTACAGGAGTAGGGAGTACCAAAAAAAAAACCAAAAAACTTCATATTTTTTCAGATTTCCCCAGCACAGCAAGCACAAAGAAAAAGAAAAATCAAGTGACAGATAGTTTTTGCTGTGTTATCCACTACAGCCTCATTGTTAAAATAAAAGTCTCCCTGCGTTTCTGTTTCCAGCAGGCACAGCCTGACCAGCAAGGAATTTAAGGATTTCCTGCCCTCTTATCCATCTACCTATTTTCTTCATCTCTACTTCAATCATTAGTTACAGCCTTCTGTTGGGTGCTCCCCATGGGACCTAAACATCCTCTGGGAGACCTGTCAAAGTCATCCTGATGCCAGTGATAATAAACTCCATCTCACTCATCTTCTCTTGAAACACTTATTAGACTGAAAATTACATGTTTCAAGTGTGTTCCAAGTTATGAAAGCAGGGATTTACAGAAAAATCAAGTAAGTTGCCCAAGGATAAAATAAAAATCAGTGTTGAAAGCTCCACATCTGTCTCCCAAGCCCCAGTCAAAAAGAATTCTGTGCCATCCATGTTCACCCATGTTCATTCACTTATGTAGAAGTGAATTTCTACATAATCCATTACTTCAAATCACTTCCTCCTCTTTTCATTAGCCATGAAAATGAATTGAAACGTACACTTAAACATAATCAGTAGAACCCTCTCTCAGTTATGTTATTTGTCCTATACCAAGATCAGCTGCCATTTTCATTCTGAAACCTACTCATCCTTCCCAAAATTATCAATACACACACATTTGCAGAGTGCTATGATATTCTTTTATCCATCACTATTATGTCATGTTTGCAGACTTGGGGAAAAAGTGAGAGATTATATGAAAGTAGTAAGGGAAAAATGAGGAAATAAAACAGGATGTTGAAGGTGGTCTCTCTGGTTTGCTTGAAAAATAAAACAAATAAAATAAAATTCTATAACATTTGGGAGACTCCAAAGAAAACTCCATAATGTCTTTTAATATTTTCCCTAAGTTATCCACAAGTCCTTCCTTGTCTATGGGCAAAGCCATACTTCCAACCCCATTCTGACTTCTTTATTTACTCATACTTACCACCTCTGCCCCTATCATGTTTTAATAAAAATTTCAACGTATTTTATTTAATCTCATTATTTCAAAGACAGAGAAGCAGCATCCAGGCTAAGCCACAAAAATCTTCAAGACAGTTTATTAAGCAAATTCAACAACGAAAGACAAGTAAAAGCTTATAAAAAAATTGCAAAGTGGCAAGGAAGATTACTTCCCCCTTCCCCCCAGCTAAGCAGCACAATTGCAATTGATAGAGCAAATTAAATTTTGAATGCACTGGTGATTTGATGGATGTCATTTTCTAAGTGTTACAGCCACATAATAAATGCCCTGAAATGATACAGAAGTCCAAGTTTAGCTCTCTGGGAACACTAGTGCACTTTGCAGTATCTACCATGTCACTCGTCAACTCGTTGATCTTATCAGCACATTTGCAGTCTGAGCATAGCAGCTGCCTCTGCTTGTTTTTCAGCAATTTCTATTTCTGCATTAGAAACAGGTGGGCAAGCTCAGAGAGCTAACAAGTTTCTCTTTGATGTAGAGACGGACAAATCCTCTCATTAACAGGATGGCCTTCTAAAAATCATTATGGGGTATTTTTAGTCCCATTTCATTTTGGTATTTCTGTATAATTGCACCCCATTAATTGCAAATACTTGTTTCTAGAATCTGTTGGTTGTAGGAAACAGGAGGTATCAAGCCTGTGGTATCTACCAACTACTGGTTTCAGTGTATTGCTGCACTTACTTTACTGGTATAAGACTGGCTACGTCAGTCACACAGGAATGGATCTTGTTCTCCAATTAGAGAAATTAAAGTCGGTTAAACAGGTCAGGCAGAAATCTGCATAGGCCCTCCCAGCAAAATCAACTTACAGGTGGAAATTAGAAATAGCAGGTGTTCAAAATTACAGATACAAGACCAGAAGAAAAACAAATGCCCACAGCGTATTGCAAATATGCTTTCTCAGTAATACTCCTGGATAGATTAATATTAGGATTAGCACATAGAAATAGCATTTGATTAGGATCAGCACATAGAAATAGTGTTTGCTACATTTCACATGATTGTAGAGCCCCTTGCATGAATATGGGCAGAGTAGCTGAACAAACTATCTGCTTGCAGCTCTGGCAAACATGCAGTAAAGCTGTTCCATACAATCCAAACAGCTCCAAGCATTTGTAATACATGACTAGCTAGGTCAGCCTTTATCAGACAAAAATGCATAGTTTGGAACATTAAATCCAGAAATTGGATTGTTGTTTTCCAGAAAGTTTTCAAAGCCTTGAGGTATCAGTTGAATGACTTTTCTATTTTGAAGTCAGACACATTAGACAGTCTCTCCAAACCAGTCAGCCAAGATTTAAAAGCATCAAGAAACTTCCCAATTTAGAAGGATAAAGGTGAAAACAACATGAAAGTTATAATGCCACCCACACTGTTTCCCAACAGTCTGTTAGTTCTGTGTGTTGAGGAAGGGTTTGCCTGTGCAAGCAAAAGCCTATTGTTAGACTGAAAAATTCAAGAGTCACAGGATCATAAAAAAAACACCTCAGAGTAGCAGAGTTCCCTGTTAGGAGGACACACGCTGGGTTCTGTCACAGCCTAGCAATTCTTTAACACAATCTGTGCAAGACTCAACAAACTGTCCCTAAGATGAGTTCCAAACTAAAGGCAATGGTTTGCTAGAAGAGTGGCAGACCCCGCTTTTTTCCCCACTCTTCCCAGTCTTCCTATTCAAAATAGTTTGTTCCCATGAGATCATCAGGCACCAGAAAGCAATGTATATCAAGCTCAATCTGTGTACCAGTACAGCCTTTCTGGAACAGAAAGGAAAAAATATTGAACCAGAGACAAAAACTGCTCTCTCTGATGGTGAGAGCGAGTGTTTGGGTCTGACAGCAGCTGGTACATGTGCTACACACCCTGGGCTTTCCAGCTACAGATTACTCTTTCACCACGCCAACCTGCCAGCTGTCCTGCCCCCAACCCTCTGATCACAGCTTGAGTAATAGTTATCAATAAGGAGGTACAACCAAACAGAAAGGAGAACTGGTCACTGGGACAGGCCAGCAGCTCATCCCCTCTTCTCAGAGTAATACTCCTTAATCACCTTAACAAGAGCAGAGAGGGCAGAGAAGATATGAAAATAAAAAAATAAATCACATTTAAGCAACACTTCTACTGCTACAAAACTCCAATTTCTTACCTTATAGAAGATTTTAACCTGAGGAACTTCTTATTGACCTTGTATTCAAAATGCAAGAGCGATGCACAGACTGCCACACTTTCAGCTCTGCTGCCCAGAAGCAACTGGCTTAATGCAGGTGTCAAGGGGCAAACCTAACTACCTTCTAGCCAACCCACTTTATACATCAGCAGGTGCTCCAGATCTCATGATTTGTGAAAAACAACCACCTGTGCAGTATCAGACATGACCAATTGGGCAATATTGTGACCAGCTGAAGGAACCCCTTCCTGGCCTGTGTTTACCTTGAGGCACAAGCATTGACTCTACATCCCGTAGTAAAGACATTGTTCCTAACAATATTTAATCTCCAGAGACAATCTGACCCTAAAATTATGTCCTCCCTAACACAACCCATCTCCATCACATTGAGAATAGATTTAACTTAATTCAAATGCTTCTCTGGCTAATTTATATAGTACCACAGTGACCTTTTAGCATATGCCCCACAGGACTGTGTGTGACTGGAATTTATGGCCAGGCACAGAAAATGTGCAGCTCACTGAAATACAGGGTTTTTTTTCTATGCCATAGTTTGAAGTTGATAATAGAAATCTAGTAGCAGTTCAATGCTTGTTCACCATTTGAGGGAGTAAAAGCTGCCTGGGGGCTCTGCTGGGGTGTATTTCCATACTTTTACTGGAAAGAGATTGGCCATTGGAAGCACAAAACCTGCAGGTTTCTCACAGATTGTTTTCACCTGAGGGAGAGAAGATGCATTTGTTCCCCCCACTTCTGCTAAGGAAGGAATTTGGGCAACCTATCACTCCTACGGAAGCTTGTAGCTCCACTGCAAGGAGGACAGGCACTGGGGTGTTGTAGGACAGGCATGTTCCAAGCAGCTGACTATAAATTTCCAAAGCAATAATAAGTAATACGTACAACCAAACCATTTTCAGTTTCATTGATAATTTTCAATGCCTTATAGCAAAAATACAAGTAGTACCAAGCTCCTGTGAGAAGACACTTCTGAGGCACTTGACAAACCAATAATGAATTAAAATAATTATGACAAAGATATGCTAATTTAGATTTTCACGATGTTTAATTCATTAGTGTATCAGAAAAGGCTCTTATGTTCTGAAAGTCTGGAGCATAGCCAGTGCCAAGCACTACTGAGAGAATCATAGGATATCTTGAGTTGGAAGGGACCCACAAGGATCATGAAGTCCAACTCCTGATGTTCTAGCCCAAGTCCATACCAACCAAGAAGATATTGCTAACTTTTGTTCCAGAAGATGCTGCTGGTAATCAGATAATTTCTTCTCTGGAAAGGACATGCAAAGGTTAAAAGTCTCTTGAGAGACAAATAAGACATAATTAAAAGAAGGTAAGGTAGCAGAACAAATCTTGAAGAAAGGGCAGAAAATTCTGTAGCACTGCCCCCCAAGAAGAGGAGGGCTTAAAACAAATCTCCAAATTTTAGGAGCAAGTTTATTAAAAAAAAAAATAGAAAATTACAGCTAGATGAAGAACACTACAAGTTATGTCATGTGAGATTGTTCTGTCATCATGCTGAAAAAGGCAAAGGGTGGGACAGAATGAGAGATTACCCTAATATTTACTTTCTCTTTTTGCAAAAAGCCACTGTGGTTGTCTATGCTTCAGGGCCCATTTTTAGTATCCTTGTTCAGTGTTTTCCTTCCATTCCTTGCTGCCCTGACTACTGGGATTCAATACATTAATATGCATTTTGCCAAGCTCACAGAAGGCTGACCACAGTGTCAAAGCTGTGCTGGCAGAGTCAGTTCCACCAAACGCTGGGGTTTAAAGAGCAGTTGATACATCATGAAAAATCCTGGCCTCAGTCTGCAGACAACCCTGTGTCTGCCTCACAAATTTCATGTTCTATTCAATCAGCTTCCACCTTTATGGCAGTAGGCTGAATACTCAAACAGGAGCATAGTTTTGCAGAAATCTGTCTGCTCTTTTTGCAACGGGCTGCCACAGTGTTGTGACTGGGATATCAGAAAGAAAAAGTAGAAGAGGTGTTTGAAATTGAAAGACAATCTTGAAAAATTTTGAGTACACACCATCAGTGTTGCATACCTGGAGATCGTTGCTTTGGCTTCAGATGCTTGATAAATTATCTATTCAAGTGGAAAAAAAAATGTATTCTCCATTCTGTAATTATTTAGCACTGTAGAACGCATGATAATTTTATTCAGCCTTTCTTCACTGCTGCATTAAAACAGGATCACAGTTTTCACAACAGCTGACTTTTTTTTTTCCTGTCACCAAAAACAAAGTGTTTGGTACAGAGAGAGAGGAACCAGCACCTCTGTCTGGCAGCTCTGCAAATGAGGAGCAAATCTTCAAATCAAGAGAATACAGAGATTCAAACCTCACTATGGCAGATGCAAGAATAAAGAAAAAAAGTGTTTTTCTCCAGCGTTCTATAATCATCTCATTCAATTTCTATGCACACTAAAATCTGTTCACTTTTAACTATAATCAGAAATAAGGAGAAGAGATACTGAAGTGATGAAAGGAAGAAGCAGAACAAGTTCTGTAAATGGGATATGTTAAGGGAGTGTAATGCTAGTGGACTCTTTCTTCATAAGATTGCAATTTGGACCACGTTAATGTAGGTATCTAGAAAAACAGTCTGTCTGAGATAACATCCTCTGTTCATATTCAGTTGAAATGCCATCTAATGGGGGGCCATCTGAGGAGCAGAGGCTTTCTTCAGCTCTTAGTTTCTCTCCTGAAACTGTCATCAGTAGTAGCAATGGTTCTTTCTTCTTGTGTAACATTTGCACTGTGGAAATACCATTGTAAAAGCCTATCAGACCTCTCCAGAGAAACCAGCCAGCACACAGACAGATAAGGGGAACTGGCTTGCTCCATATTTGGAAGGCAAACGTGCCCTCAGGGTTCAGCAACATTGGCTATAGTGTGAACATGTGTGCTGGAGGAGGTATCTCATGCAATAACACTAGAGCAACAGATGTGCTTGCTGCTGGGAACTGTTTCCAACCAGCACAATGCTGGGTTATCACTCCAGCCGAATCACTACAGGCAGTTCTGCCTGCTGGAAAGATCATTACCAATCAAAGCAGGTCATTCTACCTCCCTATTTCGACATTATTAGAGGAGAGCTTCCTTTAAAGTGTGCAGTTTCCTTTGGGGCGGACTAACTCCAATAAGGTGTTGATCTAATTTGATCCCTGTTTCACTAGGAGATATGTCATCTCCAGATTTGAAAAAGTTATTCAAGAGAAGAGAGCTTGAGCCTTTTATAATTAACATGCAACACCAGTTGCCATGCAGGGAGCAGGCACAGTTATAATAACTAGGAGTCAATAATTCATAAACTATAATGCATTATTAATCAATTATCGAGGCCTGAATTACATTTAATGAGATTAAGCTGATTGGAGCACTAAGCTGTTTGAGTCATATTGATTTAATCAGTGTGCTTAATTAAACTGTGTACATTTTCCACATGATCATTATTTTCCAGTATCCTGCATAAGTGGCCCCTGTAATTCACATCCTCTGCTGTTCTTTGCTCAGGAATTACTCTTTGTTGCAATTTATATTTAAAGGTAAAGGGCTTGTTTCTTTCTAAGAAAATACCAAAGCTGCAAAACAACCATCTAAATAGCTTATACAAGCAAATTAAGAAATGTTAGAATATTTTTTCCCAGCAACTATGTCTTTTTGATTCCATAGGCTTAAGATGAGAGCAAGCAAAGAGACTGCATTAGTCTCATTTTATCGCTCATTCTCGTTCCAGGAGCATCTGCAGATTCAAAGGGCAGAAGCATCCTGCTATATCTATCCCAAAAACATTACTCTCTCCGTATTTAGAAATATGCTTAGACTCAGGCAAAAAATATGCCTCAACTCCCCAAAAGACTACATTTAAGATAAGCAGATGTCATTATCTTTTTTGACAGTATTCATAATGGTTTCCCCAGCCATGCATAAAGAGGACATGTGATGACAGAAGAACATCTCAAAGTGACAGCTATTACAGATGTAAATCCATTTACTTGTGTCATTTTTGTTTCATTTCCCTCACCCCTGCTGCTAATAAGCTAGGACATTTTGGTTTAACTTTAAACCCCACAATTCAGCTCTGTAAGGCTACACACTGCTAAAAGGACAATCATCAGGTGTGTTGACTTGGGGAATACTCATGTCACACTGAATAATCAGGATTATTAATGGGGATGACAACAGTACAACAAGCCATGAAAAGAGCTTTGCAGTTGCTTTCTTCATGACGTTACTAACAATCATTGTCCTGTCCCACTCTGCAGTGACACTGTTCTCAGTGGATAAAGGATTAACCCCCATGGTGATATATGATGCTCATGTCCTTCAGCTGAGAATGCAGCAATGTTGGGAGTCATCAGCTGAAGCAGTGCACTGCTGCACCACCCTACACCCATTGAAATCTTCATTCCTCTAAGGAATTCCTTTGGGACTGTTTCAGTTATTCCTCTGAATTAGCACTAAACAGAATGGCAGCTATTCTACATCACTTCAGAGGTGTCCTGCCTCTTCCTTTCTCTAACTAAAGGTGAGACTAAATCCACCCCAGCTCAGGGCACTGCCAGAAAACACCTCCTGAAAAACACTCACATGGCAACGTAGAGTGTACGCTGTCCTTCTCTCTCCAATCATTTTGCATTTGGTGGTTTTAATTCCTCTGCTCTGTTACCATTTACAACATATCAGTATCCTTTACTTTCTTAACAAGAAGACAATTTTATTGTTGCCTGTGCATCATTGTTTAGATGTTTTACTTACACTTCACTGAAGAGTTACTCTGTCCACTTGATCTGTCTCTTACAACAGTATCCTATGGCTCACAGGGTCTACCCAGCTGTCTGCCAGGGAGTTTAGTAGAGTTACACACTGCACGTTTGCATGCATAAATAACACTGTGAATTAGGAGTTTGCAACTCAGTAAACATACATGCTGCTAACACTGCCTTCACTGGGCTCTGTGTGTGGCAAATCCAAGAAAATCAGAGCTCTGCAAACTCCTACTAATTCACAGAGCAGTTAGCACAAAGATTGGAAGCTTTATCATTCTCCCTGGTTTTGCATTCATTTGATAATGCTCTTAAAGTTGTTGGGAATCTCTCTCCCTTCAAAAGTCCCTTTAACTCTCTTCAGGCAGTGTCTAAGGCTAGATCTAGCAGAGCCAGAAATAAAGTCACTCTCACAGAGTCAGAATGGGAAACCCAGGGCTTTATCACAAGGGCAGGAAGGGCAAATTTAAAATAAAACAGCAACCACAAAAACCCAAAAGAATAGACATTCTCAGTTTCTGTTTGTACAAGTCTATGGAGCTGCAGAGCCCAGCAGGGACCACTGACCAGCCTCAGACTTTTGTTGCAGCCTCCAGGTACCCATAGACATCAATCAAGTTTGAATGGAGGTTGTCCAGTTTGTAACTAAGTGGTTGCATGACTGAGAGTCAAAGCACAGGAAGCCAAATAGTTCCCAGCTCACTTCTTTCTTTCTTCATATCAGTTTCAGAACTGAGCATTAAATAAAAATTATTCAGTGTACTGCCATCACGTAAAGGGCAGATAGGAAGAGAAGAAGGAGAAAGGAGCCTAAAGTGAATATCAAAGCCTCACACAAACAAGGTGTAATGAAGGGAAGCAGCAGCCCATTTTTCTTCCCTTCAGCACGTGGTGTGTGTGCAGTGCCTGCGAGCGTGCATGGCTTGTGCTTCCTATTAACAAGGTGCACGTTAATAAATTTAACTCAGACAAATTTAACCATCCTAGGGCCACATTAATCAAAAGCAATCTGAAAGAGGTGAGTAAGGGAAATAAAGCACAGCTGACACAGAGGATGCCATGCCCTCACTGTCCCTAGGCCTCTCCCACTCCATCAGCACCTCCAGTACCACAGTAACTCCTTCCCACTGCACTCCTACTGTGCTGATCCTGCTGCCTTCCCAGTACTTCTCACCCACCCAATGCCTCTTTATCCGTAACCTTTCCTACTCCTCATGTTTTTAACTAGAGAAGGATTTAGAGTACTTAAGCACAATCATTTGCAAGAGCTACGAACTCCTGGTGAGATTTGTGTTTTACCTGTGCCACCTGCATTGTCGAAAAGAAACTCTCAAGGTGCAGGTTAAATGTACAAAGGAGAAATAAATTTGATAGGAAATCAAAATGGTTATAGCTCATGCAAACTCTGAATTGGCCAGAACCAGAAGGAAAGAACAAGGGCTATCAATTTGTATTTATTACCCATGTGCCCAGTTGCCCAGTCCTGGAGCTCCACGTCACTTCTCAGGCTGAAATACACACGCATGGAGACTGTACAAAGCAACGGGAGTTGTTACAGAGAAATCTTCCACCCTTTGGTCCCTTCATATTTAGCGCTAAGTTGTTGCTTTTGAGTTATGTTTTTAGCGTGGAAAACATTGACAAATAGGTCCTTCCACCAGCCAAAACACTTCACTGAGAGAAGGGTGTGTTAAACAAGATGAGGAAACTGCGAAGTAAGTGCTGATCACAGCCACAAAGCAGCACAAATTACGCTAAGTGTGTCCCCAAAAGCCATAATTATCCAAGTTACTTAAAGAAAATAAGCACATACGTGATTATTCTGATTTGCCTAGAGGCATCCCCACAGCATAAAACATGGTGTGCTGCCTTACTGTTCTTCCACTTGATGAAACAATAAATATTTTCATCACTTAAGAGTATTGGTGTTTACTTTTATAGTCTTGGAAACTTGAGACAAGCTGTGTTGCCTTGACAATGTCTTTCCCCCAAACAATTTCTTTTTCAGTTAGACAACTGGGTTTGCTACGTGTTCTGTTTTGATTGAGTTCCACTGGTTCATGGATAAATCTAGGAAGTCTTTAAACTTGTTGTATTGCAAGGCTTCAGAGGAAGGGTTTAGTGGCACATCATTTCATGGCATTTCAGTGAGAAATGCAAGCTCCCCTTGACTACAAATATCACAAATCAGGATATTTATTTCTCTTGAAAATAAAGAGGACTTGAGCCACATAATTGCAATTTGACCTCAGATGCAGTATATTACAACAGTCTGAAACATTTGGAAGTAGTATCTGTCCAAACCATTCCTAGACACTTTATGAATCTTTCAGCAAACCTGCGCTGAATAAACGAGCCAAACCTTGACTTCACAGACAGGTTAATGGCCTTTGAAAACCTGCCAGACTCTCTTTTAACACCACAATAAGCAGTCTAATTTACCCTGAGAATACAGTGCTCCAGAAAATGGCAATGCCTCCTAACATTGTCACATTTATATCATGATACTTCCTTGAAACTGCTTTTTTTGCTTTTCTATGACGAAACACACCTTTCAGAAAGCCCTCTCAAAGCCAAAGAAGTTTAAGTTCAATGTTTAGGACATTCACTCATCATATGACTGACTCACTCCAAGTCCTTGCTTTGATAAATCCAAATATTGACCTAGCTTTTCCTTTGTACCAGCATTGGAAAGGCCTCCTCACTTGGGGAGAAAAAAGTGTTCCCTGCATGTCTCTTCCAGATGGCTTCAATCCTCAAATAAAATATTCCAATTTATTTCCTTTCAGTTGGCCCCTTAAGACCTGCTACTGCAGTGTAAATAATACTGATATATAATAATACTGATAATAGCAACACCAAAAATCCAGTTTTCTCTTTGACACTGCCTCCAGTTTCCACAATTAAAGCTCAGTGTGTGCATTCATGTTACGAATTCCCATGTAGCCTGCACTTGGCTATTTTTTGTTAATATTTCAACCTCGAAAAGCATGTTCATGATCATCAATTTGCTAATTCAGGGTAAAAGCTCGATTTGTAATAAAATTATTATAATAAAAAGGTATGAGCTCCAGATGATTACACTGTAATGGCAGCGTAACCACAGTGACTGAACTAAACCTGAACCAAAAAAGATAGCAATAATTATCACCAGCTCCAATATTTGAGCTTTCTTTTAGTTTATGCATGTAGAATGGACATTATGAGGAGTCCACTCAAATAGCTCCACATAACCCTGAAATGAGAATTCTGCAATGAGAAATTTTACCATATCACTGAATCCCTTTGGATACTGCTAGACTAGTATTTAAGTGAGGTAATCAGATCTATTCACTTAACATCCAAAAATGTCTTAAGACAATTTAAATACTCACACACACTTCCTCAAAAGTTCTCAACCCATGTTACATGTGAAGAGTAGAGATTAAAAAAATAAATAAAAAAATCAGTGTGTGCCTTGTTCCTTACTCCAGAAAAAAGTTCAACCTAGATATAAGTAGTTAGTCATTTAGGCTCTAAAACTGAACCTAGCCCAATGTGGTGCTAATGTAAATCTTCTTATCACTTGCTGTTGGGATACAGAAACTTGCATTACTTAATCTTGTTAATCAACGCCACCGAAGGTCTAAATCTTTGGCTTTCACAATGAAAAATAACCATCTCTAGATATAAAACGGCAATTATAATATTTACCATTAGATAGTACATCATCAGTTAGGTCTCAGATAGAATGCAGAGAGCTATATTGTGTCCAGATGGATCTACTGGGCACACTGCAGGAGCTGGAATTTCACCAGAACACTTCAAGTGCTGCTCCAGCTAGGAACAAGTTATCTTGTACTCTTTTTTTTTTTTTTTTTTTGCAAGTTTTAGAATTCAAAATACATAAATCATTTCAATATGGAACATAACATAAAAAAAAAAATTCTTGTTGAATTAGTTACTTGAACACATTTTCTTTGTGGTAGGTAATATTTGATATTTAACTTTGCAATTGTTTCAAATAATTAAAGAGAAATTTGAGGAGCAAAATGACGTCAGTTCTCCTCCTTTCTCCATTCAAGCCTGTAATTTTTTAAACGCATTGTAATCGGCTATTCCCCATATTTAGGTTTCTTTTTCCAAAATGAGAAAGACAAGAAAAATCAGCATTTTCACAAAACAGGTTGTCATTGTCACTGCTGACATGAGCACAACTCACCAGCATCTTTTTTAATGCTTCATTTGGCTACTTACAGAATTGCTCCAGGTCGTTTCTTTTTTTAGATTCTGGCATAGCAGTGATTGTGAGCAATGGGCATGGATTTCCTCCCAGTGTCTGGCAGAGTGTCTGCTGCCTCCAGTAAACCTTCTTAGGGTTCCTATTTTGTTCCAGAATATCAAGATGGGACTGAAAATGAAGGAAGGAAGCAGATTTATAAGGGAGTTCTTGGTCTATAAATTCTGATTTTATTCCACTAGCTGTATATTATTATTGATACTAATTTCATATCTTGCTAACTTTCCAGCTCCTCTCTTCTACCAGTTAATATCACCATCTTTTGCATCTCACAAATATGCACAAGCCATTCACAATACATTCCAATGCACTGAAGCTACACAGAATTATTTATTCTTATATCATGGTCTAGTTGAAGTTGTCCCTTTTCTTTGCAGAGGGGTTGGACTAGATTATCTTTAAGGGTCCCTTCCAACCCAAGCAATTGTATGATTTTACCTGAACAGTTCCTAGGTGCTTCTCTTATTATCGTAAAGAAATTTCTATGCATACATGAAATCCAAAAGAGAAGCATCTACTCTTTATATTTTAATAGGGATTGTGTAGAAACATGAGAAAACTCACCATTTTTGAACATTTATAGAACTGATTGGTTAGCTGTCAAGCACATGCCAGTGAAACTCAGTGACAACTCCATATCAGAGGCAGCCAAAAAGTTTACATCCAAGCAAAACGTTTTGTACAGTCAGTAGTGGTAAATTTGAAGAGCGTCTTTCCAAGAAGTTACTTGAAAAGGAGATTTTCTCCCCACCCCCAAAGTTTATGACAGCTTTAAACAATTCTTAAATCCAACAGCTCCTAGAGAAATTTGAGAAAAAGAACTGGCAGCTTAGAAAAAAAGACTTCCTGGAACAAATTCTGATCGCCTCATTAGACAAACAGCCACTTGTCACCCACACACCAGATGATGTGTAGTTCTCTGTTTACACTGTAATTGCAAGTGGCAAGATGAGTGTAAGTAATGCCATTGCAGGGTGTTGCTAAGTGTTGTGGAACACCAGTTGTCTCTCAATTGGTAGAAATAGGGATAGTGTACTAGGCACACTTGTCCTAACAATGCTTTAACTGAAACACATCAATTCACTGAGCGACCCTTACACTGTAACTTATTGTCTGTACAACTCAGGGCTAAATTTTAACTGGTATTTATGGGACAAGACATTCCTCCTGTTCCTCAAACCTTAGAACTCACCATCTTTCAGACTGCTTTCCCAGTATCGAAATAGAGCCATGTAAACATAGAAGTGAAATTTACAGTCATCTATGCTATAGAACAATTAAAATACTGCCAATAAAGTAAATTTAATTATTAAATGCATATAACAATCTCTCATAGATACAGAGAACTCAATATAATCATTTACTTATGTTTCTGGTACCCAGTGAAACTTAATTGGGTATAGCTGCCACTGAGATTTCAGTTAGATATCCAAACAATTAAGACTGTGATGCAAAAATAGATAAATTACTGTTCATAAAAGAAATGTAATTACTAACGTACAAGAAGTAATGAACTGCAGAGTGCGTCCAGTTCAAATAGGATTCTGCAGTGTATTTCCTGCAAATATGCCTGTAACTATTAAATATATATGATATTTAAAAACATTTTCAAATTACTAGCTCCATATACAAGTTTATCTTCTTCCCCAAAGCACTATGTGTTTAATTGAGCCCTTGGGTTCATAATCATTTTTAATTTATTATTGATGTGTAAAACCAACACACTTCACTAGTGGACAAATGCTTTAAAATGCAATCTACTGATGCACAAACCTGATTTAGTTTATTTACTGTGGAAATTAAAGTAAAATGGAAATGTGTATATTGCATCACTCGACATTTTAAATTAGCCCAAGCAAAGAAGCTATTTAGAATTATTAGAGGCAATGAATTTGCTTTGGCTAAAGAGCTGGACATGGCAATCTATCAATCTTTCCTGACCATAATTTCCATTTACCCAACCTTATGGTCCTTATTGGGTCTAAGTTAATTTTAACTTTTCCTGGGGCAAATTCCCTTTAACTTCAATGAGCATTTCATTTGAAGAGACAGTGAAATATTTAAAGACCTGGTCCTGCAAGTGAAGGAATAACATCTTTTTCATGTCTATTCTATTCATTCAGGAGCAGGTGAGATATTCAGGAATTCCCAGAGTGCACAAACTCTCCAAGTCTCTCTTGCTTTGTGCCAGCAGAAGATAGAAATCAATAACAGTGAAATAATCATGAGGCAGTGCATTTACGTGAAACAAGCATGATGGTGAATAAGCCCACCTAATCCTTCAGTATTGTATTTGTTTTTTCCCCCCACAGACTGTAGATATATGTGCCTTCAAGGGTAGAGGTTAAACCCCACCATGGGAGCATACACTCTTCCTCATGGATTTTGAGGAGTAACTGGTACCCATAAGACTGATAAGAAGTGAGCTGACAGACATGTTTTGGACTGTGAAAGCTTGACTGGCCTTCTCCCAAATATTGGAAGCAGTTTCTTTGAGCATCTATAATGGGATGCAAAGCAGTTGATGAGACTTGTTTGAGTGGGAATTAATCTAAGCCTAACTCTGCTGGCACGCCAAGCAGGGTGGTGAGTATGTGGAGGAGGACACTGTCCCCATGAAAGCACAGTCTCTAATATCTGGGTAGGCAAACCAATCCCATAACAAAAAAATAGAATGAGCTCAAACTCCACCAACCCACACCAGCATTTATTACCCAAAAGAATATGTATTAATAATGGAAATTGAGGGGAGAAGGAAGGGGAACTGATCTACTGGAACTGTGTGGTTTTGTTTTCAGTGACATCTTTCTCATCTTTGCACAGCTACTCCCAGAACTATTCATTTACCTTCTGTCATACTACCTTCTTTTGAGACTTTTGCATCCAGTTATAGAGAAAGGACACTGGATGCCTTTCCAAGAAAATTCCCTTACTATCCACCCCTGGCCAGAAAAGGCCCTAGAAAACAAATCCTTCCCGAGGAATCAAACTTGGTGCAACTCAGCAATCAATTTATGCTTTAGAGTTGTATTCTTTTAGTTTCTGTACTGACAGCACTGGTGGGAGTGTCACAAATGCCTGCTGAAACTCCAACTGGCAGAGGAAAAAGTTGGTAAAGCATCAGATGAGGTCCAGCACTGTGGTATTGCTGGGTGCAGCTCTGAAAGCTGAGCTGTTACCCCTTGTCAGGAGGATCAGACAGCACATCTGAGTTGCCACTAGCTTTAGCCCCCTGCTTCCCACCCCTCCAGGAGGAGAATCCTGTAACCCTAAGCAAATGGAGACACCTTTGGTTTGCATTTTGACTGGTATGAGCACTAATAGTTTGTACCCCACATTTTCCTATACAGGAATTTCTCCTACAGCATTCTGGGCTTTCGAACTGGCAGGGGCTGCAGTTGTAAACAAGACAATGACACCATCACGAGCATAGAGTGATTTTGGTTGGAAGGGATCTTAAAGATCACCCAGTTCCAACTCCCCCTGCTGTGGGCAGGGACACCTTCCACTAGACCAGGTTACTCAAAGCCCCATCCAACCTAGCCTTGAACACCTGCAGAGATGAAGAAGTGTGAAAACACTCCTCTATCTCATCTCGAAATCTACACATACCCAAGCAGCTCCAACCTGTCAGGACCATTATCTTATCTAGGTGGACATGTCAGTATTACCATCATTGTGGAGTAGGTATAGGGGTAATGGTAGGCCAGGTAACAGACGTCATCTTTATGCGGGAACTTGATGCTGAAGGTGAGTGTGTAATAGAACTTTCCTCTCATGCCTCCTCCTGCAGTTGCCCTGCAGTGGTAGTGGTTTCTGGAAGAAAAGAAAGAGGAGGAAAGTAAATATTTTGCACTTCTAGATGCACATTTGGAGAAGCCACAAGAGAACTAAGCATTCAGAGAAGCATCCACTCTGAATGAGCTTTCATCTCATGCTGTAGGAGGGGCTCCAAACTTAACCAGTCATTGTACAGAGGCTCCATATAAGTACAATAAATCCAATCCCAGTAATGAGCAGGTACAAAAATATAACACACTACCAAACAATACCCAGTGACCCAGCAATGCACCTGCAGCCTGTATGAAAGAAGGAAGGTTGGAGAAACCACAACTCCACTGGACAGAGATCCAAACAGGGTCACCATGGTGACTACCACAAATCAAGGTGGTACCCCAGGTTCAGGGTGTCCTGGGATTCACAACAGGACACGAAGACCCACAGGGAGTGAAGAGGCAGAACTGCATGTGGCAGTACAGAGCACTGCCAGTCACATGCTGCTGATGGATGGGAGCACTCTCGCAGGGAAATAACAGTTTGCTTCATTTTGGGAAAATGCAAATAAAGAAGCAGCCAGCTAATACTAGCTCATATAGCACAATCCAGACATATTTAAACTAATGCATTCAGCTAACACTGCCATATTTCTTCAGATATCCAAATTATCTTGCTTAGAGATGCAGGTTCCTATTCACAGCTCTGAACAATGCCATGTGAAAATATTCTGTGAAAAGCCTGGAGATTTAGAAAATATGAATATCCTACCAAACCAACTATTCAGTTCCACTACAGAAAGAAAAGTGATATTTCAGGCACAAAAATAAATAATAAACAGGACATACATAAAAATATTCCAGATACCATCAAAGGCTCTTTGTTGAGAAGGAAGAGGAGGAGAGCAGGTTTGGGTAGAGACTGAGCATGAAGGAGAAATGACCTTATAAAGATTTGCAGGTTGTGAGCTACCCAAACAATCCTCTATTTCGGATCCCTCCTTTTTGAAGACTTCAGCCTCTCCCTCTCAGGGAGCAGTGAGGAACAATTGCTCCCTGTGAGGAACTGAGCTTGATGTGGAAGCCAGAAGAGCTCACCAGGCAGGGTCAGCTCCCACAGCACCTGAGCAGGGCATGCCTGGGGACAGACGGGTTCAACTACTGGTTCAACCAACACATCTAGATCATCAGACAAGTTTGTGGTAGTGAGGCAGGTCTGAGTCAAGCCAGAAGGTTGGTCCAAGTGTCAGGGTCTGGGTCATCAGGACTGATAGCAGAGCAGGGATGCAGCAGTGACAGCTGGAGCCTCAATACAACAGAGCTCTGGGAGGGGCTGGTCAGCATCATCAAGGTCTAACAGGGTGCACAGGTCCTTGACAGTGCCTTCAATAAAACTAAAAAATCTTACAGTGAGCTTCTCAGTCTACATTCAGGACCAGATCTCTTGCAGGAAACTTACTCTGATGAAGAGATGACTTCAGGTTGAGGAGGAAAGTTTTCTTTCAGCAGAGAAGAAGAGACAAATCATGTACTTTAGGGAGAAGCCTCACAGCAAATTGCATCCATAAGTACATTTCAAACAATATTTTTCCCACATTGCACCAATTATGCTGTTGCTGAACCTTCTGATTCCAAAGGACTGTGAGGTTTCTTTGACAAATGTTATCATCAATGTTGCATTAAAATGCAAAATAGAAGAGGCAACCAAAAGATGCAATTTCAGCTCCTGAATTTTACAATACTAGTTTATTTTGCTGTCCTTCATTTTTATTCAAAGGGGAGGAGAGAAAAGATAATTATTCTTGTCAAATTCTCCAAAATAATCAGCTCTTTTTCATAAGAGAGACACAATACAATGCTGCTGGGTTTTCACCTGAATTCAACAGTCAGGAACATGTGGGGTGAGTGATACAGACTGGATCAATAGATAGTGCAGAAACACTGAGTCACAGTGGCAAACTAAAAGGCCTATGATTTTATTCTCAGCTGAACTCTTAACCCCAACATTTCCTTTGCAAATAAACCACCTTAATATTGGACAGAGACTCAGAGGGGAAAAAAATGAACCCACAAATATAGAAACATCTACTTAGGTATTATATGTGTATTTTGGTGGATCAAGGGTTAGAGTCTAGTCTTTCTTTAAAGTCAGAACAATGACATTTAATATAGTTCCTGTTAATTTTGACAATGAAGGATAATTAAGAACTGTTTCTTGCATAGTGCAGAAGGAAAGTGCTCATCTCCATAGCTTCTATTATACTCAGTGCCACTTGGAAGATTAGATGACCTTATTCATAAAGAACTGTCACAAAGTGCTGAGTTCTTCCAAGTCCTCACCTCCAAATTCACACTGGGAGGAAGCAGGTCTTTGCAGGCAGATACTGCCTAAATGTCTTACATACACATTATTCCCACATGTGATGCTCCAGTAAAGGCTTCTCCCTCTATATTCTGTAATTCTGAAGCCAAAAGTGTCTCTCCTGCCTAAAATGGCCACTTAACCCTGAGGCTTTGCAGCACCAGACACCCCTGACCTTGATGCTACACTGATAGTCAATGGTCCTTACTCCTGACCACTCAGATCACACAATCACGTGGGTACTGATGCACAGAATTCTCACAGCACTGCTTAGCAGTACATTTCATTCTTGCTCTGAGTGTCTCTGCTGTTCCACCTTAATACCCACCCAGAAACAACATCTCCAGGCTTTTGAATCACTTCTTGACACCTGCTTCAGTCTATAGCAAACTATCTGGCAGCAACAGGAAGTTTATTGGTAGCTTTGGGAGGCTTCAACATTCTTCACTCATGCATTAAGAAGAAAAAACTCCCTGTGTAAGCAGTGTAAATGATCATGGTACGTTTACTGCATGTAATCTGGTCTCCTCACAATCCATTATACAAAGCAGTAGCTCTGAATATTTTTAAAAGAAACACCAAAAAAATAGCATTTCTCCTCTTTGCCTCCCTCTCCTCCTACTGCTATCAAGTCAAAATGGTTCTACTGCTTCCTTTTTCCTCCACTGGATTAATGGGATTTTTTGGCTCCTCACCACTTTTTCATCACAACACCCTATAATATTAGCATGGAGCCTAAAGCAAAAAGCAAGGAAAAGGGAAGGAAAAAAGACCCTGGCAACATCTGCTTCCCACTACCTTATTTGTCTTCTCTTTCAAAAAAAAACATTGGAAGTCTCTCATGCTCTCTAGAAGCTAGACACACTGATTATTGGAAAGAAAAATTAAGACCAAAGTGTGGTTTTCTCAATGGGCATGCAAGCTGTATCTACTGTGCCTTTCAGTCACTTTGTAATAGTGAAATCACTTTGCTTGCTGTTCTTCTTCAGAAAAAATGTACAGGTAGTATGTTTCCAGCATAGCTGTGATGAAAAGTTAATTAATAATAATTATAATGCTACTTATCACTTACTCTGCACAATAATTTTTTGTGCTTAAAAGATCTTTGCAAACATTATCTAATTAAAATGTGCTTCCCATTTATCTATTTCCATTCTTTGGGTGGCAGATAAGTGACTCTAATTTTCCACCCTTTACAGATGGGAAAACAGAGACAGACAGATGAAGCAACTTGGACAAAGATGCAGGCAGTAAAGGAGCTGAATTGTAGCTGAGAAATTCAAAAGCACCAAACTATTCAGGAACAGTATCTCTTGGCCATCTCTTCTTTAGACTTCCAATCTGCAGCATGGTAAAAAGCACTGTTAGGTGATGAAATACAGCATTTATTGGCCTAGACTAAAATGGCCAAAGAAAGTATCAATATTCTATCTTTCTGGGTCATTTCAAAACAAACTGCTTTGAAAATGTTTATCACTTCTAACCTGCTGATGCATTCCCTTGGTACAAAATACTTCCCACCTGGAGTTTGGTGTCCCCATTTTACGTCTCCTGACCTCCTTACATCTCTAAGTGTGGCTATTAAGTGCAATAGGCCTTAGTAATACCCTCGTTCATACAATAAAAAGCAGTATTTTACAATTCACTGGGTACAGCTGTTATTTTGGGATCTGCCACACTGGAAACTGGAAAATGCACAGCACAAGTTCCTTTTCAGGGGCCAAATCCATGTTGAGGCATTTTTGTTGTCAAGAGTTCAGGCAGAATCCCAGTGGAATTATAATATTCCCACAGCCATCTTGCTGTAAGGTGTTCAATCACATTGCAAAGACCAGGTGCTCTCAAAATGAGACTGGTGTCTCAGCCATCTCACAGATCTCATTAGAGCTGAGAGGTGACCTGCTAATGTTACGATGATTATTTCATCTAATGTGATTATAAAGATGCTGAAAAGAGAAGACCTAGTTCTGACACCATTATGATCACTAAACAGCCAAGTTTTTAGTGGTGAAGTGAGAACAAAACACTCCATGTACCTCATTACCATCCATGAACTGACTATTGTCTGAAAAAGCTGGAAGTTAGATAATATGCTTAGAATGAGCCATGAAACCAAAGGCACAAGCACATTGTCACCAATTCAGCATTCAGCTGCCATTGTTCCTTAAATACTTTGCCAGAAAGGAATATTATTCAGTGCATAAAAGCTGCCAAGACAGCAAGAGAATTAGATGATCTTATAATAACTGCAACTGTTTACCATGGGTGTATCCTGTCACTTCACAGAGAGGCAATAAAATAGAGCAGAAGTGTCACTCAGCTTCTTTTTGACAAGAGCTCTGCTAATATTCTCCATAACATAAAAACTCTTGTGAGACATATGAGAAAGGTACACGATGACACAGCTGTGCCACAACATTCATTTTTGTGAGTGAACTATCCCATCTTCAGGGAAGATGAATGCCAAAGAGAAGCCAACCTGCTTCACCCAGACATCTCACCAATGAGCCTTTCCTCCCATTGTCCTTCAACTCAGAGGTGTCTCTCAGTAAAGGCCCTTCTGCAAAAGCAATTAAGGGCATCTTTGAGTTCCTCTCTATTTTTGTAAGTATATCACTCTTTTCCCATATTTATGAATAACTCCTGGTTTATGAATAACTCCTGGTAAAAGTAATTAGATGAGGTTCCCGTTGAAATGTGCACTCTGACTCCAGGATATCTGTGAACAGGGAGAATGGAAATGAAATGAGCTTGTTCCCCAAAACTCTGTCAGCATGATATCTCTATAGCAATCCCATTTCTTCCTCATCTGAGAAACCCCAAACACACTATCTTCACATTCCCTCCCCCATATAACTTCTCATGACAGGGAATCTCTTTTATAATCACTGGAAAAAAAGTTAGAGTTTCAGTAGAAGTGAAAGTGCCTATATATGTGTATATGCACATTCTTGTATATACAAAAATATGTGAAAACTTGGACAAACAATTATGAGAGACAACAGAAGTATAGTTATCCTAGATGATTATGTTGACATATAATTTAATGCACAGCTAGAAGACACAGAATATTCCAAATCAATAAAATTATTCTCTCATATATTCAGAACAAGAATCTAATTACAGGCTTAATTGTACAATCATGGTTTAATCTTGGAAGTCAGCTGCTGTTTAATCACTGCACAATAGCTGCCTTGTTCGTGACATGGGAAGCCACTGCTTGGGTATTCAGTGTGTAAAGTCTGCACAACCAGAAGCTCATACTCAGAGAAGCCAGAGATTACAGGCATGTAAAGGGAAGCCAATGCACCACACTACATTAGTTCTTGAGGTAGAAAAGTTTAAGATTAGCTGAAGAAAAATTAGTGAAGAATACCTGAAACAAAATAAAACAGCTACTCAAATTGCTGTAGACAGATTCCAGGTTGAGAGAGGATAACCTGAGCCTTCAGCTCCCCCCACCACCAAAAAAAAAAAAAAAAAACCCAAAAAACACCAGAAAGAAAAAATTACCACAGAGATTGGGACAACTTGGAATTTTTTGGTGTCAACACAAGTTTGAGGCTCTGCTACTTCTGGAAGGCAGCCCACTGTCTTTGTTTGGGTTTATTGTCTCATCAAACCCACTTGTGAACACAGTCACCTCTGAACATAGCACAAATACCATTTCTAACAAAGAGAAATCCCATTGTTTCACAACAGTTTCCAAAATCAGCCTCACCACAAGAATTAATGAAGAAAGGAGTACCATTTAGAACATCAGAAAAGTTCAGCTTTTTCCTGAGCCCCATTTACCATGCCAGACATTTATGATCATTAATTCTGTTAACACCTTTCTGTTTTCTCGTATTTCCCTGTCTTCAGTCACCAGGTAGCCCAAACTCTGAGCTTCAACTGCAAGGTATTAGTGGCAAGAATCAGACTTTTGGCTTGTTTATGTAGAACCTAATGC
The DNA here is from genome assembly GCF_001715985.3 of Manacus vitellinus. Taxonomy (NCBI): domain Eukaryota; kingdom Metazoa; phylum Chordata; class Aves; order Passeriformes; family Pipridae; genus Manacus; species Manacus vitellinus. Next base: position 7,207,461 of record NW_021939189.1, on the reverse strand, counting down.
AGCACTTACAGCATCCTGAGAGACTGAGAAACTAGTGATGCAAACTGGTGAATAGGAATCATGGTAGAAAAAAAAATAATTAGAAGAACAAAAGAAAGAAAGGGAAAACGTGTCACTCAGGCATTCTCAGACCCAGCTTTCAGGTCATGACAGGTACGGCAAGGATAAAATAATTAATTAACATCAAAAGTTGCAGTGTTTGATTACACAGTATGTGAACTTCACCCATAATGCCCTAACTGTTCATCCTCAACATACAACCTCTTTTTTCCATTGCAGGTCTTCCCGCTTACACCACCCCAGGCTACATCATTCCCAGACATCCCACTCACAGGCATTCAACCAAATACATTTACTCATACCTGTAATTTTCCTACTTGTTCTATTCTTTCCCCCAGCCTTCAACTCTGCACATACATTCTAATCCAAAACATACCAATTAAGCTAGTCCTGAAAACCCTTTTAATCATCATTTTTAAAATAAATAGCATAGTGGATAACATTTTGGAAGCCTTGAGAAAATAAAACGGAATGCATTCAACCTACTGAAACACGAAGCTTGTCTCCTTTGACTGTAATAAGCAGGATGAATCAGGGATCAGTTTTCTGCATGAAAATGAGAAACCTGAGCGGGAATGTCTCACATGAGTCAAGCTCCAGCTCAGACACAAGTTAAAGATGAGACTGATTGAGTATTTTTCTTCTAAGGCTCTGGCACACTGCAAAAACAGCCTGAAACAGGGAACTTGCATAAATATCAGCACTGAGCTTGTGAGGCCTCCTTTACACCACTGTTGCCTCACCCCAGCAGAAAGACAAAACTTCCCATAGGATAGTAAGACTAATCCCTACTGTTTCTGCTGTCAGGACAGGGTCTATATGGTGCCAATTAGAATGGTCCACAGATCAATTTGCCTTCTAGGATGATTGGAGCAGAAGGGAAGGTCATGAAGATACTAAGGTATAAATTCACAAATATGAATTTGCATATGGCTATTTCTTTATATATAATTATATAGGTGTATATAGTGCATGTACATATACACCCCTTCCCACACAACCCTGTGTATATCTAACCCCTTCTTTACCTTCTCAGCTCCTACATCTCTTACAAAAGTCAGTGTGTGCAACAGAAAAACAATGATCCCATACAGCTCATTCTTTCATGGACAGGGGGAAAAGCCAACTTCACTACTTTAGTGGGTTAAGCTTCCTTCTATTCCTGGCTGCACCAGCAAGGTTTGAGCACTTCCCATTCCCTTTCCACGTCCTTCCTCCTAGGGAAGTGAATTCTGCACATGCCCTGTTTCTCCCCTGGCATCTAATATTGAGATCTCACTGGGAGCTGTTTTCTGAAGGTGGACCCAGCACCAATTTAGAGACATTTGGAAGAAGGAATAGTGGTGGTGAGAGATTCATGAGATCAATACAGTTAACAGAAGGGAAACAGTGGAGGAAGGAAGGCACAGATTATTCACCAAAATCACACTTACTTGTAGTAGCAGATATCATGGCCTGCCCGAATCCAGCGAGGCCTGCCCTGGACAGCTTCCTTCACTGAGTACATGACCGGCTGCATACCTAAATAAAACAAGATATTTTCAATTGATGTGACTTCCCTGGCTGGAAAAGACAGAAGTGGGAAGGGAAAGGCTAAACAAGAAGCAACAATATTTTGCCAGTGCTTTCTCTGCAGATAGTTTATGCAAAGTAAATACATTCCCAAAGCCCTGTGCTTTGTTCTGATATAGCTATGTCTGTACAAAAAGCACCTCCAGAAGAAATGAGCTCGATGGAGTTTATTAAAAAATAAATTATCCTACTGTCCGCAAAGGAGGACTTCATTCTGTTTAAAAACAGAGGAAAGGAAAGAATAGGAATCAAGGCATCAACAAGATCCTTAATTTGGTTAGTGGAATATTTTGTGCTTGGCTGCACTAGTATTGAACTCTTAATCCTACCACAGCATTAGAGATCAGTGGTGCATCCAATACCCTACCTTCAGAAAACAGCAAGCAAAACTAGAAGGGTTTAAACTTACTATTAGACCTCAATAACCTCTATGTGTCATAAATGCTGATAACAATAGCATCCATCTTTGTACCATATTATCCCAGAGGATGACTCCTTCCTGACCTCCAAAATTTTGTGCCCCAAGGTACCAGGCTGTCTCTGATCTGAGCTGTGTACACATTACTCACAGCTCCATGAAGCCAGCCCATCTGCAGGGAGTTTTTTGAATCAAATTCCTTTGCTGTACACACCTGCCTGCTCTTTCACAGGCACGGTGAGGATGCTGCCCTCACAGCAAAGCTCTCTGCACAGCGTGCCCCTGGTGAGGGGCTGGGGGCTGCAGGGATGGCTGCTGCCAGCCAGCTCCAGTGGACCCAGCACAGCCACAGCTGAGCCCACCAATGGTTGCTGGCAGCACTTCTGTGAAAGAGTATTTAAGAAAGAGAAAAATGCCCTTTCAAGTATTTTTGCATGTTGATAAGTTGCCCCCTGAGCCTTCTCTTGGCTGTTCTTGTGCTGGGAGGAGGTGATGCTTGAAAATCATTAATACTGATGACATATTTCCATAAGCAGCTATTCAGTTCTCTTCTTCCTTTGGGTTTCTGTGTTAAATTCTCCAACACTTTCAGAGCCAGGAAGTGTATCAGCAGCAATGCCTTTCCAGATCTTATTTGGCTGTGCTGTGGGGTGGCACTAACTCACCTGCACCCAGGAGTAACCTCTATATTGCCGTTTCCTGAATCAGTGCCCTAAGTCACATACAAGAAACAACTGTGTTTGGTTCCAGGACATGGGCCACAGCAAGTTTTGGGAGTCACAGACCTGTCCAGATGCCCAGTTTATCAGACAAGAGATGTGGGGCTCAGGGTATTCAGGGCTCTCAACATCCCAAATGCCATCTCCTGCCCTTCTCTCTGTGTCCAAAGGAGACAAACTGGAAACTACCTCAGAGCAGTGGTTGATACTAGTCTACCATCTCATTTTAATTAAAAAAAGTAAAATAAATCAGTTTTTCCTTCCCAATTTCCCTATGGAAATGTTCAATTTTAGAAAACAAACTGAAATCAGGCTTCAGATGAAATCCCATTATTTCCCGTGGTAAAGTAAGTCAGTGAAAAAGAGGGGAGGAGAGAGGTGGAGGCTGCACTTCCTGACTTGCTCTGCTCCTGGCCACAACTATTTCACTAAGTATTCTTTTCGCTGGTTTGAAAGTCACACAGTGCCATCTAACCAAGAGAAAAAGGGAAAAATCAAACCAGACAAGTAACCAGGAGTTGCCACCCAGGGCACTTTGCCACTACATCGCAACTGGAGGCTTTTAGTAATATAGTGTGGGCATAAGCCCAGGAAAAGTGCAGAGGGAATGTGGCAAATAAACAGCAATGGTCTGTGTAAATGTTATGCATGTGCTGGAAGGGGTAGTGAGTCTCACTCAGCCAAGCCAGAAAAGCTGGAGCTTCACTGCCTGCTCAGAGCAGCAGAAGTAACCCACAGAAGATTTGTTTGATAGCCAATCCCATGTACAAGCCATCCAAAAGTGAGACAGGGCTTAGCCTCCCTCCTTACTCCAGATGGTATTTTCACATTTCTCTTCCAAATATATTTTTCACTGCATGCTTGAACATGTGAGTCATGTAAATTTCAGGTACACAAAATGAGACTACAAATGTTGACAACAGCCAAACTAGCAGATAACAAACAACCTTCCATCAATAATAGCCTGAATCTCTGGCTGTGAAGGCACCGGTGGCTGCATCAGGGGTTGTACTCAGGTCTACAGTAGGACATAACATACTTCATGTTTAGGCTCCTACCAGACACACCACTCTGAATTGTTTGGTAATTCAGGGAAGTAGTATAAGATGACAAAAATAAATAATTTTCAGTTGGGATTTATATGAATATTTGAACCTCAGCCCTTAGGGTTAAAGAGCAAATGCCTTATAATTCGTCATGTCACTCATTCAGCCAGTTTCATACATACAAGTGACAAGTGATTCCAGCTCCTAATGCTATTTGTTTTAGGTACATTGATCTTGAGAGAGTTGTCCTGGTGATGCTAAAGGCTGTAGCCACAGGGCTTCAGAGGAATGCAAAGTCTGATATTATGGACTTATTAAACATTCTGAGTCAGGTCTTGAGCTGGTGTAAATTAACAGAGTTCCATGGAAACAAATAAAAAAAAAACCCAACCCATGCCAGCTAACAATTCAATCCAGTCTCCATGCAGAAGAAATAACTTCTCTTCTAAAATCAGTATTGAAAGCTGGTATTTGCCCTGCCTATTTCTGAGCAATGCTGCCATCCTCCTGAACCACGGACTGTGACAGGACCTTAAAGACAGCAAGGAACAGAATTTCTTATCATTATTAATATCAACAGAAGTTTTAGTAGGTCTGAAGTCATAGATGTCTTGCTGGATAAACCCAAAGAAACATGAATATTTGTTTGAGGATTATCACATTTACTTACATCTTAGAAGTACTTTCCAATCCTATGCTGTTCATTCAGTTCCAACAGATTGTCTTTTTTTCCCCACACCTCTCTCAGCTCTAGTGCCATTTTTCCCTGATCTATAAACACAACAGTGACAATTTTTTTCCCCCACAGATCCTCTCCCAGGTCTCAATATTCAGTTTATTCCCCAGTCCTCCTGAGGATAGACAAAAGTACTTTGACAAATCTGAAGTGACTCTTTCAGTGTATTTCAGGGCAGACAAGATTAAACTTACAGTCTCCCTATACTTATAGACATGGAAAGTTTAAAACCTTTCTGGCATTAAAAAGATATTCTTGTGAACAGAAGGCCACCCCAATTCCCCAAGGACTCATACCATAATTAAACTGGCTATTGAACTTCTCACAGTTGATAATGTTGAAGCGATAGGGAACTGCTAACTTCATGTCACGGACTTCGAAGTAGAACCACTGGTGATGCTGGTTGCTGTTAACATCTGCATTCATAATTAAGTCATACTCAAACCTATCAAAAAACATAGAAAAAACAGTGACCATAAACACCCCATGTCTGCCAGTGAACATGCTGACAACAGGCTATACAATCTAATTCATTAGTATTTTCTGAGCGTCAGAGAACAGCATTAAACTCACAAAGCTCAAACACCTTTAAATACTCATACTGCATTGGTCTTGTCAAAACATTTTGAGCTCTGTTTTCTTACTCCTGTTGCTTTCCTGACATTTAGGTGTTGGAAGGCATGATTAGCTCTGTGCCACGTCACCTGTTTCCCTGGCTGGCCCTTTCCAAACCCAGGAGAACACCACCATTCCACGCTGTGGTTGCAGCAGAAGGCAGGCTGGGACACATCTGCTCCAGCTGTACTTACTCACGCACTTGGATGGCTTTGCGAAGGTTTCCCGATTCAAACTTGGAGAAGAATGTCAGACAACCTGGAGCACCTGGGCTTGAGCAGCTGCTGTAAAGCAAAGCAAGGACACTTATAGCAGGCTGCTTCAAAGACAAGCTTTCCCCAGCGCCTTTTGCATGCTATAATAGGCTTTAATAATTTCTTTAATAGGCAGGACCCTGGGTAGGAGCAAGAGGTGAGCAAATCCATAATCCTCCTATCTGATGCACCTTTCCTCTCTACTCTTGCTTGGTAATTCTAAATCACATCTTTCCTTTTCCCAATACTCCTTTTTGTCACAGTTCGTGTTTGCTTTCTTTATTCCAACTACTTTCCCACTGGGCTATTCCTATTAATTCATTAATTGCAGAGGGCAGCTTTATACAATTACTACACATTTACTCTTCCCTCATCTATATAGTTTCCTTCTCCTATAGCTTAGAAATCTGTAAATTAATCTTAAACAACTTCACAACTTTCTCCTACCTCAAACTGTCCTTTACCTTTTTTTCATCTAAAGAGTGTTCTCCAATTCATTCATCCTTCCTCTGAATGCAACTTCTTCATATTTGGGACCCTCTCAACTGCCCTGCGCTATGTCTCAAAGACCACTATTGCTGACCATAGCTGAGCACTTAAAATAGTTCCCAAGGCCAGATGTGTGGTTTTCAGAAGACTTTTGTGAGTGTCACACTTATAAAATAGAGTACATCTACAGCCCGTGACACTGGCTGTGCAGAAACTCAGTGGGAAATGCTGCTTCAGACTGCAGAGAAACTTGTATAATCTCCAGCACCAGTCTGCCCATCTCTGTTCCAAATCATTACACGCAATGCAGACATATCCAGGGACACCATACAGTCTCACTGATGTATGGATTCTCTTGCTCTGTCTAAAAGTTTTGAGACTTTTCTGCTCCAGTGACTTCCACAATGAATCCTTTCCATGGGGTCACGCACAAGGAACTTACTCCTTTAGGATATTTTCTCCACTGAGGCTTTAGCTCCTGTGTTATTTCTTCTTTACCTTTCTCAGAGCTGTACAAGTGAACTGAGCTCACCACCCCACCCAGCACTGACAGTACCCCTGGTTACAGTGCTCAGTTGTAGTTACCCACCTGGGCTCATCCAAATCAAACACAGTTCTGCCGATCACATCACCCGGCTGGATTAGGCGGCGAACATCATCTAGGACTTTGTCCCTAGGAGAAAGAAAGCAGTAAATTGTAATGACACTCTGATAAATCTCAATATAGTAGATTCTTCTAGAAGTCATATGAAGAGTCTTTGGAAATTCTTTTCAAGGATTGATAAGGAAGGACTTCTTCCATATGCTAATTCCAGGTGAACTTTATCTTTTCCCACCACGAGAATGCATCTACTCTATTCCCATTATGACTTGCCTTTTGGGTTAAGTGACTGATTCTGAAAAATTTCTATTCTCTGTAGTATTGTGTCAATTTTGATTTATTCCCAGTTCTTCCTACTCAAGGCCAACCTCCCAAGTGGCCAGTCTTGCCCTGTGAGGAAATATCTGCCATAACTTATAAACCTACTAGTCTGATTCAAAGGGAATCTTGACTTTAAGTCAAGCTGATTTCTACTATTTAAATGGAGTTTCTCTAATCCCTAAAGATGATCAAATGTGGAATACCAGATTTTTCTTCCTGACCTTTGAAGCAATCATGTTATACCCTGAAGTATGTCATGATTACTCCCATTTCAGCTGTGCAGTTACACATGTTGTTGTAGCCATAAAAGCAAAGCTTTTAGAGCAACAGTGCAAGAAGATGGTAGAGTGATTTTGCCTCTAAATAAGATCTCTAGCTTTTGTATTTGCTGCAGAAAGAATCATTCTCTCTAGAGATCAGAAATCAGTGTTCTTCACAAAAGCCATTTGATTAGTGTTGATCAACTCTAAAGTTTAGCATAGAATCCAGCCTCTTTTCTATCTGATAATAATTCCCTATACCACTAAAAAGAAATGTAAAGTCATTGCACACAGCCACACATGGAACAAACAAAACTGTGGTTATAAGAGCTTCCTCTCCCAGCACAGTTTCCAAACACAGCTTCCCACTCATCTGAGCACCTAAATAAAATGAGAGGCCCTTTCTGAGACGACAGAAAGGATTTTCCCTCAAAGAGCCAGATGGGACCCAATGTTGCAAGCACTAAAGGTGGCTGGGTAAAGAGCAAGATTGAGCGTAAAAATGTATCCTGAAAGGACACAGAGTCTTCTTCATCTCTAAAATGGACTTGTTCTCATTTGTGTTCACAGCATACTCTGGGTCTTGATCTGGTTACTTTAATGAAAAGTCACTAGTAAATGTATGTCAGAACTTTGAGTAGCTGAGTCCTGTCACAAACATCACTATATCAATGCATTTATCAATAGCTGGTTTAATCAATAACAATTTGAAATACTAGGTAGGTGAGTATGGATTCACAGAAATCATAAATATCTCTCCCCAGAGTTGCCACTTCCACCTTGATCTATGAGACAAAGAAAGCAACACATAGTGCACAGCTCACCCACTGACACAGAGGGAGTCCATGTCAGAGGTAGGGAATAGGCTTGCTGATTCCTAATCCTGTTCCTAATCCAGGGAGATGCTAATTCCATTTCCTCGGGAGGAAGACCTAGATAAGGTCACCCTGCTGTTTGGCCTTGAGGCAAATCATTGGGTAGCCAAAAATTTGTTCTATAACTTCCTAAGACATTCAGAAATGTTAGAGTCAGATTCTACATAAGCCAGCTTTGAGCTGGAGAACTCTCAGTGTGGTAATTTTATGAAAGCACAATCACCTTTGAACTCCCTGCTTGCGCTCCAGCATGGGCTTGCTGTGAGGAGGTGGCTGGTGACTCCAAAAATCAGGAAATGCCAAGTCTCTGTAGCCTGGTATGGACTTAACACATTTGGCCCTGGCTGTGTAGAAGCGAGGGCTGTGGAACAGGACATCCCCTTGGTGTTTCTCCAGAAGATTTCTCACTATGTCTGAGCTCTCCAGCCTCCCTCCAGGACTAGGATTGATTGAGGCCTCACAGTGAGGGTAAAACAGTTTTTTGTACCAAGCAGCATCTTTTGGGAGAGGGCGCAAAGCAAGCACACGACCTCTGGCTGCATCTTCCTCTTCACAGGAGTCTGTATCCTGGGCTGCTTCTGCAATGACTCTCTTTTCATCATTCTGATCCCATCTGCATTCCTCCTTCTTTCTCCAGCTCTGCAGTGGAACTTTGAAATCTTGTTCATCTGGATCTGGTCCCATCTCTGTGACACTTTGGTTTCTCCATCTGCAGTTTGGATGTTTCGCAGAAGTAGCACTTGGAATGAAATGAGAAGGAGCAGAGGGAAGACTCTCAGTCCTGTCCTTCAAGCTCTTCTCTTCCTCAGACTCCAATTCAAGCTCCTTTAGGTTTAAAAAGCAAAAGGAATTAAAAGAAACTAAAGACAGATTGTGCCTCCTTCCAGAGGAAACCTTTCAAGGAAGAAAAGAGGAAATATTTACACATCCCCCAAAACAGTACTCAACCAATAAAACAACCAGAACAAAATCAGTGCATGGACCACCTGCCAGCATTTCTCTATCCACAAAGCTGTTTCAACAGAAGTCCTGAGAAACCAAAAGGATCCAACTAGAGATGACTCACGCAAATGACTCAACTGAAACCAATTGTTCTAACAAAGAAGGGAAGATATTTTGCAAGGCATTTTTTTTAAATACAAATGTTACAGCGGGGTAAAGGCAGCCAATCTGTCATGCAAAACTCCACCCCACCTTCATACAAGAGTATAATTTAATCCCATTTGGCTACTTATGGTGACAATCAATGTAACAATATTGTGTATACAGGAGATACATTAAACCAGTGGTCTTTTCCAGACTCATATTTGAATCAGGGTTTTCAGCTCTCCTAAATTCCAAGACTTGTAATGAGTGCAGTAGTCCATTTTTTGTCCCAGACTGAACTAGGAAAAAATATTTGAACTGTTCATTTCACTCAGTGGCAGTGCAATTTTCCCCTCTTCCTTCAAACCACTAGTTGACAGTATTTATTTTCCACATCTCATTCTGATCTTGATGTTGCTGTTGAAATTGCCAGCAAGGATACAAATTATCTGACAGATTTCTCATGTGGCAATTGATTCAACAGTGCTTACTTAATCTATACCCAGACAAATGTGCATCAAACATCATTCCCTTTATCACTCACGATTCACACCAATAAACTATAGTAAAAAGTCATAATCTTTGGTTTTCCAGTCCTATAAGGCTTACAGGTTTCCTTTTGCAATAGCCTTGTCTAGTCATCACTTGTCAATACTCCCTTTCAAGTATTTCTAAAATTCTGGAATATTCATAAATAAAGGAAACCTCACTATGATTGTACCTGAAAATTATGGGAAAGTTCTGGACACATTGCTTCATATTGTCCAAGATCTTCCTCAGGCCGGTCAAGCACTGGCTTTGACCTCAATTTATTCACATCTGTCTCCAAATCATAATCCTACAAAAGCAGAATTAGAAAAGCAGATAAATTACAAATGCCCCACAAGATGATCTCAACCATCAGTGAACTGGGGATAAGAACAGGATCTGAAACTTTCACAGTTGAAAGTTCCTGTGCATTGATTTGCACCCTCACCCATATCAGATATGAGAACCAAGGCCAAATTGTGTCAAACATTCAGTCATTGCATAAAAAAAAAACAAAACCAAACAAATAAAAAAACAAAGACCAAACAAAACAAAACAAAACAAAACAAACAAACAAAACCCAAAACAAAACAAAAAAAACAAAACAAAAAAAACCAAAACAAAACAAAAAACAGGACAAGATGGGGCAGGAGGGAAGGATGGAGACATGGCATTGATGACAGGGCATTACACTACATCATTGTTCAAATAATTCCACATGTCTTTAAGTACGTCCCACCAAATACCATCAAAGAAGTGATTTGCTCCTGACAATCAGACTAATTTCTGAAGCTGTTATGGAAAGAAAAATGTAAAATTGCCTGAATGCACAGGTGTCCATGGCATTTCAAACCCCAAGCCACACTTGTGTCATTAAGCAGAGTCTGAGCTGCTGTTTGGGCATAGGGCAAAAGGCAATGAAGGGCTGCAAGGAGCATGAGGTCAGGTTAAAAGGATTTGCCACTAACAGCATACTGATGCATAAATAGCTTCAAACTTGCTGAAGATTTGGACTGAAAAGAATAGAGGGTTGATGTGGTGATTTTGATTTTCATAGAACTGTCTGAACAGCTCCTGCCAGAAGCGTAAGCCGAGTTTCAGTTCGGTTGCTATTGCTTGTATGCATGGATATGTTATGTAGCTGTGAAAATGTTTGTAAACCACATCAATACCAGGAAACATTGTACAAAAGATCTTACACAAAGAAAGGTAAGCTGAAAGTTCATTATCCATTCCATGCTTGCTTTCCCTCTAGCAAGATTTTTCAAGGAAGATATATGACCAGCACACCAGACAAACAGTATTTAAAACTCCTACTCAGAACAAGCTCTTAGGCAAAAAAAACCCCAAAACTGCTTACATCTACTTGGTAAATCCTTATGAATAATGAAATAGTTCAGAAGCATAGGAGCTGTTTCTGAATGAATAACTAATTAAAGAAGGAGATAAATTCACTATGAACCTTATTCCTAATGAACATCTTGACAAGCTCTAATATTCAGATAAAAACAGCCAGACAAGGGCAAGTTAGGACACTGAGATAATGTGTGGGGGTTTTTTTTAACTTCCTTTTTTCATTGGGTGACATCAGTTTAATACTTGAGGAGAAAAAGCCAGGGTAGTAATGAGAACACCCTTTCACAGAAGTTTCAATCATATCTAATTAGATTGTATATGCAACTTCATTTCTTTAATTTGCCTTCCCAAGCCACTTTAGGTGGATAAGACTTATTAGCAGCATTCAGTACTTCACATTTGCATATGAGCTTGTTTGTATTTTCACAAGAAAAAGGTTTGCACTCTCATCCTCAGCTGGTAGGGGGTTTTTTGCCAGTGAGGTCACAGCAGGGAGAATGCTAAGGAAGAATTCAGGGAAGTATGGAATAATTCATTGTATTATTTGTCTGTGTAGAACATCAAATAAAGAAGGAATATAGGTTCAAATGCCCCAGCTCTGGCTTAAAATAACTAACCTTTTCCTTAGTGTGGGTGCACAGGCCAAATATGATCTGATATGGGAAGAAAGAAAGGGTTAGTCTTTCCTAGGTGATAAATCAATTTTTCCTGAGTAAGTTTCATTTTTCTGGCATACACCTAGAGGAATCAAAGATCCACCATTTATCCCTGACTGCGTATGTGATTCTAATAGTTGCTGGTCAGTCTCTCTGCAGGAACAGAGAAGTCACCAAATCCACACCATCCTGGGTAACAAGATGGCAACGAATAAAATAAACGGAGGGGAACTCTAATGAAAATCAATGCTTTGTCCTTGTCTTCTTTCAAATATTTTTCTATTATTCATTTAGTGTGTTCATGTAGGACCACATGCACATCTACATTCTCTGCTTAGATAATCTTTCGGAGTGTCAAAATGGGCGATGAAAAGTTTTACTTTCCAGTATGTAGATAATTATGGAAACTATGGCTCATATACCTACTTCCTCCTTACTCTCCCCATCCTCGTTATCCAGGTCTTTTTCAGCCTCTTCTTCTCCATCACTTTCATAGTCACCTGCAGGAGTAGGAAAGAGGTAGAGTCAAAGGTGTTCAACCTAATCTCCCTCTCATGTCCTGCAGAGAAATACATGTAAACTCTTCTGTGTGTGCCACACACTCTATAACCCACCACAACCCTGATTAAAACAAATCTCATTTGTTAATCTCTGAATTTGGCACTAAATCATCCAGTTTTTAAAGCTCTGTTCCCTTGGACTCAAACACTGCCTTTCAAAACCATGACAAATGTCCCCATGGTATGGATCCAACTCATTTTACAAAGCAATACAGAGATTTTCTGCTTGGCTGCAATGATATTACAGGATGTTCTTAATCTATATTATCTAGATTAGAGTGTTTTACTGCTATGATTGTTATAGTATTTGAGCATCTTCCACATGAAACTGAATGCAACAGAAATTGCTTGTGTGTATCATGGAGCCTGCTGTTTCTCCTTTTCTGGGGAGTAGCTATCCTGCCTGTACTTGAGTTCTACTTTTCAGCAAGAGCTCACATCTTCTACTCATGGAGAATGACTGCTACCTGCTTTTATTTTAGAAAGTGAAAAGGATAATAATTCCCACAATTCTTTAAGGAAAAAGCTGCAGGGCAGTTCCCCCTCTCCCAAACAGCCATGCACAGGCACAGGTATGCCTCACTCTGTTCCTGTGGATCAATGGCATTTCCAGCCTTTGCTATGCCCACTCTGCTCCATTATTTCTTTGGATAATAGAAGAATTTCTTTTTATTTTTTCTCCCTCCTTTTATTCTTCTTTTATTTATTCTATAAACAAGCTCTCCCAGGTTCAAGAAGACCTGGGAGTAGTTTATTCTCTATTGAATGACACTGTAGGCCATCAGATTAATTTTAACTGTAAACCCCAGGACTGTGATACCAAGACTCCCTTCCCCAGACCCCACACTTAAATCTCATGTCATGCTCTTTTTCTTCCTATTGAATTCAACCTTCAGCCATTTACCTTCAGATTCCTCACATGGAGGTTCAGCCTTGGCATTCCCAGGAAGAGGGAAGGAATAGGAACTGCTTACTGTCGCCACAGGCAAATGCTCCTTGGGGTAGCACTTTCTCAGAATCTGAGTTGCAGTGGTTATAATAGGATACAGATTTTTACAAGATAAACAGTCCTAGGAACAAAAGGAGAACAACACTAAGGATGGTCTCTTACAACTGTCCTACCTGTTACACACGGGTCCCCCCCTGAGCAGTGCTGGGTTAATGATTGGATTCCATCTTAAAGGTCTTTTCCAATCTAAATGATTCTATGATTCTAAAGTACTTTATTATAATCAGAAACAGGAAAATGACTGTGTTGGGGTTTTTTTGGTTGTAGAAGATTTTACTCTGTTTTCTCATGTATGATTGAACGGCATTATAAGATTCAGTGGGATTAACCGGGATTCCTGTAGGGAGGCTAGGAAAAAATCATCTAAAGCTGACATGCTTACAAGACTCACTACAAGAATCCTAATATGTATTTCTAGATCTTTGGCTGTTTGGAACAAGGGGGAGAGAAAAGACAATTTTGAAAGCATCTCCAAGGAAAGTTTTATTATGGGTATAGCAAACACCAAGGAGAACTGGTTTCTATTTCTGTTTCAATTTATTCACTCTTTCACATGGTTTCCTTTGTTTGCTTGTTATTAAAGGAAAGATTAGGAAAGTTTGTCTCCATGTGGGAACAGGCTAACATTCTTGAACAGTCTTACTGTAGCTTAGTTTACTAAAACTGTTCTGTTTTTACTAGAACAGTGAACACAGGATTGTTTAATTGCCTGCCTTGGGACAGCCAACTTAATTCACTGCCAAGTGAATTTAAATAGTCAAGAACAAGGCATATACATCCAGTCAATGAATTTCCACACATGGAGTTACTCAATGATGCCATTTGAAAGTCGTATTTTTCTTTACAGCAAATTAGCTTACAAGTGCAAACAAGCCTTCAGATACCTTACAGGGAATTTGTGGGACTGTTTGGATTAGTGCTCACAAAGTGCCCTCAGATTCCAAGATAATACAGTTTACAAGTGACTGAAAAATATTACATCGTTGTGTTGGAAAAGCCTTTTTTACTGGCACCTGAGAAATAGGCAGGAGACTGCTTTGTTTGTGTGTAAGCTACCCCACTTATTTTGTGGTGGGATAATGTGAATGAGGGAAGAGTGAATCCTTAGCTCAGAAAACTCACGTAAATCTACCCTGAATTCAAGAGATCTTTTAGTCTCCACACTCCATCTTTTCTCCATTGAATCTGCAATAGTCCAGATATTACAATATGTGATATATACAAAAAAAAGGAGGTTTCAATATGACAGTAAGACAAAAGATAGTGATCCTAATGGATGCTACTACTGGAAAATGGAGAGTGGAGTATAGGATGATATTATCCTAGAGTAGTACAGGAAAATAAACCAGGCAAGCTTAAGACATCAGATGGAAAAGTGATAAAATAGCAAAATAACACTGCATGCAGCAGCCTCTCCTAAAGTAGATACCAACCTGTTTTCTTGTCTCAGAGCAGGCAGCTCTATCACTGCACACAAAACCAGCCAGTGTTAATGTGAATATACCATTTTACTGTCAGGAAAGTCTAACTGCAGCTAGGAAAAAGCAATGGGAACAGAAAGTATTTCCTTTCCACAAATGATTTCATTATCTAAAACTATTTTTCATTCCAGGTAAAAGCAGAATATAAAATATCTCTAAATTCCCCTAAAATATCTCTAAACTCTCCTCAAATAAAGTAGCAGTCACTTCTAATCTATGTAAGGTGACAGTCTTTGAACTATTGGCTCTTTCTCTAAAGACATAAGCTTAAGGACTATTAAAAGCTTAGGTATTTCATCTGTCCATCAGCCCAGACAATAGGCAGCCAGAGAGGTTTCAATTGAAAACCATCCTTGTAAATAGGATATCCACTGGAATTTAAAACAAACCCATCTTGACAAAACTGTTTCCATTTCAATAGAAAAAAGTTTCAGCAGAACTTTTCTAGCCAGCTTTTAACACCTTTAAAATCTCATTAGCTGCTCAGAGTTTGGTCAAGGTTAATCACCAGCAAATTCCTAAAGGCACCAAAATACTGTCCATAAAGAGTCATTGCTTTCCCAATCAGGAGTAGGAAGCACTCCAATGCTTGGTGTCTTGGAGAGACACTGGGAGACTGACAATATCCCAAAGAAGCAGTGAGGGAATATACTGAGCTTTGAATTTATTAACCTTGGTAATTTCTTGTCCAAGGTCTCCCTTACAGTGCACATTAGAATAAAGCAAACTGGAGGCCCCTGGAGCTGTCATTTCCGCTCCACTTCTAACCTTTGGAAGGATTAGCATTATCAGTGTTTACTGGAGCCTTAGTATGTCATTTCCTGTTTGCTCACCCAAGGTGACCCAATGTTTGCACTTCCCATGGAGTTGCTCCCAGGCTGAGCTATCAGGAGATGTTAGCTCAGAAAGCTTCATGGGCTGAAGAAGGCTCTGGAGAGGGAACGAGCTGACATCTACCCTCAAGTAGCTGTTTCCATCCACCCTATTAAAGTTTCTGCAGACCAGGGACTTCTCATTAACAGAGGCCATAGGCCCTCAGAAGGTCTGCTAGTTCTGGCCACCTCATCCCACCTAAAGGAATGGTCAATTCCTCATGAGGAGAGTGAAGTGAAAAAATTCCAGAAGTCTCCTATATACTGTTAGTAAGAAATATCTTTCAGTCACAGAAGAATCATTCATGGCAGTGATGGTAAAAGGGAAGAAGTAGACACACTGGATCACAGGGCAATGGATTTTCTGAAGGAGAAGGGGACAGGTTTTTCTCTGTGTCTGTGATGGTCCTAGAATGAGATAATGCACTGGCCAGTAAGAATGATAATTGAAACACTTCTGTGGAATCAGGTCTACAACGGAAGGATTTTCCCTAAGTCACTTCTCCACAGCAGGCTAAGGAAGCATGTTGCTGAAAGGCTGAAGAAACTGCCACTGTTCTGTACCTGCCTTTTCTATACTTTATAGGGATCCCATCCACAGGACTATGGCATCTTTCCTGAACCCACAATAATGTTTCACAAGATTAAAATTTAGCCTCCTGCAAATCAGTTGATGGATGTTTCTTATTATAAAGGGCGTGGCTAAATAAGCTGATTGAGTGGAATTATCTGGATACAGTAAAGGAAAAATCTCATGAAACACTTCAGCAATTCCTCTATAGATATACTGCATTATTCTTCAGGAGAGGAAGACCAAGCAGACAGCAGGATGCACAGGGAAGGAGAAAAAAGCAATAAAACCCTGAACTAGAACTCCCTTGAGGATCGTAGGAATTAAGATTTGTTTTAAACTGAAACATTTCAGCTTTTCTGAATTACTAACTGTATAAAAGTTAGTACTTCTTAACATTATCATTTTTTCATCTATATGTCCTATCCTGAATTTATATAAGTATGGAATTTCCTGCACTGTGAGGTAAAACCCAGCACTAACTACCAAATCACCTCATTTAAACGCAAAAAGCACCGTTACCTGCACGCTTGTGAAGAGAATCTCCATTCCTCTGGAACCAAGGAAAGTCTCCCTGCCCAGCTGGATGTTGGTGATGTACTTTAGGCAGAGCAGGAGACCCCTTCGAATGTAAATGTAGTTGTTGGAGACATCATTGTGATGCCAGTCTTGGTAGAGTCTCAGCAAGCCACCCAGGTAGCCCCTGTTCACTGCCCGGCGGCTGTTGGACTCTGAAAGCAGAGAGAAAAGGCTGAATTAAACTCTTTTCTGTTTGAAAGCAACGTGGCAACTCAGTGCTCAAACTCAGACTTTAGCACCTGTTCATTCTTACTTAATGGTCTTAGTTAAAAAAAAATAGAATTTTTTTAACTTTTTAAAATCATTGTTATCTAGGGTGTTACTTGCTAACCATGCACTAGGTTCTTGGAATCATACATGAAAAAAAGAAGCAGTCTCTCCCCTGTCTATCTGCAAAGAGCTGCTCCAGAACCCTACAGATGAACCACACCATGAGTAGGGAATGGGCAGAGCCCATATATCCTTCCATGTGCTAAGAAATTTAATTCCAATTGCAGCCCTACAAGATTTCCTGAAACTGCAGAAGCTCTTGAGGAGTGAGAAAAGCTAAAGAACAGTAATATTAGTCAACAGCAGGTCATAAAATCTTCTGAAGTGTTGTACTTCAGTCCTGAGAGAAAACCTTGCTGAGATCAACAAATTCAGAAACCTTGTGGCTGTACAGTCCTGTCACAGACAGAGAAATTATGTTTAACTTCTAAATGTATTCCCACACATGCTTGTACAGTGAAGGTCATGAATAAAGTGATTCTGGGAACTCACAGTATTTAAAAATTAACAAAACACTAACACAAACAAGAGCATTTTGGGCTTCTTTTCTGTTGCTTTCTTGCTCCAAGATGTGAAAGGTCATATTCAGGTAATGTTTAAAGGCTTTACTGCATAGGCAAGAAAATTAAAAAAAATATTAAAAAAATAAACTATATAAAAATATAGGAGGATAGCTGCAAAACTCCCTTAAACATGTAGCTCCAGGATTTCAGACTGAAAAGAGAAGACTATAAAACTTGTGATAAAAAATAAATTCTGATGAGTATTGTAAAGCACATCCCTTCACCCATTGCGTTCCTTCCTGCCTGTCAGGACCAACATGAAGCCATACCAAACTCCAGGCTCCCTCCCTTCAAACCAACCCTGCCTAAACATCTTTTCCTGACTGGCCCTGACATTCTTTGCTGTGACACATGTTAGAAGCTGTCAGGAGCTCAGTAATCAACGGAGGGGCCAGGTAGCATGAATAAGACAGGAGCTCAGCTCCCTGAATACCAATCAGCATCTACAGCTCACAACAGATGGCTCTTGGTACGGGTTCTCCAGAGCCAGTAGGCTCCAATCCATTTCCAGTTCATTAAGCCAAGTGCCAGAGCCTCTCACACCCGGAACTTTAAAGTCACCAGTGGGGATTCGCAGGACAGGAGAGGAAGCTAGAGGTTAAGAGAGAGAATAGAAAGATGCTGTTTGAAGAAAATCAGTAACAAGGGAAGCCATGGAAAGAGCAAGCAGGAAGCAGCATGGGCAGCAAACCTCAGTCCTAGTGAAGAAGCAGATGGAGACATTGGAAAGGCAAAGAAGTCACCTAAATTGTCTCAGTCTGCTCTCTGCAGTACATTAGCAAACTCTTACCTGGAGAAGGGATTAGAGGGCTATTTTGCTGCCTGGCCTGGTCCTGGAATTTTATCTACCATTGGCACCACAGGGCTGGCAACAAACAGCACCCCCAGACTGGTCTACCCACTCATTTTAATCCTGCTCTGCATCTTCACACCACTCTGCTGACATGCCCTCACACTGACCTGCTGGTCCCACAGCTACTCCAGTCCTACACAGCTCTGCCCAGGCTCTGCACCTTGGCCTGCAGTTCTCTAGCACTGTATCCCCTCGCTGTTAACCACCTCAAACTAACTCTGCCAGTACATCTTGTATTTTGAGGCTTAATGGTTGTCAGCATGTAGAAGGTCATCCTCCTCCTTTGACCTTCACTCCGTATTTCTGTTTTCTATTTGACTTTCTACAAGAAAACTTTAATTGCTTGAGAATCCCTTATCAATCTCAATGATTTTATTCATGATTTCCTGTTAATCCTCAACCAGCTGTCATGTTTACTAACCTGCAGGATGCCTAACCCCTTAAATCAGTCAATCTTCCTTGAAGAATTACTCAGAAAGCCCTGTAAAAGTCAATAAGTATATAAAACATGACAAGAAGAAGAGAGTCAGGGAGTGTAAGGTAGGGACAATTTAGATCAGACTCAGAGCTTCCCTGAACTGTTCAGGGACAGATGAAATTGGACTAGATCTAGAGTTTTATAGCCTCTAGCACTCTGTGCTTGAAGTCTAAGCTTTCTGTGTCAATGCTGATAGGAAGAGGGAAAAACTGGAAAGCACTGTGTGTAGAGCTTCTTGGGGAATTTATTTAAAACAAAAAAATAAAAAAATTCTCATAAAGTATGTTTGTGATTTTTTCCCTCACATCTTTTCAAGACAGATTTCCACATTTGAATCCCAGCTCCATAGGGACCAGAACACACAACTGTCCTATGTCTCAGTTTTAATACCCGATGAAAAGCATGGAGGAAGCTGAGCAGAATAACTTTGCTGTTTCCTCTGTGGAAAGCTAGGATCAAAACAATTGCTTTGAAAAGTGAAGCTGAGATAGTGTGTTCTGTGAAAAAGAGATGGAGAGGCAGGACTACAGTTTCCTCAGCTCTTTGATCAGAAGCAATGAGAATTAATTGCTGAAGGGGCAAAAAACACATTCATTTTGTTTCTGCTGTCTGATTTCATTGATTCTCCTCTGCTCTCCTGTGCTGTCAGTGTTTTTCTTAATTTTTTCTTTCATTTTTTTCAGTTCTATAGTCAATAAACTAGTGAATATATGAAGGAGGAAGCATGCCAAGATCTCCAGAAGGCAGAATGGAAAAAGGAGGCCTCCCCACCTGTCTGTGTCTGTTGGTCTCTCCATCTAGGGATGCACCAGCATGGGTATCTATCTATATTTTGGCACAAATACAGATGGTGGAAATGAATCATACAGGTACAAGCAGCACTGCACAGATTTTTAGGCAGCAAGAACCCATCCCTCCTGGAGCGAATATGTAGGATCTGTGTGGTAAGTGGCAAAATGTCCTATGTCTTTTGACCCTCTTACTGTTATTCTTTAGTTAGTCCCTTCCCTTCTCCCTGGGTATGGTCAGTGTCCAATGGAAAGGGAAGCTCTCCTCCCACGCAGCTTTCAGAAGTGCCCAGGGATGGTGCTTCCTATTTTGAGTGAACTTAATGACTCCTATTGTGTGAGGCCATCAGTGGGAACTCAGCACCAAACCCAAAGAAAACTGCTTTGGCTAAAGACTGGGCTGGTAAGTGGGCAAAACTGCATTAAGAGTAAAAATCTGACTATACATCAACCACTTTATGCTATAAATATCTGCAGGCATCAGGGCCCGTTGAGCTCTCCCTCTAGCACCTGCCTGTGTGGCAGTGACCTCCCCTGGAGTAGGGATGTCTCTCAAGGTTACCCCTCAAGGCTGAGAGATCCTTTACCTGACACAAGACATTGATGGGTTGGTAAGTGAAATTTTTTGCATGCATGTAACATTTAAGATACATATAGTAAGCTCACGTGATAATATTTGTATCCCATACTAACCTTAAGTGTAGTAAACAGTAGAGTATTGCCCTCCAATCCATCTGTACTCATTCAAACTAAACTAACTCCTAGGTCAGATCTGCCTGAGCGATCTCTGACTCTTATCCTGTGACAGTCTGACTTCATAGTGTTATTCTGGCATCTCTGACAGGGGAGCACTGTCTTCACCACCATGCCCAAACCAG
Organism: Manacus vitellinus; assembly: GCF_001715985.3. Lineage (NCBI taxonomy): Eukaryota > Metazoa > Chordata > Aves > Passeriformes > Pipridae > Manacus > Manacus vitellinus. The sequence continues at coordinate 7,186,967 of NW_021939189.1, read as the reverse complement.
TCCCTAGCACGCTATTTTCTTTGCAAGAGTTTCAGTTCTGCCTGCTGAGGCTGGGCTAGGTGATAGGGAACATTCAGTGTCTTCTTAGTTTCCCACACTTCTACAACTGCCTCTCCACTTGTGGCTTCCAAGGCAGTGCTATTAATCAGTGAAGGTTTAAGCACTGCAGCACAGAACATGTGGCCTGGTTCACCTGTGCAATTAGCCAGAAATGCAGAAACCTCAAATGGTTAAAGATGCATCCAAATTACCAAGGGGATCACACTAAAGGAATCCCTGGTTCTGGCAGAATTCTCATTTTGTGTTAGGGGACAAGAGACAAGGACAGACTCTAAAGTCAGGTTTTCAGTTTAGTAGATGACTAAACTGACCACCAGTGTTCCTGTGGACATTTCTGAGCCATCCTCACAATCCAGTCCCCTTTGAAGTGTCTGCCAAGAACCACTGGAAAACATGCAGCATATTTAATCACAAAACTGTATTACAGTCAACTTGAAATATGATGAGCAATGCACTGCTTACCAGGCAGAACAAAGAGATATTTATCTTTCCATCTATTGACTTGAATCTCTTTGTTGATGCCACTCAGCTGATTCATTATGCCAAGAACATACATTGCTATAGTTTGGAGATAAGAATGCTCTGCTAAATTAACCCTATGGCCCCTGAAGCAGTGAAAAGAATAAGAAAATCTCCAACTTCCCCACTCTGCTCTAGTGATTGCCTCTTGGGAATAAACGATGCAAGATATCTCCTAAAGCAAAGAGAATACGGCTATTTTATTCGGTCATTGAGAGGTCATTTTTTGCTAGAGAAAAGCACAAGGATCCTCTACAGAAACAAAATTGTCCCCATGGAGAAACAGTCACACATGAAGTGCTGGGATGAGTTCAGACACAGAAGGCTCTACAGTTTCAGCAAGAAGCTGGTATTAGCTCAATTCTTGTTGGAAGCCAGAAGACTGGGCTATACTTGTGCCCTATACATTTCAGAATCCAGGCATTTATTTAAGCACTTAGACAAAGAACACTGGCACAAAACTAGAGAACACAGGCAGGATTTTCTAGCAACTACAAATGCCATGTTTTGCTCCTAGACCAGGAATCAGCCACAAGCTTAGCTTCAATACAAGAACAGCTCATTCTTTGTACTCCAAAATATTTGTTTTAGTTCCAGGTGTTGTTCAGTTCAGTGGCAGTCATACAAACTGTATCGTGATATGGGGATTATTCTCTACTTTGCTTTCATTTCATTGTTAATGTTATTAAATGTTAAATTACATGTTAAATTACAGAAAAGCAAGCCAAACCCTTACGAACTAACCTCAGAAGGAAACTGATTTTCAAAAAAGTTTCCTTTTTCTCCTTTACTTTTCAGTTTCATAATCTCTTCTGTTTACAACTCATCAGAAAGCCACAAATCAAATATAAAAAATACCGTTCCACAAAATTTCCAGTGTGATTTTTCTGACTGAAGTGGTTTGAAAGAGTTCAAATAAGGATGCTAGAATTTGGAAGACTTCCTCAAATTCAGGTACTGAATTTTCTGATGCCAGATCATCACTGGAGGCACAAACAGTGCCCATGTCAAGACAAGCAGTAAGCGATCATTATTAAGGATGTCAACAGAGAATAATGCAACTCCTCAACACAGGTTTCATTATGCCCACCCTGAGGGGCAAAACAGGAGGAAGTTGCTATGTGTCAGGAGATGAAAACAACCCTTTTCTCTGGAGCATCAAGTTACTTTCAGTTTGGGATGTCTATGAATGAAGAGTCTTGGGGGATGGAATATGAAGGATATACAAAAATAATTTTCTTTCCCACAAAGTAGTTCTTCTCAAAGAGAAAAATCTTAAAAGTATATAGAATCAAGACTATCTGCATTCTGAAGTTCAGGAAGAAAGGATAGACACAAAGCTTGTTTTAGAAGATTATTATGAATGGAACCGTTTGCAAAATTCAACTCTGATCACAATACTCTACAAGTTGTGATTGTGGATTTGAAGCCAGACTGGTACTGGAGTTTGAATCCAGAGATGGATAATAAAGTCTTAAACTAATCATGAGAGATGGGTACCTGGCACATTATTAGGAAAATCACAGACATCGTGCTGTTGGCTACAGGAACTGGGATGGTTTAACAATAGGGTATTTTGACTCAAGATCAAAGACCTGCATCACTGGATCTGTTGTAAAGCATTATGAATTCAGATGTGGAGAGAGCAGGCCTTTCAGAAACCCTAATCTGTTTCTGTGCTAGAACATCGCTTTCTGTTCCTCAGAATTGCTTGCCCCTCCCTGATGCCAGCATAAAAGGAAAAGAATGACACTGATTATTTTATCCCACCAGCCACAAGGCATAATCCTTATGCTTTGATAAAGAAAGGAGCTGGTGAAAGGTTAAATAAAGGTTAGTTGACGGAAGATGAGGAGGAAAGAGCAGGAAATGAGAGATGAAAGGCTGGTGGGGGGAGGCAAGAGGATAAAGACACAAAAGGAGAAAGGAAGAGATATAGAAAGAGAGGGGAAAGGCCATCAGCAATAACTGCTGTTAGCACACAGAATTGTCTTGATGAAATAAGCACGATCAGGAGGTCACCACAACCTGTCTTTTTAAATTGCTCATTACAATTTTACTAGGCAAGCATTGCACAGAGGGCCCTGCCCGTTTCTCCAGCCTTTTCCCTCAATATCTGCTCAGCAAATGCCTCTGAGACCAGCTCTTGCTAATTTCCTTAAAGACACGCGAGCTGGTAATTCTGGGAAGCACAGATAGTCGGGAATAACAAATACAACCAAAATTAGATTAAAATAACCTGCTGATAAACAAATTACTCACCCAAAATACATATTGGATTAGGCGTGGTGAGAGTCGGGATCCCTATAATCACATCGCCACCGTGTGGCTACTGGTCCATCACGTCCCCTCCAGCCTGCTCACCCCAGGTATGTGCTTGCCTGTGCTTAGATAGCAGGGGTCCAGTTTTATTCCACTCCCCCAAGACTGGGAATGGTTTTCCTGTTTTTTTCCAGGGTGGTGAGTTCACTAGAAGCAATAGAGGCCATGGGACTTGGAGGGCAATCCGCACCTCCTAGCACTGTTCAAGCAAGTTCCAGCTGGGGTTTGTCCCCTCCACACCTCAGGACTGCTTAGTGATGAGCTCCCAGACTCTCACCATGTGACAATCACTACACACAGGGGAACAGCATAACAAGGTCACACTCTTCTTGCACTGGGTTTTCAAGCATTTCTTCCCTGCTGTGAATGAAGCACAAGTTTGTAGTGTCCCATCACTTATTTCTTTGGACAATCTTAAACTTTCCCCTCTGAAACGCAACAGCAACAATTTCCCAGGTACAGATTGAGTGGTAATTTTTTCTTACACCAATGTCTTTTTTCCAGGCATATCTTGCCTCTTGCAGTTATGCACCTGTTAAATGAGCATTTAGCATCAGCTTCTGTTAGGAAAAAGAAGCCAAACAGTTTCTAGCCAGCCTCTGGCTCTGCAGGTGGACAAAGTCTCAAGTAGAGCTTATGGAAGCCTGAGGAGATGAAGATGGATGCTCCTGAATCCATCAGGGAGACACACTGCCATCTGCCTGCTCCCTTAAAAACTACCGTGTGCTTTGCAATTGCAGCTCTGCTAAAAGCAAGAGGGACACTGACCCTCCAACACAGCTCTGTGTACAACCATAATCCCCCTAATCACTTTGGGCTGAAGCACTCAAGGATAGCACAGCCCTACAGGGATACCCTCAAGAATGGCCATGTTCTTGTCCTATCCGTCTTACAGCCTTCAGCCCCAGCAAAATACAATCTCCCCACCATTTCCCAGCAAGTAGGTCGCTGCAAGTTTCCAAAAAAAGCTCACAATAATCAATCTACCAATTCACTCTGTAGCACTTTCCAGTATTCCTGCTTCTCCTTCACTTTGTGTGCCATCTAAAATATACTAAAAAGAGCTTCTCAGCTTTGCTGTATACAACTCTATCCCCTTTTTTCATAAGCAATTTTCAAGTGCTATAGCATTCACCAGATTTGACTTTTAACTTTCCAAGAAACCCTGCACCATCCAAATGCTCTAAGGTCATGGCCACAAATAAGTTAATTGTGACTAAGCAACTGTCCTGGGGCAATCCTGAAAAAGAATTCACTGCTTTTCCAAGCATGGTGAATTTAGCTCAAAGAACCAGAGCTATTTCTCACATCTCCTGACCCACACCTCCCAAAAGACACAACTTGCTCATTTGTATGCAGATACCAGAGCAGTCTACTCCAAAAGCCTGGAGCTTCTCATGTCCTGAACCACTGAACAAGGAGAAAACTAAAAGACATTTTCTTGGCCACTCAGTATCAGACTGCAGAAAGCATCCAAATACACAGTTCAGGCTGACTGGTGGTCTGTAGTGTTCTATTTGGTTGCACAGTATCAGAACCATTTCCCAAATTCTAGTCCCACTGCTTTAAAAAAAATCAGCTGAAAATAGATGATGTGTTACCCTAAAATCAGTTTACCATTCGCAACCAAAGAACACTGCTGTTGTTTGTGTCCTTTTCTCCCTTTCCATGGAAACAGCAACTAACTGGGAAGGGTGTCACAAAATGACTTAGTCACCTGACTCGGTCAAGGTCTGCAACACCCCCGACCAGCTGGTGCAAATGTTAAGCACAGCCTCTCACAGCAGGGCTGTACCCCAGCAATCACCATCTCTCTGCCCTGCCTGCACATTGTCAGACCTGACAAACTTACAAGGGAGAATAAGGTTATCTGTTTTGGACAACAGAAGTTTTCCAAGTCTCTGCCCACATCGTTGTAACTGGGCAAGTACAGTGGTACAACAGCACCACAGGACAGAGAGATCCTGGCCCCACTCTCCTGTGATGCTGGATCAGAGCAATAAGGGTTTTTCACTGGCTGGAGAAGTTGCCCATTTCTCCCACTGTACCATGCCCCGGACAACCACTGCTTCCTAAATACTCACAATAAGGTCTGGTCTGGCTGCCTTGTCAGATTGCTCCCCGGCACATAGGGTACCATCTCCCACAGAGCTGGAGCTCCAGGAATCATAACTCACATAGGAAACTACTGGACTACTGTCTCTTTCCTTTGTATTTCTCTTTGGGACTGAGGGAAGAGGCAATACCAAGGGAGAATGTAGTTCAACAGGATCATTCTGTCTAGCAGCACAGCACAGAAAGTCAGAAAGAATATGAAGAAAAAAGCTTACTTGATTTCAGTAGAGCTGCCAGAGCCCCAGTGGCTGCCCTGGGGAAAGAAGAGAGATAGAGAAATAATGTCAATTTATTCGATAATTTTTGTAACCTTCATCTTCACAGTCTTCTGGGCCAGGCTTCCCAGATGGTCTAAGCCAACAGCTTATGATGGACTTTGACAGAACTGCAATGTTTTACACCAATACAGTATCCAGTCTCTGGAGCTGACTCAGTTATTCTAAAAGACCATTAGCCCTCCAGCTTTACTGTAGTGCTGATTTGTAATGACCATTAAAATTTAAAGCAACACCCACACATCCAGAGTAATCTAACAAGTCTTTAAACTACTGCCCCAAAGCTTTTTCTTTGTACCAGAGACTCAGCACGTGCCCACTCTAGAACAAGTGCATCAGCAGATGATAACTTTTATATCAAGCTGGGATATCAATGTCAGTGTTTCCAGCCAAATCCCACTCCTTTTTCTATTTTCCCAAAACAAGCTTCACCCTGTCCTCCCTCCCAGCTTTAACTGAAAACAAAATTGAATTTCTTTTAATTGAAAAAATGTCTTTGATTGCAGGGGTATGTCAAGGGGCCCACACACTTTCTGTGTCATTTCAATGTACAGGTAAGCAAATTAACCTGCCTGAGCCAGCACAGCACTGGTTTGTTTGGGAGCTGGTCATTAACATTTCAGTTTGAAAAGCTGAACTGAGATATCATTGCTCCAAACATCTGGAGGCAAGTTCCTTCCTCATGTGGTAAAATCTCCATCCCAATATCACCACAGAAAAACTTTCTTTTCCAGTCATGTTCTGCTGGAGCAAGAGGATCTGTGTTCTAACCTGGCTTACTGCTGTGAAGTTTCAAGTGCCCAGAGCCGATTAAATAAATACAGCTACAAAAACCTCCATGCCCAAGGATTCCTTAAAATGTAATCTCTTTACAAACCAATCCCCAAATAAAATCATATTAACTTCCATACTGAGCCAATTATCATTCTGCAGCAAATAAATAAATATTTTTTTGTCATCAAGCTGCCGTTCATTGTGTGTACTAACAGCAGCTGAGACTAAAAGATTCAAGAGAGCTGGTTGTTGCTGATGTTGGGTCAACATCTCTATCTAAAGTCATTCTTTCATTATGAATCTGTCAGAGTTCAACAACAGCTTTACAAACTGCAAAGGAAATGCACACAAATACAGACAGAATAGGAAATCAGTAGCTAAAAATCTCACCAGTGGAAGCAGAGTCATACTTTCACTGCTTCTTCAGCTCCACCTAAGCAGTAATCATTCAGCTAATGGGAGGAATACTGTCATCCACCAGCTATTCAGCTTGCTCAGAAAAGAGATACTCAGTTTAAAGTCTGGGACAAAATAAACAACTCAAAGCAAGTTAAAATTCCACCTAGACCATCTCCCAAAGCTCACACTCCAGTATGTGTCTTGTAAAAAGAGGCTGCATTAACATACCTACATTTTACAGGCTTAATGTGATGTCTCATTCACATGGCAGAACATCAGAGCAACGAAGGAAGACCAGAGTATCTCTTGCTCAGAGCAGAAGACTTCTCAGTATTTCCTCTAGGCATCTGCTTTATTTTGCATGTGCTTATGAGCATTGCTAAGAGTTTCAGTAGAGCTCCACCACTGTCATAAAGTCAACACTGCCAGGAATCCTCCCATCAGCCAATAAATCAGCAAATCTGGATCCTCCAATCCTTTTGGGGTGGTCTGTGAATCACACTGTATACAGACAAGTTCATTCATCCTTAGAGGATCTTAGAACTCCCAGGCCATGTTCTCAGACAGTGTAATCTCCAATTCCTACTATCTTTGAGTCCAAAGTTTCCCCAGTTCCTCACCACACTTGCCCCAGAAGACCTAAACTCTTCCTGGCCATACCAAAGTTGATCCTTCAATGGCCTTAAGCACTCCTGGTCACTTCTTTTCTCTGGGCTTTGAAGGAGCTGATCTACTCTAAGTCAAGGGATAAGAGCTACTCGTGGGTTTGATGTGACCTGGTAGAACAGGTGTGCAACTTGTAAAGCTGAGAAACCCAAAACTATCATAAAAATGTAAGTAAATCCACGTAGAGGGTCTGTGGGGTGGAAAATTCAGGCATGTCCTGAAAAAAAATTTAAAAAATTAAAGGTGATGTTGCCCATCACCTCTCCACAGAAACAGAAATTTTCATGATCACCATCTGCTTCTGAAGTGACATTACAGACCTGCAGCTGCAGCTAAATGGATTTCCCACATCCCAAGCTAACAGCTTAAACACATCCTCCTATCAGACCATGCCTGTACATAGTACTGCAATAAAATAAAGCAGAACCACACTGGCATGTTTCATCTCTTCAGGTACTGCAATCCATCACAAGGGGTTTGGCATAGGCAGGATGAAGCATTCTGCAGGTCCTACAGCACCTGCTCTACTGTTAGTCATAAGTGCAGACCCAATAGGCTGACCTCAGTGATATGCATTGCTTTAGAACAGATTTTAAAAGAAAAAATAAAAGTCATTAGGGTAAACTGAAAAACAGATAAAACAGATTTAAGGGATAAAATAGACTTATAAAGAGTAGATCAAGCCTGCCTAACTTGGTATCTTTCTCTGATAAGATAACATATTTTTTTCTAGACAAGGGAGATGTGGTAGATCTAATTTATCTGTACTTCAATAAAGCATTTGATATGGTGCCACAGTGAAAATTGTTAGGCCAGCTGGAGAACATTCTTAGTGTAAGAATTACAACATGGGCAAGGAACTGGTTAAAGAGGCAATGACAGGAGTTGTGCTGAAAGAGGAATTATTAGTCTAGAGGGAAGTTATGTGTGGAAGTCCTCAAGGATCTTTTGAGACTGATCTTATTTCATCTTTTCATTAATGACCTTGGCACAAAAAGTCAGAGTATACTAACAAAATCTGCTGACCGTGTGAAGTCAGGAGCTGCTGCCAATAGCAGGGAGTTCAGAATATCTTTCAGGAGTAACAAGATGTTCTTGAATTCTGAAGCAATAGAAATGTGATGAAATGTAATAGTCAAAGTGCAAGGTTAAGCATTTAGGGTTTAATAAGAATTACTGTTATGAGCAGGGGGCTCATAATTTGGAAATGGGTAGAAGGACAACCTGGATATATGAGCCCATTAAAGGATGAGGACAAGCATGACCAGAAGGGTGACAACCATGAAAAGAACAGATCAGGTCTCAGGACAGCCACTGCCAGTGGAGAAGGAGAAGCATGAATGTTCTCATACAAGGCTTCGCCTGAGCAGCTGTGTGCAGCACTCAGAAGGAACCGTGCAGAAACGTGCCAAGGAAATCATTGTGGTAACGGAGATGTAACTCATGAGGAAGTTTAAAGATCGCAGTTTAGTCACCTTAGCAAAATTATAGTCAAGAGACAACTGGATTTTCCTCCACAGACACAGTGGGTGGTGGAGAAGTAAACACTGAGGAAGACAGAGAGGAGACATAGGCTGAAGAACAAATTTGGCATAAGGACGAATGGATATAAAATGGCCATGAATACTTTCAACTGGAAATGAAAGGATGGGTTTTAAGCACTGGAAAATGAAGGTCTGAAATATCCTCTTGGCAACAATGGGACAAACAACCTAATGACTTTGAAAAGACAGTCTGGATTACTTATAATGAGACTGCTAGGCCCCATTGCCAATGAGGAAAGGGTCTGAAAAAAGTGACCCAGGAATGACTGTAGTTCTATATCCCTACATTTTAACCATAGATATAATGGCAGTGAAATAAGAAACAGGAATTCCAAGTGCAAAGTTAATTAGATAGCCCAGAAAACAGCAGCTGCACCAGCTTAAGCTGAAAGTCTAAACAGTCCAGTGTCCTGTGGCCAACAGTGACCGAGGAGGTCTTGTGTACAAGACCACAGCAGAAATGATATGTGTACAAGACCACAGTGCTAGAACTTGCAGAACAGACTCAAACTCCAGCAAGTCACAGTCCAGTGATACCATAAACTAGCAATGGTACCTCTGGGAGAGGTTTTAGGTCTTAGTTGGTTTTTCTTCCAAATATTTGCCTGGAAACTTTTAAACTTACGCAAATTCTTAGCATTCATAATTATCCTGGGAAAGGAGTTTGTACCTACACTGTGTAGAGACTTAGCTACCTGCATTTGTTTTAAGTTTGGACTTTCAATCAGCATTGTCAGTTACACATTAAGCCAGCTGTCAGCAAGTATCCCCAGATTATTACCTACTGTTGATGCTGAATTAATTCAAACATACAAAACACCATATGGGAAACAAATAGTAAGTCATAGGAGAGGATGAAAAATAGGTTTACACTGAAAGAAGCAGCAAGACCATTGAAGCATTAATAGGTTTATAGCAAACCAGGCAAATGGTGTTTGTAATAATATCAGCACCCCTTAGCACCATATGGCAAACCAACAGCATCTTTGCTGGCATCAGAAGATATAATGAGATGAGTAAGCCTGGGACAGGAAGACAGAGACAGGAGTTCATAAATTGTGCACAAGAGCAAGGATGGGGTGGGGGGAAGATGGGAACACGAGGAAAAGTTTAAGAGCACAAGAAAGATGACTTGATGAGCCATATGCCAGACCAGAGAATTTGATAGCATGCCCAGTGCAAATCTCTGCATTTGTCTCGAGAAGGAATGGAGGGGAGACAGAGGGGATGGGGGGGATTAAATCATTAAAAAACCTGCCAAATCTGTCCAGATGTCTTCCTCTGATTTTCTGTGGTAATAGGTTAGCAAAATCTAAGCTGTTTTGTCAAGTCCTATGTCTCAAAGGAGACTCACTTATATATAAAAAAAAAAAAAAAAAGAATTATGTATAAATAAAGTTACTCTGTCTTATAAGGCATAATAATAAATGCTGCTCCATAATCAGAAAACATTAAAAACTCCCTGTAGTAGCAGTCGAGACAGTCACTCTGAAGAATGGAAATCTTTGAAGTGTTTCCAAGTCAGCAGCTTGGATATCTGGGCAGGAGTACAACTAGCAGACAGATAGACAAATGCAACTTCCAGATCCTGTGCTTAGGAACCAGCAGCAACAACAAAGAAAAACTCCATGTCCCAAGCCAAAGCACAATTGGATTAGCCAGTAAAACCAGGCTGTTAAAAAGCCTGGACAAAGGAGTCCTATGCCTAGGTCACCCTGTTGGATCCGAGCTGCCAGGACATTTTCTGCTGGAAATCACTGCAGACAGAGGAGCCTGAAAGCCAGAATCTGTTTGGTTTTCTTCTGCTCCCCAATCTCAGCTCACAGGTTGTAGCACAAGGCAGTATGATGGACAATGATGTGCCTCTGTTTCTGTCTCTCTTGAAGATAAAAGAAGGACTCCTGAAAATGAAAAACCTCACTACAGAAGAAATGCATGGTTGACTACATGAAAGGATTTTAAGATTCATAGGACACAGGGTGCTCCCATGTTCAGGACTAGCATGGATCTATGGATAGGGAACAGAAGTGCCAAAAACTGAACAAAGAAATGAACCAAAAGGGCTCTACAGATCAGTCCCCAAGTAATTGAATCATCCTTCCTTCTCCTGCAAAATTGTGTCTTCTACATGCTAAAACACAGAACACCCTCTTCAAATTATTGAATGAAAGCTAATGACTTGGTGCTTCGTTAAATACCTCTTCAGCCTGATGCCTGATCTAATTCCTTAAAGCAATCACACCTGGATGATAAAGACACAGACCACTATTTTTACAGAAATGTAATGTATGGTACTCAGCTTCTTTTGCCCTTCAACCTGCTATTTCACATATACTTACTTGTTGCTGTCATGTTTATTTATTCCAAAAGAAACATGGGGCAGGGACCCTGCAATTTATATTTGTACAGCATCTAGCACAGTGGAACCCTGAATCAGGGCTCAAGGCATCACAGCTTACAGGCTTAAAGCCCCCAAGCTTCCACAGCCCCTGTCTCTGGGAGGAATTAAGTGTCCTTGAGTGTGCACATTATCTGGCTGCACTTTACCTCCAACCCCATGGGACTTGTACTTAACTACCAGAGTTTATACAGTCACAGAGCCACTCGCTCTAAATTTCACATTCACGTTCAACAACTGAGAGACATTTAGAAATAACACGTAGGCACCACGGCAATGGGTGCTTTATAAATCCTACCAGAAAGCAGATCTCATCTGAGGCAGATGCCTTGAATGGTCATTTCCCTCATGGCCCAGAAATGCAGATCTTAAATACGCAGGCACTTGCACAGTGATTTGTTTTAAAGACTTAAAACCAGCAGCTTCACAAGTCTTAGAAATACGGGTGGGCAAAAGCTGCTTATGCTGCCAGCATCTTCATGGCACTGCTAGTCTAGGACTTATACAAAACCACCCATCACCATGCCCACTTTAATTCCAGCTTGTTAGCTAGGCATTAAAACTTACACTAAAGGCAGTTTGCTTTCAGTCTGCAATGTCCCACACACTGCCAACAGGTGGAGTTCAGAAATCCAGCTGTTGTACACAGATGTGCTTTCAGTGTAATGCTGAAGGAAAGGGAATAAAAATCACACACTCCTTCTACTGGATTCTTCAAGTCCAGTGACCAGCATCTGTCAGTTCCCAGGTTCAGTTCAAAGCCTTCAATGTAGCATCTTCCAAACTTTGCTGCCTGCCCTGGAGCCTGCTAGGTTAAAATCAGTGAAAAGGTATAACTTTCCAGCCTCTTTCATCTCTGCCTCCTAGAAAGAAGAGTGACTCCAGGCTTATCCTCCAGGCATCCTTACAAGTATCCTTCTTTCTCTTGGGTACAAAAAATACAGAAGGAGAGACAGTTTTATCCTAAAAAGTCAACCTATTCTTTACAGCTCTAAATTAAATTAGCTTCATAGTAACACAGAAGAACAAGGAACATGAAATACATTCAAATCCTTGCCAAAAAAATGCCCAGGCATTTCTTACAGCACAGTGCAGAGCTGGCACTGCCTCCCCAGGCAGAAGCTATACCTCAGAAGATTATGTCAGCTCCCTCTCTAAGGTCAGATGTCACCAATATGGCTGAGGCAGGCTGTGACAGCTTGTCATTCACGTCAAGATGAAGGGGCTGGAAGGATCAAAATCAGACAGGATTCTTAAACAATTCATCACCCAGGCAGTTCCAGGTTGACAGTGTGAGAATCCAGGTCTCCCACCCAAGGGAAACATGTAGGGGAACTGGGAAAGGGGCTGAATGCTATTCTTGATTGATTAAGAGTGGTGAGGACACTCAAGGCCACATCTGCTAACAAGCACCAGCAGAGCTCTACAGATCACCTCATACGCAGTTAAAGTGTGTCAGTGAATGAGGTTAAATCCCCTTTGTTTCCCTGGGCAGCTGTGTTCCACTCCCAACCCAGTTACTACTCAGTTCAGAAAGAGCCTGGTGGTCTGTTGGCTCACTCCTTAGCTGTAATTTTTTCTGTAGCCCATCAGTTCTCCATTCCCAGCAGCTTTTGCTCTGGAGACCACAGGATTGACATGAATGTTGTGCTCACGGGAGAGCACGTACTCCAAGCATGGGGGAAGAGACCCAGCCCCACTTTGTTCAGCTTCAAATTTTCTGAATGCTGTGTACACCCAGAGTAAGGGCAGGGAGAGGGACACAACACATATACCCTACTTAGGGCATGATGAAGTCAAGTGGCACTTTTTGGTGACATACCAGGGAACCCTGGGCTCAAATCTCAGCAGGGCAACTGTGACTTCTTTCATTAAGAATAATTGAACTGCAGGTGCTTTGCCATTGGGGAGTCTGTGATGGTGAACTATAAAGGGAAGGTAGAGCTTGGAGGTACCCAGGAGTTTATGATGCCAGAAAATAACCCTGCACATATACCGCATTGCTTGCAAACCTCTGCAAGATTTTTATTTTATGGATACTATCAGTTATTGGCAGCGAAATACTTAAGGGCAGCTTCTGTTACTGACAGTCCAGGCAGTGAGGTATCTAACATGTCACTGCTTGTGCCCAGAGCTATTTGAGAGCATAAAAGGGAGGCTGGTTTCAAAGTAATCAAGGCTAAGAGCTGTAGTTCTCCTTGACTACTAGTTAGTACAAACCCTCTCTAAGGCAGCAGTAATCTCAGGGTACAACATCTTTAAAAAGCACTTCGTAATGAAAGGTGTTCTTGAGCTGTGAAGCAGAGGTGTTTGAAACAGCCACCTTTTCTGCAGGGCTGCTGCAACGGATGGAAAGAAAGCAGCCATTCCTACAGCTTCTCTGCTTAGAATTTTGAGGTTTGTTTTGTTTGAGGTTTTTTGTTTGGTTTGTCTTTCTAACCAAAGAAATAAACATCTTTCAGAGAAGCTAATTTAAAAAATGTGTACAGTAGAAGAAACTTGAAAAGTACATGAAATATGAAGCTGAAGGACTGAGAAAGCACCATCTTCCTTGATCTCTTCCAAGAAAGAAGGCTGACTTGTGTGTCAGACTTTTCTTTAAGCAAAAGTCAGATGTTTCAGAATAAAAGAAGGAATGACTTATATTGAACACAAGATGAAAAACTGTGTTTGTTCTTTTTAATCTAATGGTACCGTTTCCATATTACAAGGCTCTAGAAATAGATCCATCAGTTTGTGTTTATATCGCACTTCGCTTCCCCCCGGTCCTATTCAGATGAAGCACATCCATAAAGTCCAGCCAAAGAAACTCGAAGTTTAAAATCTCTAGGGAAGATGTTTTTTTTTAATATGCCAGAGCAAGAAGCTGCGTCATGCAAGTGTAGCTGCTGGAATTGTTCTCCCCGTGCTGCGTGACAAGGTTCAACTTGGGTGGCTGTGAACTGGCAATAATGTCATAACATAACCCTACAGCCCCACTCAGCCCTGCTCTCGGTGAGTGTGCAGCTACAGCCTGTGGTACAAAGGCCGTGGTTTGAATGTGGGAGCAGTTCTTTGCCCATCAGCTGCAGTTCTGACAGCAGTGTTACACCCCCATCTGCAGCAGGGAGCAAGTGCAAAAAGATATCAGTGCAATTAATCTTCTTGCATGCAACACATTTATCAATCCCCATGTGCTTCCCAAGGAGGTAAACATCATTTCCCCTGTTATGCACACAGGTCAGGCAGTTTCTATATATTACTCTTACCTAAATCCCAAAGGATGGTGTTCAGAGTTAGAGCTGCCTGAAAAGCTCATATGCAAGTTGAATTTCAACAAAATATGCAGAAGAAAATATGCAGACTCTGTCAACAATTTTTTTCCTGGTTTCCGTCTATTCCCACTTTTCAACCTTTCTAATGATTGTGCTCCTTCAACACATACATACATAGCCTTTCAACAGGGAATTTAGTGTGAATTGGGCGGAAGATGCTTGTAAATACTGGAGTATTCATTTGTATGCCATGTGTGCACACAATACTGAGCTTAATTGGTACTATTAAATCAGTCTCAAATTGAGAACAATGCATAAACATGCTTGAGAAATGCAAAGCAACATTCTCTTACAGATTCACAATAGACATCTTGATATGAATTTAAAAGGCATTTTTATGTCTAAACGTGCAGGTAGCACTCAGCAGGATTTTTCAAAGCTCTTTTGTATACTGAGGTCAGAACTGCCTTTTAACAGTACAAGTTAATCCATTAACCTGCTGAGAGGTTTTCTGTTATGGTTACATTCCCTTTCATCTTTGCACACCTAAATATCTCTGAAAATCTCAACATTCTTTCAGAAAACTTAGGTCTCACCTGAGTCCCTTCAGTCAATAGCAATAGCCAGTTTTTAATCTGTCTTTTATGCTAAACAAATGCCCATTTTACCCACCATGTGTTGTTGAAACAGAAGGTTGCAAAACACATGAAGAATGTCATTAGAAAGGTACAGTAGTGACTAGTTTTGCCACAGGAAAATATAGTAAGCATGAAGTCTTTGGGAAAATAAATGTTGCAATTGCAGAGCAGGGAGAAAAGCTTATTAATTTCCCTGGGATTTTCAATAAAGGTTTAGCAGGAAAAAGCCATCTTGCTCTTCAATTCCCTCTGCAATTCTGTGGTTTCTGGGGAGATGAGGGGGGAATGGGGATACTGCTGCATTGTGTAATATATATTGAGATATATCTCTGCAGGAAAAAGAGCCAAGGTGTGAAAAGCAGACAGTTTTCACACTGCCCTGCAGCAGCTTTCTGGACATAAGACCTCCAGGCTGCCATAGGGAAGGCAACAGAGTCGTCTGAGGATGTGTGATCAGATTCACACAAAACGAGATAGATGCTGCAAAGGAGGATGCATCTTCTGCAGAAGCTGTCCCTGCAAGCAGGCTGAACCACCACCTCCAACAGCAGCAGAGGCACCACCATCCCAACACCCGCTGTGAATATGTCCTTGTCCTGTCCTCATATCCACAGCTCAGGCAGAAGTAGGACATCTTACTGCAGGAAAGGAAACCTGCAGACTGCAGGTCAGAAATGAGGCTCTCTGCAACCACAGCGCCTCAAGATATCTAGCATTTCAAAGAACAACAGCATATATAAGACAGAAATGGGAATGGCATAGGCAGGGTCCTGAGAAATAATGAGATGTTTATTTATTTCACCAGTATGCACAAGAGTCAGAGAAATAGCTCTATATGCTAGATCACCCATGTTGCCTTCAACACAGCACTTTGCCCAGCTGGTGACTGAGGTTCAACATGCAGGATACATTCAGACTTTGTGAGGATGCAGGAAGACTGCA
Source organism: Manacus vitellinus (assembly GCF_001715985.3). Lineage (NCBI taxonomy): Eukaryota > Metazoa > Chordata > Aves > Passeriformes > Pipridae > Manacus > Manacus vitellinus. The sequence continues at coordinate 7,171,061 of NW_021939189.1, read as the reverse complement.
ATGCCAGGGGAAGCCAAAACACAGCCTTGGCTTTCATCCCCACATTTTCAAGCAAGGAGATTTGGACACACCACTCTCAGTTGCAACACAGGTCACTACACCACCATGGAGAGCGTAAGGCTGGTTGTAAAGCAGCATCTGGCTGCTGTGGTTGATCCAGCCAGCCACAGACTTATGAATTTGTTCAGTTGCACATGTATAATTCCTTATTAAGCAATAATCTGGTCACATCTTAGTGCTGGTGCCTGTTCTTCAAAACATTTAGCCAGAGGATTTAAAAGGAAGCGAAAGTCAATAAATGTCACAATGCAGCAAGTACTGGGTCAAATTCTCTTGATATTTGCTGTTTGAAAGCTGCAATGTCACACTGGCATAACTGCAGGGGCTTTTTGAAGCAGTAATTTGCAGAAGCTTAAGTAATAAAAGTTAGGGGTTTGTTTTCCTCTCTCCTTCCATTGGAAAGTTTCCATCTGATATATTCAAGCCAAATTCTGGGATCTGAAAACAGACAATATCAAAGCCAAGGCTGGGAGAACTTCATTTGTATATACAGGAATGAAGTAATAGGGATAAATAATTAAAACACAGTAAAAATTCTGAGCATTACTTGGATGTTTCTGCCACGTGCCCTTGTTTTTTTCTGCACAGTAAAATCTGGAAGGTGGTGAAAGCTGGAATAACCATAGATATGTGTGATTTAAAGCAACAGTGAAAAATAAGGAGGAAATTAAGCTTTTGAGTAGACAGTGAGAACTGTTGTGCCATTGCAATGTATGCCCTATGGTCCACACAACGTCCAGACTGGATCCCTTTAACACAGGATGGGAAGAAACACATGGAGTAGATGTGCCAAAGATATGGGATGGTTGTCTCTTTTGTGTTCTGCAATAATCTGGCTTTTGCTGAGCCTGACAGCAAAATCTCTGTCTCAGAGGCATGACCTTTCCAAGGTTTACACTTCAGGGGGAGTTTCCATTCCCAGGCCCAGAGCTGCAGCCATATTGGGAATCAGCAGCCCTGTTCTTCCTCACCAGTCACTTCCTCAAGTTTTCAGGTTCTCTCCTTCATGTTCCAAGCCCTGTCTCCAAACACATCCCACAGCAGCTCAACTCTGGGTTTATTTACAGATTTTACTGGCATTGCTGCCATTCCAAGTGTTGCCCTGCAGATAAAGAGATCGAGAAGAGCCCTGCCAGTGTTAGTGAGCCAGAGCCCTGTGCAGCAGAGCCTTGTGGCACTGCTGTTACAAAACCTCCTCTCCCCAAAAACTCATTTCATCTGCACTTGGTAAATACTCTAGTATTTATTTTATCTCTTTTATTCTCTATAATCAGTGTTTGATACCTACTCAAAAGAGCCTGAAAGACTGTGAAGGCTTTGGAGATCTCTCTCTCTCCCGTTGGAAATGAGTCTCTTGTGTTGTCTCTGTATCTCTAAAACCAGCTACCCTGCTGCTGCTACAGCTGGTGTGGCTCCAACAGTGCTATCAGGACGGGGAATCCTACTGCAGAAAGGCTGTTGCTAAGGGCTTTGACACTGTGTCATTTAACTCTGCTCAGGGCAGGTCTAATCACTGCTGTGCTTTAAAACCACTGATAGTTCTAGAGACTGGCTTACACTCCACCTGCCAGCATTGCCAGCACTGGTGGAGATGGAAAAAAGCCTCAGCAATCACAGGAAATTCTTAGGGCTGCTTTCCTTGTAGGGACAGCATGGTACAAAGTGCTGCTGTAGAAGCTCTGCACTACTGTTTCCTTTCATTGTTTTTTTCCAAATTTTCCTTGTCTACTTTCGGACCAAAAGCTTTTCTGAGGAGGATTTCATAGCTGCTTTCTGCCCCCTTCATAAGGGGAACAGGCTTCTGGGTGGGAGGAGAAATGGCAATAAACCAAGTCAAAGCCAAAGGAGAAGAGATTCCTGGGCTCTCACACGTGCTGACACTCAAGTGAGTGCCCTCAGCTTTATCTGCTCACTCTCTGGCCTCTATCAGAGATTCACGTCATTACCCAACTCAATGATTTCCAAGGGGGGATTCTTTCATTGTCTCCTTGATACAGGAAAACAAATGCAGGCAAACAGGAAGGCTGGGCACCTGTTCATCACCTCTCCAAGCACATTCAGACAGACTTTGCTAGAAATACCTTTCTGCCAGTCCTCCAGGGCTGCTGGGCTGATGCTTCTTGAAAGCCTTGGCACTTAACATCCACCTCAAACATGTTTACAAGGTCACATAACCATGTTGCTCAATCCTCTCCTCACTCTGCCAGCTCCACATTCACTCCACAGGCCACTTCAACTGCATCCTGCCTGAGCATAAAACCTCTTACAAATTCACTACTGCTTTTCTCTCCCCTTTCTCATTTCCCTTCCTGTCTATCTCTGTCCTTACTGAATGCCTCAGACAGAACTGACTGTACCCTCACTACCTTTAGTAAGGCTAAGAAATATGAGAAATGTGAGGGTTTAGGTGTATGCACTGAGCATATGAAAAGTCTGATCTCAGGTGACTTGCCCACAGTAACACACCATGTCTCAGATTAGCATTTCAGACATGAAAGATCTTTTGTCTCCTACCATCATACTTTTTGCCTTCTTTACTTTTATAGCCCCACCACCACCAGTGCAAAACTTCTCTCTACGCCTCCAGATCAGAAGCAGCTTACACACTCCTCATCCCACAGATAACCCTCCAGCTTCCAGAAGGCATGCCAAACCCTTGATTTCTTCATAAATTATGAAATATTTTGTAATCCTTCTAACTCTGTTTTAATTTCTTTAAATTTTAATTAATTCCACTCTGTTCTTCCTGCACTGCATTTAGTCTTGAGTTAACCTTCTATGGGGGACTATCATATCCAGCTGCAAAAAAACATTATTAACATTAATAATTCATTTAACTATGAGAAACACTCAGAGATGCAACTGATGTATGAAATCAAGTCACACTTCCCATTTGGGTGCGACTGACAGTAGTTTCCAGGGCTATGTGGGATATACCCCTCAGAGAGGTTCTAAAAGGCAGTGACATTGCAATGCAGTGAGGCACTCAAGCGTTAGCTTTAATCTAGAACAAAGACCGAGACTGAGACAGATACAGCAACATGAATAATACTCCCAGAGTGGATAATATGTCCTAAGATGCTTGGGTAGTCCACACTGGGGGCCCTGCTGCAAACCTTAGCAGTTGTTAGCACAATGAGGTAGATTAAAGCTCAGGCAGAGAGAATCTCCCCCCCAGCAAACTCAGAGCTGCCTGCAGTGTAGACATACCCAAAGCCATGATGTGAGGTCAGCCATGAACTGCATCTGCCATAGCCACTGGGTGTGAAAAGTCACGAACTTGAGAACAGCAGCGACTTGCCCTCATACCATCCTTCCAAATATAACCCACTAGCTCACCAAAGGGGAAGAAATAATGGGCAGGCAAAGAAAGGCCTTCAGTTGAAAGCATTGTTTCTCTTTCAAACTGTGACCTGAAATAGATGTAAAACATAAGCTGTAACTAAAAGAAAAAAGCAAACATCTCTTTCAAAATAATAGTCTTACTAAATGAGTTCCCCCCTTTCCATGACATATCAAGTTAAGCTTAGAAGTGGATTTCTCTTTATATAATGCTCATTCACCAATTTTTTCATGCCACATAGGCAGGTACATCTGTGGTAAAACTTCCCATACCAAAGGCTACCAAGAGATGGCACCAGGATTTCTGTGTGCCACTTGTTTGTCCAGACCTGTGGAATAACCTTGGTGGATGGTATTCCTCTCTGCCTCATCAATTCTTCATCTATTTTCAAATCTAACATGAAAGCATCTCTTTTTTCCTTGCCTCTACCTCTTAATTTTCCAATTTCTCCCATCTACTGCTATTAGCAGTACAATGCCAGTAAAATGTAATTCTGAAATGCAACTCTATTTGTTCTGCAAAGCAGCACTGAGATAGCATCAGTCTGAAATGAGATTTTGTAACTTATTATTAATATTAGAACAGGTCATTCTTTGAGAGAAATCACATAGACCGTAAAAAGAACAGAAGAGAAGGAACTGCATGAAACTGGGACACCTTTGGCTCCAAGATAATTTCTTCTATTACAATGGCTCATTGCATTAAATTTGCACAGTAGGGTTTATTTACCTATCTTAGTGACGCAACCATCCCTGCTTCATGTTATCTGAGATTTTAGTCAAGTTGAAGAGACACTTTTTTATAAAAAAATTTTCCAGACAACCCTCTTTCTTTTGTTGCTGGCATCATCTTGTTCAGCACGGTATTTACTAGTTTTATTTAGCAGGAATTCTAGGATAAATCCTATGAGACCAAGGCCAGATGAAAAGCATGTCATTTAGTTGTGACATAGCTCAACAGAAATATTTTGGCCCTTCCTGTAAATTTTCTACAGGGATCAAGTGAACTAAATAGTATCTGCTTATTCTCAAAGCATTGATTAATTCTGACCACATTCCAATAGAATCATGTGTTACTTTCCAATTAAATATCCAGACTGCTCAACATGATTAATGGCAAAACACAGACTAACAAGAGGCATTAAGAATTATCTACTTTTGATCTTCTATCAGGAGCCATTGCCAAATAAACAAAGAACCCATCACAGCAGCTTCCATATCAGGTTGCAAAGGAACCAATCACCATGTCAGTACATTGAGTTTCTTCTCTTTCTCAAAATACTGTCTGGCAATGGCCAGATATGTTGCATATTCTTTTTTAGCAGAGAGCAGCTAAAACTTTAGCCCAGTCCAGGGGATGGAATTGTAGTAAACGTACGTGGTGGTCTACCAGCAAGAAGTTATTCAGGATTAAGGATAGGGAAAATCTAACTGCCTGCTCTGGGGTTTAGAGTACATTTGTGGTTGGATCTCTTCCATGTGCCTCTCCATCATTCTTAACAGAAGAGATAAGTCTAGTGTTGGGGTCATCCCCACGACACGTCTCCTCTCTCTGTCTAAACCAGACATAGCCACTGTCATTCTGGTTTCTTCTGTCGGTTTTAAGGTCACAGGAGGTCACTTGTACAAGCATTTGTTGATGTGGCACCTTGGACACTTTTCAACACTGTGGGCTCAACACTTAGATTTTATCTTGCTTCAAAAGCACCAGTTTCAAGATGAGAAAACAGAATCCCAGTTGTATGCAAAAAAGTGTTCTAAAAAAGCAGAGCAATATATATGTTCCTTTATTCAAAGCCTAATTTGAAGCTACATACAGCCTGTTAACTTATATCTTCATAATTTCCAGGATATTTGTATTCTCCTTGGTCAATCTGGCATAATATCTGATTAAATATGGCTTTTAGCTTTAGATGTGCTCTCCTGATCACCCTGATATTTCTCTCTTCATTTGCATGAGTTCTGCTTTCTATACTCCAGTAAAAATCTTCCTTTCAGCTCACCCTGTGACAGAAGTATGTGGTACAGGAATCACTTCAAGACCATAGCAACCGTGCCATCATTATTCTTGCACGTTTCAGATTCACAGGTCATTCCACACCTCAAATCACTCCTGAGCCTTTATCAGCAAAGAAAAGATGCACAACTTGTGATATTCTCCTTCCTCCTGGGTTTTGAGCCCTGACACCAGTTGGAGAGGACACCATTTTCTGAATCTCTCTCAGCAACCATCTGCCTGACCCAGGCTTGAATACCCATCATGCTACTTCCAAGTTGCCCACTCCAGACTCATCCTCCACTTCACAGAGAAATAAACATTTTTAAGACACCTCACTTTCTGGAGGCAAACACTTGCCACAGGTGAAGAGAATTTGCTTCTTTTCCCTTTAGTATGTGAGGAATCCAGATATCCACCTCAGGTGGAATAGAGTTACACCGAAGGATTTCCTCCCTTTAATGAAAAGGGAGATTATCAGCAAGCCTCTGAGGAGCTGGGACTATCCAATAAGCACCAAACATAAGAAGAATTGTGATCAAATGTCAGAAGTGGTTAATGCTGGACATGAGCAAAGGCAGATAATTTCTGCATATCACATTTTCTAGTGAATTAATTTGGCGCCATTCCCAGACCTTTTTTATTCACTTTCCACTTTTAATTAAGTAGTCAAACTTTACTGGAACAGCCCAGTGTAGAAAGCCAAGTATTGTGAATACTCACAGAAAGAGTTTTTATTTCTGACAAATACTCACTCTTGTTGCAATCTCTCATACAAGGTTTATGTGAACAATTACCATGAGCCACTCTGCTCAGTATGATAAATAGATGTACTCATAGAGCTTTGAGAAATAAAGACATTTTAAAAGACTCTTCAAATTGCTTTAATAAAACTGCCCACCAATCTTTTAACAGAAGAAAAAGGAAACATAATGGAGGGAACGACACAGACACTTGTCATCCCACCATTTGCCATTTTCTAAAGCACAGGTCTTCCTCATATGAAAGGAGAATAAAACCTGGTTCTTTATTTTCAGCCACTTTGATACTTTATCTTCAACTTGAGGAGTCCTAGAAGAGCCTGCACATCACGTAGGCACAAACACACAGCCTCCAAAGCCATTGATGAGGATACCTAATACTTGACAACCTGGAGAACCATATGGAAGAGACCCAGATCCTGGTTGACTAGAGGACAAACTTCTTCCACTGTCACATTCCACATCCTACAACACATCCAAATATCTCTCAGAACAAGTAAGCTGGGAAAACAAGCAACAGTGTTGAAAGGGACACTGGAAAGCAGAAGGGTAGAAGCTATGGAACAAATGGGGAGTAATTAAGATGAAAGGTGAAAAGAGCAGTGACCATTGCACTGTGTGGGGCATCAGAGATGCTACATTAGAGAAGGTGTTGATGGAGTGAAGATTTGAGCGTCCCACACACACTCATATCAGATATCCCAGCTACTGACATAAACAGAGCTGAAACAGAACATCATCTGGTTTTATTTTAAACTGTCCCTGTAAAAGGTATCAGAAAACCTTTTCCGCAGCACAGCATCATGAGAGAAGGGCAAGGCAGCCCTGAGTCTCTGACTCACTTGGATTTCATGGTGGTTAATTCAAGAGATCTCTATACCTCAGAGAGTTTTGTGGTGTTTTCCATGTAGCTTTTACCTCAGATATGGGTAGTTCTGGAAAGATCTACAATTATGGCACCAGCAACCTGAAGACCTCAAATGCCTAACTAAAGCCTATAAAGTCCATGAGTCACAGTCCCAGGGGAATCAGAGATACTTGGCATATACCCAGAGAAGGTCAATTGGAGCATGGGGAGACTATTTCTAAATAACCCAGAGCTTTGCCACTGGGAAAAATAAATAGAACTCTGTATCTAGTTTCCACATCTTAGCTGGCTAAATAAATAGCTCTCACAGGGCACTCTCCAGGGCAGATTCTTAAAGTGACCTTGGTCCTGCTGCTGCCCAGAACAGGGGAACACGAGTGTACCCACAAGAGAAGTGGTGCATTTTCAATGCTGCATTCCTGGCAGCTGATCAGAGAGCAAGAGTAATCTCAGCTCCCACAGTTGCCAGCTGTTCCTTCCCAGCAGAAAGGCAAACCATGGTGGCACATAGTTATGAAGTGGAGAGAAGGTATCAAGAGCAAATACAAAGTGAGGCTCAGAGGACTTCAGGGACGACACTGGAGTTTTCCTCTGTAGGCAGGTTATAGACTAGTGTTCTCTACGAGTTCCATACCAATACCAAAAAAGACGCAGATGTTTTTGTGAGCAACTACACCAAAATACCCCACTCCAGATTTCAGCACAGCCACAGCAACTATGGGAAGATCTGCACCAGTGTCAGATTGCCAGGAGCACACGCTGGGCTAGACAAAGCACATGACTCTTTTTATCCTTTCTCCCAATCTCAGAAAACCCACCTATAAGCTCCCTACCCCAGTCACTTCACAAATTTATGGCTAGAGCAACTCAAAACATAGAAGGACAATTTCACATGTACCCACCTCAATTTCTGATGAACTGTAAAGATGCTTGGGATTTTCATAGCATAGCTATCTGAGGCATTTCCTAAAACTGGGAAAGAAGACCTGTAGCCCACCCTACAGTCTATACTTCTAGTCTCAAGACCTAAATTCTTGTCAAAATCTCCTGGAGCCACTTTCCCCAGTGAGAGCAGTGCTCCCAAATGGACTGCAAGCAAGAACAATTTCTACTGAATAGTAAGAAATTGGTGTTGTAAACTGGGTTGCAAGTGTGAATTAAAACAAAACAGGTTTGTGTTGTTCTTCTGATGTGAAACAGACTGTCTCCACTCTGCCACTGACCTTCTCGGGCGCCCCCAGTTACAAAACAAAAGGCCCAGCTCTTAACCTTGGCCAGGCCAGCTGAGTGGCCACCAGGCCTCAGCTGATTTACAGTTCTTGTTCATTAGACCACATGTAAATGAGAGCCAAATCACCTTTTCTGTGAGCTAGGTCACAGAAAGATTTTATGCTCTGATTGCACACTCATACAAATATGTTTTAAGAAAAGCACAAATATTTTAGGAAATAAAAAGATAAATAGGAAACTGAACTAGCAATGACAAGCTCAGGTAGACAACAATTAATGTATGAGATACCTTTTTTCAAAGGGAAAATAAAAGCTTTTCAGTAATAAATAAAAAGGCTTATTAGCAATAAACCTGAGGTTTTACTGAGAATAATTTTGAGTTTGCTCTTCTGATGTGTCTCTGTGTCCCGAATGGAAAAAAGGTCCACTGAAGAGTTTAAAACAATTCTTGTATATCAGAAAAAAGGAAGAAAAAGCTAAATATTGCATATTGACAATCCAGAATAATTGAAAACAAAAGCAATGTGTTTCTCTGAAGGCTGTTTCTTTCTCTTTCTTCTTATAAGTGAGTATTCTAGACTACTTTGCAGCCTACATTACAGCAACCCTCAGCACTCACTGCATCTCCAAATGAATTTCAACAAAAAGCCAGGCTAGAAATGTGTGACAGATACCAAGTTTTTCACTTTCCCCAGAGGAAACATCAAATGGAAAAAAGCACTTTTGCACAAAATTTATTTTAAAAACCTTTATGCAGCCAGTCCTGTTGCTTAACAGGGAACTGATACAGGCAAAAGTCCTATTACACACAGATCCTGACCTATAAGGCTACCATAGAAGTAGAACTAACACTATTCTAATCATAGCCAACACTTCCATAGGAAAGAAACCAGGGAATTGAGTGGAATTTGCTTAGTTAAGCATGGGCTTGGACCCATCAGTCATTTTTGGCTGCCTCAGAATTCAAGCCCAGCTCTGGGTCTAACTCATCCTGGGCACCCCTGTCATACACAAAGCAGTTCTCCCGGCTCCCTAAATCTCAGAATTATAACATGAGGTCTTAGGGGAATGTTGAAGGATGCTCAGATATCCTAGAAATAATACTGTAGCAATAATATTCTTTGAGTTCCTCTCTGTTGGAAACATTCTGGTATCACATTTTTGGACGGACCACGTAGAGGAGTCTCAGGTACTCTAAGAGAGAACGGAAGTTGTGAAGCGCTTCCAGGTACTTAGCACTGTACTAGAAAGCCAAAAGCATAGGCTAAAAGTGAGTTGTCTCCCATCAACAAGGCAGCTGCAATTCAAATTCCTTCCCATGCAATGTATTGTGTAACTGGTGATACTGGGAGAGCTAGTATCAGTCTTTGGTGGTAGCATCAGGATGGACATTATTTACTGGTACCCTCACCCAGAATGACTGGCCTCCACTTCAACCACAACTAAGTAAGCAGTGGCCAAACTGTTGTGCCGTGTCTGTCCATCCCTCTCACCTACACACGATGCTCAGCCTGGAACTGCTTCCTCAGTGGTCACCAGCCATGGACCTCACCCATGTCAGGTCCATGCAGAAGCCAAAGCCAACTGAATGCTGCCATGTCCTTGCTGAGATGTGCATGAGGAAGTAGAGTGTGCTCCACAAACCACTGCATGTCTCAGCAGGAGAACTGGCAGGTTCTGTGTTGCTTAAGCAAATGGGATTGTGTGGGCACAGCTCACAGCAGTAAATTCTTCCTCCTGTTTTTAAAGAGCAAGTCACAGAAATGTGTCCTCCTGCAGTGTTTTCCACATTACGAAGTTTGCCTTGAAAGGCATCTGAAGAAGTGGTCATTTGGCATTAAGATGGAGATATAAAATGGACTTGCTGTCTTCAGAAAAGAACTATTTGAAATATGTGGGATGGGCTTAAAATCAGATGCAGATTAATACTAGTAAGAACTGTCATACTTCAAAAATATCATGATGACTTGCATATCATCATGACTGTCTGGAAAAGGAGGATGAGGCAAGTACTGCCACGATTCCACTGTACCTGCCCCCAAGGCTGGTGGTGGCAGGAGGTTCTTGCTAAGGGGTAAATGGGAGCGGTTTTTCTGCTGCCAGCACAAGCTTCTCAAAACCCAGTCATGGCTGGGGAACAAAGGAAGATACCTTGCAATCAAATTGCCATCCCTGTATAGGGTACACTACAAACAAATGGCCACCAGCATGAATCATATGATGAATCATGGCATTAATGTGTCCTTCAGGGAACTATTTCTGCCTCTTAAAAAACCCTGCAGATTTAAAGTGAGTGGAAACTGCATACATTTCTGATTTCTATGCCTCTTCAAGTGGAACCAAAATTTTATTTCTTGCTGTCCTGGAAAGATGAGTTCCCTGGGGCTACTGCCTACCTGACCGTCCTGACGTGTCTCTTGCTGTAGGGAGTGATGACTTTGAAAAGCAGCTCCATGGCTCCATTGATGCCAAGCATAGTTCCTGTGGTAACTAAGGCAATAAAAGAAAAAAACAGTCAGCTCTGAAGCAGGCAGTCTGTTAATGTGTTTTAGAGGAGATGTGGGGAAGGGAGTAGCTGCCCCTGAGGCTGTGAACTCTCTGGGCTCCCATCTGGACTCCACAGGTCACCTTACAAACACAGAAAGTGAAGCATAAAGCTGTCTGTGGATGCAACCAGAGCCAAGATCAGGTGAAAAAGAAGTCCTGCAGCTCTTTCTCAAGTTCCCCAAAGCCCCTTTTCCTGTAGATATTGTACTCTCCAGACAACAAATTGTAATTAAATAAGGTCTTCTCCCAGAAAAATGACAAATTCATCCCACATTTTCTACATGCAACTCCATGAGGACACTTCATTTCATAGGGTCTTGGAGGGCAGAGTTTTCTTTCTCTGCTATTATTCAGCAGGATCGGAGTGAGTTTTGGGGGCAGGGGTGCTTCTGAATGCAGCTTAATTTCATCTAGGTCAATATTCCCTTTAATCCTTTGCTTCTTAACACACTAGGAACTTTCATAGATAAATTTTACAATCAATTCCAAAAATGCCTGATGCATAAACTAGGTGTTTAGCAAGACTTCCCTACTATGAGACAGCATCTCTGTGTAATGAAGGGACAAAAAACAGGCCTGAAATATTAAATGCAAGCGACCAAGGTGAAAGGATCAGTAATCAACAGCAGCCAGAGGAGCTGGCTGCCTTCCCACTGCTGGGTTTTGGCTGTTTTGTAGATATCTCCCAGTGGTCATCAGAGAGCTGCCAGAGGGCCCATCATCTCCTCTCATCCTACCGTGTCCCTGCCAAGCTCTCCTGTGATGGAAAGCTTTGCAAGGCTTGCCAACTACATTCACACTTGCCTGTAATTCATTAGAGACAGGGTGGTGGACAAGGCTGTTTGAATTCATCCTACCCCAGAGCAGGACATGGGCAGCCAGACACATCTGGTTATAGTGAAAGGAGCAACTCAGAGTGAAGAACTGGTTCATGAGATGAGACAAGCACTCATCTTTTTTGCTTTCGTACCTAAGCACTCAGAGTATAATATGCTTCTGAATTCCCTATAGTTCCACTCCATAAACATAATTTTTAAGGTTGGGAACATGTAATCCCCTAGTTTGGTACCACATCCACATGGACTTTCACCTAACTTCCCCTGCATCTTGCCAGCTGGGCCACAGAGTCCACAAAGCCAAAGTTACTCATGGAGGGGAAGCACATCTGGAGAGTGCAGGAGGTATCTGGAGAATAATAGACTTGCTCCAGCAAAGGTGCAGAGCTGGGGTTCTGGGGTCTGACATTAACAGAAAGGAGGTCAGGCTGCAATGTGCATCCTAAAACCTCTGCAAAAACTGCAGCTGAACTGGAATGCAGGTGCACTGAAGCAGGGAGCTGGGAAGTGTGTAGATCATATTTTAGGTGGGAGGCAGCCCAGGGTCACTGTGCAGCTGTGAAACCCAAATAAAGGCACGTTTCATCTTCTGGCCTTGGCTGCATTTTCAGCCACACTCAGCCTTTCAAATACTGCTTATCATGGGTAGAGGGGTTGAGTGTTGAGGTTTGGATGCTTGCCTGAGAAAGCCCATTGCATGAAAGTAACTCCTGTACATAGAGAAGGGACCTGCAGGGCAGGGCGCCAGGAGTGCTAAATCTCAGGATGCATATATTAGACTCAGACAGGATGCTGGGTGAGGGATGTGGAGAAGGAGAGGAAAGGGTTAGAGTGAGTAAAGGGAAATTTGTGCTGACAAGCTCAGTGCTTCATAGCAGGGAAAGCCTGTATGAATCTCTAATGATCCCAGGAGAGAATACTGGAAATCCCATTGCCTGAATCATTTAACATGAGGGCATTGCCAACCAAGAAAAGCTGGGAGAGTGCACGGGTGGGAGAATATTAGACAGAAGACCAGGATCTAATATCTGCTTCCTGGGGGACCTTGAATGTGTCACTGATTTTTCTCTCACTCTGCTTCTCCACCCATTTTTCCTTCCTTGTGGAGCTGCTCTGAGGATCAATACAATCAACAGTAGTGAGACATTTGGCTGTTATGGTAATGGGAGCTGCATAGAGACTTAAAGTACCCAAATCTCAGAGCAAAAGAATTGACTGTCTTTTTTTTAGAATAGGAGATCATTGCCATGAATATTTTTCACTACAGTACTTTTATTTCCATAGTCTGTAGATGAAATGCACTGTAAAGGCTGCATAGGCCCCTCGAGGAGCCCCTTTTTCTATGGTTGTTCTGGCTTTTGTACCTGATTCTGTACATTAATGGTGCATGCAGACACTAACCTTATCAGGACTAATGTTTCTTTGCATTGAAATGACTAAAGAAGAACTCTGGCAGCTATCACACAGAGAAAAAGAGGAAAATCCTGGCACTCACCATTAGAAGCACAAACCCTCAGGACCCAGAGGCAGTGGGTGAGGGGCAGGTGGTGGTCCAGGTTTCTTCTTGTCAAGCTCAGTATTATATCAGTGGCTTCTGCCTTCTGCACTTTCAGGCCAAACTTCCTATCTGTGAAAAGCAAATAAGAATCAAACTATTGCAAAGACCAGGTCTTTGCAGCAGTGCTGATAAACATATTTGCACCAAAACTTGTAACTCAAGATCTCATAACAAAGGCATTCATTTGTATCAATGAGTTAAACCAGCATTAATCCCACCAAAAACAGGAAAATATGGGATTGCCTGCAGTCATCATATACAAATCATAGAATAGTTTGGGTAGAAAGGGACCTTTAAAGCCCACCTAGTCCAACTCCCCAGCAATGAGTTGCACTAGAACAGGTTACTCAGAGCCCCATCCAACCTGACCTTGAATGTTTCCAGACATGGGGCATCCATCACCTCTTTGGACAATCCGTGCCAGTGCCTCACCACCTTCACCATAAAAGTATTTCTTCCTTATATCCTGTCTGAATCTATCCTCTTTCAGTTTAAAACCATTACTCCGTGTCCGATAGCAACAGGCCCTACTAAAAAGTCTGTCCCCACCTTTCTTGTAAGCCCCCTTTAACTACTGGAAGGCCACAATAAGGTCACCCTCAGTTTTGAGCCCCCCACCCAAGAGACCCCCCCATCACCCCGCAGTACCTCGTTGGCCAACCCTGGCCAGCAGACGCAGCAGGGGCAGGAGGGTGCTGTGGTCGGGGGGCTCGGCCCGGGCGGCGGCAGAGAGGGCAGTGAGCAACGCCTCACTGCCCCCTTTGCTGATCACATAGTGGATCCTCCGCCCAGTCCCTGGGGAAAAGAGAACAAACCGCTCAGAGCATCCCTTCCCTGAGCCGCAGCTACCACAAACCCTCAGCACACAGTTTCCATGGCCTTTCAACAGTATTTTAGGGCTATAAATCCAAGGGCATTTGCAGAATTGGCCGTGGATCTCAGGTGCCCCTGGCCTGGAGACACGGCTAATGGCTGTGTGGTGGAACTATGTGCTCTGCTGCCTGTTACTACAACAGGCATTGTCTTCCCAAACCCACATGATGCAAAAGTTTTTTGCTGTGCATTGAAATGTGGTAGAGAGGAATAAGCAGAGACACCGACAGGTTTCAAAGGAGCAGAAGGCTCAGTGATCTTTTCTTAGATATTGGAAATTAAACAAGGAAAGGACTAAAGCTGCAACGGGCTTCTGCCAAATGAAAAGGAAGCCTAGGGAAGCCTTGGAGACAGCTTTCATATAAATCTAGGTCTCCAAAGAGACCACAGTCTAATCCTGTGAGCCCCACTGTGTTAACAAATATTGACCCATGGGCGACTTGGGCAGCGACTTCAGGCTCTGTAGTTGGAGGATGCTACTTGTTCAATTCCTGGAGGGGGGCAGTGCCTCCTATCTCCATGTAGACAATCCTTCCACCCAGCTGAGGAACGGGGCAGCAGGGCTCCAAAAGAGAGGCCCAGATGGACAGACGATGCCTGTGGTGGGACTTAAGCAGTGAGGAACCCAAGAAGCTCCAGCGCTCACCACTGTAGCTCCCACTGACTGGCAGCTTGGCTTGGGAGTTGTTTAGCAAATGACATTTTTATGTGGAGGAAGGAAAAGAAACTCTCTTATCTTTTTTCAGTTCTTTTGTTAATTCACTTATTTTTTTGATGTGGCCTGGGCACATGCAGTGATATCTCTTCCCTGCAGGCCAAGGTGTAGGTGCTTTCTGGGGAGAGAGTCCATTAGAGAGTCCCTGGGCTCTGGGAAATCAAGCTCTTCGTCCTGTCTCACAGCCCTGTCTCCAATGGTACTGGTGAATATCTCTAGTGGTTGACTGACAGGGATTATGAAGTGCTTCGAAACCCATGATCATCTTTTAACAACAAAAAAAAAAAATTGAAACTTTCTCTGGGTCTTTTTTTTTTTTTTAACTCACTGAATAAGCTCACTTTTCCAAACATAGGAGTAGTGACTGCTGATCTATACATACAATTCATATTTTATTCACCTTGCAAACACCTGGCCAAGTTTATGCAGGAATGAATTCCCTGACCTGCTTGAGGACCCCTTTCTTACCACAGTCCACAGCCATTGTCCCAGACCTCTGTTTCCTTACCCAGAGACAGCAAGTCGGTGAGGACACTGAGAATGTTCAGGATGACATCCTTGTCACAGGAGCTCTGAAATGAAAACACACCAAATTCAAGAATCAGTTCAGAACAGTGAACTTCATGCTGCACAGGGTTGCAGTGTGTCATGCAGTGCAGAGGCACTGAGATCCTTGTTTGGATACTGAGCACTTTCTGTGCCATCTGGCCAGTGAATTTGTTGAAACATATTGGTAACACATTTTAAAAGCCTCTGACAGATCACACTACACAATATTTAATACACGGTAGCATTTCTGTAGAATTTACATACAAATTCTAAATTAAAGCTCTCCTTTTTGGTTTGAGCTGGCTACCTCAAAGTTGAGGAAATTCTATATCACATAGAAATGTTAAATGCGAGGTGGTTTTCCATGACACCATCTCTTATTACTGGCAATTGAAGAACAAAATATTTAAATTACATTAATCCAATTTACAAGAAAATTCTCCTGTCTTTGCAGCTACAACCATGTGAAAGTTTTGAATTTGAAGAGCAGAAAAATGTCCTAAATTTATTTTTAGACTAATATAATTTAATTTGAAGACCAAATAACAACCACACTTTAACATCACATATTCTGCATTAGAGTCACTTTAAATTTTGCACTAGAGGAAATAAGATATACTGTACTTGAGGAGAAAACAACACATAATATTGACCATTCATCTGTGTGATACTTTAGACCCCTTCTTTAATCCTGCTCCAAACAGATTTCACTGCTGTGATTGAAGAATTAATCACCAGTCTGCATTGCTGCATGAGGGATTTGGGTTAAGTTCTGGATATCGTAATTTCTGAACAGATACAACACAATACAAATTCCCAATATAACAGAAAGCTTACATTTGTGTAGCCGTGGTCCCAAAGAACCTCAGGATCATATAAACTATAATAGAATAACTTTATCTCCAATTAAATTATGACAATAGGATAATATCTTAAAAATATATGGCTCCTATATTTCTAAACATGGAACTGCTTCAGAAATTTAACCTACTTGTATCTATTCTGGATATATGGGATCATTTTACCAGCCAAATTGATTCAACCATCCTCTGACATATTTAACATTATGCAACTGAATATTTAAGACAAGGAATTGAGAAGTAACATCTAGCAAAAAGAAACTCTAGAAAGAATATGAGGGAAATCTAATTCAGGTCTGTAATAATGGCTACTAATTCAAATGGACACTTTTTTACCAGTATATTCCTGAGAAAGTCACAGCATAAGCTGACATGGTGCTGAGGGTTGTGTAGTTAATTAAGGAGCTGTAGTGCATACCTCCTCCTTTTTTTTAGTTGGGGAGGGTATGCATGGAGTGCAACATAGGGATGAAGCAGGAAAATGGTCAGTCTTCAGTCAGAGCAGGTGACTGTCAGCCTGGAGAAACAGATTTCCTTCTCTGTCACAGAAATCCTGTAGGATGCTCAGCAGCTCCCTTCAGCCAAATCTTCTGTATTGGCAAACTGTATGTGCCATTTTCTGCACAAAATATCTACATTAGTGCCGATGTTTCCTAGCTTATGTGTGCTAAACATTGTGTGTATTCTTAGATTTCTTTTTTTTAATCACAGTTATTAAAAATCTCCAAATCTCTGAAAACCAGACGTCCCATCACACTGGTGTCAGTCAATTACCAGTGCTATCAAACTTTCACTGCTCAGTACATATTTCATAGTGGCATAAGTGAGGAACAGGGACAAGAGTATCAGCAGGGGAGTGAGAGAAAAGAACAAGATGTGGTTGGGGAAGGGGAAGGAAGAAAGGAAGAAAGAGGAGTCAGGTGAGGATGAGAGATTGGAGCAAACAGGCAGAGAATCACTTCTGAAATGGGGACTCAGGGGAGGAGTGTCTGTGAGCACTGCTGCCTTTCTAAAGGCTCGCCTTACTCTTGCTCTTAGCTAAAATCCACAGGCAAAGTACTTGCCTCATCCCCATCTCAGAGCTGGCCCACACCCAGAGCGAGCCCCTGCTGTTTCCATTCGTTATTAACTCAACAAGCAGAGATCTCTGCACGGAACATAAAAGTTCAGCCCTTTTATGATCTCTGTTGAAATCAAAAGGCTTGGTATTAGGATAGGATTACTGCTCCTTTCGGAGCCAAGACAAACAGAATACGTGGCTTTAATGAAATCCAATAACTCTTGGTTCACCAACTATTGCCACCCTCACCTTAGAGGAGTCCAAATTTGTGCTACTGGCTCAAGGGACCACAGAATGAGTAAAGTCTGCAGTAGGGTCAGAGCAGCTCTGCATGATGTTATTTTTCGAGGTAAGACATATAGTTTTAGTCCTCCATTAATCTTCTTAATTCATGTCTTTGTTCATTAGTCCACATTCCTGAGCTAGCTCAATCCTCCAAGAGCAAACAAAGAGCATTCAGAGCTCTTTTCCCAAGAGTTTCTTGGCATTTTTTAGCATAGGGACTTAACAGTCAGGGGCAGGCTGTCAGGAGTGATGAGTATCCATCAAATTTACTGACTCCAGGAGGAGTTAATGTTCTCAGCACCTTTTTAAGTATCAGGATTGGCTAAATCAGACTGTCCTCTGGTTTTGTCTTGCTGCCTCTCAGTATCCCTTTCCTCTGTAGGTGGATGGATTACACATTAAGGTTTCAGTAATGAAGTCTTCATTGATTTATGCTCCTATTACACTGGGTTGTTTATTTTAACTGATTGGATTGTGGGTTCCTAAGCCATTAACACAAATAGTGATGACATAAGATATCCTCTGACTTTCCATGAGCTTTATCCAGGGACTCAGGCGAACAAAGAACTTCAGGGGACATGAAAGATCAACCTTTAAAATGTGAAAGTTAAAGTTGGGTTATACTGCCGAATATTTTACCCGAATATTTACTTTTGAGGTTTTAACACTAAAATTCTGACTGTGTTAGTGCCTCATTGCTCCCCTTCCTCCAGTGCACTAGAGAGGGAGTTGGATGACTTGTATATTGGCTGAAACAGTGATAAAACAGTGAAACAGAGGATAAAACCCTAGTCCCATTACAAATTCTAATATATTTCCCACTAACTTTAGTGGCACCACTGAATAATACAGAATACTGCAAAATAACACAGCTCCAATTTATAATAGCAAGACAACACTGAAAAAAACAATCCTAAAGTTGCTATTGTCTTGCTAGATGCCTGTTGAAAAGAAACAGCTGAGATTTTGATTAATTACCTTGAGGTTTCCAAAGTCATCAAAGATGTTTGGACATTGAAATCTATTTTAATCGATTGTTTAAATTAATACACATACCAAACTGTTTGTGGATGAATTGCCAACAAATTCATTCATAAAAAATATTCTGTAAATCTTTTTGAACAGTAAGTACAAATGAGAAAATCACAACTTGTGCCCGATCTAAAAAAGATGAATGGAGTAATTTCTTTAATGCAAATTTCTTATCCTGCTCCAGTAAAAATAAACACATTAGTTATTTTTATTGAAAGAGATGTTTGATGGTTTAAGAACAAACCATAACCAAAGAGAGAAGTAAAATTCCTCTTGCTGAGCATTTTCCATTCCTGCCAGCACTTACGAATGTTACATACAGCATCTACACACACACAAACTAATGAAGATGCATTCATTGTATATGGGTGGAATGAGAGCAGAGAAAAGTTTCCAGAGGCTCAAGTCAGATTACAAAACCACTGACCTCCTGCAGGATTTCACTTAAAGGATTTAAAGTTAAAGCCAAATTGTTGCCTATTAACAACCCGTAGTTGTCTTTCACAGCTTGCAGCTGGACAAAGGCTAAAGTAAACAAAAACCATCACTTTAAATATCAAGCATGGCTGTACTTTTTGGTCAGAGCCCCTCATCTCACAGCCTTCAGCAAAGCCTGCTGTCTTCCTCACCCAACTGAGAGTATCACAGGGCTGAGCTCAGATGCATTTAATCAGCTCCCAGCTGATAGCTCCTCTCTGAGCTGTTTCTGGGAACTAATCCCTGAAACACTGGGGTTAGCTTGGCTGAAGCTCCTCAGAGATAAACAGCAGGAGGATGGAGAAAGCCAGCATTTAAAAAGTATCCCAGCTCATAGTCATTGATACCTTACAGGCAGCTAGTGACTAGTCAGTGACATTGGGTTTGGAGGACAACAGCTCGATCCCAGCATCCTTGTGACTGGCAGCTCGGGTTATTTCGCTGACCCACTACTAAGCAGGGAATAGCTCCTGTCTCCTTGTCCTGCTCCTGGGAACATACCAAGACAAGCTGTTATTTACTCAAGACAAGATTATAAAATTGCAACTAAGCCACAGTAACAGGTAAACTCATTTTGTCAGAGAAGTCTCTAGGGATGTTTTCCACAAGACTTGAAGACCCCACAGAGGTGAGTGTTTCGTGTCCCAGCTGAAGTACAGCTGCCATCAGTGCCATTCCCCTTCTAGCACTGCCTTAAAGCAAAGACTTCCCATAAACTCAGTCTTTTGGGCTTTTGTGTCTTTTGCCCAAAGGCAAGTATTTCTCCAAATGAAACACACAGACTACTCAGAGTGTTTACTGTAAGTCTAAGCATTAATGCTGAAAAAAAGGAGGACGCCCAGAAAGAAATCAAACAGCATTAATTTGTGCAGTGCGAGATTTACTAATAAATATTTTATTTGGAGGAAGAAATACAAAGCAGTTATTCCAATCACGAAAATAATGAATGCACAATGAAAGAAGTCACTCTTGCAAGACAATGCATAACATGATTTCTACCATACACCTCTTAAATTAATTGTTGAATAGTCTCACAAAGCTGTGTGACTGCTTAGGAAAAACAAAACAAAACAAATCAAAACAACAAAACAAAATGGTCTGATTTTAAAGAAAAGCTATTACTGCACTGGGCTAAAGAACTTCCAGACTTGTTCGTTTGGGTCTTTTTTGGTGAGAGCAAGGAATAGGATGTCCAGTTCCAGGGTTTGTTTGTTTATTTGTTTGTTTGTTTTTAAATAGCTTGTTTCTAAATAGGGAAGCAGGATTTGACATGTTCAAAATACATCCTCCTCCCTTCTCTTACCCTTAATAAATTTGCTCACACAAATAGCAGTCAGCAGCCCAACTGCCTGTGTAATGAGACTTGCATCTGCAAGTCAGATTTCTCAGTCTCTGCACTCAAAAGCTTATTGAAGAGAAATTCTGGTGCAAAATTAACAATGACTAAAATCAAGAGCAGGTTAGAGGATGAGCAGCATTATTCCTCACTCTCCCCAGAGACCTCTAGAAAATATTGGGTTGCTAATTACTGCATTAATGCTTAAATCAGAGACGACACTGCCAGTGAGGTAGAGCTGCCCTACCAGCCCGAACTGCTGGGCACAGCCACTCACCATTGGCATTATGGATTTGCCAGCTGGATATCTCCTTCCCACAGCTGACTTTCCAGCCTTACAATAACTGTGAAGCCAGGTTTGGTGCCTTATGTTCTGTGCTTTGTCAGAGTAAATTGCTTTTTCTAATTTAAGAGGAGCTAAAAATTCGCACTTAAATAAGAGAGCAAAATACCCTGGAGAGTTTCTTGTCTGTGTGTTCCCATCCTCAGCCTCAATATTCAGCCAGCTAACTGTGATTTCTGCTTGTTGGAAAGTTGTTATCTACAGTGTTTGGTACATGGAGGTTTAAAAAAAAAAATCATTATTTCTGAAGAGGGGAAAAAAGGGTTCAGGGACCTCTGAAATATCAGTAGGCAACTGCAGATAAGGGAGGATTCAAATTAAAGGGATTACAGTCTAAATTTTGTTATAGCTGAAAAACCTTGTTAAGAATACTGCCATCATCCAGCTTTAGAAGGATCTCAAGAAGTTACAGTCGAGTTGCCCCTGCTCCCAAAATACCCATCCAAATGTCCTCAGCATCAGCACAGGTGACACCATCCTCTGTGGTAAACAGTTAAGTGCACTTCTTTGTCCAAATCTGGATTTCCTCTTCTGCAGAGTCAGAGAGGCCTGAGCAAGCCAGGAAACTCAGAGGAGACATGGAAGGAAACAGGGCTATTTAAAGACTCAGAGATGAGGACCTTGCTGCTCTGGGAGTGTCCTAAGTGACCTCTTTAATCCTGCAAGAAAGGCGTTCGCAGCTGTGGGGGATCACGTAGCCCTCAAACTGTACACAGGGCAGCCAAGGGACCTCCCAGGACAGGGCACGTGGCCCAGCAAGTTCTTGATCCTGTTCCCAAGCCTTAGAGGTGAGTCCCTCTTGCTGGACCCAGCCACCCCTGCGAGGCCTGGCCAGCACCCCACTGACCCAAGCACCACCCATTTTCCTTCCTACTGATGCTTAACACCAAGCCAAGTTCTGTGCATCAGCCCAAAGCAGCAGTTGTGAGAATATGGCAAATACTCAATAAAAATGTCGCTCCCTCTGGCCTGCTGCAATCAAGTGGGTGGCTTTTTTCATCACTTGCAATGACCTGAAGTTATGTTTTTTTCTCATCCTTGTTTGCACTTGGGTGTGAAGACCTGCAACATTTTTTTTGACAGCACACCAGATCACTGCTGAGGGTAATGATTCCAACCCTTCCCAATGGATGGCACCTCATCCAGCTGACTGGGAAGAAGCAGTGCCTCAAAGCAAACTTCTAAGATGCATTGTACAAGGCTTTGCTCCTATTCACTGAGCTTCAGGACTTCTCAAAGGATAAAGGCTACACTCTGCAGGACTGAGCCGCTTCAAGGCAGAGATGGGCAAATTCCAAACTTACATCCGAATGTCTTCAAAACACTGAAGGTGTTGAGATGTAACAGCTTGGCTTGAGCTGATCTCTAGCCAAAATAACTTGGTGAATAACATGGTGGAAATCATCTGTGCCAAGGAATCGTACTATATTTAATGCAATAAATTGCACTAACATAACACCTTTCATCAGAGGATCACAGATTCCTTCACAAATATTAATTAACACCTGCCCCACTGCATCCCTCATCAAGAAGATCAGATTAATTGTCCCCTGTTTTCCTGGTGGGAAATATCACCCTGTGGAGGGAAATTCACTTAGTCAGTAGCTCAGAGGATCGCTGGCAAAGCCTGCATAGCTATTACAACAAAATGAAGCAGAAACATTGTGTGCAAAGAAGTATTGTGGCTTTCAATCACACAGTTCCATTTCTTTGTGCAGGTTCAAAAATTTCCTTCCCTGAGATCAGTCTTCTCCTCTCAATGTCCCAGAAGCAAGTGCAGTGGAATAAAACTATCCCCTGCAAGGAATTCTGATACCAGACTGGGAGAAAAAAGGGCTGCTCCCCACCAGTGGGTCATAGCCCTGTTTGCAAAGAGATTTGTCCTTGCACCAAAGGATGAGGGAGATGCAACATTTAATTAATCCATACAGGAATTAGGAAGCACATAGACCATGACCTCCCCCTTTTCCAAAGAACGTTTTACCTGCTGTGTCAGAAAGACACGAAGGTGTTTCACCCACCTTCAGAGCAAGGTAGTTCATGTCAGTGCCACACCATTACTGTGTCACTCTGATAAAATATATTCACATCCAGATATCCGCAGGAATTATGCCCTGACAGACTGCAATATCTTGGATACTATTGGCAAAGTAAACTGCTTTTTTTCTCTCTTTCTTTTTTCACGCCAAACTTCTCTCTATGTTCTC
The DNA here is from genome assembly GCF_001715985.3 of Manacus vitellinus. NCBI lineage: Eukaryota > Metazoa > Chordata > Aves > Passeriformes > Pipridae > Manacus > Manacus vitellinus. The sequence continues at coordinate 7,148,126 of NW_021939189.1, read as the reverse complement.
AAAGAAAAGCTTGTCCTTGTTCAGAAGTTTCTCCTGATACAAAGTTCTTTTGTGTCACTTGCTCCTCTCACTAATGCATCTCTAATAGAGCAATTACTTTATTATGCAGAACCGATGGTAAAACACATTATTATATAACTCTCAAATGCTTCTGTCAAATTGGAAATGTTAAAAGAATGAGGAAACTTTGAGATAAATCAAAACACGTGATACTTGGCAAAAGGCTTTTAGACTTCCTTTTAAATATTTCTAATGTTCTTTCTGTAATTTCTACTGCAGATAAATTCTCCCAGGTTTCATGTCTTATTTCACAATAAGTTACCTATGACACCTAAAGATTTTTACTGAATTTAACGTTATATTATTCACTTTTTTTCTCTTTTTAATCTTTTTTTATTTTAATGCCAAGATTATCCTAGCATATGCCTTTCACACTCTCTTAATAAGTTTCTGTAAGGTATTAACCATTCTTGCACAATGATCTCTATATGCACGCTGGCACCTACTGTTTATTGCTGTTTCTTGGATTTATTCCTATATTTTATATTACTTTTCCTATTACAGAACTATTTTAAAATATGAATGTTTCATTCAAATGCCACTCTGTTACAGCTACTTAACACAAGTGCCTCCCAAACTTAATAGGGAGGGATATGTTTTTTTCTGTTCAGCTTGTTCTGTTCCAGTAACAACGAAAGAGCAGCATAAAACACGCTACTATCTTTTTTTTTTTTGTGAAATTTGATGGGTGTCAGTCCAGAGAACACTCTGTCTTTCAAAGAAGAGGCACATTTGGGAATTGACAAAGTTTTTTACAAGCAATGGCATTTGTCAAAGTATGAGTGTGTCTGGAGATACTTGGAAAATTTCCAGATGTACTCGCTTTTTAATAAAACCAGATTTTTGAATACTGTAGCAGATGTGAGAAATGCATAGCCATAATGAAGGTGCTGCTATCCTTGCCTTCTCTGGGATGTTCCTGCATGGACCACATGAGAAAGCCCAAGAATCTCCATGTCTACTCTCAGCCTGCCCTGGCACTTGCCTGGAGTGGTGCTGTGATAAGTCCAGGCTTCTCTCTGTATTCAAGTGAAAACACTCCCACTTGCTACACATTAGCCTGACATTGACAGGCTGAAGATAAGGATCACTATAAGGTACATTCTGGTTTAGAAAAACACCAGTCACTTCTCTTGCCAAGACAAGTGTCCTTATGTGTCAATCTACCCCACTTTCAAAAGTGCTTTCTGGAACAGCCACGCAAATGCCTTTAATCAATCACATTTAATAACGATGATTGAGGTATGGGCAATGGAGACAAACTGCTAATAACTATTGTTAGTCACAGCTTATTTTCTTCAGAGATGGAACCTGAAAGTGAAAATGATGAACCTATTTTTCCCATCCAGTCTAAGTGAAAAATCAAACAACAAACAAAACTCGGCATCCATAATGAACAGCAAACTGTGTTTTGAAATTCAAATGATTTAAAGTAATATTACTAGTAATGTAAAGCAGAACATCTGTTTAACTGCATTGCTGAGACCCATCTGTCTAGATTTAAAAAGTAATCTCTTAAAAGCAAAGCCCTCAGTTCTCTGAAAAGGTTGCCAAGTTTTTAAGAGGTACGACAGGGGTATGTAATTTTCTATCCAGAAGGTAACAAAGCTTTTTATCTTCTTTATCTTTAGTCTACACCCCATGCAAGACACTCAGCAGCAGCAAGCCAATGCCACCATGCTAAAGACAGACATGTTTGGGGCTTTATTCCGCCCTTGTTACTTCAGTTCAGGAGCTCAGAAGCACTTGCAAACTAAGTGTTGGTCAGTCAATCTAAAAGGCTTTTTATTAGCTCAGTGAATGAGCCCACTACTGCGTTTGTGCTCCAGGAAAACATGACAGGAGTTAAATTTAAAAATATGAGCTCACAGTCCTCTCAGGGGCTGAGATCTGGGCTTATGTAGACCAGGGACATTGCAAAGTGAAAGCTGGATGAGAGCTCTTATTCCTACTGGTGCCTTTCTCTGTGCAGCAAGACTGTGGTGCTTCTGCAGGAGAGCAAACTTTGACATTTTCTGTCTCCACAGGTGTCTGAGGAGCACTGACCCAGCACATCCTGTCCCAGGAGGTAAGGAGCACAGTGTCCCCTGACGTGCTGTCCTCTATGCACTGTTTAGCTCTACTCTGCTGAGATCCCCTGTGGAGTTCACCAAACCAAACTTCATGGGCTGTCCCTCCTGAGACAGAGAATGGGTGAATATGCAATGGCAGATGACTATCCTGAAAAGAGAGGACCTTTGGCAGGAGCCACATATTGATTGCTCTGTCGCTGGCATTGCAGTGGGAGGGACCTTCAATCTCTTCATAGACCCACATGTGTCCCACTGAGATCTGAGAGAAGGCAGTCTTGGTGTCACAGTGGGCTGATCTCTCAGAGAAAGGTGAGTTCTTCAGTGAGCAATATGTCAGATTCTACCTCTAATGCCAGCATGGAGAGATGACTAAAAAGTTTTTGTTGTGTCATATTTTGTTTAAGCACGTTTCCAAGGAGACCTGTTGGTGTAATAGTGCTCTACAGGCTTTGTAGGACATAGCAGGGGACCTCAGCTAGGAAGATTTCCAACTGTTTGATCACCCAGCCATGAAGACCTTTTAGACCTTTAGACCAGAGTTTTCAGTCAGTGAGGTACAGCTGCTGCTGTGAGAGCTTTTGAAACAAGCTGCTAATAAGCATAGTTTTCATCTCAGAGAAAAGTCATTTTAATGCATCTCTGCACCCAGCTGTCCCCTTGAAATCCCCGTGCATCGTGGGGAGATCAAATTACTTTAGCCATATTGGAAGAGAAATTGTCAAAGAAAACAGAGCCAGGCACTCATTCCCTTTCTCATTTGTCATCTTCAGCTCCCTCCCGCACTTGCAGAACTTTAACACGGAGCAAGAGGCCACTAAGATGAAAGATTTTCCCAAAGAGAAGGTCAGATAAACCAGGGCTGTAATGCTGCTTTCCCCTAGCCTCTCCAGAAACTGTCTCCATATGGATGGTGCTGGCTTATTCCTGGAAAAATGGAGGGTCAAAAGAGGCAGTTCGGTTTGTTTCTCTGACTTCATCAGATCAGCATTTTAATCATAGGGAAAGGTCGGGTGGTCCATTCTCCCTCCTCCCTTCCTTTGAAGTGAGACAGGTGGGCATTCACCATGCCAAGCAAACTGCTTATGGGAGGATCTCTCTCTCCCTATCAATCTCCTGTTTGCCAGGTTAATCCTGAGTAAAATGGAGGGCCAACTGTACCTTCACTGTAAATCTGCTGCTTTGGCCTTCCAGCAGGAATCCCATAAAACTCACAGAGGATGGCAGGGGATGACAGGTATTGCTCTGATTTCACCCAGGCAGCATGAGTGTTATCTGCCCAGCAAGAAAGTTGTTCCACCCTTTGATTTGGGAAACAATGTGAGCCAAGATTCCCTTTGCCCTAGCTTGACAGATAAACTTTATCTCTATTTACTGTCCAAATGAAGAAAGCTGGAGGTAGAGACACTAAGTGAGTTTGATGGAGTTTGTAACAATCCAGAAATAAAGCCCAGGACTTCTGCTTTATCCATCAATACAGCATCACTCTCCCCTTTGAAAGCAGGAGAATAGGTAGCAGAGAGTGCAGTGAGCAGATGGGCCTAGGGGAGAAGAGTCTGTCTCAGTTTACTACAGGGATCAAATTCCCACTGGGCCCAGCGGGAAGCCTCTGCCTGTAAATTACACCAAAAAATTAATGTGCATAAAAGGTTTCTCAGAAGTTGATGGCAGTAAAACACAATGCTGTGGTGCTTCCATGTCAGAAAAAAAAAAAAAAAATTGTGTTTCAGTTTCAAAGCATCCCTTGTTGAAAGGTAGAAAAAAAAAAGCCAAGATTTCTTTGGTAGAGCAGTTATTTCTCCCACAGGACTTCTGTGTTAGAATTACTCAATTTTCTAATAAGAATCATCATGAAAGCTTTGCTGTTCTCATTAATTCCACCTCAACCTACAGCACCTTTTGAAAATAAGGCTGTGTTCTTCCAGAAGAACAGACCATGAGGAGAAAAAAACCATCCTTGTTCTCTAAACTGCTTAAGGGAAGGAGGTTTAGCTTTGCCCATGGAATTTCTTATCAAGCAGAAGTTATTCTATTAATCAATAGCTGGTCTAAAGCATTATTTCTCTGTTTTGTAGCTTTGTAGTGCCTGTGGGCAGAAGAATCTCTACTATGTTATCTTTGCCCTCTCTAGAAGACATCTTATGAAATCAATGACAAAGTCTTGATTTGTCAGACCTTGATTTCTGAGACTTTGATTTCTGTATAGTGTGGTAGGTCACCACAGAGTAAAACAAAAGTCATAACAGCACATAGATCAAAAGGAAATACTAACTCATGGAAATGAATGTGTTGTGTCTCCATCAATCTCTGGAGGAGAATGACCAGTCTTCCCTTATTTTAAGAGGCGTTCTTCATCACATAGACTTTTCTTCCCAAAACTGTACTAAGGTAAATTGTTTTCCCTGTACAAAAAGGAAAAAAGGTTATCCAGTTCTTGGAGACTTGAATCTCCACCCAAAAAATGCACCTAGACTATACTTAGGTCAACTTCTCATGAAGACGAAACAATCAGGAAAAAAAAAAAAAAAAGGAGATTTTTAATAATAGAAAATGTCTACAAATATTTTAGGTGGTTTGGACTCATGTTCTCGCTTCAGAGTCATCTTAAGTTAAACTGTCTTTTCTGAAAATAAACTGCCTCCTCTGAAGCAGCAGCACAGTAGAGCTTCCTGTGGCACACAAAGCTTCCAGGATTGCAGGCACTGGTGACCCACCAGCATCAACTGGGCTGGACAATGCAGTTGTGAAAGAACCTACATATTGTTCCTCCCTAACACTCATTCCTCACCTTCTGCTGCAAACTTGGTTTTGCCCATAGAGAGAAGGGAGGTGAGTCTGGTGAGACTGCTCTGTACTGCTCCTGGTCTCCTTGGAGAAGGTTGTAGCTCCCCCTCACAGAGAGTCTCACCGATTTCCAGCCCACTCTGGCCTCACAGTTCCCTGGGGACCAAAATCAACCTGCTTGTCCAGGAATCACAGCTCCCCAGCCCGGCATGCAGAACAGCCCCACTGACGGATCAGCACTTCAATCCTACGGCCCATTGGGCCCTATGGGCAAACAGGTGCACATAGACTGTCTGTGAGACAAGTGCTTATTAAAAGAACAGGGAAAGGCAGGAGGGAATTATTTTCCATCCTGGTATGGTGAGAAGAACATAGTCACGAGGCTGGAGTCTGGCAGAGCCCAACGACATACGTGGGCACATGGTATGTGCGTGGATTTAGGATTTTCAAAGCCTGAGGTTCTCAGGTGCACACACACCAACCCCAGCGTTCACAGGGAAGGGACACCTCTCCTCAGGATCATGGCTTGTTCCATGAGGAGCTACCAGCAAACACTGCCTTACTGCTGTATTCCCAGAGTCCTCTTGGAGCCCTGAGGAAAGAGGGGCTTTCACCTGCAATTTCAGAAGCTTAAATCCCCCCCAGATTTCATTGCAAGAGTAATGATGATACGAGTTGTGTTACCTGTACTGGTACAAACTGGAATGATCACACAGAGGCAGCATCTCTATCGTAACAACAACTTCAGGAGCAATTTCCAACCCTGCTATCCCAGACCAAGGAACAAAAAAATCCCTCCCCACCTTTTAAGCTCCCAGTATGTGCATGAAATTATTTTCTTTCTGTTAACACACATCAATAAAACCTCTGCTGGTGCCAGTAGTCACTGATGGAGTTAACCATTATCAGTCCATATGTTTTTCAATACAAGCAAAATTTTTTGTGCTTTTTGCTAGATGTAATATAATAAACTTTAATTCAAAGATGTCCATGAACACATTTACTACCACAGACATTTATTTTCCTATTATAGATAAAGCCAAGAGGACTGGACAAATATATTGGACAGAAAAATGTGTTGAAAAGATTTCCGAGCCATCACAACAAAATGCAACATAATACACTGAAAATAAGATTATGCCACACAAAGAAACACAAGCAACACCAATTCAAGCAAACACCTCTCTGTATGAAAACATCTTTTCATATATTTCACAGAGGGAAATTATTGAAACCTGAGAATAGGAGAAGGTGGAAGTTTTCCATTGACATAAAAATAGTGATGTAATGTATAAATACATCTGTAGGCACACAAAACACCTATGGAGTTTAGATAACCAAAAATAATTGTTCTCAACTTACAAACAGATAAGCAGATGCATTTAAATATATTGTTATACTTTATGTGAAAGATAAGTAGTTTAAACAAATGCATATACCTCCTTCCATAACGTGGTTTAATGTGTGTTTGTGTCTATAATGCAGTAGTTGTACAAAAATATACAATATTAAGCTGCTTGACATGGTATAATGTGCCATTATATTACATCCAAATAGTCTAAGTTAAACAGCTTGGCCATAAGCACAAAGTCAGGCCTTCAGCAGCTAAGAAGCACCAGTTTTAAAGCATTCCTGATATTTCATTTGGTCCCCTGGAGTAACTGCATTTTTTAATTTCAAAATGACAGCTTGTTTTATTTCACAAAACCTCTGCTTCAGGATGAGCAGTGCCTGCTGCCTGCAAAATCACCCCATATAGCATTTTGTCCTCATCATTTAGCATGTGGTTCTGTGCATTATTTATTGTGCAGAATCCAAGCCCTGCACTGAAAACTAATTATTAATTTACTTCCATTTTTTTTGTCACCAGAACTTCAGATAATTTTTTCCCCAACGTTCACTGCCTGATTTCTCAAACACTGATGTGAGGCATGGTGGGATTATTCACCATGTTACACACAATTAACTCAGATGAAAAGGGTTATAATCCATTTTTCCAGACCTGCATTCCACTGATTCAGCAACATGGCTATCCTGTCACATTTGCACTGCTGCAGGGAGGGAGAAAGGGCACTCCAGGAACCTTCATGGCACAGTCTCATTTCCTCAAAGCACAAGCCATTCTAGCCAAGGATGAGGGACAGCAGAAGACAGACTGAACCCAAATTTCCCTGTCTGACATGGGAAGTTTTGCTGAGACTCAGACTGTGACACACTCTTTTGCTCAGCTCAGCCATCATTGCGGCTGCTCCGATCAGTCCCTGGGTACATTTTTCACCCTGAGGTCCTGAATTCTCATTAATGCAGTCACAGAAAATTCTGGATAGCCCAACTGGAGGCATTTTCAGAGGAGCTGGCAGTGTGCTCAGAGAAACAGCTGAGGCCAGGCCGGGGACAGGGAGTGCAATTCTGGTCCCAGCTCAGTCGGTGGAAGGGTTTCAGCAGAGTCCAAGGCCTGTCTCAGCTTCCTCTGAGGGCTTTTAGTGCTCTGTGCTGATTCCCAAGAGTCACAAACCTCAATATTTCTTCTGTGGCCTGGCAGGAATTTCAGATTAATGTATGAATGTTAGCCTTCTTTGTCCTTTCTTGCTTAGCAGAGCCTCATGGTGGTCAGCCAAGGATTGTAGGGAAAAGCTCTGGGTTACCTTTATGTTCTCCTTGGACAGGGATGAGATGAGAGTTGAGGTGGAAAGAACAAGCAGCAACCCTGAAAGCTGGAGTGGGGGCCTGCATTACCTCTATAGGATTGTTTGTAGAGAATTATTCCTTTTCTTCCCCGGTTAAAGCAGAAAACAGGCTCATGCAGCCTAAGTGGCAATGGCTGTAGCGACACAAAAAAGCTGCTGGAGCACTCAGTGTTTCCCCCTGAACACTACAGACAGTGGTCGCCCTGTCCTAGCTGCATCTCTTATGATGCTCCAAAGCTAGAATATTTTTTGTAGGGAATAGGGGGATACTAAGTCAGCTGCTGCTCCCTTAAAGTACAACGCTCTCAGTAAAACTCAGTTAATGAACCACATAAAAATGGCCATCTGGTTTTGAGTTGATTTTTTGTTCCCTCTAAGGCTATTCCATTAAACCCTGCCTGCCAAGCTGCCTCCCAAAAACACAGATCCAAACTTTGAGCTCCTCCATCCCCAGCTCAAACCAATGGGCATTCTGCTTGCTGAGCAGTTCCTGGGACTTTTTGCATCTATGTTTTCTCAAAGCCGGGAATATCAGCAGCTCTGCTGACAAAGTAAGTGCAAGGATGCAGAGGAGACAAAAGCGTTTTGCAAAATGCATTTCTATTCATTGTCACTGGAGCAGCACAGATATCTTCCCACTTGTCCTAAGGATAACAATAGCTCTGCCTTGTCAGCCAGCCAGCACAACAGCTCGGAAGAGGCAGTGCAAAGGAGCTGAGAGATTCGAGGGACCAAACAACAGATCCTGTATCTGTTCTGCTGGACACTGTGGCCACTCAGAGACCAATCCGTTTACACAAACAACATCCACCATTGATACATAAGATTTTCACCTCTTTCCTGTCAAACCATAGCATTTGGGAACCTGTGAAGTCCAACGTAGGACACAGTTTGAGCCAAAGATCTGCCAACAGCCCCAGGGGTTGCCAGCTCTTGCAGAATACGTGAACAGGGACTGTGGCTTTGGGAAACATGTGAAACCCATGCCAAGAGCCAACAGGAAATCTGGGACTCCTCAAGCAACACAATGTACTCTGCCATGGAATAAGGAGATGTTCTCAGGGGTAACCAAGCCACGCTTGCATCTGGGCCTGGGCAGTGAGGAGGAGAGCAGGGAGAAAGGAGGGGAAGAATCAAAATGCCTCTTATTTGTCTAAACGGTTAGTGGGTAGAGTGAGAAGAGGGCCAGGACAACCAGGAGGGGGAACTAGGATGCTCTGCAGTCTCAAGGGGATTCAATATTCTGGGTCACAATGAAAGATACTGGCTCCAGTTTCCTATTGTTCTTCTTAGCAACTACCAGTTGTTTTTAACTAATACTCAGATACCTCCTCCTGGCATTAAAATAAACAAGAGATTTAGTCCCAAATCTCTCTGGGATTTTGCACTGGGGAGGCTGGTCAAAAACCATACATGAGGAAGGTATTTATTTCTGCCATACTGTGGTCAGGAAGCAGGATGACGAGTGGCAACCAGCCCAGACTTGATCTACACTGTCCATGTATGAAAGACAAAACAGGGCTGGATGAGAGGTAAAGAACTCAATGACATTCAGCAAGAGATGGGAACAGAAACAGGTAACACAATCCAAGTCAGAGGGATGGGAGGTGATAATTGCAGGAGCATGTTGGAGGGGGAGAATCAAGAAGAGACAGCAAAGAAGAAGGTAGCAGGGTTAGAAGCAAAATGAGAAATGACAGTAAAATCCTCAGAGCTCAGTTCTGCCATACTGACACAAAACCTGTGAGACAGGGAGAAGGTTTTCTTAAATCTGAAATTCGCATTTTAAAGCTGCACATTGTAAGCAGTGAAGCACTTTTTACCTAGAGACCTGAAATGTCACATCTTCCCTGCAGTGACATTTTGGTGACAAAATGCAGCTGTGCTTTGAAAGGAGTTTTTGCTATTCCCCTTGTCACTTTGCAGAACATCTGTAACACGTTGCACTTCCAGAGGTTTGAGCTGCCTTTGGAGGATCACACTGCTTCATAGCACTGGGAACAGCTCTGAAGAACTCAAAAAATGTGTTTCTTTCCTTGAGTAGAGCTGTTGTTCAGTTACAAAATGCATGGTGTTCTAGTTTTGTTCTGTTTGATACTGTCCTCACCAAAGCCAGATTGTGAGACTGGGAGTACAACTGTCTATGCCATTAGGAGATGGGGTAGATCCCTCCCTCAGCTGAAGGTAACAGACCCTATCGCATGGGGGAATGTTGCTCCAACTGGGAATAAGAAATCTGTGCCAATGCTTGGAAGGGAGGTAGAACTTTAGCCCTGTGTGAGTGACTGAAGGAGAAAGGATGTTTTTATTCTGACTCGATAAAAAGTGTCTTGGTGACTGAATGTTCCCTCATTCTTCACCTGAAAGCTTCGTGCATACAAAGCAATATTATGTACTAATAGAAATGGAAAATACCCAGTAACACCCTGCAGAATAGCCTGCTGTGTGCAGCAGACATATTCTTCATGCCCAATAAGAGTATGAACCAGCACTGACAATCCAGCACAACACAAAAACAAAGCAACCGTGTTTTGGACAGCTGTTGCAGAAAATAACAAAGTGTGGAGAGATGTTATTAGCAAAGGCAAACATCAACCAAAGTCACTATTTCCCAGGCCAGTGCTTTCCAACTGTGTCAAGTAAAGGTCTTTTTTATCACGATTTTTGTAGCAGAAATAGGTGATGGAATTACAGAATTATGCTGGTAATTTTTTGGTGGAAGGTAGGGGAAGGAGGTGAATCAGAACAGGTAATTGTCATCAACCAACTTACTTTCTGCCCTTCAGCATTCAAACCTCTGCATTAAATTGAAGATACAACAAGAAAGCCTTTTGCTCTTCTCTAAGTGAATACAGAATTCTTGGAAACAAAGGTGAGATTTTGTAGTGCTGGGAATGAAGGCTGTGCTACCTTGTGGTTTCACCAATATCACCCGTGCAGTGCTCCTAACTCTTTCTAGTCTAGCCCTCCATGTAGCTTTGTCAATGAATTGCACATGTGATTTTAAACTACAGCTTCCAATTTAATCCTGGGTTTTGTCCAGTTCTGTTCCCAGACTACACAGAGAGCACCAGGACTGTTAAAGTTAGAGAGCATAAGAAAAACACAGATGTGCATTCAGCTCTCAATTATCCAAAGTAAGAGGGAAAGGACTATAACGCAGATACAGCAAAAACATGATCTAGTACAAAATATGAATTAAATAAGCTGTAACAACATAGGGCAAACAAGTTACACTGCCAAAACACAAAAACACAGAAGGATAATTTTCTTCAGCATGCCAGTTTACCTGCAGAACTCACTGCCACGAGGTGCTACAGAGGGTAAACCAGGGTTTGATATGAGAAATAAAACATGTTGATGGTTACATAAGCTTGGATAAATATGCTGAGGTCGACCAGCCCCCACAATTATAGTTTCAAAGCCGACTGCATATCATCAGGTTTTATAACCTCCTCTACACACTTGCAGCTGGTTACAGGAGGCTTCAGAGACACAGGCCTGGGAGACCTGAATCCTTGGGCTGATCCAGGTGAGTAAGTCTGTTTTGCACACATTTTCTGCATCTGCACACATTTTCTGCATCTGCAATATCTGAGACTTTGACAATACATGTAGCAGTCAGAGGATGCTACTGCCTCAGACATGAGACTCCCGTCCCCATGTGGCTCTGAGCCATGTCAGCATACAGGGCCCTGAGCAGGGCACCTGGGAAGTGAAGGCAGCTGGCATTTCACCATGACCGTCTAAAAGCTGCTTTAATGCAAGTAGCTTTGTCTTGGCAAAGCAGTTCCCACCCACCCCTCATGACAAAATGAGGCTTGTGAAAGCATGGGTTACCTCCCAAACATACTCCCCATTTCATAGGCTAGCTCATGCTTCAGCCTAGGTATCTTCTCCTGCAAGGCCAGGAGGAGTACATCCATGCTGGGGGAAAACAGAATGGAGAGGATCACCTACAGACATTCCTCTCCTTTATCCCACGGCCGGGCTTGTCCATCAAGTGTGATCCTGGAATGGGACACTTCCCTTCCCTCTGGTTCTGGGGAGCATTCACAGAGCACACCCAACGCCAGCACCTCACCCATCTCAGCCTCAAGAGTTGTTGTCACTTCCCTATGAGTGCTTAAGCATCCTGATGCAGACAATTTGTCAGGGAGGAACTTGCTACTTGCAGGCAGATCTGTTTACTCGTCCCCCTCAGCCCTCAGACTCGCCGAGCTCACAGACTGACAGCGCTGTCAGGTCCCATTCATTGCTCAGCAGCCGATGCCTCACACCTCCTCACTCCCCTGCTGAACACAGCAGGACCTCGGGAGCCAAGGCTCTGCCCTCAGATGGGGCTCAGTGATTGATGCATCACAGTAATCACCAGCACTCATCACCGAATAGTGAAACTTCACTTCATAAAGGCTTTTTAGGGTGGGAGGTGCGGGTCAGGGCTCCCGCACGCTGATGCTTTTAGAGCCAAGCCAGCTGGGCGCTCGTACCAACAGCCTCAACCCAACAGGCTGAATTAGAGGAAAACAAGCCCAAGAGCTTCTCTTGTTAGTTCAAACTGTTCTTACCTGGAGGGTGGAGAGAAGGACTTGCAAGCCACTGGCTTCTTGTTCTGCCATGCTGCTCCCCACTCACACTCCCTCCTTCTAGCAGCAGACACAAAGCAGCTCGAAAGCAAAGCTGCCAACTTGCCTTGCTGCTGCCCCTGTGCCGTTTAAGAAACGAAGAAGCTAAACACAGATCCCCAGACACATGCACACTGCTACCACCAATAATCACAGCAATGCAACTCTAGACCTCAGCAGGAGAGATAAATGTACCCCCTCCCTCCCAGCTCTCCCACTGTGACGAGAAGATTAATTCCTATATAAAGAATCCCGGGGATTAAGTAAAGTGCCCAGGAAAGGTCTTGGTGCTTGATGTGTGGCAGGGGGAGTGTGGGGAGGGTGGCAATAGCAACAAGAAAGCAGAAGAGCTACAAACCTCAAAGAAAGCCAGGGAGAAGGGAGAGAGCACGCTGGCTGCCTGACAGGCATTCCCAGCTGACCTGCTGATCCATTCCAGACCCTGCGTGGACTCGTCTCCGTTTGACTCCGTTCCAGTGAAACCGGAGACATGGAGAAGGCAGAGCAAGAGAGAGAGATGCCCTCGGTCTTAACGAGCGCTGACAACGAACGGAAGATACACCCGGCATGAGGGACAGGTGGAGCGGGTTCACCACGGCTCGCAGAGGGCTGTTGGCTTCCAGCCCCGATGATTGTCCCAAGTCACAGCTGCTGTGGCCACAGGCAGTGCCCCGCGGGGCAGGGAGTGACCGCAGAGGGACATCTCGTGTCTGCACAGCAAAGGCACCTCTTCAAGGTGCAGTCTGGGGGAGAGTGTGCTACAAGGGCCACTGTGGTGATTCACACGTACCTATATCTGTATATAAGCATAGCAACTCAGAGCCTGGTTCATTCCCTGGTGCACAAGACACGCTATAGTACAGTTGTAGTTGTAGCTCGAATTCCTAGGAGGGCACAGAGTCCACTTTTAGCTTCAGCCGAATGATATCAAAGGACTTGGTAAACAAGAAGGAGCAGATAAAGAAGTTGAGTAGAGGGTTAGGTGAGGATTTTCCAGCAAAATATTTTCAATGTGAAAAGGTCAATTAGTCCCACACAAGTACTTTTTCAGCTTTCTTAACATCAGAATGGCATTTTTGGTCCTGAGAGGCATCACTCCAAGATGGTTAGAAGGCTGACAGTTGAGATAATTGCTATTATGCAGAGGACAAAGATTAGATCTTGTCTTTCCAATCTGGGGACACAAATTTCAGTCTTTTACCTCTAGAATAAGTACTTCATTCTGGTGAGTGTCTTTTTAGTCCTTCCAATAGGAGTTTTTCCCCATAACTAAGGATTTTTGAAGCAGTAACATGAACCATGGTCTCTGAGTACAAAGCAGATGCTTACAGAACTCAGTACCACACAAAGCCATACCAAACAGACAGTGTGTACACATTTTCCTTTGCTGATGTCAGTATAAAACCCTGATCTTCTATGATGCAGTTAAATGAAAAATAAAACACTCCACTCTTGGCCAAGGACTATTTTCATGTGATAAACCTTCATTGACCAAGTGTTTTAGGAAAATAGTAAGACAATTCCTCTCCAACTCATCCCAGCAATGTGTGAACAAGTGGTACAAGCATGACATTTCTCGTTTTCTGTGTGTGCCAGCAGGGTCCCAGGGTGTCACTACCAAGTTGTAAAATAAACCAGATTAAAATACCTGTGTCATAACTATGGAGATACATCAGTTCCTTCAGAGAGAATGCCGTGAGGACTGTTCATTGATGAACAAGATACTTCACAGACAACTAGGCAGAATAAGACAAGAAATTTCCTTTCCTATGGAAATTCATGTTCAAGGACTTTAGTTTTCTTAAAAACATGTTTTATTTCAATTTTAATAAGAAAAAAATCTATTGCACTCCATGAAGTACCATATTTCGGATAGAGAGCTGGTGTTCAGCCATTAGAACACTGAATTTTTGGCCATTTTGGGTGAGGAAGTTTCTAGAAGCTTCTCACAGAAGTCACACTTGTATCCACTCACTACCAAAACCTTGTCGTGCAAACCCCATATGGCTTTGGGGATCCTTTCACATCAGCAGGACTCAAACCTAATAACAGACCACAAATAAGGAGTGAACCGAGGCAATGCAGGCACAGTGTCATCAAATGTGCTGGGTGGGAGGAAAGTGGGTAACGGGTTCTGAGAGCAGTGCCAACACACTATTTCTTTCAGAAATTAGTGCACTGACAGAAAACTACTTCACAATTAATTAGAAGCTGTTTAAAGAACCTCTTCCACATTGTTGCTTCGTTCTCTTTCTTGTGACAATTGTACCTGTCACTAGAGCTGTGTGGAACTATTAATTCCCACTGTGTGGATTTTCAGAAGGCAGTGAAAGCTGATGGATGTAAGCAGGCAATGGCTGCAGGCAGCCTGGATGCCCTGATCCCCTCCCACATCACAGAACCTGATCCCTCAGCCTTCTTGCACTCGAATGGATCATAAACCACATGGTGATCACCTCTCCCTCTTGTATCTTAATGTATTGGGTGACTATTTAGCTTTCTGCCCCACGTGCAACACGACATTTGCCTCTATTAGGACTCTATAACAGATTCTGTAACACAGTGATCTGCTTCTTCCTCTCTGTGTGAAGAAGCTTTAGAAATAATTGCAAAAATTTCACTACAAATAAGCCAACCCAAGAGGAAAGTAACACCAACATCACAGCTTGGGGGGGAAAATTCTCTTATGTTCTTTAAATTTTGGGAGTAGTTGGCTTAGTTGTGCCCAGAGATTAAAAAAGCATCATATACCAGAAAGCTCTGGAGATTTGAAAACAAGACACGATGAGAAGAGTGATTCAAAAATAAAACACTCATGCAAGACCCCAGCAGTGACAGTGATGTTCACATTGATCTACAGTGTACAGCAAAACCCCTTTGAAACCAAATTCTTAGCTATAAATCATGGAGGCTTCTAATTATTCACCATTCCCAAGGCGTTTCTTCCAGATTTTGTCAAATTTGCAATGTTATTTTTGGTTTCTAAGAATAGGAGGTCCCCCACCTCAACAAGCTGAATAAATTAGGAAACCTACACAGAGCTAAATGCCAGAATTAAAGCACACAGATTCTCCCTCTCCATTCATATTACACTGCAACACAGTTTGAAGATTAGCTTGTTAGTTTATATTGATGTCGTCGTTGTTTCCCCTGTGCCCTTAGGATTATGTGATCCTTAAACAAAATGAAAATTAAACTCATGGCTCCAGCTTCCTACTAGTGCCAGAGTTAATGTTCTTGTGGGGAGGACAGAGGGGATTAGAAGCACAAAGGCAGGACCTCTGGGCTCTCTGCAGGTGCTGCACAGGCTCAGACCAGTAATTTTCTTTTCTTATGCTCCAGGGCTCAGACACACAAACAAGTCAGAGATGTCATCTGATCTCCAGTAAATATGTGTACATACATTTAGCCCATAGCAAAGGGAAGATAATTCAGGATCATTTTACCTGCATTAAAAGAGCACTCAGTCCAATTATTTCACATTTTATGAGCATATACAGAAACCATTACCATGGATCAGCTGACACTAAGTAATACATTAGCCACAGAAACTTGTTCCTGTGACTAAACCAATGTTTTCCCTACCTATGAAAGTATGAAGTTTTCTCATGGAGATGTTGTACAGATATAAAATTGGCAAGCCTTTATCCAGAAGCATTTTTTTCATCTATAGCATTGCATTAGAATTGTATGAGGTTAAAAATCTCCCTGGATGAGATAATCTGGAAATTTTCATTGTGAACGGGGTGATGAGGGAAAGACAAAAATCCTCTGCTGGGTATCTAGCAAATATAGTGTTATAGATCTGATATTTATTAAAAGTGGGAAGCCCATTCAAGAATTTAACATATTTAAATAACATTTTACTCTGTTATTATCACTTTTCCATTTATTCCGTCACCTCCAAACCAGAATTCATCATATTCTTATCCACCTGCAGGAATGCATTTGAAAGTAATTTACATGCTAAATCAAAATTAGCTCAAAGTCTTAAACTCTGGAAAAACAGCACCAGAATCAGTATTACCAGAATAAAGTGACCAGCTACAGCCAAACTTCACATTTCCTGTCCAGAGCCTATACCAACAAACTGCAGAACTCATTCAATTTTTGGATATTAGCATTAAATGAAGTCCAAATACCAAAATCAGCTTGGAAACCTGTGATTAACCTGAGAATATTTTCCTCCTTATTCTTAAAAAATTGACAGCATTTTTGCACTCACATTGCACACCTGGTTTCTAATAGGATTATTTGAATTTTTAAACCACTGAGATAGATAAGAGAACAGCCAGGTTCTGTTAAAAATGGGAAGGAAAAAAAAGTCTAATTGGATAAATTATTCATTCTGAAGCCAGCCTGAGTTTTATGAAATGCAATTGAAATATCACTGTGTAAAATACCCAGATAACTGTCTATATTTCATTTATATTAAATAGAGGACAGACTTCCCCCGTCAAAATTATGTGTAGCCAAAAAATATATATATTTCAATAAAGGCAGATTGCTTTTTCTATTTGGATGCTTTTCTCTCTAACAAACCCTTCATTTTCATTGCCTTTCATTCAAGCACAATGCTTATCATAAGTGATTGCCAAAACAAATTTAATATATTTGAATGTGGAGGAGTGATGATCTTCCATTTGTGAATGACTATGCAGAGGTTTACCCCTATGAATAATGTCATGTTGTGTCCCCCCCCCCGAAATAATTTACTCTTCTACAGAAGTAAAAGCGCTAAAATCAAAACGAAAACACAAGTCATGACACTGAAATTGATTTTTCAGATGCTGCTGGAAGTGTCTCAAGGCTGCTGCAGCCCCTGAATGTGAAGATAACATCTTCTGGGTCACAAACAGACCACTGAAAACTGCTGGTGCTACTGGTTTAATGTGTGGCTGGTACTGTAGAGAGCACCAGGTGCAGACAGGAGAACAGGCAGGCTTACCCAGAGCTTTGTTTCTCTGGAGACATCCCTATCCATCCTGGCTTTCATTTTGTTGCTGCACAGTGGCATGGCCTGGGGAGGGACTTTTGACAAGGGTATGTAGTGATAGGACAAGGGATAATAGCTTTAAACTGAAAAAAGGTAGGTTTAGACTAGATTTAAGGAAAAAATTCTTCCCTACAAGGGTGGTGAGGCACTGGAACAGATTGCCCAGAGAAGCTGTGGCTGCCCCACCCCTGGAGTTGTTCAAGGCCAGAACGGAAGGGGTTTTGAGCAACCTGGTCTAGTAGATGTCCCTACCCATGGCTGGGATATAGGAACTAGGAGATTTTTAAGGTCCCTTGCAACTCAAACCATTCTACGATTTCATGAAAAGCCAGTCATATCTTAAATACACATACACAACTTACCTTGAGAAAGATGTATTTCATCACTGAACTGCTGTGAAATGTTCCCACTTTTTCCCTACAGAACCCCTTGCTGTGTTCTTCAATGCCTCAGATACAGCAGGTGGAAAATACCTGCTCTTCTACTGAATGCCACAAGTATGTTCCAGTCAGCTCGACCTCTTGTGTTACTGATTGCACCCAGTCCCCTGGCAGAGGAGACACCTGCTATTCCTGTGAATCTGTGAGACACAGGCAGGTAACCCTTTGCTGGGCTGCTGCATATTCTGGCTGTGATAGAGCACACCCAGCATGAGGCTGACTATCCTGCCTCCAGCCAAATAGCCCATAATGCCACTCTCCTGTTGAAGGATAACAGTAGAGATGTTCTAGAGAAGGAAGGGAGGAGTAAAATAGTAAAAGTGCTTTGATGCTTTAATCCTCTTTGACAGATCCCTGGGCAGCAGCACAAGGCAAAGCCCCCTAGTCCTGATGCTCAGTAAAGGTTTCTGCTGGACAAAATATCCTCCCCATATTCCCGCAGACATAACTATATCAAGCTTTCCTATTGCTTATAAAAAGAAACCATTCTTTCTCCTACCTTGACAACTTTTCTTTGTCACCTGTGTCATCAATTTTTTCCTTCTTAAAATATCTCTGTTCTAATTTAGAAGTACGTGACACTCATATTGGAAAAGCGTAAGCACAGACAGAGGTGCAAGACAAGGAAGAATCTAGTTTGTTGAGTATTTAAGGAAATGGACTTTATGCCAGCCAGACACAGTAGTACACAAAGCTTTCCCATTAGCAGAACAAATTGTGTTATATCTGACTTTTCTGTTTGTCTCACGTTTAGCATCTCTGACACATACAGTATGCAAAGGTGTCAGAAAAAGAGGTGGGTCTGAAGGGTAAGAAAAAAGAAAAAGGAGAGAACTCAACACAAATAAGAAATCTCATGGGTTAAGCAGTTTAATGAGCCCAGCAAATGGAGTAGAAGATAGAAAGTTGGGCTTTTATAGGTGATACTGTGTCAAGACATAGAGAATTAACTCCAAAAGGGATTACCCACTGCAGGTTTTTTAGAAACCCATCTTGTTTTGCAGCACATCATCCTTTTTGTTTTGCTTTGAGGTATGATTAATATCAGCCATCTTCCAGTTCAACACAAGGGTGAACTGGAAAAGCAAGAACACCCATAAAAACACAAAAAGCAGAGAAAAAGCAAAATGCAGGGGGTACTGGCTTGCACAGATCCCTGAAGCCTGGTGATGCTGCACTAATAGCTCATATTTAGTGCAATACAAACTGTCTTCGCTAAGGAAATAGCTGAAGTGCATTTTCAAGGGATTTTGAAAGAGAAAGCACCTATGGAAATAAGAAAGAATTTTAGATCACTAGACCTCTAAACCTGACCTTCACAGAACCAACAAGGGTAGAAGAATTCTTATCCTATTTCCCCTGGGTTCATCGGGCCTGGGTTTCTCTGATGTTGGAACTGAATTCTCCAAATCTGGAGGAGTTTCAATACATACACTGAGATTTGGCTAAGACTGAATTTGAATAATAGTTTCTGACCTAATAAATTTATCAGCACTACAGAGGCCTTGGAAGGAACTGTCATCACAGAAGGCTGCATGAGAAACTCAGTTGGAACTGAAGATGGTCCATCATTTACAATACTTCATCATTAAGATCTTCTCTGTCCTGAATGATGAACAGTTCTCCTGCAAATAGGAACACGGCAAAATTTGAAATGCACTGTGGGGAAGGAAATCACCTCAGAGACAGAGAAGCTGTAAGACTAAGGGACAGCATTTGTCTACATTTTGCTTTGACTGATTGAAAGCAGGCAGGGTTCCTGGAGACTTGGCTCTGGAAGCAGTTCAAGAGCATCTCTTAGGAGAATAGTTCCTTCCGACTTTCCTCAGAAATAGGTATATGCACTCTCAGCCCTTTGGTGGTGCAGAACAGTGGTTTCCTGCAAACACTCCAAGAAGGAAGCAGTTCAAAAGAGCTGGCCCAGCTTCCTGCAGCCACGAACACCATGCAAACACTCACTACTGAGGTGCACAGATCCCATCTGTGGTTCCAGGTTCTTCTTCCTCTCATCATAGGGGCTTTGCCCCTACTCTGATCTCACTTGGCTTCCTGGAGGAACCCCTGCAGACCTGCTGAAGAAGTTGATTTGGTACAATTTCAGAAGAGTCCTCTTGTGGAAGCATAAACTGTAGAAATCATCCTGGGCAAAAGCTATTTCTGGAAGCAATAGAGTTCCTGAAGCTTGGCTTCCTATCAAATGCAGTTTCACAGCTGACCAGCTGTGGTTGAGAGCACAAGCTTTCCAATTGAAGTGCTTGGGGCAATCTTTTCCACACTTTCCTAGTCCACAGAGCCTCCAGAGTCAGCTAGAAAAGCCTTTTCCTCATCAGTGGGACATAGCACATGTTTCACTTATACCCAAACACCTATTTTTCCTAAAATCCTAGCAACTACATTATCTTTGGGATTTCTACTTCTCTGTAAACTCCTTTTGGAATAGGCCAACGAGCTTCTAAGTTTTTAGGGCGGAGGAACAAAATGAAAAAGGGCAAGATTTCATCAATCATGTTTCCAAAGGAAACTTAATTGAAGAACAGATGATAGAATAATAATCATTCAATGCCCTTTTCACATAATCTCTGGACACATCAATAATGTGACCTACTGGTGCAGGTACATTCTGGGCCCCTCCTGCTCAGACCTGTGGTGGTTGCTATGAACATGACACAATTGCCAACAATCCCCAGACTAGTCCTCTTGTTCAAGCTGTGGCAGATCATCCTTTTAGCTGTGGATGTGCCCAGTAGACTCCCTGGTGTGTCTATCAATAGCTCTTGACATGTGCAAAATGCAGTAAATATTAATCCATCAAGCCTCACAACTCCCTCTTGGGGAGCTAAACAATTTTTTTCCAGTTTACTCTTTGCAGAGCTGAGGAAGAGTCTCTCAAGGACACACACAGCATTGGTGGCAGAGGGAGGAGGAAAGTACAGGTCATGTTGCCCCCAGTGCCACCATGGGGAAACTTAAAGCAGTAATACCTGGGATAGAAAGAAAAAAACTTTGTCACTTACTCAGCTGTTTTATTTTTCTCCCAGAAGTCAAAGAGTCTGTGTCCAGGTGCACATTTTTCAGCATTTCAAGCAGGCAGCCCTTATTACTGATGCCTGAGTGTTCATTTGAACATCTGCACCCTTTTGTCCTTTGGGCAGCATTTGGCAAGCCTTTGGTTTGTCCCAGCAAGCTCATATGTGCATCTGCCTTGTTCTGGAGACAGGCTCGGTGAAATCATGAGGTTCTTTGACTCATTTCTAATGAAAACTTGCCTCAGAGACCAGCTTCAATTAAGAGTGGCCACAAAGGTTCATATTTCCACCTTTCTCACTGTAACATGGAGCCAAGTGTTGATTGTTCCAGGACTTGTCCCTGGGGCTGCCAGTGGGACAGTGCTGGCATCAATAAGGACTTGGCCTCTCAGGTAGAAGTCAAAACCTTGTCAATACCCGGGCTTATCCTGGGGGAAGCAGGGAGATACAGAGCCAGGCAGAGCCATAGGAAACAAACTGCCTGGCATCTTCATTATCATAAGTGTTTCTTGTTCAGCTCATTACATGAAACTAGTTCTCCATGTATTTCCTCCAAATTTGTTAGGGGAGGGGAGCCCCGTGGCTTGATGTCTCCGCTTCGCCTCCCTCCTCCGACTGAAAACTCGTCAATCACTGCTGACTCCTTTTCAGTAAAACCTTCATTTCATTAAAATTTAATTATTGGTTTAATTAAAATAGGCAAGCAGCAGCGTGAGATGTGTATGGTTTTTTATGGCTGAAGGAGATTGTAAAGTCCTCATTCATTTCCCAAAGTAGCTTCCTCTAAAAATTGGGCTGCCTTTTTATAGGCCAATTCTCAGTGCTGCTTTCAGATGGATCCCACAGCCATTCATATAGATTAATTCGGGCAGTGAATCAGATCCTGCTTATTGGCTGCCTTTCAGAACATACTGATGGTGCTCTGGGAGCCCTGTGGTAGAGCCCTGAGAGCTCATGGGTCTCTCCAAATGATTAATTAATCCTCATACAGGCATTTTTTCAGTTCCGTCTTAATTTATTCACATTGCAAAACAAATTTAGTCTTGGTGAAATGGGCCAGATTGACAAGCCTTGTGTGACTGACAACTGCTCTGTTATTCCCACAGAAAGTGTAAACAGGGGTAGGTTCTCCTATACAGTTGAAACTTGTGCTGTGATGTGGGACAGAACCTCAAAGGAAATTCAAAACCCCCACCTGAAACTGATAACTAGAGGTGTGGCCCCGTCTGGGGCAACCTTTGGCACCAGCAAGATTTAAAAAACAACACCAAACAAAACCACAAAACAAAACAAAAATACAATGGGTCTTGTCTCTTCTCTCAGTGGGTTCTCCAGCATCCCTGTCCCCTTATCCAGCATCTCAGGAACACATCTATACACGGTGAGAAGTCAGCACAAAGCAGACAACACACAAAACCTTGGCTTGGGCCCCCCAAAAAGGAAGTTTCCAGCTGTCCCATGGAAAAGCTGAGGAAGGGACAGTGACACACTGGAGTGGGTGGGTGTATTTCTAGGGGTAGAGAAGCACCATAGTTGGACTAGCATGAGGCATCTGAGTGCAGTTGCAGTTTCCCTGAGAAACAAGTCCATTAGTTGTTAATGATTTTTGAGTAGTAAAAGTGATTTTGACCTCACAACAGAGATGCGAATCTTTAGACTCTCTTAAATCCCCAACCATCTGGTCTTTGGATTTGTTTTAATCACTCTTCTCTTTGCACCAGTGAATTGAGTTTCAAAGAGCTGTGTAGCTCTTTGTAAGTGCTGGTTACAGAATAATCACAACAAAAAGGGGAATATTGAAACTTTCAAATATTTTCACTCATGCTTCTAGGCAATGCTGGGCTGCCTTCCCAGGGCTTTGCAAACTTCAGATCTCTTCGGCCATAGTCCAGAAGGAAATGAGAGAAGTAGCCTTTCATTTTGAAGCAACCCTCCAGACACTTTTGCAAGTACCTGCAATGACCTTCAGTTACCTAACTCTCTCCAGCAACACTGGCCGAGAATGCAAGTTAAATACAGGGCTGGGAACAGAGTGTGCTGTTTCAAAAAGCTTTTACATCTCTTTGTTCTTGCTGGAAACCTACTCTCATCATTTGTCATTTTAAATATCTCCCTATATTTGCCTGAAGGTTGCAGATTTCTTTTTCTAACAAAAAGCATAGATCAATCTGCAGGTAGAGGTCTAATTTTTAGCACTGTCACTGCATACTTGGGGAGTCTGGAAGCACCTCAGAAAATCAGGTAGCAATGCTGGCACCCCTTTATCTTTCTCCTAAAGGTAAGAGTATTGCATGATGGTGAAATGGAAGGACTTCTGCCTTCTTCCCTTCTCCATGTTGCTTGACTGAACAATACCTCATTACTCCCTGTTGTCAATGCTAAAATGATACCTGCCTCCATGGATCCTATTGGATATTAATGAATACATTAATTTATTGATATAATAAAAACCAACTACAGTTTAGAAAAAATATAGCCATGAATTGGCTATATAGGTTTGAAGAAAAGAGTTCTTATGGTACCAGAAAGGATTTTGTACTGGTGTGCCTACAGGAGAAACAACACTGGGCCAGACAGGCTTTTGTCTGAGAGTAGAGCCACAGGACATGGCTTTATGGTGTTATGTTCAACCTCTTTGGGGTCTCTTGTCTTCCTCAATAACATTAGATTCACATCACAAGGTCTTGTGAGGCTTTGCAGCTTTGAGCTCCTCAGCTGAAAGGAGCCATGTAAGTGTGAACTAAATTGTATCTTATTGAGGAATGCTGCTGTAATAAACAGTCTCTATTACCAACTGTCCAGCTGTAATATTTGTGTTTATGTCAGCACTTAAAAATCATTGATCTACAATAAAGTCGGTGTGGGGAAAAGAATCTGATCCAAAGGTCAGAGAAGAGAAATGCAATTTTTCCTTATCAGAGACTGAGTGAGCAAAGCTGGAGAGCTCAGCCAGGGAAAGTGGGGCTGTACAAAGCTTCACTGCTATTTCCTTCCCCACTGCTAGAACAGTGCTCAGGGAGATGACCCAAGATCAAAGCTGCTTGCAGCAGCAGTCTGGTTGCAAGACTAATCATTGTTAATCTGCTTGGGCTGCCAGGTTGCAGGTAACCACCCACTGTGGTGTGTGCTGCCCTGCCAGTGCTGCACAGGTACTTTTCAAAGCAAGAATGAGTCTCCCCACAACCCTGTGTGTGGCAGCAGCAAGATGAGCTCTGTGGATGTCTACTGACAGGTTTTACTCCACACAGAGCCTTTGAATTAGGAACTGCCTCATTCATTTTATCTGGAAACAGGAGGGTTGCTGAACAACGGGTATTATGGAGAGCAGTAGCCCAGGTGGAGCCTGCCCAGGGCACACACCACTGAAGGCACAGTAGTGTAAAACTCTCTGAGTGCAGGATGTTACACATTTTAGCCCCTGAATGTGTGTCTTTCCACAAAGGCAGACACAACATCTTCTCTTAAGAGAAACCCGAAAATCTCCTCCTCAGGCAGCTCCCAATGTGTTCCCTTGCCTGTGACTAGAAGTGACCACCCTGACCCTCCAGACAATCTGGGATTCTCCTTTCTCCTCTCTCCTGCAAGGCAGCTTCCCTGCTTGATTCTTCTACCTTCAGTGAGTGATCCAGGAATCTGGTCCCTGACTGCCCCATCACCCATGCATCCCAACTGCCCACTCAAAGTGACTGTGCCCTTGTATCCCAGAAAGGACCTGGGACCACCCATTCTATTCCTTGCCTTCCTTCTATGACCTTTTTTTTCTCTCACTTTCCCCATCTTTGTTCTTGAAGGCATTACACTATCTAGAAGGGATACCATCTCCCAGGAGCTGGGCACTTTGGAATTAGGATTTCTGGAGATCCCATCTGATCTCCCTGGTCCATGCATTGCCACCTCCCTTCCCTGTGGGCTGCAGGGAATTTGCACTGGGGCTCAGATAGAGGGGAGCAGAGCAGGAGGCAGGAACTGCTCACTGGCTCTGTGGCAGCTTCAAGGTTGCTCAAGGGTGTGCAAGTCTACACTCAGATGTGGAGGAACCAGCAAGTCCTCTCTATGACTCCACTGGCAGGCTAGAAGGAATGAGATAGCTGAAGCTGGTCTCTTGCTCATTACAGGGACGGGGGGGGGAGGGGGGGAGGAAGAAGAAAGTAGATTGACCATGCCCTTTCCATGCTCCAAGATCTGGGAGAAAAATAGATGATGCAAGGGCAGAGGGCTGGTGGTGATGAGAAACAGGGCTAACAGAGGGCACCAGGGCTGGCTTCAGTGATAAAGCACTAGTAAAACAGCACAGTATCATCACCTGCCAGCTCCTCGCTTTAATCCTCCTGAGTCTGCACATCCATAATTGGAGACTTGTCTCTACCATCTAGGGCACTTGGCAGCCCGAAGCTCTCCTCCCTAGAAGTGAGATCTGTGATCAGATTAAAGCCCATTTCATGTTCCTCTGCTCAGGTCCTTGTCAGCTCACTGCTCCCCCTGATGTTTACCCAGGATGGCTGACTCATTTCCACATGAAGAGCTGACATTTCCCTCTCAAACCCAGCACAGGGGTCATGGGTTGCTGTGTTAGAGGGAAAAACTACAATGAAGAGATTTTTCTAATCATTGCATCAGATTACAAAGGGATGTAAATCACTGAGCAGTGTTTTTTGTTAGAAGCAGAGCAAGGTTACTTCAGGTAGTTCTCAAGAGCATTTTGATATCTCACACGATACGCCCACGTGCCAAAGCTCACACACGTTCACACACACACAGAGGAGCACGGCTGTCGCTGGAATCATTTAGGAGAAGTTCATCCTGGCATGGGAAAGGAAGATGTTCTGATACTGAGGAGTCCCTTCACCCTGTGCTGCACCCCAGAGCTCCCACCTAGTTTCCACAGGGTCTCTGTGCCTCTTTCTGACATCTGATAAACTGGGGTAATGTCCGATCTTGGCAAAGACAAGCATGTCAGAAATACAGTAAGGAAGAGGAAGCATAGAAGGAGACAAAGCAGATATGGGATATATTACCATAAGCTAGGACCAGATTTATCTTCAGGTGTTATAATATGGTTATTCATAGAAATGTCACTAGAGACTTACAAAAACATCACCTGAGAACCTGTGGATGCCCCATCCCTTGAAGTGTTCAAGGCCAGGTTGGATGGAGCAACATTATGTAGTGGAAGGTATCCCTGCCCACGGCAGGGGGGTTGGAACTAGATTTAAGTCCCTTCCAATCTAAACCACTCTGTGATTCTATGATTTAAGCTCAGTTTTGTCCTCTTGCCCTAATGAAAATGAAATGGTTCAAGGGAAGACAGGGAGTAAACAAACAAGTAAAAGGATATAGCAAAATTGTTTCTCTTTTGTGACAAGTGCTAGAGATGGTGTAAAAAAGGGTAAAAATTATCCTAGCCTAGAGCAGCCAGCAAAGGCCTTACAGGTGTTACAGGCACTGCCTGTAAGGCTCTTGCAATAAAGATGGTGAATATATTTTGTCTGTCTCAGTCTTTTCTGTGATTTTTGAAGAACCTTCTGTGAACCACCTGGTAAAGTCCTGCTTCAGAAAAAGTATGATAAAAGTGAAAGCATTTAAATGTGACCTGAAGCCCACTGAAATGCTCCAGAGGGGTCTCTACATAGTCCTGCTTCAGCCCTTTGTGTCTTGAATGAAGATACAGAGGGGACAGAGGAGGGAAGGACAGATGGGAACTGTCTCTCTGCCAGCCAGCAAACTGCCACCCAAATCAGGCAGCACAGTCAGGGAAAAAAAATAATAAAAGAAAAAAAAGCAGGAGCCCATAATCATTTTATGATTCTAATTTAACTTTTATGAACATGTTTTGAGCTCCCCTAGTCAGACTCTGGTATTGATCTTTTCAGTATTGTTAACTCATAACCAGACCATATTTGAAGACATAAACTTTAAGAGGGGTAATAAAGAAAAGCCAGGCTGCACTGGCTTTATTCTTCTCAGCACAGGGACTGGGAGCTGTAAATCCTGCTGGAATCAGTGAAATTATGCAAGTGGAGATGAACTCCTGGCTGTGTCAATTTTTTAGGTATTGGGCACCAATAACATCAGTCTTTATTTCTACTTCAAAGTGGAATTGTCTTGGGATATAAAGCAATGGGAGAGTAAGAAGCTAAACAGTGGAAAAGAGCATTGACTTACGGACTTCTCTCTGTCTGTGTGCTTTTGAGAGATGGGCCAAAATGCATCATTTTGGCCCATCTCTGAACCAGCTGCAGATTCTCTCCAAATTACTCATTTTTTAGATTCAGGCTCCTCCTTCCAACTCCATTCAAGATTTGAGCTAAGCAGGAGCATTAGATCTTGCAAATGCTTTAAGGGTGAGCTGACCCGAGCACTAGCACAGGGTGATAGATCTCCTGGCTTTGCTGTACTGCATGTCCACCCTGTGTTTTAGGTCAGGGAGGTTCATGTAGCTTATTCTCTGCTTCTGACTGATAACATGAAAAGCCTAAATAACAATGTTAATGTGATTTTTTTCTCTGCATGGTAACAATACAAGAAGAACAGTTTTTCCAGCCTCTGTCTGCTTCTTGAAAAAAACAGAACATGAAAATATATGGTAGAAATAAATAAACATGGGACATATTTATTTCCTTGATTTCCACGCTGCATAAGCAAGACATGAAAGGTGTTCTCAGTTTGTGTAGCAGGTTGAAAAACCTGCAGTTGAAACTTAAAGAATTCCTCTGAGGCCTAACCTGGTATTTGAATTTACAGTGCAGGCTGGTAAACAGCCAAGGTGAAGTGTGAATCTGCATCTGTTTGCTGTTGGACTGAGGGGTCCTTGTGCAGACCTTACCCAGCCACATCCTACTGGGAACTGAAAACTGAATCTCACAGATTAAAGGTGATGGTAAAGTCTCAAGAACTTGGTAATGTTTTTTGTTAAAAACGACCCAAAGCTCTCAGATTTCAGTTCTGAACCATGCCCTGAAACAGGTGAGTTATTATAACTTCAGGTGTTATTGCAAATACTTGAAATAGCACAACTCTCTTCCTGCTCAGCATCTCCAACCGCCTCTGGACCCTGCATCTCCCCAAGCTTAAGGCTGGAACACATCCTGCAGCCCTAATTCTCCATTTTCCATGACTCACACCAACCAGCATCTCCACATTGTCTCATGCCAGTTGGAATTAAAACACAATGTGGCTCTTCAAAAAAAATAAAAGGCTGTGAGGTGTGTCCTGCCAACAGACTGGAGGTAGCTCAGCAAAGAGCAACCAGAATGATCAGTGTACTCAAGGCAGTGACTTTTGAGGAAAGATTAACATTTCTAAAAATAGCCCACATGGGTAACTAATGACTAGCAGGGTCTGTGATAAAAGTCCCTGTGTATTGAGGGGTATAAATAATCAAGGATGGAATTAAAGTATTTAGATGGCACAAAGGGCAACTACCTAATGCGCTATTAGGAGTGATGGTATTAAATAAGGAAAGTATGGGAAACAAAATAGGGACATCACCTTCTCTCTCTCTCTAACTGAACTCTGTTTAACCAGGTGTGGAACTAAAGCCTACTGCAGTCCCTGAAAATTTCCCTCCAGCACAGCAGTACCTACTGCAAGAAGGTGACAATTCTAATTCACAATTATCTCATCAGGGTTTTCTTTAGAGGCACATGCAACCCACATACCCACCTGACTGGGCATCCCTCAGTGGCCTGTCTGCCCTGCAAAACTGACAGGATCTGTTTGGAGCCAGATCCTGCTCTCCAGAAGCAGCACCTCACTGCAGCTGGCAGAGTTACAGCAGAAGGGATCACCTGGATGTTCAGTGTGACCCAGTGTGTGACACACGGTCTTTCCATGCTGCATCTGCTTCCTTGGGTAAGACAGATACATATATCATTGAACAGCATAAAAACTGCCTTGCTGCTACTCTTTTCTCTGTGTGTCCTTAGAGTCACCATGGTACCAGCACAAAACTACTACTGTGAGCTCTAGATTTGACTCAGAGAGGGAGATCTGCTTGTCCCTTCTTCACTCATTTCTCTCCATCCCTCAGGCACCCCACCCTCTCTGGAATGCATCCACACATTTCTGTGCAAGGCAAGTCCCTCTTGCATTGAGATCCATTCTGCAGTTTTCTTCAATGTTGGTGTATCACCAGACAAGGAGTATGTGTATGTGTTAAAAAAATCATAGTAAGTTATTCTATCCTTCCAGGGCAAGAGACCGTGTACCTAAGTAAACACAGGAGCTATGCTGTATTTTGGCTTTCTAAGGTTTTAACTGTCATTGCTCATGATAAACTTAAGAAACATACTCATATTTTTTGTCAAGAGCTGTTTGGAAAGCCATATCCAGAGTAATAAATGGTCCATTGTTAGACTAGCATGGTATGTCTCATGGAGGATTTACATGGTGCCTCAGTTCTGGTGCTGCTCAATATTTTCATTAATAACCCGAATGATAAAATAGAAGCTACACTTATTAAATTTAGTCACAATATTTTTATTCAGAGTAACTAAATTCACTCTGGAGGACAGGTTTAAAATTCAGCACAGAAGAGATAAGCAGGGATGGTCAACAATATAAATACAGAGTGGCGACAACTGGTTAAATAACTGTATGAAAGGGGATGTAGAGTTACCACGAAGCTGAAAAAGAGGCAAAAATGTCACACTGCTGAGAAAGGGACAAACGATGCTGGGATACAAAAAGCAGTAAGGCCTATGGGATGCAAAAAACCAGCTTTTTGTTGACTTTGGGCTGGTGTGGGCTCAGCTGAGAACTGCATCTCATCACAGGCACCACATGGATCAGCAGGAGGAGAGCAGTGAAACATGACCTACAAGGAGCCAGTGAAGTAAATGGGGCTGCTTGACTCACAGAGAACAAGATGCAAAGAGAAAGAAAAACCTACTGTCATGCTCAGTACATAAACTGGAGGGGATGAGCAAGCAGCTGCGTGGTATTTAGTTGCCAGCTGGGGTTAAACTACAACTCTACTCTCAGTAGCTCTGCTTGGTAGTCACCTTCATCTGTGCTTGAGACCTGATTGAAACTCGGACTCCTCTTCTGTTTCTAGTGAGGTGACATTGGAGCTCAATCAGGAATTTTCGGGATGCTGATTTGTTTCATTTGCACTGAGACCGTATTTATTTTATTTCATCTGACAGCTGGTTTAGACAATTTCAGTCTGCTGGAAGCATGATCAGGTCTGAAACGTGGGTTGTAAATAGCTGGGAAAACTGCACATTTAAGTCTAATTTTATGTGTAGCATCTTTTATTAATGTTACAACATTTATTGTGTATTTTAAGTCATCATTGATTTTTATTAAAAGAAGATATTTTTATTGTATGTGCATGCTGCCAGCAAAATAAAATATTATGTTTTTCTCCCCTCAGTACGAATTCTCATTAATCTTCTCTAAGTGCACAAGAAAGTAAGAAGCCAGCTCTCTCAGTTCAATGCTTAAGCTCTATGACTGAGACATTGTCATGTATTCATTCCACCGGGATGCAGAAGAGCATCTTAATTGCATAAACCAGCATTTGTAAGGTGGGGGATGAGGCAACAAAACACTCCCCTGTGACTTATTACATCTGGGACTGATTAGTGCTGTTATTATACAATTAAGATTCAGAAGAGATGGATAATATAGCCAGTAAGGACACGGAAAGATTTTTAAGGTGTCCAGGCAGCTGGGAGCTGTGGGTAATGCCAGGCATGGGAAAATAACTGCATTTTGCACTCAATCTCCTGATGCTTTCTCAAGTCAAGCTGTATTGGGTCTCAGTGATGATACAAAGGTTTTCCAGCAGTATAGCAGTGCATGCTGAAGAGAACCCAGATCCCCCAAGAAGCCTCATTCATTAAGAGTTTTGCTACCTAGCATAAGTAAATATGTAACGAGTACAATGGTTTTTGTTTGATTTTCGGCTAGATTGGGTAATGTAGCTTTGCATTAATCGAGGGTTTCACTCTGACCTTGCATTAACTGAGGAGCAGACTATAAGGGTATGGTTGCTAATTAGACTGGAATGCAGGTAAACCAGACCTCAGACAGTTTTGGTTCTGGGCATTTTGATAAGACACCTGCAAGCATCAGCTATAATAATAATGAAGCCATGACAGTGGGGTTAACTCAAACACGGCACAAATACAAATGAGTAAATGCTGTAAATGAAAATGGGGTATGAGAGTGTATACAACTGAGGAAATTAGTATGTAAAGTAGGTACATGGTGTGTGAAAGAGCATATAGAGGTCTCTAAAACTCTTTTCCCTAAGACACTGGCTTCAGCACTGGGGGATCACTGTCATGCCACACCAAGGACCTGTGAGCACATGAAAGAGAGAATTGCCTGCTGGCTGGTTTTGTGTGTCGGAGCATTGCTTTGATTTCAGTGATAAAGAGGGCTCCTTTACCTCTCATTTATCTTTTACCATGCAGGTGTGCAAAATCAAAGTGCTAATTTCAGGTACCTGTTCAGACACATGAGCCTGCGAAGGGAGGCCACCTGGCCCAGATACTTCGAGCCATTTGCAGTCACAACCATCTCCCTCAGCATCACCTCACACCAAGGTGCTGGCAAGTATCAGGATTGTGTGGGCCTAGCTGTTTGAGATCTATGAGAAAACATTTCCCTCTCAGAGAAACATCCTCAAAAAAGTGGCTCATTTCTGAGCTTACCTTCTCCCAAGCACATCCCAGCACTTAGGGAGCATCCATCAAGGAGGGAGAGGTGCTGTTCCACATGCCATCAAATGCTCCACAGAAGCAGGGCCCACCCTCCCTAAAAGTTTTAAGAATCAATGGTTTTTTAGTCTTTTCCTAGTCATCACAATTAAGACCCCGTAATCAGCTGTTCGATACTGCAATCAGCCCCAGCAATCAGCCTCCTGCCTCTGCCACTGATGAATTCCTGGAAGGGACCTCGGCATCAAGAAACTAATTGACCACATAGAAAAACAACACAACAAAAAGAGGAGAGGGTGGAAGTGCATTTATGACCGCAGATTTGGGGGATCAAGAAGGAGGCTGGTACCTTGCTGATGCCTTCAAAGCTAGTCTGAATTTGCCAGCTGCTCTGCATTTGTTGTGAAAAAGACTGTAGAAGTGTGCAGGCTCCAGGCTCGTGTCACCAGAGAGGCTGATCTGATCTACCTCTGCATCAGCCTGAAATCAGAGGTGACTGATGCATGGGTTACTCTGGATGTTATCACAGGTTATCATATGTGTTACTGAACTGTATGAAAATTACTGTCAGAACTCTCTCTCAATTCAACATTTATTTAAGGAATCATCTCAAACATTCAAATAATGGACAACCCTTTTTTTCTCTCTGGCAGTTTAGGTTTGACAAGGTAAAAATAAATCTAGGATTACTGAGGTCCTGTTAAATATTTATTATATGTATTTTCATGGTTCTTAAAGTCCAAGATGTGAACTGGGTCCCTGCTTTGTATCCAAAAGAGAAAATAGACATGCAGTGAAGGCCTTTTGCATATGAATCACTGGCTTCACCAAGTTACTCTTCATTTTACCAGTGTTAACACACCCAGCTCACTGCTGGTGATTTCTTTGCCCAAAGCTCGCTGACAGAGGCAGATGGGAAGCATGTGAGAGGCAGAGGGGCTGTGGTCCTGCTGTATTTCATCCAGATCATGGCTGGAAATTGGCAGTGTTCCTGCCTGAGAAATCATCTCCACCTCAGAAATTACCTTTGAAAAGGAAAGATTTGTTCTTGTGTTTCAGATGCACCACTCGTTTTGTTTATTGACCCATTAATTATGGTCTGTGTCTTTTGATGCTCAGGACAGAGCAGCAAACTGGGATGATTGTTCCAGTGTGACTCTTGAGAGACAGAATTAGCAAAGCTGTTCAGGCCAGTCACAGTAACAAGGTTATAATGTAAAGCACTGAACAATTAGCTGGGAGATTTACCTCCCTGTCTTAAAAGCGTTTTTATTACTTAATCAATCACAAGCAATTTATAAACAAGGCTGAAGTTTTACATGGAGCCATAAACCTGTCTTATTTGCTTCCACGACAAAGCAGGAAAAACAGACTCAAAGTTTCAAAAGACATTTGATCAATTAAAAAAAAAAAAAGCAGAACTACCTCAAAAGAAGATAAATGATTTTTCAAAGGGAGGAAGGACTTTAGCAGAGGCTGAAGGAAAAGAAGTCCATCTGTCTGTTTATTTGCTAGTCTATAACATAATCCATTACAGTGGCTTGAAGTAGTAGCGTAAAGTGAAAATGTGAATCATTTGAGGCAGAGATTTTGTTTGTCTGTGCATGCCTTCCTCAAGCTGGATTGCAGCCACTGAATGCCAGCAGTGTGTAATTGCAAAATAAAAGTATTAAGAATGCTGAGTCGGCAACATCAGGTGTGCTCCAGATGCCCTTTTTGCTTTCAGAGCTTCTGACTCAGTGCTGGGACAGGGCTGCATTAAGAACCTGTTAGGTAGAGACAGGATACTCCAAGGAGAGCTTCTCCAAGCCACAGAGTGCCCAGACTCTCCTCATTTTCTCTTTTGATTTGTCTTGTCATTAGAATGGGTTCCTGGCAGTAACTCAGAGGCAGGATTTCTGCAGACAGAAGCAGCTGACAATGGGGTGCACCACAGATGTACACAACGATGCCCCAGTTTGAATCCTTCCTCAGCCACTGGGGCCAGGAGGCTGTTTTGCATCCTTATTCCACCACTCTCTCACCATAGACTGGTTGGACCAGTTAGATTTCCATACTGGGATGTTACCTTGATTATAGACGGAATCAGCAGTTGCTGGGTGAGTGTGTTTTAATTGGTTTGGCAGAAATCCCAGTTCTGCCAGTCCCTCTACCTCTGACATTCAGTGGCTCAGCAATACTGCTGACTTCTGCGAAACTGGGGCACCGACACAGACATGAAAGTCCTGCTTTGGCGAGAGCTACTGAAGAGCTCTGCACTGCACTGCATGCAAGAGCTGAACTGGAGGCTGAATTCACCTCGGTTTGCAGTGATCTAATTGTTCCAGCATCGGATTTTTTCTGCTTTTGACTGCTCTTATCTCACAGCTCCCAGTCTTGATTCTTCTGCCATTTCCCACCCCACCTGTCAGATCTTGATTTACATCATTCCAAAGCAGAAGTACACTGATTTGATTCAGAAGAGTGTTATTTCTATATGCCTCTTACTTCTAGTAACTACCAAAGAGGCAGATGGATGGAAAAGCAACCGGCTTTCTGGCTGTGATTTTGGAGAAATAAATGAAGTGGATGCTCTTGGGTTTGCAGTGTTGTGAGTCCAAGGCAGGCTTACCTTGGAGAACAGGGGGAGCTTCACCCAGCCCCACTTCACCACATTTGCAACTGAGGAGATACATAAATCCATGCTGCTCCCCATCCCAGAACAGCCACACCCCACTGTGGGGAACAACGCCCTTCCTCTTCCTAAGGGCAGTTGCAGGACCTTGAAATGCCCCAACAGGCAGACATTTCTGCCCTGAACTCCTTACAGGACTGCCCTTGTACCACCACCCACCTCAAACTCCAGGCTCAGACCTTGCTTGGGTAGGTGATGACAACATGAAGCACCTCAGGGAGGCACTTTGGACTTTACAGCTTTTCTCAAACTGTCTGCCCTCCTTTTCAGGTTCATCTGTGCAGGAAGCAGCAGCAATTCTCTATAGCTCCATGGTGACAGGAAAGAAAAGCTGCCTAATGAATAGGCCGGTTTTCAAGGTATTCCTGATTGAGATTTCCTCTTCCTAACCCAGGTGGGAGTCTCCCATGTTGGGTGGGCTCTTTGCAATTGCAGTATCTCTGTTGGCAGTGCTGTGGTTGAGGACCCAGGACCGCTGGGTGACAGCAGCCTGAGCTGCAGGGTGGCATCGCTGGTGGGTCTCGCATTTCAAAACCTCGTAGGAACAGATGTGTCATTGCATCGTTCAGTGGTTTAACATCTCTGAGTGTTTTTGACAAATAGGAGCTTCCTGGTCTCAGTTCACACACTTTTATTGCAGATAATGAATGTCAGATGCTCACTAGTTCAGCACTGAGGTCTTGCATAGCTGCATCCCAGCTTTTGCCCAGAGTCATAGGAAAAGTCACAGTCAGAAACTGTGACCCCTGCACCTTTGGGGTACAGATTCCTGCCCCGTTCTGAGGTTTAAGAATATATTTAACAAAAGAAATATATCATAAAAATACAGCAAAATATTTTAAAATTAAGAGGGGAGGAAATGTTGATCCATCTGATCCTTCCCACCATAACAGTCACAAATCATTGCTGTACATAGTTCCCTAAAAGCTTATATAATGTGGAATTATCATTGGATGATTTACTGTCCCAGCCCACCATACTTGCACAAAATAAATACTTCTAATTGGCAATGAAAATGCAAGATAGGTTTCACTGCATCCTGGCACTTATTATCAACATTATTTATTATTGATCAAGTACTGACAAATGCTTTCTATGTTCTTCAAACCTAAGGAGATAAAAACTCTGTCCCATTAAATATACAAGCAGTGTTTAACTGAAGACCACCAAGAAACCCATTAAAGTCAATACCCATTTATCTTCTCAGGGCAGTATCCACAGACAGACTAATTTGGACACGTAAAATTCTCCTCTCAGAGGCCAGATACAATGTGCTGGGAAGGAGAGTGTCCCCAAAACTGTGCCCCATCACAGCTTTTTCTTCTATGAGGGTATGCTGGGATTTAACACGGAGAGGAAGAAAGAAGCAGGTGATGTGTAGCAACATCCATGTTCTGATAAATACTCTGGACGATAAGGCAATGAGTGGAGACAACAAGACCTCAGTATCTAAGCAATCTGAACTAAATGCTTTACTGCTCAAAAAAGCTCTGGCTGCTCATGCCAAAGAGAGAAATGTGGATATTTTTTCACCAGACCCTGAAAAGCTTCTGACCTATTCCTGTAACTAATGGGTCCACAGCAGCTGTGGGAGGTTTCTTTTCAAGTTTGTTCTAAATAAACATCAGCTAACTAGAAATTCATAGCCAACACAGATTATTTAATTTCTTTATAATGTTGAGCTGTCTGAAAGCAGACTTTCTAGTGAGATTCACAAATATGTGCTAAAAGGTGCTGTAAGACTAAGCTATTATGGCATCTCAGCATTTGTGAGTCCAATTCTTCTGGACACTAAAAGTGAACTTCACTGAGTATATCATAATACCCAGGAAGATTTGAGGTGGATTTCATTGAAAATTCATGAGCCCCTTTGAAAATTCATTAACCCCTTTGACTTAGCCAACCCATTTCCTACACTGCTACTGCAAAGACTGGCTGGATCAGCAGAGGGTGAATTTTGCCACTGTGTGCTGCTTCCAGACACACAGATCTTTGAGGTGTCTTCAGATTGCAGGTCTTGAATTTTACTTCTGCAGATGTTTAAAATTGCATGTGAGATCTAAAAAGAAATATTCCGTTTATTTATGTGCACCTGCACTTTGACATTTCATGAGGTACTGAAATCAGGCGGTGTGGCAGGTTTTATTTATTTCCACTTTTTTATAGGATAAATGTACCTTGTGCTTTTCTCTGTTTCTAAACCCCAGACTGGCTTCAGCAGTGATGCACATCCATTTGGAATCTTTCAAATGCTGAAATTTAGATACATTTACTTCCCATCCCACTTTGCCATTTTTCTGAGTTGCAGGCCATTGATTAATACAATAAGCCTCATCAACTACAAATGCAGTACAGCAGTTATTGAGCTAATCTATCTTATTTCTAAGCAGTTTTTTATTATGTAATTATTGTAATTACTTTAACAGACAAAAAACTTTAAGTACTGGGAACTTTCTTCTCCATTCAAGCCAGAAATTAGCAAAAGAGCTTTTCTCTTGTTTATTTAAGCACCAGAATAAGTATGGAATTTTCAAAAGAAAAAGAGGATATCACAAGTTTTACAGCTTCTGAACAAGGATTAGCTTTAAACTGTGGAAGAAGATGACTGAAATGAGGGGTAGTCAGAGCAGCAGTTGCCATATCTAGGATGGATATCTCATCTCCAACCTGTAAAGAGCAAATACGACCAGTGGATTTTGCTCTCGACTTTTATAAACAAAACTGGATGGTGTTTTGTGAGAGTGAGGGTGAAAACCAATGCTGTGGAAACTATTACAGATTCATAGAATAATTTAGATTAGACAACAACTTTGAGTCCAACCATTAACCCAGCACTGCCAAGACCATCACTAAACCATGTCCCTAAGTGCCACATCTACACATCTTTTAAATATCTCCAGGAATGGTGAATCCACCAGTTCTCTGGGCATCCTGTTCCAATGCCTGACAACACATTTTGGTGAAGAAATTTTTCCTAATATCCAATTTAAACCTTCTCAGGCCATTTTTCTTGCAATGTTCATATGAGATTAAACAGGAAGTGGTATAAAAATGGAGAAAACAAACTCCTCCATGATGTTGCTCTTACTCAGCACAATCCTTTGCAAACAATATTTTTATTCTTTGGAACATAGTTTTATTTATTTGGGGTTTTTTTAAATAAAGATTCTATATGAAACATTCAGTTTTAATATTCTTCACTTTTCCTTTTTCCTCTGTTTTTTTCTGATGTCTTTTACCTCATGTTTCTTTTTTTCCCCCTGTTTATCACAAAAAAAAAAGAAGCTCAAAATAGGAATAAACAACACATATGGAAAGACTTAATTGACTCAAATATTCACATATAGAAGAAAGAAATGTAATCAGTTCAACAGATATTATCAACAAAAAATCCACTAGTTCTCCAGGAAGGGATTAACTATCAAATGTAAATAATGAGCACCCTTTGGCAAGTGTCTTCATACTTCTGCCCTTACCTCAAACATATCATAAACCTGCACAGCTGTGAAAAGCTCTCTGGGGACTGTCAGTTTAATTGCCAGAGCTTTTGTCCTCAATACCAGCTTTGCAAATGCTGTAAAATACATGCCTGAAGCCTTTCTGTGCAGCATTACTTTGCAGCACTCAGTGTTGCCAAGTACTGAAGAACTGCTTGGCTATTTCCAGCTCTGTGGTTCTGTGATCCACAATAAGGATTTGATCTTTTGTGACTTAAAAAGTCTCTGGGTTCCACTTTCGGGAGGCCCTGAGGATGCAGGAATGCATGATGTGGCTGGGCATTGCCCCTCCACCCTCAGCACATGCTCACCCTTGAGCTTCTCAAGGAGCCAGGACTGAAGTTTCTCATTACTAGTGAAAGGTAGTGGGGCATGGCAGGGGGGTTGGAACTAGAAGATCTTCACAAGGACCATTCAACCCAAACCATCTTGTGATTTTACGACGACGATTCTATGATCAAACCCTTCCCTGCA
Source organism: Manacus vitellinus (assembly GCF_001715985.3). Lineage (NCBI taxonomy): Eukaryota > Metazoa > Chordata > Aves > Passeriformes > Pipridae > Manacus > Manacus vitellinus. The sequence continues at coordinate 7,110,124 of NW_021939189.1, read as the reverse complement.
TCTGTTCTGCAAAGATTAAATCCCTTCCAAATAGGTTCACAGTTTGATCTTCAGTCAGCTTAATTTCACTCTTTTTCACTGTTCAACTCTTCCCCGCTCTCTGGACATGGGCAGAAAGCAAAGCAAAGGAACCAGACACTACAGGAAGAACAGCAGAAATACTCGGCGGCTTGCTGCCCTCCCTGACACCTGCTCTCTTGGAGGTACGTTTTACCCTATATATCATCTCTAAATGGGACAGGCATAGTTGTGCCCACATATTTCTGCCTTTCAGTGCCCGTTGCACCTGTAGAAATCATGCCTTTTATGCCATGGGGCTAGTTAACCCAGCTAGCCAGTGGATCAGGGAGATCCTGGGAAGGCACACACCATGCTCATAAATTAGGTGCCGGCAACTTTGGAAATTGGCCCTTGTCATCTCAAAGCACATTCCCTTCCACACCATCGCTGCAGAGCTGTTACGGGACTCACCAGGGTGAGAAGCATTTCTAGGGACTCTGTGAGGCAGCACAAAATGCACATTGGTGTACCTTGCATAAAAAATATGAACTTTCCGTGTGCAGGAACTTGTTATGCCAACTTTGTCAGAGGTGGTTTCCTCTCCTTGCACCCTGCCACACTTTCTTTCAGAGCAGGAGCTGTGATGTTCTTGCCACCTGGAAGGATCAGGCTCATCTCTCCCTGCCTCATCAGCTCTCCAGTTCTTTTCAACATTCATTTTAAAATTAATTTTCCCTCTTCTCCTTGCATCTATCTCTTAATTTGGCTCATACCCTGTTATGAGTTTTCTGACTGAAATTTATTCACCAGACAATGCCTTTATGACTGCTTTGCTTCATTTAATTCTAAAAAATACTTTGCAATCCAGTTTCTCTAGAAGTCTCTTTACAAAATAACTTTTCGTTTTATGTTATGGATAAAATCTGCAAAGCTCTTAGATTGCTGCGTGCAGGACATTAATTCCAGTTTGTGAACATGTTTCTCTGGAATCCTGCAGCTCTATAAGTGGAATTACTTTGATGAGTAAACTGCTAAATCAACACTTGTCTCACTCTCTTTAAAAAATGATTAAATCAACCCTCCTTCACCTGCCACTGAAACAAACAGAAAACAGACGGATCCCTTGTTGTGACTCAACATTTTCAGCAGTTACCAAGTGCTGTCATGATTACTTTTTTTCTCTTCTGTGAATAGTTTTAAATTCACATTTTATGGTAGAAGTAATAGAGGTAAAATTTCCATTTTCTTCCCACTTTCATGTGTTTCTGCTGCTTGAAAAGATTTCAGAAACCGCAGAAATGGATGGATTAGCATTGAGAATGGGACAGAGGTGACAGATAAAGCTGGGTCACTGTGTAGCCCCAGTCTGCACAGATGGAATAGCACTGCTATCTGGTGGCTGCTCCATGACTCATGGAAAATGCCTTGGTTGTCTCAGGCCTCTATTTGGAGGCCAGGTATACATAGCACAGAGGTTTGCCACACAGCTGATCCCAGCAAAGAAGCCAAGGATTAGCCAGGTTGCTGAGCTTAAACTCACTTTGACTGACAGGCAAAAAAAAAAAAAGGGAGGAAAAAAAAAAAGGCAAAGAGCAGTTGAGAAGGATGAAATGGAGAGAATATTTTTGCCGGATTGCTGGGGGACATGGAAAGGTTTGCAAAAAGTTGTTTCCAACATGACAGTTTCCTGATTGTCATCAGATTTCATTCTGCAAAAATGAAACAGATAATATCAGCATGTCCCACTTGTACCAGTCACGGAATTGAAAGCTGTCATGTTCTTGCTCAAAACATGCTTTTGAAAAGAAAATGAATGTTTCTTTTGTTAAAAAAATATTGTTTTAAGGAGGTGACATCTGAACTAAATGTTTCAATCGTGTTGAAATGTTACACTTTGACCACAATAGGAATGTGGGATGGGGAAAAGGTTCATTTAATACAGTATTTCCAGTCTTTTCAGTCCTATCTTAGTCTGGTGGCAAAATCAGATGAAAAAAAACTTATTTTCAAGCAAGTGACACCAGGATCCCAGCCAGATTTTGTCAAGAAAGTAATTTGGAAGAAAACAGTTTCATTAGAAACAATGCAGACCATCACAGCAATTTAGGTTTTGTCTGTACAGAAATGAGTCAGCCATGGGTTCTGGATCCAGAGGGATGCCCATGAGTGGGGCTGCTCCCAACAAAACAGCCTGTGGCCCACCAAAAGCATCCATCCAGGCTGAGGGTCTGCAATTCTGTGTTGATGAGCAAAAGATGTGCCACAGAGAGGTCTGAACCTGCGAGCTCAAGTTGTTAATTACAACAGACCCTCACCTCACCTTGAGTTCGACCATCAGAATAAACACTGGTATTGGGTGACGTGAAATGAAGCGGCAAAATCCATTCTGCAGAGATTGTCCAGGGACTTTCAGGCCCATCTAAGGAACCCTTGCTTTCTCCTTGACAGTTTAAAGACCAGCCGGGAACAACTGTGACCGTGACTTGCTGCTCTAAATATAGAATAACACAAATTATCACATGCTGACAGGCTTCAGTTCCATGGATGAGTCTGCCAGGAAGGCCTTGAAAGCATCTCCACTCGGCCGCCTGCAGATAAACCCACTGGGAATAACAGGGTGAAACCAGTCATTTTCTTCATTCTGTAGACCAGCTCATCTCATGCTCTCCCTCGTCCCTCTTAAGTTAAACTCAGTCTACATGAGCACCCTACTCCTTCTTGTCACGACAGAGATGCTTTCTCATTGACATAACCCGATGGGGGAGAATTCTACCCCTGCATTAGACAGTGCCTGACTTTTCTTATTGCAGCAGTAATAAATCTGTGCCTGGCACTCTCTCATGTACATAAATCTGGCCCTGCAGACCACCAGCCAATGTATTTTCCTACTTCTCACACAATTAGAGGTGCCAAAGCTTTTTTCCCTCTTAAGTCACACTTCTGACAATTTTACTAAAACAGTATTAAGGAGAGAAAGAGTCAGCATCAGACCGGCAAGTTGTGAAATGTAACAGTGTTGAGATGTTTTGCTTTCATGCAATTAACCTTCTTAATGCAAATTTATTACAGCTTTGAAAAAAACCCAAACATTGTTGTGAATTTAAAAAAAAAAAGACATTCGTGGCAAATGTTAGAAAAAAAGCATTCCAACGATTTCAATGCTATTCCTCAAAATATTAGTTGGGAGATTTGTGGTAAAATGATTTGTGTGATCTCTATGTACCAATTGGACCCATTGTCTGAAAAATCCACCTTGTACTCAGCTTGCCCATTTCAAAAGAGGACTGTCGTTATGATTCAGAAATGAGTAGACACATTTAGTCCTCAAACACAATAGAATTAATCCTTTTCTCCATTTTTCCTACAAAGCCAGGTCTAACTGAGATTTTCCCTTAAGGAGCACTAACTCAAAAGCTGTTAGAAGTAATTGAAGGACTCATCAAGCAACAGAGATGAGCAATGGGTTTGTATTTTCATAGCTTTGGGGATGGCACCTAGCTGTGGGACCAGCCAGAATAAAAGGAAACTGAGTTTCAGGTGGATTTAGGGGGCAAAAAAGGCAGTGATTTAAAGAAACCACATCTGCAAAGCAGACCCTCAGGACTCAGAAGGACTCTGACCAAACACACAGTGACAAGGAAAACAGAGCAGGCAAATGCAGGCAGGGTTTATCCTTCTGGGACGGGCTGGTGTGTATTCTACTCATAAAGTTACTGCTAACGCCTGGAAAATCCTGGGCTGTTTATTTTATTATCATGTGTCCCTGGAGATGTAACTGCAAACCCCGAGGGAGCGATTCATACCACCAAAGTCTTATCACCTGTCCAGATAATCATGGAAAAGAGAAAGGGCATTTCAGCTTGCCCAGGATACAAATTACACTCCAGAAGCGCTTATCTGTCACCACTGGTTTATGGGGAGCCTGGGGCGATCAGAGCAGAGTGGAGTGAATCTCCTAATCCCTGTGGACCACAGGGCAGAGCCGTGGGAAAGAGCAAGAGCGTGTTCAAATCATGGGAGACCAGCTGGCCCTGTTTTTGTGATGGCAAAGGACCCTCTGCTCAAAAATGTGCCAAGGCAGGGCACTCCCAAACCTGTCTGGGATGTAGGATAAACGTCTTTGACTTAACATGGGCTGACCTTTTCCAGTGAAATTATTCAGCCAGCAAACTCCCAACCAGCAATGTCCAAGTCCCCTACCCAGAACACAGCAAGCCCCAAAGGCTTTTTTCTCTCCTCATGGTGTTTCATCTCCTGAGAGAATCAGCATTGCAACAGGGAACAGTTTATTCTGTTCCCTTGATCTTCTCCCTGCTGATGCCTCATATCCTTTCCTTACATGGCTTCATTAATGCCTTGCTTTGAGCACATGAATGCGGGTATTTTGAGAATCTCCTTCACTCCAGGGACTGGGATAACTCCTTATTCAGGATGGAAAAGCATATAAACAGAATATTTAACGAAATGACTGTAAGCAGTCAGTTATACCTGAACAAAGAACTGCAAATGGCCCTGTAATGTGCTTTATACCTGCTTCTTCTCTCAGATTGCACTGCAGGCTATTTACAATTCACATTCCACATACCCCTGCATCTGAAATGTCTTTCTTTTCCACTAACTTGCTGATTAAGAGACAGAGTCTAATCTCAGCACAGCCTCCAAAGTCGCATCAAACACAAATCTTCCCAGAGATAACTGAAAGAGATGTTTTATTTATTTCCATTCTTTTGCAACTCATTATTTGCATATTAGAGTGGCTATTGGGGAGAGAAAAGTCACAGATGTAAATCTGACATTCAGATGTCAGCTTCCCCATAAATAAGGTCAACTGTGATGAGGACACTTGCTAGTCTCCAATTATAGGTCTCCTAATGCGTAAATAACGCTAATGAATGGCATCTGCCATAGAGCACAACTCATAAAGAAGATGTTAATCAAAGCCAACCCCGCTGAAATTTGCCCCTCTCACTGTTTCAAGGCCTTTTGATTCACAGGAGATTAAGACATTGACTTGAAAGTGGCTTGAATCACTGGTCTTAAATAGCTGGGCTCTGCCCATCCCTCCTGGATCAAAATGTGTCCCCTGTCACCTTCTCCCTTCCCCGGGCATCCTTCCCAGGCCAGAGCAAAGAGTGGCCTAATTTTACAAACTAGGGCGAACCCAGCTCAGGTTCCAGCCCAGGCGCTACCACCTGCAATTCAATCCCTGTGGAAAGAGGATCTTGGTCCTCTCCAGAGAGTTCAAGTTCTCTCAGCCCATCTTCAAGAGCTGACAGGGTAGATGAGACTTCAGGGAGTTTAGTGCCTTGGAGAGAGGGGGCTAACACAGACATTGCTTGAGCCTGGCAGGAGTGCCAGCGTTTGACCTCTTGCTGTATTTTCTAAGATAAATAGCTCCCTGCAGGGCTGTACGTTTCCGATTGCACACCACTTGTAGCTGGAGCTAATTGTTGACTCCTTTTTATCACCTCTCCAGTGTCATCTGGATAAACTGGCTCTATCACTCTACAGCCCCAGAAATGTGAGTAGGGTAACAGGCTGAAGATGAGAACACAGGGCTGGTTGCCAAATGCTTCTGGGGCTTGTCCTTCAGGCATCTTGGTTCCTCGCTAATACTTTTATCCTCTCCCCCCATAAATCTCTGTTTGCATCAGATTGGTATTTTTTGCTTTTTTTAGAGCAGTCCCGTGGCAGTTACCCAAGTTGGAACCCCTGGTGCAACCTTCAAACAGAAAGTGAAAGGCTCTCACGACCGACAAGGCAATAGTTGCGCAGGCAGCAACATGCACGGGACCTGCTGAACACGTGGGCTCTTTACCTGTTTTTACTTTGGCTTTCAGAGGAACCCAGTTAAGCTTTTTATGCCTCAGTGTCTCAGGAATGGCTTGCAACCATCTTTGTCAAATACTTGAGAGCTTTGTGGATAGAAAATACACAGCAGCAAGGATGCGCTAAAATGTGGATGTGATATTTTGTCTTTCTCAGATCAGGCAATAAGTACTGATGCAAAGAGAAAGGCAGCAACAGTTAACACCATGAAAGAATTGACTTCCATCTGGTACAATAACTTCCTTTGGGCTTTTCTCCAGCTCTACCTCAATAATCTCCCTTTTATTACCCTTTATATGAGTTTCAAATTCCCTGCCTGCAGAGGCTGGCAGAGAGGGAGGTGGAGCTGCTCTTCTGAGACAACTCTCTTGGCTTTCTCCGATCTGGTGACTATAAACTGGAGCTCTGAGCAAAAGCTGTGGTGAGAAATGTGGGCAAAGAGCAAACCCAAAAAGCCCGATGCTCTCCAACCTCCATATTCCTCCACGTAGCAGCAACATGCACCTGCAAGCCTGGAGTTACCCAAATGCACTTGCTGGGGCTACTCCAGGGTTGAAGAGGAAGATTAGCAAGTGGGAGGGCAGTGGGTAGCAAGGGTAGAGGGCAAAGGAAAGGCAGGAGCTACCTGCAGGTGAATGCAAATACTAAGCACTTGCAAAGCTTTGTTTACAAGCAGAATGAAAAAAAGCTGTGGATTAAAACCAGTCTTTGGAGTAGCGTTAAGAGAGCAGCACCGCTGTGAAAGCTGGTGGCTCCCAGCATCAGCATGAGCCTTTCAGCCTTCTGATGGACTCACCAGTAAAGTGTTTATTTACAGTTTCTTAAGAGGACAGAGCTGAGGGATGTCTGGATGGGGAAGGAGTGGTCACAGGGAAAGGCAGAAATTTTCTCCCTTTTTAAGAATCACCAGTGAGCTGTGAACCCTGGAGCATCAGGCATTTTTGCTTCCCTAGTCGTTCTATATCTCTGAAGGGCTTCCCCCAGCACTCATGCAAAATATTCCCTCCTGCCTGGGAGAGCATCGTTCCCTCCATATAATCAGACACTTACAGTGCTCAAGTGAAAACAAGACTAAACCTTGATGAAGTTGCTGCATCACCACCAGACCTTGCATTACTGATGAAGTTAGTGCAAAAGTCTGGGAATTTGTTTCAAAATCTTTTTTCTTCAAGCTAGCAGATAACTATTCAGACAGGTCAATGATTTCAGTCTCTAAGACCTTTCTTCATTACTGCACTTAATAAAAAGTATTTAAAATCCTCACATCCATCAGCCTAAAAACATTAAAGAAGAACAGCTCACACTCAAGCAGCAAAGTTTGGCTCTGGGGGTTGCCTACGACCTCAGTCTCTTGCTTTATTCTGAGGATTTTCTTATTAACAGGAATTCAGCAGCACAAAAGCAATTGCTAACAACTTTTGGATCACAAAGTTTCCCCTTTGTATTCAATGCAAATGGGGAAAAGCAACCATACAATACAAAATTTGCTAATATACTATCATCTGCTCATATATTATAAGACTTGCATTATCTCTCTGTTGATTGATTTATTTTTAGTATGCAAGAAGCTGAGCATCATGTGCCTTCCAACTGCTTGAGCACAATTATTGTATTGATTTGATGTGACAGTAGCTCTGTGTTTAAGGTGGTTTATGTTTTTTAATTTGCAATTAAATAAAAGGATGTCTGCTCCCCAAGATGGCTGACGGTTGTTTATACCCTGCAGTAGTTGATGAAGCAAACTTTTATTTGGCTTCATAAAACATAGTTGTTCTGTCACTCTGAAGCACATTAGCTAGAGTTCTGAGAGTGGTTTCTTACCTAGCAAAAGATAAAACTAAACTCCAATCTATTTTAAAGTAGGCAAGGTAACAACATCAGTGTTGCAATGGGACTATAATGAAGTAAGTGAGCTGGCAATATTGTACTATTGATACAAGTAATAGTGATAATATATTTCTATAGCACCTTTCATCCTGAAGTGCTTTGGGTATTCACGTGTTCCTTTGCTCTCTCCCCTATTCCTCCTTTCTCCTCTTTCACTGTATGTATATAAATATACTTAGATATACATGTATTTTATTTAAGCCCTCCTCTTTTTCCATGGATTATATCTTTTCAACCTTGCAGAAGGGAGGAACCTTGACAGCTATTTAAAATCAGGTACTGCACAACAGTTACTGAGCTATGGATGAGATTGTTCCATTGTCCATGACTCAAAGGGAATAACACTCCTGTGGAGGTTCCACAATGTCTCACCCAGAAGCAGGTATCTCTTTATGCTCATGCTGCTTGACTACATCACAAACCTGAGGTACAGCACAAAAAATGGAAAGATAATATTTTCTCTCTGAAAAGCACACTGTGGCTCTGTAGCTCACAGTAAGAGAAGGAGCCATAAATGTGAGCTGGGCACATGTGGGTCCATCTCTTCTCCACCCACCATGTGTGACAATGGCAGAAGATGACTGATCTTCCTCCCACACATACCATAACCTCATCTCAAATGTCCCACTCTTAAATATGGAAAATTTCCTCTATCAGGGCTACCCAAAAAAAGACAAAAATTATCACTGAGTGTTCCCTTGAAAGCTTGATTCAATATCTCTTGAAGATCACAGAATATTTTCTACCATCTTCAGTGGCTTTGAATTGATCCCAATTCAGTACAGAGGCAATGGATATTTGCCAGTACCAGATAGTTCAGCTTGGAGGGTGTATCAGCCCTTGCTGCTTTGGTGCCTGCCGAGCTAAAGAGTTAAATTGACTGGAGGACATTTAAAACGAATACATGTTTCAAGTACAGATAAGGCCTGGTTGGGCTGACCTCCATCCAGCTGGCCTTCGCCCAGAGCTATAACCTCCAAGTGATGCGATTGCCATCTCTCCATTACCTTTGTCATTCCGGAGATTCCTCCTCACATGAATGTGGCATGCAGAAACACAAAACACCAGCAGGGTCAAATGTTTCCAAATATTGTATAGCACATCTCTCCGGCCTTGGGTGGGCCTCCAAAAATTCCACAAATTCTGGGCTGTCCATTCATCAACCTAAATTGAGTTCTCGTGTTTGCCGTGCCACGGGAAACATGTGTTGATTATCAGATGATGTACTATAGCATATATACAGCAGAATTACTGTGTCACCCTGTGCTTGTTCAGACAGAAACAGGGTGACACAGTAATTCTGCTGGATATAGGACCTGAAAATTGATTTGTTTTGACTGCATCAGTCCCGCTTTTGCATGAATATTCCAGCAAGCAATTATACCAGGAATATAGTAGAGACTAACATTATTGAATATGCCCCTCAAGGAGACTATTAAACTAGCCTTCATGTCATCATTTGCCATTATTTAGTCCAGAAATCTGACATAAGGACTTGCATCCATCCAGTGTAGGAAACACTTTGTGCCGTGTGATCTCAACATCTACCTCAGACAACCAAAGTAATAAATTATGAATACTAAAGACAACAAACACTGTTGATAGCCAACATTTATAAGCAACCTACATGCTAAAATGTGCATTCCATTGTCAGATCAATTTTTAGGGCAGACAGGACAATTACATCATCCAGCTACTAAGCAGGAGAGGCCATTATATTTCAGTTTATCAGCTTTAAATAACATGACACAGACTATCATCCTGGTGCAATGCATTGTTGAGATATTGGTGCACAGACCTCAAACAAGTTTTAGTAGTAGTTGAAGGCAGATACAATGTGAGTTTACAACAGACTACAGCAAGGGCTTATGTAAACACAGCTCTTCACACACCACATGTCCCAGAAGTGCCAACAAGATCCCATCATCCTCCTGTTCTTCACACATTACTCAGTTTCAGTGCTGAAAGCAGGACCCAGAACTCAGAGCCTACTGGGAACAAAGACACCCTGATACTGCTGTGTTTTGCTGCTCAAAACAGCAGACTTCAACTCAGCATCATTGCAATGTTGTAGTCATACTGGGAGATTTAAGACCACAAACAACAGGCACAGGAAAAGTCTTTCCAATCCTGCAAACAAATTTCTAGAACTACAAAGCTGTTCTTATTCCACACTGGAGACAAAAACAAACCCTTCTGAAGACTTTTGATGCCACAAGAAGCCTAGTTCACATCTGATTCAGCGACTTGAATCACAGAGCTTGCCTGTGCTTACACTGCTTCTGAAATCAGAAGCATATCCATATCAGTGTGATTCCCAGACTAATGACTGCTTTTTAAAGAAGATTATTCCCAGCCAACGCAGGCATACGGTGCTGTGCACCCCAGTGGTGTTGTATGGTGCTGTGCTGGATACATGCACAAGCATATGTGGGTGCTGGGATGCCTCTCCTTCAGCCAGCACAGTGCACTAGCCATGATACATTTCCTAAACCTAGTTTACAATCCAGATCAGAAAATGATTTGCTGTTTTAAGGAAACTTCAATTCTTTCTCCTGCTATTTCTCTCTCAGAGATCTTGGACTCAAAATTGATCCTAACAAGCCAGCTCTGAATACTGCAGTGAATATGCCTGTGAATATTTCAATTTCTTTGCACAAGATGACTCGTGCTGTGAACCTTCAATTTTTACTGTATCTTATAGCACCAGAAGTAGTCACCTAATGCTGTGCAAAGAATGAATCTCCATTGCAAGGAGCTGGCTAACAAAATAGATGAGAGAAGTAATTTCCTTCTTGTTGACAAAAAAGCTTATTAATTACACACACCCCTTTAGGTCATGGGCACAGGCACTGTAATTACTGGAATTATTTTAAGGATTTATCCCCTGAGAGGTTCAACTGAGCCCTTTCCAGACAGTCAGGGATGGTCAGTGAAGCCTTTGTGTTTGAGTGGTAGTACCACACATGGGGACCCTCCTTGGATTGGTGACCATCCCGTGCCCATTCTTTCAGTGACAGTATCTGTTGCTTTGAGCTCTGTATTACCCTTACTTCACCCAAACACAGATTTCAGGAGCCAAGAGTTGCATGGCATCTCTCCCTGGGAGAGGCATAGGAGTCACCAGAGGTAACCAAATGAAGAATTCTGAGTACAAGTCCAGGGGGAAAAGGAGCAACAAAGAAATGGGAGATGTTTTCTGGGTGTGCTGTGCACTGAGAGTGCATCTCCAAACACAAGGGCCCCGCAGCACGCAGACAGATTGCAGCCAGATTTTCGTGGCAGTTCCTTTGGGAGCAGAAGCTTCTATTTGTGAAGAGTTCACAAAGACTGGGAGGGATTTTAACCTAGAAAAGACACGTGTAAAAACATGAACCTGTTCCCACTGCAGTAACTAGGTGTTTTATCTTTAATTTTAATGATGTTAAAAGATTGTAAACTGGGGGCTTGGTAGTTAAGAAAGAAAATGAACTCTATGGTGAATCCTGACCTAATGCTCCTCTTCTCCCCTCCTCCTAGAGTGGGTGGAGAACTCTTATTAAGCTAAAAGGCACATAATTTGGAAATCAGGAGAAGAAAGCTGTTATATTTTTAAGCACAATGCAGACACCCTGTGGAATTAGCTATTGCAGAGGTCAACGAGTTAAATAGTTTGTAAGGATTCAAAATGACTCAGATAGTCTTATGAAGACAGACAACCAGTGGCAAGAGCACAACATCCAGCTAAAAGACACGGGGAGAAAATCAAGCTGCCTTCTTCAGACCCGGCTTGTTGGCCAATCTTACCTGCAGAAAAGACAAAGACATGGCCACTAATGCAACAGCACAGGAGGAACAGTCTCAGAGAAGGATGAAGCATCTATTACAAAGTGCTACTAAATCTTACCCACTGCGTCTGTTCTCCTCTCCCCCCTCAGGATGCTGAAATAACACTCTTCATCAGCTCCTGCTCTCAGCCTCATGGTTTGACAGAGCTCTTTAGGAGACAGTAATCTCATCTGTGGGAAATATTTTCAGACAAAAAAAAAACAAATCAAGTTACATTTGGAAGGGCCAAATGAATTGTTTCCACACATCACATAAGGCTGCCTCTACATTAGCATTTTGCTTCAGAGCAGGAGTGGGATTTTGAAGTAAATCTCCCAGTCATCAATTTACCATGCATTGGCTCTGTTTGCAGAGCTGTTTTGATGCCCATGAACTAGATTCCTCTTGGAGAAAATTAAACCAGAAGCTCCACTCCAAATGTGCAGCAAATATGCTACAAACCCTGAGGCAGACACAAGACATAATGACCAAGTTGATGTCTGGTCCTCCAGACAGCTTTGGATCACACGTACAATGGACACATTTGCTCCATGGGACCAGACTAGGTGTAGCCAGAAGTAAAAATCCCAAGCTTCATGTAGCACAGCAGAAGTGCCCCAGCAAGAGCTGCTTCAAACCATTCTTTCACTCCTGCTCTACTGGTTTGCTTGCTGATCCGATACAACCTGCAAATTAGGGGTAGGTCTACACATACAGCTTTATCCATCTAGTCAAAGGAAGAGAAATTAAGAGAAATCCAAACAAATTGAAGGATTTCTGGGATCCCAGGATAAATAATGAAGGTCAACAGGAGCAATTTCTGCCTGGAAAGGAAATGTCTGTCTTTCTGTGTCAATAAGTGATGGGGCTGACACCACAGGCATTTTCTGCAGGTCAAAGCCATGCCCAGACTCCAGTCCTTTGTGTTCCCTTTTGAAGGAAATCCCCAGGCTGCCAGTTAAGTCATAAAACCCACAAACATTCTACAAGATAACAAACACATTAAAGAGAGGCAGCTCCAGACACAAACTTAAGATGCTTCATTTCAGCATTTGATACAGGAGAAAAATGCCAACCCTGGGCTTTTTGAAAAGAAAAGCCCGAATCCATGTGCAAAATAAATTTACTTATTAACTAAAATATTTCTTATGTCAGCCTGGTATATTTAAACCTTCTTACATTCTTACATTCCTTTGAGTTATTTCAAAACTTTAAAGAGAAGACAAATGACAGAAGTAAAAAGATCTTTTTTATTTTTTAAGATCCAACAGCAAACTAAATGTTAATCTTACATGTTTTTCTAGACTCAGGTCAAACCCATCATTTTTAATCCTTGGGGATCATCGTCCTCTGATTTTTTTTCACTCAGCTTTCAAACCTTTTTCCTTAACAGAATTTAAACATTCCTTCAAAGTAGTTAAAGAACATTCTTTTTTTTTTTTTTTTCATCAGGAGTTGCCAGCAAGGAGAACCCCTATTTCTTCTGCTTTACTTACTTGCTGGAAATACTGGCAATCTTATGGGTGTTTGTAGACGGGATGGAAATTTAATGGTTTTGATCAGTCAAACCAATTTAAAAGGTGCCAGGTCATTAAAGGACATGCTGTAATGATACTTTATTCAGACAAACTGTGGATAAACATTGAAGAAACAGGTATCTCCTGTCTGGTTTTTTTTTTCCTACATAATTGTAACAATTCAAAAGTAAGCTGTATTTTGAAAGCAAGCCGTATTTTCACTCTTTTCTATTCAAGGAAAAATCTGCTCCTATCACTCATGCTATGAGTCTGAGGTCAATCCATGGCCTGTACAACAATTCCAGAGCAAAAAGGATGGAGGTGGTTTTACAGAATCAGAGCTAACTTAAGCAGTGCATTCCTATCTCTTCAAAGGTTATAAGTGGAGCAGGGCAAAGATAGTCCAGTCTAGATTTGGACCAGAACCCTGGGGAAAGGTTAATTTTCAGAGCCCCGAGGTACTCAGAACTGAGGTACCAAACTCTGGCTCTTCTCTAATGAGAAACAGTTTGTGCATCTCTTCACACACCAAGGGAATATTGCTCAGCTTGACCTCCCTCCAACTTTATGATTGGAAAGAGTATGATACACAGGAAGCAAAATCTCCAGACTGAAACACTGCCAGAAAATTCCCCCACTGAGTGTAAAAATGAGATACAAAATTGGATTTCAACCAATTTAAAGTTTTAGGAAAAGAATAGACTGTGGCCTAGCATATCAGTGCAGCATTATCCCACTGATTCACTCTGGCAGCTTGACCAGGCTGCTCTCATTAGTTCCAGCACAGCAATATAAAAATCTGAATATTGTCTCCAAGGCAAAAGAAGAGGTCAATGGAGGAAAACAACTGTGTCTGCGAGAGGCCCTGCTGATCTGTATGCACTGACTGGTCTATAAAGTCATCACTGAATGATGGATGGGTGCCACAATCCTTTTCTCACTCTTAAGGTGACATTTCTTGAGATAACAATGATATAACAATGGGGGGGGGGAGATTGTCCTACCCCTGCCCATCCTATGGATGGGGCAGACACTGGCCATGGTTTTCCAACACTGTCACTCATGCCCTCTTTTCCACTCTGGTTTGGCACAAGTTTCTCTCTCCTTTTGAGATGCTACTGAATCCCATCAACTGGGGTCCTTTCAGCAGTTCCACCCATGATCACTGAAACCAGAGTTCCCAGGAGGAATCTGTTTCTCAGGACTCATCTCCCTCTCAGTTTCCCCCAGGACTGCAGCATACCTGGCCATATTGTACACAGCCCTCAAGTGCATTTTAAATAGCCTGGATGTAGAGTTCTGAACACTCTCTACACTGTCAGACAGAGGAAGCCACTGCTTCATGTATCGTGTCTGCACTGAGTAGCCACTGTGGTTTTCTCTGAGAGATTAAGCAGAGATTTATTTCTCTCCCTCAAGTGCTTTTTATGCTGCCACCAAGCTTGGATCTCAAACTTGAGCTTGATTGGGCTTTAATGGATTTTCTACACAGCATGGCCATCGAGCACCTCCTGTGTGCTTCTGGAGTGACTGCTGCACAGGGATATAAAGTGCATAAATGGTAGATGGTGCTGTTACCTACTTAGCTACCAAGGTCTGGTTCTAAACCACTTCACAAATCCATCTAACATTGCTTTCCCTGATAGCACAGCTTGCAGGAGCTGGTATCCATCTTTTCAGCTCAGATTAATCAGCACTGGAAAATGTTATACCTTAGACAGGATATTTATTCATTTGTTACAGGGCTCAAGCAGGGACCAGCTCATGCTGTCAGGTTGCCTTCCAAGAGTGCCTGCTTCGGACTGGAAGTAAATGAAAACACAAAAAAATCAGTCCTTAGTGAATCTTCATCCAAGGGGGAGCTTTGCAACCTTGTCTTCACAGAAATGAAAAAAAGAACCCACAGCAAAACTCAGCTGAGACAGTGATACAGTAGTGGGAGAAAGGAGGGAGTTTGTATAATGTCCTGTCTATCTGGACTCAAACCAGTGCTCTAAAAGGTGAAGAGACATCCACAAGAGGTTCACCTCACCTCAGTCCAGCTGTTACGAACAATTTTGGCGTGGGAGAACCAGAGAAGGTCAAGAGAAGGCTGGGACTGAGGATTGTCACCGGATGACACAAGGCACTCACCAGACAAGGTGACTGAAGTGGCATCAGCAGCTGATGGGGCCTCAGAGCTGTGGGGCAGGTAGGGCTGTGGGTCAGAGCTGGGTGCTGGGCTGACCCCAGACTGACACAGCCTCTGGGGCAGGAGACGGCAGGGAGGAGTGCTTCCCACATAACACTGAATCAGCAAGTAACTCCCACACTACAATCTGCCCTTTGCAGATAACCTGTACATGACAGCAAAACAGACAGGAACTAGCAGCTTACAGGGGTTTTTTTTCTGAAAGAAGAATCTAAACAGTCCCTATGAATATTTTGATTATCTCAAGTCTTCCAGAGCTGTGAAGAAATTGAAATTTCCCCTTTAGTGTTTGCCCATTGCCTCTTCAATAGATACAAGCTTCACCAAGCACCCACACTAAATCTGCCAACACTTATTTTCCACCATCTGCATAGTAATTGAACTAGGAGCTGAGCTTAATATCCTTAAATTCCCATTTTGACATGTTGAAGAGCTCCTGGCGCACAAGGTGCAAGGGGTTATTTAGTCTCAGATTATTGACCCAGAATGAAGAAATCCAAGTATCAGCTTTCCTCTCCTCTCTTCCCTCACCTCAGTGGCTTTGTCAATTAAATATTCCCTATCTCAGTAGTCCCTATCTCTCCAGCAGACAGCTCTGCTATCACCAGGCAATCCACCCTATTCTTATTTGCTTAGAGGGTCTCCTTCCAGCTGGATCCTTGTGTGTTTGTTGTATGATGATCTGTGGTGGTTGTTTCCTTCTTCCTTCACATTGTCACAAACTCTGTTCTCCTGACATATTCCTGTGTTGTCAGGCAGGCTCTCAGTGATTCCCCATGTCAAAGTACCAGGGAGCAGTTGGTCTATGAGATTAACTTCTCAGAGAACCCTCTTCCTTTTAGGAGCCTCAAGCCTCAGTCTACCCAGTAATCTGAATGAAATTACAGTTTTTGCAGCTCAAACCTATTGTATCTATACTTAAAAAGATGACTGTTTTCTCAAAGGAACCCTCCTTCTGCTTCCACCCAAAAAAAAGCATTCTTGGACGCTATGAAATAGTCTGATTTGCTGATGGAGGTGAGGAGGCTCTGCTGTGCATCATTAACTGGTGAAGACCTTGGTCTTTCATTCCTGTGAGCTCCCTATCTATAAAAAAATGATGCTACCTTATGCCTTATGTCACTAAAGACTGAATACAAAACTCATCTCTTTGACTTTGCATTCCAAAATACACTACCAATGCCCACAGAGCCCTTCAGGCACATCTCTGTCCCCCATGCAGCTCCCCCAGGCCTCCCTTTCTGTAATCTCTGATACCTTAGGATTAGGCGCCTTGATCCCAAGCTTATCCTACCAGTCCCACTCGGTCACTCAGAAAAGCAAAACCTTCAACAACACAAATACCTCGAATACCTTGGGATAAAATCTTAGTGCATGAGACAATAAAATGTCCCGTGGTGGTGGTAAGTCAGGTAATTGATTCAGCCCCACCACCTCAGTGCAAGAATCTTGTTAACCTTTGCAGGGCAGGTGTGTGTCTGAGCGTGCTATGTGGTCCAGCATTACACAGCTGGCCAGATATTGCTGTGGGAACACTGACATGTCTTTTCCATCAGGCAAACTGATTTGCAGGCAGTGATCTGGATGACAGTGAAGCACTGCCAGCTCACCAAGGTCTGTAGAGTGACTCCTCCAAGGCATAACCTTGCTGAGAGAACAGCAGAGTTGCCTCTGTTCACTGCTTGAAAACTCCTCTTCAGAGTTAGGTGAGGCTGCCTCAACACGAGTCTGTGTGCAAGCACATGGATACCATAAAAATACTTGTTTGAACACATCCCAGCTGGGATTTGGCTCTGCTTGCACACTGTGGAAAAACAAGCCGGTGATCAGTTTATTCTTCAGCCTTCACCAGACGAAATGGTGCAGCTCAGACACAACACAGAAAAATATTCCTTTGCGCTGGATCTTCCTCGTATTTACTGATCATGGCTTGAATGGGGGATCCTGCCACATTACGTGGGGGAGAAGCTCCACCAGCACGAGGATGCTCTCACACCTGATGTTGTCCAGCAGCCAGCAGGGGAACAGCACAGCTTTGGTGGGTTTGCTCTGTGTGGGTGTCACCAGATCTCCCTCAGGAAGCCACACAGGGAATGAAACAGCTACATCAATCCTGCAGCATAGGCTCAATCTGAGAGGAGAAATTTGGCCTCAGACCAGAGAATAGATGGAAAGCTGCCCTGCTCTTCAAAGTTGGGGTCAACACAAGGCTTTTCAAAATACATCTTTCCTCCTAAAGTGTGAACTTTTTTCTTCCTTTCTAAGCATAGTGAATTCATCTTTACTGCAGATACCAAATCTCACAGCACTGAGAACAAAGGAGCCTGTGCTATGTAGCACAGTTGCTTTTTATGACTTTATTTTTAGTAGTATCCAATGATGCAAAAGCATTTAGTTAAAATAAAACAGTAGTTAGTGTGAAAATAAGCCATAAAATACACTATGGGGCTCATATTTTGTTTAAGATTTACTAAATATATGGGAAAGACAAAAGCTTTGGAAGATTTTCCATTAATACAAAATATTATTTGCTCGTTGTCAAGGGAGAATTCTCACTAAGTGTTTTAAAACACAACATTACCCATCAAAAGCATGAAAGCTTCCTAGATTTTATGAAAGTTTAATAGCTAGTGAAACGTTAATAAAAATAGCAAGCCTCACACTTTACAAATTCTGTAGTAAATTTTAATACGAGTAATCAGATAAACATAATGCCCACAGAAGAAGATGCAGGCCTAGTTTGGAGAACCAATTGCCAAAAGCAATGAGGAGAAGTTACCAAAATTGACATGAAACAGAAACTGAAGCAGGTTTCTCAAGTGCTTGAGCTCACACAGGTGAATAAACATATGGTAAAAAAACCCCAAGTGGTTTAAAATTGGTTTGGTTCCCTTAACACTGAAAATTATCATTTATTTAAGCTACATGTTTTGGCTACCCCTCATATTGTTTGGTGGCTATGATTAGTAAATGTTTAGAAATCTAATTTGTGGGGTAAGAGGAGACCTTATCAACTGTTAAGCTTAGCCCACTGAAAATTTATTGCAATTCCTAACCTGTCAAAATCAGAATTCACTTTCCAGGTTCACACAAGCCCTGGATCCCACTTTTATGATTCAATCCTCAGAAGCCCCCCTTTACTTTTGCAGTGAACGTAAGATTTGTCAGAGATGTACAGGAAAGCACATCCAGAGGAACATTCAGGCTCTCATCTTCCTTACACTTTTACCCTCTCCCATCAAGTTATGCAGATACTCAGGTGCACATATAACCCCGTGGCAGAAATAAATGCTGCTCCTGCCTTTGCACAAATTGGAAATGAAGTGCCCCTGACTAACGCCTCTGCTGCTACAGCCAGGAAGGCAGAAGAACATATTCAGGGGTTTCCTTTTTCCTCATCTGTATGCAAGTTGCATAATGTGTAGTACTTTAACATCAGGACCAAAATTTTTATTATGCAAGCTTATTGTGACTATCAAGTTCTCACTGAGCATTAACAAGCTCTGAAATATACTATTAAATGTGTCACTTTAACTTCAAATTGAAGCCTATGTATTTTTAATTAATAAGTAGAAGTATATGAATGTAGCAGATGTTGCCATTAACTATCTTATCGGGTTAGGGGATGGCAAGAGCTCTTCCCCAGCACTGGCTGGGAGAGCATATTCTCCTTTTAAAAACTTGGAATCCAGTGTTACAACCATGTGAATAACAAAACTCAGGCTGTAGCTCCAGAAGAGAGGGCACAGTTAATTAGACCTTTTGTCTCCTCTGTGTCTCTGATCTCCACCTCCTCACTACCATGATTTTGCCCTTTTCTTCCCATCTGCAGCTGGAATCAAAGGGCGTATGTAGGAGGAGTGTTGTGGGCAGGATTTCAAGGGGATGGCAGGATGCTTCAGCTGGCTGATACACAGGAACAAATAAGCCACTGGAAGGCTCCCAAAGGCTGCAGAGCGAGGACAGAACATGGACAGGAACTGGGGAAAGAAACGTCCTCATATTGGCTGCTGCTTTCCATTCTCTGAGCCGGTCCTTCACAAACTCTACGTGGGAGCAAGCCTGCCTGAGGTGAAGGGAAATACTTACAGGAGACAAAGGTTCAGTTTCTAATCTTCACATCCACTGGAAAACATCTTCCTTTCCTTGGTAAATGGCTTAACTAGAGCTGGCTGTGACACAGATGCTTGTCATATCTTGACCCTGTAAAAAAGGATGGGATATTCAGGACTCTTCTTCATGGAAACCCTGAACCCCTTTAAAACCCTCCTAGCTTTGGTCAAAAATTGCCAGGGATACTAATGCCTTGGGCACTGTACCCAGCACCTGGTCTTTCTTGGCACTTTGAAGAGCAGGAAGGGGGACTGAAGAGAAGCAAAGTGATGGTTATCTTTAATAACAAGCTGTTGCTGAAAGGTGGGATAAGCTGATTACAGTGCAGCCTGGGTGTAATTTTAAATAATTGACATAGCACTCAGAACTCATATCAAGATGCTTTTTCACTGTTCACGCATCAAAAGGAATTAAATACATTAAATAAACGTTTTGGAGGGGTGAAGTATATCAAGCTGGTAAATGGATACAATCTGATATTATGCAAATTCAGATCAAGTAGCAGGAGATGATTTTGCTTGCATTGCCTCCAGCTAAAAAAGAGCAGTGAAAGGACGCTGTACCTATTCCTTCCTGCCTTTGCTATTGGGATTTATTAGTTGTATCTCAGAGCCTGCTGCCCTTCAGACCTAGATCAGCACCCAAAATAAGGGGGGAATTTGCTCTTTGCTGTGATTCCAGTAACCCCTGCACGTGGTTGTTCAAGGTCATGTGTGCTCCTCTTAAATAGGTTCCTCAGTGCCATTTGATCTATGTCAGATACCAAACTAGGGAAGAGGAAGACCCCTAGAGCCTTAACTGAAAACAAAAACTATCATTATCTCTAACTGTCTAAGCTCCCATAGACTGTAGACCATTGAATTCAATCCTGGTATTTCTGTTAAGAATTTATGCCTGTCAAAACTGTCCAGGCATCTGGTCTGGGAACTGAAGAGATTTTCAGGTGAAGAAACTACAGCTTCCCTTTCTAGTTCATTCCAGTGGTTAATTTTCCTCATTATGAAATCATATGTAGGTTATATTTCTGCCAACTTTAGTGTGGTATTGCCTTTAAAAATTTATATGAGCATGCCTCATATGCTCATGGGCTGCTCTCTGTGTGTATGGGTGTTTGTGTGCCTGTGTTGTCTCTTCCCATTTTTTAAGTCATTTTAGCAAAGGAAACTTATGTAAGACACTGGTTGAGGGGTGACTTTATCTCCCTAAGTCTAATGTAGAAAGGGAAATCTAGCCCAGAGAGGGACTTCAGGAATTCGACTGTCTTACATGTCCTTTTTGGAAAAGCTAGCAAATTTTAAGGGTATCTTCGCCCTGGCAGGATAAGCAGGAATTTAAATCTGTCTCCTACAGTCCCATTGGTTTAAGCATCCCTATCATGTGAATGTCAGCAAAGCCAAACTGTTCTGCTGAATTTTTATAATCTACCAGACCACTCCAACATAGTCATGGTCCACTGCTCTAATCTAACATGTCACCAATTTCACCAGCTGGTAAAACCAGCAACAGTGGTATTGTCTGCTTTACAGATAAGGAGCATCTTAATAGGGGGCAATTAAATATTCATTTAGGAACTGATGGGAATCGAGTCACAGGGGGTTCAGCCTTCTAAAAAGCCCTATTCCACCAATAATTGCCTCATCCATGTAAAAAGTTTGTGTCTCCAAATTAAGGCTCTAATCCCGGTTGCCTCAACAGCTGGTAGAATTTGTCTCTGTATTTCTCTCTCCGTCCTCATTGCTGTCCAGGGTTGTTCATAGTATGACATGATAAGAGAACGTCACTAGTTCTCTCTGTCCAGTCAGACAGGAAAAAGACCAATTGGCACCCAAAGAGGGGAAGAAAAAGACAAATCAAAAAAGGACTGAAGCAAGAGGACATTTGGAGGGCATGAGGAGTCATTCTTTTACATTAAATTTCCTTTACTCTAGCTATAGTAATAAAATTCCCAATACACTCTCACTTTATCTCCAGTTCATGGAATTCTTCTCTGATGGGCAGTTAGTTGCAAAGTATCCCTTTCATGGCACGAGGTGGGTGAGTAAGAGCTTCTTTGTCTTCAGAAAGAAACCATCTCTGCTTTTGAACTACTTCCTTCAACACTGATAAAAAAGGCCTTTCATCCTTCTTTCAGGGCATCCATTTTAAGCTGGAGTCAGTCAGCTTTTCAAAGTTAACACAACTTGATCAAAACTGAGTTTGCCTTGGAAACTTCACATTAACTAGAATGTGATGTCTGATTAAGGAAGTAGGGGAAAAGTACAATGAGAAAAGTTCTCTGATTCTTTAAGTATCTCCTGTAGGAAGCATTCAGGCACTACCTCATCTTTTCTGCAACTCAAAGAGGAGGGAAAGACAATATAGTGTAGCTCTAATTTAATAACCTGTGAGGGATATACCAACTCAGATGCTCTTCTACAAGAAGTCTGGCTGATTTTGAGAGCTCTTTGTGGGAGTAAACTAGAGATGGAAGCTGCTGGAGGAAAATAAGGATGCAAGAATTCTGCTTATATCAGGTCATTGTGGTAAAAGCATGTTTACCTCATGGCACTTTTACCCTCCAGCCTGATTAAAGGCATGAAGGCACAAAATACTCCAGCTAAAGGACTAAGAAATTACCTTGGCTATTGCATCTGAGCAGGTGTCAGCTTGTCAATTCAGCTTGATAAGGTAAATGCATATGGATGTAAATATGGATGATCTGGGGAGAATCAGCCCAACTTATGGAAAACAAACAGTCATTTTGAGAGACCAAATTATTTGTATATAGATCATAAAATAGTAAATAATTTTTGGATGCTTCCATCTTGGCTATAAGCAGACTGAATTCTCTCAGAAAACACTTTAAAATAATTCAACCACTGAGACTTCTGTAAAGCCACATTTATCATGACAAAGAATGAAGTTCATAACATCTTTCTGCTATTACATTCTGGAACCTGAAACATCTATGCTGTACCACTAGCAAAATTTATCCTGGTCTCTGTCTCTTCTTTAGAGTATTTTATCGCAGAGAGTGAAAAAATGCCACAGACAGAATAGAGACTCTGATTTGCAGAAACACAAGTGACTAAAATCTAGTGTTGCAGTATCAAATTGTGACTATAATAGCATGGGTATTTCAACTCATAAAGCAATTTCTTGATAGTCCTCTAGAGAATCTGTAGCAAAATTAAGTCCCATAGGTTGTCTTAGAAGGGCTGGTAATATTGCTGCTGCAAGAGTTCATGTGTTTCAGACCTCAGTGACTCTTCTCAGCCCTACTGCCCGTGATGTGCTTCTTAAGACAAATATTCTACAGGAGGAGCTAAGCCGATTTCCTGTACTTTAAAGGCAATTTACTAAACCTTTCTTTAAGAAAGCTTAGCACACATTTTTAGTGATAGGGAAATCTCTTCAGTGCCCAAGCTATAATTTTATTGAATATTCCACTGTAGGTGATACACATTTACGAGAGTGAAAATAATCATGTAATTAAGCTTGCCACCTAAATTATCCTGTGTTTTTCTTATTTATGTGGCCAATTTCTCCACCAGAAAGGGATTCTCAAATCGCAGTCTACAGAGAAACACTGAAATCACAACTTTATACTAGAAGATATAAAATGCTCTATCTCAGAAATGCTTTAATGTACTTCAACCCAACCAGGGGTTTCCCAGGAGCAAGGAGCATTGCAGCTTCAGGAACTGCACTGGTTCCAGGCCACCCTTGCCAGGAGGGGCCAGTCTGACAGTTGGTGTAAGCAGAAATACCTACCTCAGTTCCCTTTATGTGGGAGAATCGTCCTGACAGCAAAAATGTGCACAGTGAGAAGGGAGAGACACCCTGTTCTCCATAGAGGGGCCCTGGTGCCATCTCTGTTTCAGGGAAAAATGTAGATATTAGAAGTATGTCTACACTGAAAACATGAGATAGCTCCCCAGGAGACTCCCTATGGCAAACAGGTGTTACCATCCTTCTGTCTCCTTTTGGGTGCCACTCTATAGGAAGGATATAAAACTATGAGAGAGTATCCAAAGGAGGGCCATGAAGATGTTGAAGGGTCTGGAGGGGAAGTGACAACGGTCACTTGGTTATTCACCCTGGAGGAGGCTGAGGGCAGAGCTCATTGCAGGCTGCAGCTTCTCATGAGGGGCAGCTCCGATCTCTGCTCTCCGTGACCAGGGACAGGACACGAGGGAACGGCTGGGGCTGTGTCAGGGGAGGTTTAGGCTGGATATTAGGAAAAGGTTCTTCACCCACAGAGGGGTTGGGCACTGGATCAGGCTGCCCAGGAAAGTGGTCACAGCACCAAGGCTGCCAGAGCTCAAGGAGAGTTTGGGCAACTTTCTCAGGCACATGCTGGGATTTTGGAGTGGTCCTGTGCAGGGCCAGGAGCTGGACTTAGAATCACAGCACATCCTCAGCTGGAAAGGACCCATCTATTATCCCATGGCTCCCGATGCTTCCAGGAGCGGGGCTGCCTGCCCGCGCTGTGGATCCCGCCGCTTGCCAGGACACAGGGATGCGCTGGCGGCGAGTGCCATCTTGTGGGGACTAAACCTTGGAGCTGGGACACGGACTGCCCGAGGCAGCCACGGAGCGAGGGGGATGCTCCGAGTGTCAGCGAAACACCGCGGCTGCGATTCCAGCCCGGGCAGCATCGAACGCCAAATTCCCCATCCTCAGAGGCTGATCCGTGTAATCTTTCTCCCATTCCAGAGTGTAGGGATTTGAGCAGACAAGTGACAGTACACTAGCAGTTCAAGCAGGTGAAGGTGTTGTGTCTTTTTGATAAAGGTACCTCAATCTCCCAAAAACTGTAGGCACATCACACCTCTTGTTACCACACCCATATTATTGCTGTTCCTTGAAGTCCAGCCTGTATCGAGGTCTCATCGTGTCAGCACAAGACAGTCCTTAATTTGGAGTGTAAGATCTCCATCCCGCAAAAAAAAAGACCACTCATATTTTAGATTTTTCACACAATTAGAGAAGTAAATCCTAAATCCTTGCATGACTGGGGCCAAGGAAGACCAACCTGGTATAATTTTTCTTTTCTACTGGGTGTCACACTTCAGTGGCTTCAGCAAGTAAAGGTGAGAGAAATCATCTAGTGGCACATTTCAGAGTATATTTTGCTCCTTTTTGCTCCCAGCTGCAACTGCCTGTGCACTGTGGTTTGCAAGACTTTCCATCCACAGTGTCCAAGGATTCTAGAGTAAATTCCTCATGTAAGACAGGTCAACATGAATAAGCAGAGCTGAATAAATCAAGCACAGAAAAGTTAAGTGACATTCTGAAAATCATGAAATTAGTCATTGGAACAGCTGACACAAAGCAGTTCACAGTCATAATCATGCAATGTGTTCCCATCTACCCTCCATAACATCAAAAAAAATTCTGCCATCGGGAATACCAGAAAAACTTCATGGTTATAAATGGGGACAGAATTTGGCCAGCTCGCATCCTATAGCATTCGTAGATCTCATTTTATAGACTATTTAGCTGCAATTATCCTTCAGTGCTGAGCCAAATGCACATCTGATAAAAGCCACTCTGGGTAACATCCATAAACATGACAGAAAGGGATCAGCTTTAACATCTTTTTTAATACATCCAGGTCATCTTCCAGCAAGACTCACACCAGGGTACCAGCCCCAGAGGCCTTTTCTTTCTTTGGGGCTCTTACCCACATAATTTTCAATAATCTGAGACACTCTTTCCTTTGTAAAAGTTTTTTCAAGCTCTCAAGAGCTCAGTAAACCACATCTCTGCTGCAGCTCTCTTGCTGTAAACCACCTCCCCAGTACACATCCACTAAGCAAGCCCTTCATCTCCCTGCAACTCCAGAGCCTTCATCTCCTCTCCTGCTTGCAGTCACTCATGGCCAGCTTGAGCTCCTCAGTCAGATGCTTCAGCACAGTTAGAAATAAGAAGCACTAGTCTGGCCTCTAGTAGGGTTAAATTTGGCCTCATATCCCTTAACCAGCCACACTTAGAGCCCTCCTACTTCCCACATGGTTCTGGGGAAATCCCAACCCTTCTGTTAGCTTAAACCTCCAAGGAGGAGGAGTTCATCCCTGTTCTAAGAGTTTTGATATAATTTGCCAGCAGTAGGGGGTCTGTTTCCCTGGCTAGACCCGTCAATCTCATCACTGTCTACGACCCCAGAGCACCAGGAGACAAAGGAAACAGCTTGCAAGCCTGCTCCATTTTTAATTCAAACCATTTTAATTCCTCCTTCCCCAAATCCTTTTGGAAGGCATTGGTCCCACGCCACTGCTGTTTCGGGGTGTTTGTGGTTCTCTCTGAAAAGCTGCTGTGCTGACAAGCCCACTGTGTTCTTTCAATAGGTGCCCTGATGCTTTCTCAGCAGACAGACGTTCACTGGAGCGATTCTTCCATACACACCAGCCATGAGACGGTTTGCCATTCTGTGTGGGGAAAATAAGACATTGCAAAATCAGGAAAGCATGTGAAAAAGGAGCCTAAGGATCCCATCCTCCCTGCAGCTTCTTCCTAGTGGGGAAAGTTAGCCTGGGAATGCACAAAATGTAATGGAGAAATAAAATGCTCCCTAAAGCATGACTGGAATAAAGCAGCATGACACGGTTAGCTTGGAGTTGCATTCTGATCAGTCAGATGGCAAAGACATCATGCTTCACTTAGCCCCAATGCACCCACTGTGTGACAAGTATGAAAAGATATGTTGAAGGGAGAGGAAGAGAAGGCTGTTTTGGGTCCAAAAGACCTTTCTGGCCCTTGCTGCCCTCACAAAAGGAGTCCTGAATAGGAACCCAAATGAGCCTGGGGAATATTCATACGATCTTAATTTGCCATGACTGCTGCCTACGAGCTCCAGATAAGTTGGATTAATAAACTGCCTTTCGCTTGTGACACCTCAGCATGAATTTTGCATTAGACTCAATTCAGTAAAGTTCACAACCGACACACTTGCCTTTATGACAATCCTTTTCAATTGTTTTTTTTTTTTTGCACTGGGATGTCATAAAGATGTTTGAGCTTTTTTTCTGGTGAGGAACTGTCTTTTATCTTGAAAAAGAGCTTTTATAGCCCACTCATGCCAATAGCACTCCTGAATTAAGCTGGAAGGCAAAGCCCCTAGTCCGTTTATACTGTTAACAAGACAGGCATTTTTTAGTGTCAATGAAAGTAGTGACTGCTTTCTTCAGAGCTGGGCTTGTCACAATGGAAAATTTCAATGCAATGGGGGTGAGGATGATTAAAACAAAGAGGACACAATGTATGATAAGATCAGCAGAACCTTTTGGAATTATTAAATGCAAGGCAAGTGGATCATGTCCACCAATTAGAGCTTACATGGCACTTGCTAAATTTATCAGACCGTGAATCTGTTCTTCCTTAATTGATAAGCAGGTGGCATGGCTGATCTGCATCCAGATTCAAGGAGGACAGATAAAAGTGGATGGAGGGATGGATGGATGAATAAATGGTTGATATGATTATGAGACGTGTTTATCTCTTAATGATACACCCTAGTTAGATATTATCTCTCTCAGCAGCAGCTACTCAGGTCGGGGATCATTGAAAAGATAGATCTCTATTGGAGTTAGATGAAAATGAGGGTATATGTTTGGGGAACTGTTTGGTAGAGAATTGGACTGCAGCCTGACAAAATAACAGAAATCAAAGTTGGCTGGAAGATTTCATTCCTGACCTGAGGTGCTGGCTCAGAGCCATTATACAGAACTCAGCCCTGCAAAACCTTACAGAAATCAGCTAAAGTCAGTTCCTGAACAGTTTCATCTGCAAAACAGGGAAAATACCACCAAAATACTTTTTTTCTTACCCTTTGTCTTTTGGGCCTCTTCAGATAACATGTCTTTCAGTAAAGGAAATTTTCCTTACTATGTAGTTTTGATCTCACTTGGGGTCTCACACATACTCAAAGCCATATGGTTGGATTGGAAAGACAGAGTGTGAAAAGACCTATTATCCACCTGCTCTCTGTAGCTACCCCCATTTACTCCTGGGCTGCATGAAAGGGAACTTGGTACCATGCTTCAATCCCAAATGCACTATAGTTCCTTTTTTTTTCTATAATCTGAGCACAAGCAGGGACAGATTTAAGGCTTGCTGTGTGGGAGGGAAACACATTTTCTAGATAGCAGGTTCAAAGTGGCTATGTAGATCCTTCCCTTCCTCCATGAAATTCCCAGAGATGATGGAAATCTGGATCTTGAAATGATCTAAACACCTGATGACCCTGAAACATCTCAGCTTAAATATATGGAAGACAACCTGGAAAGAGTAAGAAGGTTTTATCCATGTGTACTTTGGATGACCGCTCCTCTGTGTTTCATAGCCCAAATTTGATAAACCACAGTTTGGTTCAAGAGCTTATCCCAAATAAGCCACCAAGACTTATATATTACCTCAAAATTGGCTGGGAAAAGGGATTCTTCAATTTTATAAAATGTACTGCAACTATTTTCATTCCTGTACTGACAAAGCCAGGTGTCTTAGTTGTTTCTGTGTTCAGAGAAGCAGGAGAAGCAGCACATGAATGGCTTAAAACCAGCTCTTTGCATAACCAAGGCAGGACTTCTGGGATATCTGCACAGATTAGTCTGACTGTGCTCCCTTGCAAAGGGTCAAACCTCCCATTTTTCACCAGGGATAGAGCTCTAGTTTCTGGCTTCTCAGGTGTCCAGATGTAATACCATCATTGTTCGTGTTCAGAGCTGGTTCTCTGTTGTTTGGGATATGAATTAGGGAAAATTGACCCTGAGATTAACTCAGTTGGTTAGAGCCTGGTGCTAATAATGATGAGGTTGTGGGTTCGATACCTTTATGGGCCATTCACTTAAGAATTGAACTCAATGATCCTTGTGGGTTCCTTCCAACTCAGAATATTCTGTGATTTCAGGAGGAATACAAGATTATTTGATCTACCAAAGAACTTGTGTTTCTTGCAGGGCTCAGAGGAGAGGATTGAGGAAATCTGCAATTACCAGCCATAGGAAGGAAAAGGACATGGGAACCCAGGAGACTTTCCCAGGCTCTGGTAACTTTACAAAAACACAATTCTGCAAAACCTGTCCCTTCAAATCAGCCACGGACCTTTCTGTTAGGAGCAGCTCCTTCCCTCTCTCCCCTAGAAACACCATCCTCTGTTTGATGTGAAGTTTCCATAGCAACATTTAATTAATATAAACCCCCTGGCCCCTGTGCAGCACAGGTAGTATCTGCAACTAGCTTTTAACATGAAATAAAAGCAAGAAGTTCAGCCAGCGAAAGGCCCTGTTCCAATTTCAAGTGTGTTTACAACAGCAGAGTGGTGCCTGTGCACTGAGGAGGGGAAAAGATGCTCTGGCTTTTAATTACATGAGGTGTACATAGAAGGTAATTATTATGGAGCAAAGTCTGGAGATGCCTGAACTTCCAACCCTCTGATCAGCAGCGCAGTGCCAGCACCTTGGATCCTGCTAGTGGGATGCAGCAGCTCCGTGCACGATGCAGCATCCTCTGAACATCTCTGCAGCTCCCTGAGTACCCCCTTGGTGTACAGTGATTTGGGGACAAGGACCAGGGCTCATTCCTCACCTGCCACCACAGCTGTCCCCCCCAGTTTCTCCTTCCTCAGTGACTGGGAGGTCGAGGCCCCAAAATTTCTGATTAAAGCGCCCTGCACCCTCTCTCCCCTCCTTTGAGAGCCATTTCCATCTCCTGATGGAAAGCATGAGGGCTGCAACTACAGCAAGGCAGCAGAAACAAACTGTTCTTATAGCTTATATGAATTGCAGATGTGTGGACAATTTTCCCCTAATAAATTCTGGGCTGTAAATGGATCAGGCATGTGATGTTGTGGTTTCTAAAGATAACAAAGCCTCTGTGTTTTTGCTTATCCTGGCATAGCACCTTCCCAGCATAGTGCTACCAGAAAGTTAAGAACAGGTAAGAACAACTGTAGACATGGAGGAGAAGGCACAATTCTCTCTCTGAGTCCCCAAACCCCTCTTCTGATTCCTTTGTTTTCACCATTTGTCTAACTGAATATGAAAGCATATAAAGAAATCACCTGGAATAAGGGCCCCCTGAGCTAGGGTTGTTGTATAATCTTGTAGAGGCCCAGGGATCACAGAGGTTTTAAGTGAAAATCACTCTGATTACCAGAAACCATCCAGGTAGACAACATATCACAAGGTCTCCTCTCCTTCTCCATTTTAATGATCTACTCCATGGTTTTTTTCCAAATAAAACTTCCGTAGGTGGCAGTGGGATTCCTTGAATTTGTGAAGGCTCTTAATTTGGTGGTCTGAACTAGACATACAGAGTCAAAATTAAACAGGTACAAAGGACTAGTGTTGAGATACCTCTGAAAGAAGGTGATGCTTGGAGCCTGCCCTAAAGGCCAGGTGTTTCCCAGCTGCCTCTAAAAACTCACTAGAAAAGATAGAGAAGATCTGTCAGCCTTTTGTGTGTGAACATGGGTTTTTATTCACATCCCTCGGGTCTTCTGGTCTCCTGTGGGAAGGTAATGTAAGCCAGAAGCTTCAGGGAACAACCAATGCTGTTCACCTCAAATCCAGCAATTGGAGAAGCAGGTTTCAGTCTCTCTCTTCCTGGGAGGTGGAAGGGATTTGCTCTGGGTTTCAGTAATTTGGTTTCATTCTGGAATTCAGAATTAACATCTCGTTCATCTGAAAAATTTTGTTATGCCAGAGCTTCTCATCAAGTCTAATTGTCCTGGCATGTCGGCTACCTGGTATCTGAGTCGGTTTCTTTCCTGAAGCTTAATCCTCATAGCTGAAAAGAGAAAGAAATTAATCCAGTTTGAATTTTACAGTGAACAATTTTTGGAAGGAAAATGGTTTTAGAGTGAAAAAAAAATACATTTAACCAGTCTTTGCTAGAAATGTTGCATCTAAAAAATTGAAGAAATTTAAACTACAGAAAAAAAATAAATAAGGGAATTTTCAGCCAGTAGCTGAAAATGGTCTTTCTGGTTTCTTACTGAAATTCAGCATAAGGTAAAAGGAAGATTTGCATGAATATAGTACTTTATTTTCCTCACCATTTTCACTGGCATGGAGAAAACAGGGAGAGGAGAAAAAAAGGGCACTTCCCCACTTGGATGCAACAATATCTCCTCTCCCAGGGCTCTGCCAATGGTCTGTTTGTTAATCCCCTTGTGAAAAGATTTTTAAAAGTGCTTTGAAACTCTCCTATGGGACACAGAAAAATCAACAGCCAAAAAACAGACCCCAGGGGCTCATTTCTGTAGCTGAAACAACACTCTAAATCTCTGTTACTTCAGCTTTATGAAACCATTATTATTTACTAGTACATAATATTATTGATTTGGACATGAGGGGATATAAGAACTAATGCAGGCAGGCAGGACTGATATGGGGCTGGCAGCTCAGTTTAAGTTTACAGTAAGCACTTCTGAAATCAGCCTAATTAACAGTGACACCAGCAAGCATCTGGACCCTGCTGAGGGTTTGGCAGAGATAAGCTTAAAGCTTTACTTCTCAGCAGAAGAATTCAAAGAGGTGTCTGTGCTTACTAGTGGGACGTCAGGCCTGAAGAAAAATAATTGAAGTAAATCAATGGGAACAGACCTGTAAATTCAAACACATACCAAGCACTGCAGCTTTTAGATACAAAAGCTTCACAACCAGAGCACAGTCTGACTGCACAGAAAGACAAAACATCACACAATTTGAATATATGGTGCTGTATCCCACATAAGGGCCAGAAAGGTGGAGGAACCTCCAGCCTGAGAGATATTCAGAGCTCAGCTGGACAAGCCCCCGAGCAAGCTGGTTTAACTGGGCTTGTGCTAAGTGTTGGGCCAGATGACTGCCTGTGGTCTGCTCCAGCCCAGACTGTTGTGTGACTTGAAGACTGTGTCATTTCTATGTGGCTGTTCAAATACAGGGAAAATACTGAACAGCATAAAATACCTTTTCAAAAAATTCTTAAAGCTTCAGTCCTCTGAATTGCTTGTTAACATGGGTGCAGTAGCATTTTAGGAGGCAGAATTCTCCAGCCTGCTTATAATTTTATGATCTCTTTTTTCTTGGTATTTTTTGATTCTTCTTAAATTACACTGCCTGCCAAGGACTAGCAGGTTGTCTCCAGCAGGTGTTAATACAGCTATTCCAATGCAGAAGCTGGAATTCAAAGGGCAGTATTGGCAGGTGATTATTCACAGAGAGAAGAAAAAACACTCTTATGAAAGAAACAGTGTCCAATTATTTGGTTGCAGCATGTGAGAGCATATTTTGTGATAAAGTCTTAAATCTTTGTAAGGTTTCTTCCTTGGTTATGAAGCAGAAATTGAAACACATTTGAGAAGACCCAGGCCTGAAGCAGAGAGCAGAGTATGGACATGGCGGTCTCTTTAGGAAGGGGAATTCCTGCCAAGGGTAGTGCTTTTCCCTTGAGCAGAGGGAACTCAGAGCAGGCAATAGCTTTTTTCTCCTCTATCACATATTCAAATTGCTGCAAACACCATTTTACTCAGTTCTGAGCATGGATTTTGCATAAGGTCATGTCCTTTAACTGATAAAGCCCAGGAACAGAAATAAAGCAGGCTTGGGACAACATGGGAGGAAGGAGACAGGAAAGGATAATGTGAAGAATACTTTAAATTACTTGGATTTGAAACCTCATCTAAAATCGGCTTCTCACCTAAACCCACTGCTGTGGCTGCTGGAGACTGAGCTGGCCTGTGCTCTTCAGCACAATAATGGTGCACCCCCATCCAGTTTTCATCTGGATTTTAAAATGACAAGGGTTTTGGCACACACGTGGTGACAATTCCGTTCTATGGGTTCTCTCTCTTCCATCATTTCTCTCATCATCAACAACAACAGAAACTGGGCAGGCAAGATCCAGAGGTTTTTAATGCATCAAGGATTTCAAACAACCCATCTGGAAGGATATTGTAGCCTTGGATGGGAGATGCTACCTGAAAGGGAGTAACCAAGGGATAATGGGGAAGAAGATTTGTTTGTTTGATTTTGGACCATTGCCTTTGACACTGTTCGTAAATGGTTAAAATAGTTGCATGGAACTTGGATGTTGATTTTTTTGCATATGCATTTTTATGTAAATGGGGGTTGAGTTCACTTGGGAACTTAGGCAGTTTGTGAAATGAATGTTCGCCACTAGAGGACTCTACAGCAATAGTTAATTGTCTCTTTTTTTTTTCTTTTTTTTTTTTTCCACTATATGCTCCCTCTGGTAATCCTTTCTCTGAGGACAAGAAAGCCTGCTCCAGAAGCCCCAGGTGCTGAGCCTTGGCACTGCTGGAAATGTGCCTTTACTGGCCAGATTTTTAAACAAGTTTTTGGATAAAGCCAGTTTGGAGTCATTGAGCTTTTTGCCCTGTTTAACACTGAGAATAAATGATCCTATTTTCAAGAAAACAATCCACATATTATACTGATAGGAAGGGGAGTGAGTGCTGGGGGCCTCCTGGGATCACCTTTTCATTTCCTGCACTTGCCCATGCCAAAAAGAAGGCGTTTGGGCTCATGGAGGTGGACAGCCCAGGGACGTAGACTTCAAACCCTAGGAATGAGTAGGAGGCACTGACGCAGTGCTGGGGCTGAGTCACACCAAGGCTGTCTGTCCTCTCTCTCCTCCTAACGCGATGCTGTCAGGACCCCTGCCCAGCTGGAGCCGCTTGCTGCTTCCTCTGGAGTCCCTTGACTCCCCTTGATACCCCCAAGCCAAAGAGGGCAGCCAAAAGGCCTGTTGTGCTCCCCAGTCACACTTCCTCTCTGCCTTTCTCGGATTCAAGGGATGGCAGAAAACTGGCCATTGACAGATAAATTAGGGGTTTGGAAGCACTTCTGGGTTTTTTTGCTTTTCCCTTTGGAACCACTCAGAAGGAAGTCTGTGTCTAAAACACAGACATTTAAACTCCAGGCAGCCGTCCAAAGTCTGTGTCTGCTCTGGGACCGGGAACACTGGAAAGCTTCACACTGGGTCAGCAGCAGCCCTGCTTGGAGCCCCGTGTGCTGATACATGTGGATGAGCTGACACCAGCTCTCCAGCTGTCCTGAGAAAGCTGAGACCTTGTGACGTTTGCCATTGGTCATGTCCTTGAGCTTCAGCACTCTGGAGTCAGCTGAGTCCAAGGCTTGTGCTGGCAGGGTGGCCTCGTTTGGCACAACCTCATGGTGTGAGGACATCTCTCCTTCAACCTGGCTGCTAGGTCTCCCAATCCTACAAGTCCACAAGCAAAGAACAGCAGGAAGATGGCAGCTCTGACACCTTGAATGTCTCAGGTTTATCACAAGAAGGTAATGCTGGAGAATGGTTCCTTGGACAGCCTCTGAAGAGAATGCAGCCCACTGTTAAGACAGTTTGGTTTCTGCTGTCTCCAGAAGACAGAAGCACCTCTGCACTTGGCCTTCCCTGATTTCTGTGACCTTGGACCCCTGCAATCAGTGCCTTTCTGCAAAAACTGCTCCCAGTTCCTTCCCCCCACCACACACCATGGAGATACAGTGCTTGGGAGAAGGCCAGTTGCAGGTCAGCATGCACAAGGGCACAGCCACCACTTCCACTGCAGAAGTCTTTTCCAAATTAGAGTAGAAATAAATCTGTCAGTGAGCTACAGGCAGTCAGCAAATCTCCAAGGTTTCTCTCAAAGACACATCATGAGGGTCATGATGTTTAATGGGATACAGAGCACACTCAGCCCATAGGAGGCTGTTCAGAGCCAGCCAGCCAAGTCAGGGGTTCAAAACTGTGGTGGGGGGCGGCATAGTAATCCCTGGAATAAGGGTGATCAGGGTCTACAGCTTCATGATCTTCCACTAAGTCCTTTGTCAGGAGGACCATTTTTACTTCTAGCTGCCCTGAGGTTTGTGCCAGATCAGGATTTGACATCCCTCCAAAGGAGAATGGTGCTGAAGGCAGAAATTATTTAGAATCCTGTTACATTTCTCTTCACCGCTCTTTGGAATTGCTGAAAGTTGCCTCACTGATAAGAAAACTCTTTCCTTACTGCAGCTCTAAGTCACTTGTTCCAAAATGCCTTTGTTCTCTAGTGATTTTCTGGCAATGTTTGGAAAGTATTGTTTGAAATCAGTAATGATCCCTGTTCATCAACATCTTTTAGGTGTAAGGGACCTGGGTGTTGCTTTACCCATGCAGAATGTTTCCAGGGCTATTGGAAGTAGGGTGTACAATCAGCAAAGCAGGGTCCCCATTGGTACTGCCCATGAGGTGCACATTGTCCCAGGCATCTGAAGTGGTCTGGAGAGCCCGGGTACACAGAGTAGTCTCAGTCACCAGGGCACAGAATCATGGAATAGCATGGGTTGGAAGGGACCTTTGAAGATCACCCAGTCCAACACCCCCTGCAATGAGCAGGGGCATCCTCCACTAGACCAGGTTGGTCAGATGAGCTGCTGTGAACCAAGCAGGGGAGAAAGAGGACATTAAAACAAGATGGGGGCTGAAATGCAAAGCCTCAGCACAACAGGGATCTCTGCAGTGCCAGCAAAACTGGTAGCTGGGGCCAGTCTCCTGGTGAAATACTTGGCAGTTTTGTTTTGCCAGCTCCAAATTCAGGTGGTGCTTTGGTATCCCAAGGAGAAGACACTGAAAGAAGGACACAGATTCTTGCCTGCCTGCCCACACCTCTGGGGGAAGCTGGCAGGGCTGAGAAGGGAAGGAGGAGCAATGTCCTCACATGCACCGGCATTGCACATCATGGGGCTCCTTTGTGCTTAAACACCTAGTTGGAGTGAACGAGGGAACATTTTCCACCCTCCTCTTCTTTATTTCGTTTAAGATTCTATAGAGGGATCAGTTATCCTGAGCAAGGTGTGTGCTATTGATCTTTCAGACTCTGTCATCCCCATTTGTGGTACTTGCTATAAGATCTCAGCTACCCTTTAATCTTGCCACACCTCAGCGAGTCAGAGAGCGGCCAGGGTAGGATCTGATTCCAGTGTTAGGCTAGAATTATTTGCTTTGAAATTGAAAACAAAATCACTGACCACTTGCAAATGAAATCAAATAAGTCTTTGACAACTACAATTTTATTTTGAGTGGCTTGGATGGATTTCAGCATGGGGAAGGTCTCTGGGTTACCCTGTCACATTATGTGCTTAATTTGGACTTGGTCCAGTGAGGATTTCTGATGATTTTGTATCTCCTTCCCCGTGTTTTTCAGGATTGTGTACACATGGTCATTGTCCTGCGGATGGGATACGGTTCCCTCTGAATGCCTAATTAAGCTCCGATTAGCATTTCTTCTAGGAGCAGATGCAGCTTTTCCAGCCCAGCAAACAATGCCATCTGTTGTTCCCTGGCTGGAAGTTCTATCCCAAAGTCTGCTCTGCTTCTATATTTAATTGTGAAGTTTCCTGCTGCCAAAAAAAGTAAGGTCGTTTAAATCTGGCATCAGGAGGAAAAGGCAGAGAGAGAGGGAGATTGGATTTTTATTGTTACTGCAGGGAATGCTAAATTGGTTTAGTCTGATTGGCAGCTCTGCAGCCTGCCCTCCCGTGCAGGACAAGCCGAAGGGTGAAACCTTTGATCAACACTCCCACTGCCACTTTGCATCCTCTCCTTGATGTCAGGGTTGCCTCTGCAAGGAGTCTTCATCAGCTTTTCCTACTTTTGCTCCCACCAGTTCCCTGGATAGCTGGATTTAGGGTGATAGCATGGTCCTCAGGCACTGGCACTCATGGCATTGTGCTGTGACCTTCTCTGAAGACTTTTGGCATTCACAACAGAGGAAAGTATTCACAAGCAACCTAGTCTATGTTCCTAGCCTCGGGGAAATGCTGAATTTGCATGGCCTTGACCAACCCACTGTGACTGCCAGCAAGGAAGCCAATTGGAGTACTGATTTTTGGGCATTTGTCAACTGGCTTCTGGCTTGAGACCCACTAAACTAATTTCACTCAGACCACTTAGCAGCCATTAGCTGGTTGTGACATGACCTGTGATGGACTGCAAGCAGTGACCTAGAGGAGAAAACACTAATTTTATTATTTAACCCTTTGGAAAGTTTGTAGGATGGAAATGTTCAGGGGAAAATAGAAATAGATGCACACAAGTCAGCTTGGTTTGTTGGCCAGAT
The DNA here is from genome assembly GCF_001715985.3 of Manacus vitellinus. Taxonomy (NCBI): domain Eukaryota; kingdom Metazoa; phylum Chordata; class Aves; order Passeriformes; family Pipridae; genus Manacus; species Manacus vitellinus. The sequence continues at coordinate 7,073,694 of NW_021939189.1, read as the reverse complement.
TTTATCCCTCCTGCTACTTCTATGAAGGTCAGCTACTTAGTCAGCTACCTCAGGATCTAGATCTATGATATAAATGGATAAAACCTGCTAGTGAATTTTGGCTAGGGTAAATCTTTTGACTCTCCATCTTTGGGAAAGTGAGGATGTAATGGGAACCAGATAATTAGTGCTGATTTCTGTAACAAGTTAAATCAAATGCTTAACTTTGCAAATGTTTAAATTTTCCATCCATAATAAATGTTATCCTAAACGTATATAGCCAAAGGGTAAACACTATTATTTAAAACTTTGTTGGTTTTTTTTTTTTTCAAAATTTTTAAAAAATTAACGCTTTGCTTTCCTTTGATGGTTCATGATGAAGGAGGGGATCTCAGTCAGCAGTTTCCCAGCTTATTCTCAAAATGCCAACAAGTTGCAGAATCCTATCTTCCCAGCTGGCTGACATCAACTACACATCACGTACATCAAACCAAAGGCCAATGCAGGGCACGATTTGTTTAATAATGCACGAGAATTTCCCCTTTACACTGAAATCATAACCACAGCACTAGTCCCTCAAAAATCCTCAGGGATGCTCGAGGCAAGTACCATATGTAAGGAGCTGGTATTAACATTCATCATAAATTAAGCTTCTTTCCCCTACATACCCCTCGTTCTTAAATCCTCTTTAACGAGAGATTTAAAAACATTTTAAAATGTCTGCCAGCTTTTTTCCTTCGCTACTTAGTATTCCCATTGTGCTGCCCCTGCCTTTTCAGTTGTCTGGCTCCCCACCTCCTTCACCGTGGTTGCCAGTCTGCGTGTCTGGTGTGCCCATCACTGCCCTATCTGGCATTTTGCTGCTCCCTTGGAACAAAAGCTAGGATCCTAATCCCATCTGCCTGAGCATCTTAACACCAGATGTGTGTACTGCTACAGCACAGGACGTTTCCTGCAGTGTTTCCTGGGACTGCCCTCTGTTTAGCTCTGCCGCAGCCAGAGGAAGTGAGGGAGTTACACAGCTCAAAAGCTGGTGGGTGGGAGATAAACTACGGCCATCGTGTCTTAGAAGCAACTTTTCAGGTAGAGTTTTGCAGGGAGCTCTCCTAAGCTTTGTAGGTCCCTATGACAGGCAGCTGCCAGAGTCCCCCCTGCCAGGTTGCAGAGGACAGGCTGGGTTCACCCACACTGGTTGCTGGGATGGCATTTTGCTTTTGTAGTTGCACCGTGAAAGTGCTTCGGAATTAAGAAATACAGCCTTGCTTTTCTCCCCAGCTCTTTCATACTCTGGAGCAGATGGGTGGAACCCAGCAGGAAAAGGGAAAATCAATTTTGTCTTTCATGTCGTTGTTGTTTAACAGATGTGTTCAGGATGCCACCACACCCTCCTCTTGCACAAATCCCTGTTGTCTTCCTGAACAGCTCATTAAAGTCATTAGCAGTCTTCAGGACAATTTTCAGCCTCTTGAAGAGTAGCTGTGCTTGTAGTTGGGAAGATAGCAGCAGTCCAAGAGTTAAACTGCAATGAACCCGGAACAATACAGATCCAAAAACCAGGAATTTGATACACTTCAACATCTTCAGTGTACTTTGTTATTTACCATGCACAGCCCCTGCCAGCTGTAGCTGACCTTCTGTTTCAAGCTGGGAAGAAAAGAAGGGACTCAATTTTGTATTTATTGGAATTTTTGTTTCAGTATATCCCCATAGCAGCAACCGTCTAACTCTTCCCATGCCCACAGCATATGAAACTGGCCATGCAGGCAGCACTTTAATGCAGTCACTGCTGTGAAACAGGGACAAGCAGTGGTAGTTACTTCAGTGGGAAACTGGAGAGATTTCCTTCACTAGGTTGGAAGGAACAGCCCTTAAACAGTCCATCGCTGGGTGTATGGGAGGTTCAGCACAATTTGGACCCGGATATTTCCATCCAGTTATTATCTGAGGAGATAATACTTAACAGAACTGTTAGTTTTTCACTTGAATATTATTACAGAACATTTGTGACTAAGTATAGGGAGTAAGGCCCTGGAGAAATGGAGTCGTGGGAGAAGATAAGGAACAGCTCTTCCCTGCATCCTCTATGTAGTCAAAATTTGTGTAGATAAAAAAAACTTTCAGTTTCTTTTTTCTGGTGGCTGGAACATTCCACATATCCCAGGGAAGGCATGGCCACTCACAGTGAAATTATTCAACAGGGCAGGTCTGCAGGTACCTGCTGTGCCTCACTCCGGAGCAGGGGTTGGAAAACAGGGGTGGGATCAGAGGCACTGCTGTTTCCAGCTGCTCTTGCGTTATGTGAAAATGTTATTGTTTTGAAAAATGTTATTGTTTTGGAAAATATTATTGTTTCTAAATGAGTTTCCCTGGCTCAGCCCGCGGGTGTTGCTGAAGGGAACTCTTCCAGGTCCCCCCCTGCTCCTTCCAGATGCCGGCACTGTCCCACGGGTGGTCCCCACGCAGGGACTGGACCCTGGCCAGGCTCCATCTGACCCCAAGCTGTGCCGCTCCCTGCGGGCAGCGGGACCCCGGGGGTGCGACTGGTGACCTCCGCATTCCCCACGCACTCAAATTCTGCTGAGCCCGGCGGTTTCACACATATGCCTGGATTTTTAGGAGAGTTTCGCTGACTTCCCCTGTCCCGCTGCAGGCGTGGGTGGGAGGTGGGTGGGTGACATCACTCCGTGGGATGCCGATCCTGCGGGACAAGCGCAGCCGGGGGGTGCTGACTCAGAGGGCAATGGCCGGGCAGAGGGGACGGGTCCGTGCCGTCGGCGTGGCACGGGTGGCTCCCCACGAGCCCGAAGGGCGGTTTCCCCCAGCCGCTTCGGCCCCCGGGGGAGCGGAGGCAGCTCGGCCGGGCTGACCCGGCCTTTAGGACCCGGGGCGTTACGGCTCGCACTGACCCCGCCCACAAGTCGTCTCTTCTTTCTTCTATTGGTCGCTGCTTCCGAAAGGGAGTGGCAGAGGGGGCGCGTCACGGGCGCGGCGCCCGCTGATTGGTGGCGGCCGCGGCGCCGGCCCCGCCCCCGCGGTCCCACGCGCGGCCGGTCCCGCCCGGCGGGACATTGTGCGCGGGAGCGCGGGGGCCGCGCAACGCTCCGCGCTCCGCCGCCTCCCACCCGCATCCCTCCTCCAACCCTGCTTCCAGCCCTGCTTCCCTCCTCCGGCCCTGCTTCCCTCCTCCAGCCCTGCATCCCCGCCCCCCGCGCCGGGGGCTTTGCCGTTCCCAGGGGCTTCGCCGTGGCCGAGAGAACGGTGAGTGATTCCCCCCCGCCAGACCCCCTCCGGCCCCCTCCGAGCAAGGGGTTTGCTTGGGTGGATTGGGAGCCTGGGGGGCTCGGGGATGTGCTGGACCCCCGAGTGCCGCCTCCCTCCCCCGGTACCGGCCCGGGGCTCGCCGGGGTTCGGAGCATCATTGTGGCATCAGGGAAAGGTTTAGGGAGGGGAAGGGCTTTTCTCTTCTAAAGGAAATAAATAAATAATAAGAAAAAATTAAAACCCAGCCATTAATCTTTTGGATATGGAAGTAGAGTGGCATTGTTTTTTGGGTTTTGGGGTGGGTTTTTTCCCCCCTCTCTCGTACATACATATATATATATATATATCTCAAAACTGTGCTCTAAGGGACGCAACTTCTATGGCCTCTGATGAAATCGGTTCGAGCAGCCCTGTCTAGAAAAGTGAGCAGGTTTGTGTGAGTGACTGAGCTGAACTGACAGAGGAGAATAAATAGTTAGTTCTTCCTGCCTTTGCTGTCCTCACAGTCCCCTTGACATTTAAAAAAGTTAAAAGCCTGTTTGGTAGTTGTTATTTTGATTTTTTGGTTTTTTTTTTTTTTTTTTTTTTTTTTTTTTTTTTTTTTTTTTTTTTTTTTCTGGTTTTTTTTTTTTTTTGTTGATAATGTTTGTTTGTTTTTTTGCTTTTTTATTTATTTTCTTTATTTATCTGCTTTTAGTTTTTCAGGTGGGGGCTTAGATCAGCCAAATCTGTGCTTGGAAAATCTGTCCTCAGCTTTTCATAAGCAGACAGCCGAGTGTTTCATACTCTTCCTGTACAGAGTCCCTGTGTCACGACTGTTTTCTCTTTTCCTTTCCTGGCAATCTCTGTGTGTGTTCCCCATGTGATCTGCGAGAGTGATTTCCACAGTCCGGGTGCTGTGCAGTCTTACCCTTAACAAACCTCTTCCTCTCCAGGACAGATCAGAGCCAGAAGAGAAACGAGCAACTCTATAACCTTTATACTTTGGCAACTTCCCTTGTCTTTCCTTCTTTCTTCCTGTGTCTTGTGACCCTGGTTTTTATTGAACTTACCTTAGGAGCAAGCCGAGCTGTGTGTAACACACCCCACGTGTTCCTGGTGGTGGCCAGCTGCTGCTGTTGGCTCAGCTACTCTGGTGACAGTCTCCTTCCAGAGTTCTGAGCTCTCTGTACTTTCTATTCTCTGTCCACCTCTCAAAGGGTCTGACTCCTTAGTGCCGTGGGACCCTTTCTGGGGCCTCTCTGTTTTCCTTGTTCTGTTTGCTGCTTTGGATCAAATCTTATCTGAAAACACATTTTGTCTCTTTTGTGTCTTAAACCCCAACCATCTGCTCTAGTTTATCTCTGTGATAAGACTGAGTAAAGCACTTGGGGAGGAGGCATAGGTGGAAGTTTGCTCTGCAGGAGGTGGGCACAAGATTCTCAGGGCTAAGCCGAAGTGAAAATTGCTGCAGAAGCAAATTGGTTGCACCATAATATGGACATGGGAGACTGTAGGCAGCTTTAGCACAGAGGAACTTAAATTTTGCATCCCTTTTTTGTTCAGTTTTTAAAGCATTTGAGGATTGTTATCTGAAGTCCTCCTGCCTCAGCCTGTGTGCGGAGCATGGTATCCTCTCATGCTGTGCTTGGGGCAGGTTCAAGTAGCTCAAGCAGAGAGGATGGTGTCTCAGATGTGCTTTCTGAGAGGAGATAAGGCCAGTTGAAAAAGGTTTGACTGAAGGAGCTAGGCACAAGAAATTTGTGAAGGTGACAACTTGGAAACAGATGACAAGATGTTGCATGACCTCTATGCCACATGTGTAAAAATGAGCACGTGTCTGATATATAATATGGTCCTTCCAGCTCTGGACAGAGTGCTGGACATGTTCTGGAGTGGGGACAAGGAGTGTGCACACTTCTATGTGTACATATGCATGTGTGACTTAAGATGGCATTTTTGTCCCTATGGTGGTAACCAACCGCTCCCCAAAGCCCGCAGGAGTTCAGATCCTTCTTAGGAGCCAGAGGAGGTTTTTAGGCAATGTTTAGGAGGTGGATGAGTGAAACAGGAAGGGCAGGATGTGGCCATCTGTGGAGGTGGAAGAGGACAGGCAGTGTGTTGCGAGGTGGGGAGGGAAGTGGCAGCATTACAAAAGAGTGTTGAGCAGTGCCTTGGCTTGGGTGTGAGTAGGTGGAGCAGGACAGGCAGAGCTGGCCCAGGGTGTCCACGGCTGCTGATGCTCAGGGACTGTGGAAGGCCCAGGTTTGAAGTGGTGTCAGCACTTGAACTGTGGGGTAGATTTACTCCTGCCTTTTACAAACTGTAATTGAATTGCAGTGAGTGTAGCTGGCACTGCTGAAGCAGTGGCTGCAGAAAAGCTGGCTAGGAAGCATTTAGCTGTAACAAGCCACCCCAAGCCCCCTGGTCTGACCTTTAACCACCAACACATTGGTCTGTCTTTGCTTATCAGCTTTATATCCCCGTAGTGACTATTAGTATCACTCCAGCCAGTAGAGACAGCTCTGTCTTCCCTCTGCTCAAGCCTGGGAATGTTGCATGTGCTGTAACCACTGTCTGCTTGCTGACCATTAGACTTTGCAAAGACTACCAGTTTTATATAGCAGCCTGTCAGATTGTGGTGAGGCAAATTTATTACTGTACCACACTGGCAATCACTCTGGTTTGCTTGCAGTGTGTGCACAGATGCCCAGGACAGCCTGGGCTGCTGCAGTGCTCCCACAGTGGCCCAGAACTTGAAGGCTGAGTGTGTGATTTGATGCTGTGTGAGTACTTAAATGGAAAGATCAGAGATGGGTGTCAGATTTGTTCCTTCTGTCCAGAGCCAGAGGGCGATGAACAATATCCTGCCTTGCAGCCCCAGACCCTTCAATATCTGTCAGTGCTTTATAATACAGTTGGGAAAGGCTGTCCTCCATGCCCATCAGCATCAAGGGCTAATCGGTTCAGAAGGCATGAGGGCCTCCCATCTCCATAGCTCTGAACTCCAGCCAGAATTGCAAATGAGCAAACCAAACCTGGCAGTTGTACCATGATCTCCTGCCTGTCAGGGGAGTGGGGAAAGCAAAACAAAACCCCAGCTTAACTGGCTGGGCCCAAAATTGCAATCCTGCCCTGACAGCAGGCAGACAGACCTGTTTGGTATGAGCATCCGTGGCTTATGGTTAGCCTGGCCACCGGAGCACTGGGCTCTGCCAGCCTCAGCGCCGGGAGCTGGGCACAGCACGCAGAGAGTGGGAGGATCTGAATATGATCTCTGGAGTCAGCAACTGCTGTGGTTATTCTGGTGTTAATTTGATGTGTACCACATCTCTTGTCTCCTAAACTCTCCCTGGGAAGTGGCATGTAATTCCTTGAAGTACCAAGGGCCCTTTGCCTTTGCAGCACATTAGCAAGTTGGGTTGCTTGAAAAGGACTTTATCCTGCCCAGATGGGGCTGAGGTAGACACTGCGATCGAGCATTCCATTCTGGAGCCTTTCTGAGTATAATCTGGGAGATGGGATTGCGAATGCTTGCCTTCTCTGCAGCCCCCCATTCATTCTGCAGAGCGACTGTGATTGATCTGGCAGAATGGGGTGTATTCAGGAGCGGAGCTGGAGGGCAGGCGGGGAGGACAAAACCCCACCGCAGCCTCTGAAATGAATCAGGGGCTCTGAAAAGATCCGCTGGGGTTGGGGCGTAGCAATGAAAAGCCATTGTCTGGAGCCTGGACTGTGGCTAAAAGCCTTACTTATCCCGATTTGGGTAATGGTTGTAAGAGGGTGTGGTATTCCCAGGAATGGGAAAGCCAATGTGCTTAGTGATGAAGGAGAATGTTATTTGATTGCCTCACAGGTAGTTCAAGAAGCTTTTTGGAGTATCTCAGTTGCAGAGTAGCAAGTCCAATACCTGATTTGCAAATAAAACTGCATTTATTGTGTGCAAAGTGGATTTCCTATGGGTATTTTTATTGTGGTTGGAACTTGATCGCCTTTGGCTCAGATTTGTTCATGTCATAGATTTGAGGCACTACTGCCCCTTTTACCAGTGCTTTTGCAAGACAAAACAAGAACCTCACTGATTGGTACAGATTGGCAATACTGGTTTTGTTTTCTGTGGTAAGTGGCATTCAGCAGATGCTTGTGGTGACTCTGGGCTCAGAGTGGGGCATGGGTCTAAAGGGAGGAATGGTGGGTACTAGTGAGATTGGGATATCGGGATATGAGTGGGATATGAAACTCATATCGAGTTTCTGAGACTGAGTTTCAAAACGTTCAGATATGTACCCGGATCTTCTCCAGACAATCTGATTCCTGGAGCCTACAGAATTGGGCTTGGAAAACCTCCCAGTTTCTGTCTGAGCCAACAGAAGGAGCCTTTCACATGGTCTTTCTGTTTTCTGTCTAGGATGTACAGGCTAGACTAGGAAGTGAGAAAATGAGAAGAAATGATAAGGATGCCTTCCATTCTCAAAGGCTGGGGCAGGATCAGGAATTCTAGGCGGGGGGGATGGAGTCAGCTGCCTTTCCTTTGCTTACCTGTTTGCAAATATGATGAAACATCAAGAGTTTGTCAGGAAGGGCAAATCCAGAGCGATACCCTCTGATTCATGGCAGTTATGTTGTCTGAATTCCAGTGTACAAAATCACAGTTGCATCTTTGCTGCATTAGTCATCCTGAGGAGAACAAGAACAAATTTGGCTGACACAGGTAAACCACTAAATTCACCAGAATTGCTGGAGATGAACCCAACTTGTTAGACAGCAAAGTCTGCATCAGGCGCAGGAGCACGGACAGAACAGAGAGCGTGCCTGGGAGATGGTGTGGTGAAGGTCCTTTGTTGCCCACCTGGCAGCAGCCCAGGCTGCACACTCAACAAGTGTGGTGCTGCACTAAATGCCAGGTGCTATTTAATTCCTTTCATCTCAAGCACTCTTTACAGAAGGGCATTATTAGTACTGAGCACTTCAAGCAGCTCCAATCTGTGTACCTGACAGTCCACTGTGTTATGCAAGGAGAGGAAAATCATCTGAAAATATTGTTACATTTGTTCCTTCCCTCTTCTTGTTGTCTGTCTCCCTCCCCCACCATCTTTTCCTGTTTTCTGCTGGGTTTTTTCCGCTTCTGAAGCTCGAGCAGTGTCTGAGTACGTGAATGCCTGCATGTAACAGATCCCCTTTCTCAAACCTTTTGATGGTCTCCAGTGCTGGGAAATCGCATTTGAAACAGCTGTATCTGGCTCTGTGTTTGACATTGTGTTTTCTCACTGCTCTTTCTTCTAAGCAGCTTTGCAAGGAGCTCTTCCCTCTGAAGAAAACACAGTAGGTGACTTTATGTTTCTAGTTTGCTACTCTCTACAGTAAAAAGGGGGAAGTTGGTTCTATACCAGTAATTTTGGCCTGGGATAGTGCTGCTGGCCTAAGCACCAGGTGGTGGAGTCCATGAAAGTGTTGGAAAAGTCCAGATATTTGGGATGAGGGAACAGGCGCATTTGTAATGGGTAGAAAATTAATCCCGCCGCTTCCAGGGAGAGGTTGAATTTTGGCTGAGTTCAAGATGGTGTTTCACCCCACAGGGTTGATACTGTGAAATGGAGAGAAAATAAAAATGGGGTTTACTCCTGTTGTCTCTGCCTGCTCAAGGTAGGTCTGCTCTGGTTTGGAAGGAGTGGCACTAGGTTGTAGTGCAGCCCATACATGGAGGGCCTGTATATGTCTGACTGCTTGGGAATGAATCTCAGCTGCAGCATGAGCAGCTTCTTCCAGGTCTTCTGAGCTGAGCCAGCAGGGAGCCTTACTGCTTATTTATTTACTTATTTACAGCTTTAAATAATTCATGGTTGAGTGGGGCAAAAAGAAATGTGTTCTGGTTGCTGCTTCTCTGATTGGCAAACAGAAAGTGCCCAGCTTGGGATCATGGGATTTGGGCTCTTTGTTGGTGTTTAGCCAACCTTTACAGTCTTGGGAGAACACATATAAATCCTGTAGTTTTGCCTTTCTAAGCAGAAATTATTCTTGATCCCCTGAAGTCCCACTGGGGAACATATTCACTCTCAAATGTCCTCTTGAAGGAAGCAGGATCTCAGCTGGTAATTCCCTGCAGATAGTGAATGAATTTGCAGATTTGTGGAGAGGCTGCTGGTTTGAGATGGAGGGGAAGCCCCAAGCCTGGCTAAATGTAGTTCATGTATCAATAGTCCTTTTGAGCTGTCCTCTCATGTGCAGTTCTTTTGTGATTGGGAACAGGGCCTCATACAGCTTCAAAGAGGTGCTTGGATTTTTCAAGAGATGATAGAGTGTTTCCTAAAGTTCTCTAAATGACCCATTCCAGCAGGGCTCTGACATGATGACCCACCAGCCTGGGAGGGACAGTCTTCTGCTGGGGTATGGTTTGGAGGAAGCACGAGGCTCTTGGGTAGGAGAATTGTGCTTCTTTGAGTGGGAGTTTGGCCATCTCTGTGCTTTTGGATTTTCCCCTTGTCTTTTATAGCTTAGTCCTGTCCAGAGAGACTGCTGGGGTATTTTCTTCATGAACTGAGACTGAGGAGTCTTTTCTCCCTGAGCCAACTCCTTCCTTCCTTCAGGGTTGCTGTCTGCTCTGTCTGGGTGAGTGGAAGGATTTTCAAAGCATCCTTATCTTGCTCTGCTGGAAAAAGCCTGTCTTTCCTATCCTGGCTGTACAAAGGCTGTAGACAGCCAGGGGAATACTACAGCCAGCAGACATCATTGGATAGCTGTCAAAAAGCTGATGCCCCTCTGCCCTCATTCATATGGAAGAAGGATTATCATCTGCCTCTGCGTGCAGTTAAGATCCTTTTAAAAGGTTATGCAGTAGATATTTATTTTTTCAATAACTGCCTTTCGAAGTTAAAAAAAAAATGAATGCAGCGTGGAGAAATCCAAGCCCCAGTTTGTTCAGGTCATGCCTTCTGCTATTCTCATTGACACAGCTGTTCCAGCGACAGCTTCCTGCCTGATGGAAGATGCAGCTGGGAACAACGATAACCCCTGAGCGCTCGCAGAGCGGCAGGAGCTTGGCGGGAGCCACTGACAGGTTGCTTTGAGTAAAATATTCCTCGTTCTGAGTGGCTCTGCTTTTTCTCTTTAGCTCAGTAGTTGGGTAAGGGAAGCAAGGAGTGTGGTAGGGGCCAAATTCTGCTCTGCACGTGTCCGCTTCAGAGAAGTGCACACGTCATGGGTCCAGCCTGTTCATCGCCGCAGTTAAACATTGCTTAAATCGAAGCATACTTTTGTGCACATCATGAAATTGTAGGAGATCATTTACCTGCAGGCTTCTGAGGTTTGTGAGCTGCTAGATTTTGGAAGAAACCCACCAGATGAAATAGCTGCTGCCTGCAGTTTCTGTTTGTCTGATCGGGGTGAGATGATGCCAAGGTCTCTGGTAGACTGAGAAATGCGGCGAGGTGTGTTTGTGAGGGAAAGGATTAGTACCTGCCACTTTTCTGCTTGTGCCACTATGGCAGGATTCAAGAAGCCCTCAGAAAAAGCTGTTTGGATATTGCTGAAAACCACAAGCAAGGCTTGCTGGCTGCACCCCAGAGTTTAGAGGCTGCTTTAGTTTCAGTTTAGTGGTCTGTCTAGCCCTGCTCATCTGTGACCAGTAGCATCCAGTGTCATAAGCCGGCCCCAGAAGAGGCCAAGTAAAGGGGCTGTGACTGTGGCCTCTTTAGGTTTCAGATTTGAAGCTGCACTGGGGATCAGTTGGTGCCTGTATTGGGACAAGGTGATATGAAGAGCAGTGCTGGGGACTGAACTGGAAGCTACCAGTTTATTCCCTGAATGTTGTTTAATACACATAAGATAGAATGCTACCAAGTTCTCTGGGCTAGATGTTTGATGGTAGAAGCCTAAGATATTTTATATATATATATATATATATATGTGCGTGTGTGTGCACACAGTATATGTATCTGTATGTGTGTGTATATATATATAAAATGGCTGTGCTGCAGCTTTTATACAGACATTTTAATTGCTCCTTCCATTCTGAGTAGTGATTTTTTAATCTTAGTGTCAGAAAAATTATTGCTGCGTCCCTGCAATCCTTTTGTTTGTTTCCATAGCTGTTCTGTATAAATTGCTTCATTTTTTGTGCATAAGCAAATCAAAGGTTAACATTGAATAGCTGACCTGAGCTGTGAGCAAAGAAAGCAGTGGCAATGGCAGGGCGGTTTCTGAGGTTGTAGGAATAGGAAACTAAATCAATAGCTTTTAGCAGACTCATAAATGTTTCATTTGTATTCCTTGCTTCGGTGTTGACATGGGAATCCATATAACCTCTTAAATTAGTGTTGTTCCTGCGCTGGGTGTAGATGTTGGAAACATTTCCTTCAGATGCACTTCAAAGTGCTGTTTCATAATGGCATTTTCCTTCCTCTTTTGGAGGCTTGATTCTGCACAGCCTCCAATCACGAGTGAAATGAGCTTGTCAGCCTCAACCCAAGCAAGGCTGCAGGGGTTTTGGTGATGGCATGTACATATCCAACCCGATTACCTGCATCAATGCTCCTGCCTTGACTCAGAGGCTGAGCAGGAATTGCGGCTGCTTGGGCAACCTGTCATTTCTACATGGAGGAGCACAGAGATTTTTCCCTGGACTGTGACACAGCCCTAAGGAATGAGTGAGGCCTTGGGAAGACCAACTTCAATAATTCATGGCAGCGGGGGGGAAGGAGCAACATACCCACAACTGTTTGTCTAATTTGGCCTCTTTTGGAGGTGCTGGAGAAGCAGGGGTAGGAAGCACATGATCAGAGCCTGAGTCAGGCAGCTTATCTGGCCATCCACCTCTGCTTGAGGTCATCCACCTGTGGAGTGTGGGAGGGTTGTGCAGCTCCAGGTCACCACCAGGTCAAGGCTGTGACCTGCAGCAGCCCGGGAGCACTGTGTCCATGCTCCCAGCATTTTGTGGGTTCCCCTGAGACCCCCCCAGTGCTGGGCTGGAGTGATGGAGAGCTCAGCTGGGGAGGATAGGGTTGAATTGCAGCCCTTGTGTTTGCAGGGTAGAAAGACCCTTGAGAAACCTCTGGTTGTGAAGAGGAACTTAAAAAAAAAAATCCAGCCAACATCAACATGAACAAACCATCTGAAAGACCTTCCCCAACTGTCTGGCTAATGGCTGATTTCTAAACATTTCAGTGGCTGGAGTGGAGGTACAGCAGGATGAGCCCATTTTTCTCTTTTTTTTGGGTTCATTTTTCAAACCTCGGGACAGTTGTGCTATGAACTTCAGCATTTACTTTCTCCTGTAAGAGAGGGCTGTTTGCATATCTGTCTGTCTGCTTTAGTCACACAAGGAACAAAATACAGCTGGCTAAAATATTTTGGAGTAATTTACTTGTATTTTATCATCTAGGTAGTATTAATTTGATTATTCCAAAGGAGTATTCTTCTACAGGCAAAGAATGGTATCAGGTAGCACTTAAACGAAATAGTAGCTAATAAAAGCCTTGTGTTTGCTTCTGCCTGTCTGGTAAAAAGTGTAATTGAGCTGTCTCTTTTGTTTTACTCTTATGTGAATCTGTCCTGCAAAATGTTTAAATCATATGAAGTGTGTGGTGAGTTTCATCATCAAAAGCTACAACAAATGGCTTTGGTAAAATTTGTTCAAAACTTTTGACTTGTGCTGGTAGTTAAATATTCCATAAATAAAACCTCTAGCAATTGCCTTTCCTAAACCTGCAGCAACAATCTATATGAAAATCAGAAGCCAGACACTGCTCAGCCAGGAACAGACCAGTGCCCTTTATCCTGGATAGTCTGCTCTCTCGATGCTGTTTTCTAAGGAAAAATAACTCTTCTGCGGTTTGCCAATACCCTCTAGGGGCTGTTGAGACAATCTACCACCAAGTTTGGGGGTTGATTGCTTCACTTTGTTGCTCTGTTGCTGAAACCAAAGTGGAGAATTCCCCTCTTCACCCCACTCTGCCTTCCCACCCTGTTCAGCCTGAGTTAAATTTTTTGGAGGATGTGAGGGTGCAGGAGGCACGGGCTCTGCAAGTGGGGATGCAGGAGCACAGGGGCGTCAGCTGGTGCCTCACGTTTGAGGTCCATTGGCAGTGTACCAGGGTTGGATAGCAAATGCACATGTTCTCTATACCATACATCAGTAAGGACAAGGGAATAATGGTTTTCCTGTTTGTTCTCCTGCAGGCAAGAGCTCTGCCATCATGTCAGTCAGCGTCCACGAGAACCGTAAATCCCGGACTAGCACGGGCTCCATGAACATCTTGCTTTTTCACAAAGCTTCCCACCCGGACTGTGTCCTGTCCCACCTGAACACCCTGCGGAAGCACTGCATGTTCACCGATGTCACTCTTTGGGCAGGAAACAGGTCGTTCCCGTGCCACCGGGCAGTGCTGGCTGCCTCCAGCAGGTACTTCGAGGCCATGTTTAGCAACGGCCTCCGGGAGAGCCTGGATGATGAGGTGAACTTCCATGACAGCCTCCACCCAGAGGTGCTGGAGCTACTGCTGGACTTTGCCTACTCCTCTCGGATCATTATCAATGAGGAAAACGCTGAGTCCCTCCTGGAAGCTGGAGACATGCTGCAGTTCCATGATGTCCGAGATGCAGCGGCCGAGTTCCTGGAGAAGAACCTTTACCCTTCCAACTGCCTGGGCATGATGCTGCTCTCGGATGCTCATCAGTGCCGACGGCTCTATGAGCTCTCCTGGAGGATGTGCCTGGTCAACTTTGAGACTGTTCACAAGAGTGAGGACTTCAACAACCTTTCCAAGGACACTTTGCTGGACCTCATCTCCAGCGATGAGCTGGAAATTGAGGACGAAGAAAAAGTCTTTAAGGCTGTCATCCAGTGGGTGAAATACGATCTGGATGAGCGGAAGGCTTATCTCCCAGAGCTTCTGAGGAATGTTCGTCTGGCTTTGCTTCCTTCTGAATGCCTCAAGGAAGCCTTGGCTTGTGAGGACTTGATCATGGTGGATGAAAGGAACAAGATTGTCTTGGATGAAGCTATTCAATGCAAGAAGAAGATCCTCCAGAATGATGGAGTCGTCACCAGTCCCTGTGCCAGGCCTCGCAAAGCTGGGCACACCTTGCTGATCCTGGGAGGACAGACCTTCATGTGTGATAAGATTTACCAAGTAGACCACAAAGCAAAGGAAATTATCCCCAAAGCAGCCCTGCCGAGTCCACGGAAGGAGTTTAGTGCCTGTGCCATTGGCTGCAAAGTATATATCACTGGAGGCAGAGGCTCAGAGAACGGGGTCTCAAAAGATGTGTGGGTGTATGACACTGTTCATGAGGAATGGTCCAAAGCTGCCCCAATGTTAATCGCTCGGTTTGGACATGGCTCGGCCGAATTGGAAAACTGCCTGTATGTGGTTGGTGGACACACTGCAGTGGCTGGAGTCTTTCCCGCATCTCCTTCTGTTTCCTTGAAGCAAGTGGAGAAGTACGATCCCATATCCAACAAATGGACAATGGTGGCTCCTTTGAGAGATGGAGTGAGCAACGCCGCGGTGGTGAGCGCCAGGCTCAAGCTTTTCGTCTTTGGTGGGACCAGCATTCACCGGGACATGGTGTCCAAAGTCCAGTGTTACGACCCAGCTGAGAATCGATGGATGATCAAAGCCGAATGCCCACAGCCCTGGCGCTACACGGCAGCCGCTGTCCTGGGCAGCCAGATTTTCATCATGGGAGGGGACACAGAGTTCACGGCAGCGTCCGCGTACCGCTTTGACTGCGAGACGGACCAGTGGACACGCATCGGGGACATGACGGCCAAGCGCATGTCGTGCCACGCTTTGGCCTCAGGGAATAAACTGTACGTGGTAGGGGGTTACTTTGGCACTCAGAGGTGCAAAACGCTGGACTGCTACGACCCTACGTCAGACACGTGGAACTGTATCACAACGGTGCCTTACTCGCTCATCCCCACAGCTTTTGTCAGCACCTGGAAGCATTTGCCGTCATGATGAGGGGCAGGGCTCGGGGGGCTTGTATCCAGGAGGTCAATAAGGTAAGGGTCTCCTCCTCTTAAACTGAAACTTGCCTCAGTTGCGGCTGCACCCACCGTGCCGGAGTCACGGGTTCCAAGTTGTTCATGAGGTTGTTTTAGGGGCAAGGAGATTTAAAGGTGTGATGCAGAGCCAGGAAGGAGTAGCCAGTCCTGCGATGCTGTAGGCCAAGCTAGCTCCCAGGGTTCTCTTATTTCCAACTGATCCTCACAGCATCTTTAGAGATGCATCTACATCTACAACCTACATGGTTGCAAGCAGGCCACAGCTCCTCTCCCTTTGCTCCAAGGTAGCTGGATGTGACAGTGTCACCCTTCTGTGGGTGGGAGAACAGATGTGTCCACACCTGCTCTCATGGCTCTCACTGCAGAATACATCCTGTCCCCACGCAGTTGAGGGAGTTAAGGTTTCTAAAAACACTTGAAGGTGAGTCCTGGGAGATACCAGGGCCACAAGTGCTTTGGAATGTCTCAGTAGTTCAATATTTTCGCTGATTTTCTGGGTGATTTATTCAGAACTGATGAATATGTAGGCAAGTGACCCTTGGAATGCTGGCAAATGCTGGATCTCTTTTTATGCTCTGTATTTACATTTCAGTGGGTAGCAGAAGCAAAAGCTCAGAAGCCACGATGCATTTGATGGTCCTGGTGTTTATTTATCATCCAAACTGTTGCTTGTTAAATCAGAACTTCTGAAACTTCTGTGTAAGACCTGAGTGGGAGGGAAGGGGTTTTGTAACCAGAAGAAGAATGTGTTTATCAGTGTTTTGAGGTGTGTGAGAATAAGAAAGTTGGTGGAATCTCATGATGTCCTGTCTCATTCTGGTGCTCCAGTTCTCGCTTGCTCAGGGAAGGTGCTACTGCAGTGCCACTGGGACAGGACTGCTGATTCCTCCTCTCTCCTCCCCAGTGGGATGTTTGGTTGCCCCTCTGGTTCCCAGTGTGGCTCCACAGAGCTTTGGATGTCTTCACCAATCTGCTGAGATACAGCTGGCCAGGCAAAGGCCAAAAATTCTTCTCACCTTGCCTGGTAAAAGCAGATAGTGATACGGGCAATGGTTGGATAGCATCATCTCACCAGGAAGTCTGTAACACCTCTTCTAGCTCAGTCTGCAGGTTTCACAGAGCCAGCAGCACACAGAGCCCTGCTTTGGTGGTCGGAGCCTACATCCCAGCCAGCTGAAGGAGCTGGTATGCGTGTGGGATTGACAAGCTTCACTTAACAGTTTTATTTGGAAAGTGGGGACTGTGGGGAGGGAAATTCTTCCACAAACTCATCAAAATCCACTTCACTTAGCACAGGGAAGAAAGAATGCTGCTCAAACCTTCTAACACCCTCTCACTTCCCTGCTTCCCACTTGGTGTGGTTGGTGCGCCTGGGAATCACCCAGCGGGGGAAATTGCTGGCACCTCCCAGTGATCATTTCTTTTGATGCCAGCTGGGAACCAAGGAGGAGTTCCTGGCACATCTGCTGGTTATTTGCCCAATGTGACCACCTGCTTTTCTCAAGTGGGAAAAAATCACCTAGGGCATTGCTCTGGCCTTTGTGAAACAACTGGGTTTAACATGAGTTAGACCACCATGAGGGCAGGGTGAGAGTGGAAAGGGTTAAAATGAGATCTGAGAGTGTTCCAAACACTGGAAGATAATGACCTTTCCAAATTCTCCTCCTCAGGCGTTGCCTAGCATCTGTCACAGTGGCTCAGTAATCTAATTAACTGCCACTTGGCTATTAAATATTGCAGCAAAGAGTGTGAGGACTCCATCATTTTCAGCTCAGGTCAATGGGGCCTCTCTTTAAGAGCCATCCTAGAGCTGAAAATTAATTTTCCCTGGTAGCAGATGCATCTGAATATTAAAGCTCAACACCAGCCATGCTCCTGGGAATAGGACAGGGAATAGTTTGAGGTGGGAGTTCATTCTTCAGTCGCTGAATAAAAAAGTCTCCAAAATCACAGTGATGTTATTTTCCTTTCCTGCCCTTTTTCCTCCTTACTGTATTTGGTTTGGTCAGACCTAATAAATAGCTTCAGGGGGTTGCATAGATAGGTTTCCCCTCTGTAATCTGGAACCTGATAACAGCACAAGAAAACTAGGAGCTGTAATATACCAACCTGCAAATTAAATTGGTGAAAAGTCACTGTGTGAGGGTTTTATGTGCTTTTTTGGCTTCGCTTCCACTCTTCGGTTAAAAGAAGTATTTAAAATACACAAGAGCTCTTGCCAGAAAGAATGTCTCTCCGTGTGATTTTTCTTTAGGTTTTTTATTTTTTGGTTGTTTTTTTTTTTTACTAATTTATTGTTGTGGCCTCAGCCAGTGTGACAGCTCCTTACATAAAGCACCAGGATGGGTGAGTGAATGTCTCTGATGTGCATGTGTTGCAGTGCTGCACCAGCCATGTCCCATGTGCTTGCCTTGGCTGTCTTGGCTGTGCTTGGGTCAAAACTGGGCTCAGGAACTGGGGTAACTGTCTATAGGATCCTATGACTACACTATTGTCCTGTAGCAGGTCTGGCTAAGGGATCTTTTGGCTTGTAGCTCCCACCATGGAAGGTCTCTACTGCAACATCTGGATAGGCCCTATGGGATCCTTCTTCAAGTAGGAACACCCAGAAGGCAGGCTGGCTGTGTCCAAGTGTGCTTTGGCAATACTAACCCCCTCAGATGGAGAAGGCTCGGGAGGGACCATCCCTCAGAGCAGAGCAAGCTGGGCTGGTGGGGAAAGGCCTGGGCAATCACATGGCAGGAAATAGTACTTTGTATTCATGGAAAAAACAACCTCTTGCCTATAAACTGGTCCCTGAAACCCAAATAATCTGTCCTTGGCAAATGTTGGTCATAAACTACCCAGCCTGCTTTTCATTTAAAGCATAAAGCTGATCAGCTGGAAATGTTTCCTTGAGGGCATGGCCTTCGCCCTTCCCAGCTGGAGCCGGGGCACCTTTCGGCAGAGGTCCCAGCGGCCCTGCCAAGGAGGCCGTGTGACATTAATTTAGTGCTTATTACCTGCAGCTAATCCCAGGGATCAAGCATGATTAGCAGTATGAAATGTGAAAGCCTGGTCTCCTCCCACCTGGAGCCGTGAGGACGCAGAACATTACGAACGGGAAATAAAATACTGAGCACTCGGCTAATAAAGACTCTCTGTGTTTACAAAGACAAGTGCAGCCTGGCCAGGAGCCCAGAGAAAGATACTGGGTGGTCTGTCACAGTCCTGTGCAGTGACAGTTGACGGGGACAACTCCACACCTTTCTGGAGTGACTTTGGGCTTCACCAGGAACAGGTTCTCCAAGCTGCCTGTCTCCACATTAGAAGTGGCTTCTCCAAAATGTCTGTCCTGTGTGACACTCTCATTTTTGTGGGGCAGAGTCACAAATGGGAGTGGGACAGTTGTTTCAGATTGCATGGTCCAGCCAGGGAAGGTGAATTGGAAAGGGAGGTCACTGCATCCCTCTGTGCTGCCTTCTGAGCCTCAAATGCTCCCCTGGGGTGGAGGTGTTGGAATTCCCATCTCAAAACAAATGGGATGAGCCAAACCCCATCACAGTGAGAAGCCAGGGGTTTCCCTGCCCAGGGGTTCCCATTCTGGTGCTTTTTAGCTCCTCCAGGATCCTCCTCACGGTCTGGGCTGTAAGGAGGGGAGGCCAGCGGCTGGGCAGTGCTCAGACACTTATTCCTGGGACACATCCAAAAGCTCAGAGACCACTTCATGGCTCCCACTGGAGTCCTTTGGTGGGCTTAGCTCCCATGAGGGCTGTGGGCGGCATCAGCAGCTGGTACCTGCTGTTGGGTGGGTGCTGAGCAACCGAGGCTGAAGTAAATCGAGGGTGTTCTGGCTCCTAAAATGAACTTTGGCCCCAAAGCTCCTGCAAGGATTTAGGGCACGTGTCAGGCCCTAAACTATATTCTGATACCACACACGCTGTGTCAAATCTGTTCAGTGGCTTTTGCTGATTATTATATTACATCTTAGATAACAAGCTTTCGCAAAGACACATTTAGTGCTGCCTGGTGTGGCTCCCTTCCATGTGGAACAGCACTCCACCAGCTTTCACCTTGCAACAATCACAGAATTTTGTTGCCGTGCATCATTCTCGCCTCCATCCACAGAGCCCTGCTCACAGAAAGACATCTTCCCATGTGAAAACCTGTGTACCTGCAAACAGCAGCCTAAAAAAAGCCCAGGGTAATCTCCTGGCTCCTAAACGCTGCTGCTCACCTGCATGCTCCTGGGGTGGTTGCTTGCAACCTGTTGCAACCTCGCTGGAGTTGCCAGAACAAAGTCACAACTGGTTTCTCTCGGTGGCTCCTAGGGAAACCCATTTGCATGTGTATAATAGCAAGGCCGGATAAACAGGGATTGCAGATTTTTTGCCGCTGCTGCTCTTTCCAAGCGGCTGGTTGTCTCTGAAGCCAGTTTATCAGGCAGCGTTGGAAGGGAGTGGCTGGCCTGGGGAGGAAAGTCGATGAAAATCAGGCTTTTCCTAACCCTGGGCAGATGGAAACATGTGCAGTCTGAGCTAGGCCCCAGACTGGATTAATCAACCCCTTGGAAATGTCAGTGATACGGATGTTTTTGGAGGAACCTGCGGAAAAAGAGAAAAAGGGTCTTTTTGTTTTGTCTGTTCCAGTTCTTGGGCCCTCGTCCCTGCCAAAAAAAAACCCAACAAAAAAACCCCTTATTTTTTTTCTCAATTTTTCATTCCCTTGTCATGTCCACAGAAGTTTCCTGCCCGTCTCTGAGCCCTCCCCAGCTGAACACCCTCTCTCCCCCCTCTCATGCTCAAGCAAAGCAGAGTCCAACTCCCAAACAAGCCAGCTGCTTTCTACCTCCAGCCATTTCTGGGATTTGGGGTGGGGGTTACCCCAGTAACTGCCAATGCTCCCCTGTGTGGGCTGAGCCAAGCATCACACTGGTTAATGAACTTTCTCTTTTCTTCCCCAGATACCAGAGTCACATCCATGTCCCCTCTTGCGCAGTTGGAGCCGACAGCACTGTGACTGAGTCCCCTCCTGTCGTCCCGCCCAGGACTCCGAGGCAACTTTCACGTCCCTTCCCGGCACCAGGAGTGGGAGGCACAGCCAGACTCTACACTGGCATCACATCACAGGGCCACCAAGGGCCACTCGGCCCCACCACTGGCCACTGGCCATCACACAGGGATGGCACAGAGCCAGGAGCACTGGCTGCAAGGCAGGGGCTGGGCACGAGCGGCACAGGGATGGCTTGTGGGCACCAGTGGGCCACCAGCACCAGAGAGATGGAGGCTGCATCCCTCAGCAAGCACTGCTGGGCAGCCCTTATGTGCTTTTTGTTACTCAGTTGGGGGGTTAGGAGATACTAATTTTTTTTTAAAGGCAGCAAACTTGCTATTGTCAATGCTTGCTGCTTGGGTGACTTGGAAGTGTTTGTTAAGGGGAAATGGGTGAGAGCACCTGGCCCTCCCCATCCTCTGGCCGCTCAACGGAGGCGATGGCTGTAGAAACATTAAAGTGTGGGAGCTTGGGGTGGCTGCCAGCAGCACCAGGTACTGCGGTGAAACAAGGCAGGTGCCTTTTGTTTTGCACTTTGGGCCTTTTAAATTTTTTTTTCCCCCTTTCCTCGCTGCAGCCAGTTGCGATTTGGTTGGAGGCCGAGTAGCTCCCCACACACAGCTGCTGGGAAGAGCACAGCAGCTCTGTTAGTGTGCCAAGGCACCGGCACCACTGCTCAGATATTCACCAGATAAAGCCCACTGTGTGCTCAGAGCCGGTCTGCTGAGCTTCCCTCCGCGTGGGTGAGGGTGTAATTAGCACAGGAGCAGAAACAGGGCTGCTGCTCGTGCCTTGGGAGGGGGCATCTTGCCACCAGCGAGGCCTCAGAGGGAGAGCAAGTGGATTAGGGGAGCATGGCAGGGTGAGCAGGGGAGGGATCCCCCTTATTCCCACGGCACCCCACATCCTGGCTTCACCTTGCAGAGATGTGAGTGTTTCTGACTGCACGCTGCCTGCTCGTGGTTGGGCTGAGGCTGCCCCAGGTTATCCACACATGCTGGCTGCTGACTGTGTTTGGGATTATGCATCCAAGAGCTGTCAGCCCAAGTTTCTCCTCACTCATGCTGTGAAGGAGGGCACATGGATTTGGGATGTCAAGACAGGGATGCAGCTCCTGCCTGACCTCTTTAGGGCTGGCCACTGCCAAGGACTGGTCCTGCACCAACCCAGCATCCCACTTCCCTGCACAGCAGATCTGCAGATGCTCCAGGCTTGCCTTTTGCCCCTGGATTAGGCTGAGCTGTAGCCTGGCCAGCTGAATGATGCAATGCTCTGAAAAGCCTTGACACAGCTTCAAACAACAAAGGTCTTTTCGGAGCAGCGGGTGCCCGTTGCTGCCGGGGAGAACACACGTTTTGCACAGCCAGTCTGCGACGCGCTGAATGACATTTATTTACGTTTTCTAGTCTTTTTTTTTTTTTTTTTCCCTTCAGCTGCTTGTGAACTTTAATAAAAATGATGATCTGGGAAACCGTTTGTGTGTTTTTCACAGGAGTCTTCATTCTTAAGTAAGTTGGATTTAGGTCTAATAACAGGGCCGAGGACTAATAACAGGGTTGGCACTTGGTGGGGCGGTTCACAAACAGCCTCCGAAGCAACCAGCCTGGCTGTAATTATTATTGCTTCAGTGCTTGGGAAACTGAGGCACAATGTCAACTGGCTTGTCCAAGGTTAGTGGTAGATCTGGGAATAAAGTCCAGGACTTCTCATGCCCTGAGGACATCACATGTCTCATGCTCCATGGCTGCTTTCACTCAGCTTGTCCGTGTCATGATTTTAGGAGAACTTGCAAGTCTGCAATGGTAATAATACCTGCCAAGTAGGTTGAGGGGCCCAACAAAGAGACAGCCGTACTCCTGCAGGGGAAGCCAGTAATTTCTAAGGAAGATGAAGAATTCATACTTCTGTTTTCCTTATTTGCCTTTGCTTGGCTGCTGCAGCTCCCAAGAAAGGGGCCCATTGACAGGAGAGATGGAGCTTTCCAGCTGGGCCCCCGTCCATGCTTCTCCTCTGTGTGCATCTCTCCCCATCCCAAAGGAGCAGGGGACTGATCCAGCCCTGCTCTGGGAACTCAAGCCCCTGCTCAGGTCTGGGACCATGGGAGCATCACTCAGAGCAATGAACAGGCACCAGGCAAACTTGCATTTGCCTCCTCTTATAGCAGGGGCCGATGGGTTTGGGAAACAAAACTTCTATGGGTGTTACACACAAAGGGATTTAAAGCCTAAATTTCTGAGGTGTAAAGGACACAGGGAACATATCCCCCTGCCTGCAGGAGCTGGGTAGGCAGCAGCATTAGCTGACATGAGCTGAGCAGATACAAGTATAAGGCTCCATAGAAAAAGCTTATTAAAGAACCCTTTGGGAAATGAATTCAGGGTAGAAATTACTGTTTGATGAGCAGGAGGGGGGAAAAAGAGAAGGGGTGTGTGAATGAAATCCTCTATAGTTTTGTTGATTCAGGTTTTATATGTGACTATGGGACTTTAAATAGCAGCTGGGGAGGCTTTGCAATGGGCTTGCTTTGATATGAGCCATGCAGAGACCTGCTCTTTTGTATTTATTCTGGAGCTTTCCTGAAAGACAATTCAAAAGCCATCAGCAGCTGCTGTGACAGCAGCGACCTGTTGCTATGGAATTAAATGCAATGAGAAATACAAAGGTTTCTTGGTTAGCAGCAACAGAGTAAAAGGGGAGCAGGAGGTGAAAATGGATGTAACAGTCAGAATAAAGCTACAGCCAGAGCGGGTCTGGGGTTTAAAAGGGAGGTACAGGGGTAGGAATGTAAACCTGATTTGTTTTCCTTTTTTAAAAGGCTTTTTCACCATCTCAGCAGGTCAGGCACAGCTTTGTCTGGGAGCGAGCACTTGGGAAAGAGTCCTGTCTGGTGGTGTTACAGGGATCGTGTGTTCCCAGGCTCCTGGGAAACATGCCCACAGGCTATAGCCAGCCCTCTCTGTGGGGTGTCAGGAACTCAGACATCTTCCCCACGAGGTGCCAGGAACATGGCATGGAGATCCCCTGGAGGGGCAGGGGGGCTTGTCCCACGCCTCCCTTGTTTTGCTGGTCCCAGTCCCACGGGAGAGCTTGGGCAGGACACAGCTCCACTCCACCCACCCTCTGGCCCCATCTGAAGCCTGCTCATGGGCTCTCTCCTCCTCGGTTCCCCAGCTCTGTAACAGGGTGCTTCTCACTCTCCAAAAAGCACTTTGGGAGGAGAGGGTGGGGAGATGCTCAGAGATGGAGCAGGGCAGGCAGCTGGCAGGATCAGACCTCTCCTGGGCCCAGGCCTGGGGACTTTGATCCCCAGGGACTGACCATGGTGAACCTCCCCAGTCGCAAAAGGCCGATACTCCTATGTCTTCTTTAAATAAATCTCATAGTGCCTTATTGGTTTTTAAATATGCATTTTCCCAGCCTGACCCCAGCTGCCCTTGAAATAATACTGTTGTACAGAGAAGCCCTGCAGGGAATTATCTTCTGAGCCTGCTCTCCCTTTGTCATGAGAGTCAATTAAAAGCAGAGTAGCTAGTGATTTAATAGCTTCGGTGTCTGAGGAAGCCCCACATCCATCCAGAGGCCAACTCTGGCATTTAAACACATAATTGGAGTGGAGGAGTGTTTTCTTCCAGCCGTCCAACATGCTTTCAAATTCATCCATGTCTATACAGAGCACTGAAGCCTCATGTCCTTGGCTTGTCATCTTCTGCACATTAATTAATGCCCCAGCATTGCACATTCTCCCTGCAATATATTCCCATGTCAAATTGTTTTCCTATTTTCCCATGCACCTTTTCCCTTGAGGAAAACCCAGCACATTTTAGTCTCTGAAGAGGGTCCAGGCTCACAAAATGCCATGCATCGAAATGCTGCTCAGTAAGTAGCGTTTGGGTTAAGCTTCCAAGAGTAGGAGAAACCATTGCCCCCAGCTCCCCATAACCAACTGGAAGTTTAAACTGGCACCAGTCCCTCTCGTTCCAGTGCAGAGCAGGAGCCCTGTGCCCTCCAGGCACAAGCAGCAGTGCTGGGGGCCCATGGTGGGAGCCAGCAGCAGGGACTCCCAGTGGGAGTGAATAGCCGGGGCTGAGCTCATTTATTCTTCCTTCCTCACAATCTCCCTTTTCTTTCCATTTCACCACCTCCTTATTTAACATCCTCAGCCGTTGTGCAGAACCCTCACCCTGTTTGCAGCAGTGTGACCTACTTTACCACCACGTCCCGACTTCCTCACTGAAATTGTGAGCTCAGAGCCCACCCAAGCCATTCAGCGTTTCTCAGCTGAATAACAGATCCAATTAGGTGGAAAAAGCCTGGCTTTTCATGCTGTCAGTGCCTGGACATCTCACTTCCCGCTTCCCCAGCACACGCTGCACCACTGATGTCCACGTCTCGCAGGCATGGTAGACAAGGACCCCTCTGTCTTTGTGTGCCCCTCCCCAAATGAAGGTGGGGGAAGGGCTCCAGAGGACTGATCCTGGCTACCCAATGTGTCCTTTCATTCTTCCTGACAATCTCTGTGGACCACGGAGCTCAGGAATCAAGTAATCTGTAGATTTCCAGTTCTGGCTTTCTTTGGAACCCCTCTCTTCCCAGCTGAATTCCAGGGGGAATTGTCCTGGACCAGGCTAAGATGGCACAACTTGTGCTTGTGAAGAAACTGCTGGCACTTTTGACCAGAATGTGATTTAATGACTGATAGAAAGACCTGTCTCTCAGTTCTGTCATCACAACCCCAGTCCTGTGGGTCTGTCCAGAGCAAACATTGCAAACTGCCCTTTGCTGCTCCCCTCATTCTCCTTTTCCACCCCAGCAGCGATCTTGCTCCCTACAGCCCCAGCAGGCAGCCAGTCCCCGGGATGCTGGCTCTGTTCCGTTGTGGGGGATAGCTGGTTATTAAAGGGGATGAGTAGAAACAAAACAAGGCAAAAAAGTCTTAAGGCCCACTAGGAAAAGCTCTTTTGGCTTTTAACTTCCCTGGCTGGGTGGGATGGACAGCCATCCCCTGCCCTGAGGCTAGCCCAGCAGCACTGGGACTCGCTTTGCTTTCCAGCAGGTGCAGGGAGGCGGATGAACACCCACCACTCCATTTCTGGGTCACTGTCTGGAGGAATTACACATGCACACACAAACAGGAGCTGCTTCCCACTTCCCAGCACCCAGCCGAGCACCCGCCGCCTCCCGGCCCCCTCTGCCCACGCTGCTGCCCCGCCAGGCTCACGGCTGCTCCCGGGCTTCCCACAGGGCTCTGCTAATGACTCAACGCTCCTGCTCAGTTCTAATTAGGCTCCTGTCTAATTAGGCTCACTGGAAAGATGCGGCCGGTGAGAAACAGCCCTTTGGTGAAAGGAAAGGGGAAAGAAAGAGCATCTGGAGACACTGAGTGCCAGAGGGAGAGAAGCCAGGCTGAGGCGAGAGGTCAGGGGGGACTGGGAATTACCAGCTGAGCTGCAGCTGTGCAAGGCATGGACCATAAAGGAAAGAGAGCCAAGGGACTGACACAAGTTTCTTCCAGGGACCCTCCTGGGGTTCAGCCCTGCCATGTTGGGAAGCGGGAAACAAACCTTTGCTCCATCCCACTGGGGTGCCGGGATGTCCTTCAGCCAAGAGCGAGCGAGGGCTGCCATTTATAGCCCCATGAACATCGACATACAGAGGAGCCCCGGGAGGCAGGGAGAGCAGGACAGGGCAAGGCAGGGCAGGGGGGACCCAGTCCTGAATCTGTGCCATCCTCCCCTGGGCCTCCTTGGAACAGAGGCAGGAGAGCAGGCTCTGGAGCAAAGCCCTGTTTGGGGGTGTTTCAAAAGGTGTGAAGACAGCTTTATGGGGGACAAAAAGGACACCCACTGTGTCTGTCTGTCCCTGTGAGGGCTGCGGGAGCTCACTTGTACAGGCTCTTATATAAGTTGCTAGTGTCAAATATTATTTTCCACTTAATTTTAACACGGTCCAACCTCCTAAAAATCAACACATTTGCTATGTTTAACATTCCAGTAACTAATTAACAAATCCCAGGTGCCTTTAATGGCAAAGGTAAGTCATTCCTTTACCATTCACCTTGTATCTGATCACAAGGCATCTCACTCACTCACTGCAATAATTAGGGTTTTGCCTTTCCTTTTAATAAAACCTCCATGAATGAGTGGCCTGTCTGCAAGCCCCAGCGCAGCCTGCACCTGTGTCCTTCCAGACCTCCAGTTTCTTCCCCTAAACCCAATGCCAGAACTGAACCTAGCAAGGGCAGGGAAGGAAAACACAGATAACACAAATGTTAAAGGTATCAGTAAACCATGTTTCCAAGTAACCTCTCCTCTGCCTATCAATGCTCCTTTTAGAGGCCCATCCCAGTCTAAGGATTCTGTATGATCCCTTTTAGGTGATTGTGCCAGTGAAAATCCTACCACATCCAGACAAACCCGCAGAGATCTTTTGTTCTAACATTGGGTGTTAAGGAAAGGCTGAGGCTGGGCAAGCAGCCTGGGGTGCTCAGAAACACATCATTCCTGCTTGGGGAGCATTGAAAATAATTAACCGATACAATCTAGGGAGAATATCCATTTCATCATCTTAGCTGTGCTGTAATGGCTCAGAGTATGGACAGCAGATGAAATCGTGGAAAGCTGGTTTAGAATAGTCAAATTGGCACATGGAGATGGCCCAGAGCAGCAGGGCCCTTTGCTTCCTTCTCTGCCAAAGGCAATTTGTATTGCCTGCCTAGGTTTCCCCTTGGCTAATGGAAACAGAGGGGTTTGGTGTGTGCTGGGCAGGACAAGAGAAGCTCACAGTGCCCTATTTGCCCTGCACCGTGGCCTTTCCCTGTCAGGAGCTCGATTCAGCAAGGATTTGATTTTCTCCATGTGATTTGCCATCAGTAAATGTGCTCTCCCTCCTCCCGTGATTGCATTGCAGGAGCATCTCACACTCCCAGCAACTGCAGCAGCCGCTGCTGTTGTTTTACTGCAGTGATACAAAGGCTGGGGGTGCCCCAAGAGGTGCTTTTGTCATGCATCCAAGTTGCAGAGCCAAGAGGGGCCACAGGAAAACGTGCTCTTTAGAAGCCATAAGACAGCTTGGCAAAAGCTTTTATTAGTTTCAGTAAATAGGTGAGCTGGGACGCATGGGAATGCAAATAAAACCAGGACTACTGAACAGCCATCGAGATAAACAAGCTCTTTCATCTCCTGTCTCACGCCCAGGAGCTGCTTGTCTCAGAGCAAGTGCTGCGTGACAGGGTGTAGGTTTGGGTACATCGACAGGACTCAGGTTTTCAGAACAGCACGTGTAACACAGCTGAGGGGAGGGGGGAAATAACACACAGTGCCCTGCTGGCTAATAGGCACGGGAGGTGGGTTGGCAATGCCTGCTAGGGAACAACCCAGCACCCCAAGCAGTGTTCATGTTGATGGCCTGAAGGCTTTGAACAATACACAGAACAACAATGCTTTGGGTTGGAAGGGACCTTAAAGATCATCTTGTTCCAACCCCCTGCCATGGGCAGGGACACCTTCCACTAGGCCAGGTTGCTCAAAGCACCATCCAACCTGGCCTTGAACACTTCCAGGGAAGTGTCCCACATCAGATTTTCCTCAAGCATCCTCTCTCCTTCCTGATCCCACCTCTGAACAGAAGTGAATAAACAGATGGAAATTCAGCAATTTCTCTGACTAAAAATCAATACAGAGAATGAAAGGTGCAGGTCTCTTGCTCCTTCTGCCTGGGGAGAGGCAGCTGGAGTCTTGTGCAGGATTAGTGGTACAAGGGTATCTGTGATCACTTCTACAGGTAAAAGAAAACCAGCCATCGTGGTCCTGTGACTTCTCATCATGTTGCAGAGCAAACCCTACTTTGGCTCTGTACTTCTGGCACCCTCTCCTGCCTGGACTGATGCCTGTGGGCACTGGGAACACCATGTACCTTACCACGAAATCACAAAATGGTTTGGGTTGGAAAGGACCTTAAAGACCATCCAGTTCCAACTCCCCTGCCATGGGCAGGGACACCTTCCACTAGCCCAGGTTGCTCAGAGCTCCATCCAACCCGGCCTTGAACACTGCCAGGGATGGGACATCCACGGCTGCTCTGGGAAACCTGTTCCAGCGCCTCACCACCCTCACAGTAAAGAATTCTTTCCTAACACCACCTCCCCGGGGGAGAGGAACCACCTGGACACTGGCTACAGTGTTTCTGCTGTGTCTCCTCTTGCAGGGGACGTGGAAACACATAAAGCACACACTGCATGGTGGATCCTGTCCTGTGAGGACACCTAGCATCTCTAGTTTTCAGCCAAATGAGCTAAAACCCCAGTGTCTAGGATTTGCCAGAGACACAGAGCTATGTTAGGAGGTTACAGAAACTGTGCCATAAGCCAGCACATGCAGCCCCCAGACTCCCATTTATCTCCTCTCATGGGGCTGAAGTGGTGGAGAGAACAGCTGTGACACTTCCTCTTCCTCTAAAAGGATGAAAAGCCCTGTATGTGGCGGGGGGAACCCAAGGAGCTGAATACCATCGTGGCCATCTGTCCTTCAGCAAAATGCAAATCTTGTAAGAGGAGGAAAATAAGTTAAAGAGTCCGGTGGGTGCAGACCAGAATGGAGATGATAAAGGCAATGCAAACATTTGATCACAGGTTAAGGTTAAGGCTGTTCATTCAGATTTGGTGCAACAAAGTCAACAGCAGAAATACCAAAGGTGTGGGAATAAATCAGGCAGAAAATTCAGACTCGAAATCAAATTTATTTAGAGAAAGAATGACTTCACAAGATGTTGATGCTGATAGCTAAAAAGGAAGATAAATAAAAGCTTGTTACAAAACCTAATGGTTTCCGGTAACTTACAGAAAAAATGAATTTTACAGTCAACAACTTGCTCACTTTTTACATAATTACAAATTAACATACAACAAAATTAGGTTTTACCCTCTTCTTTAAAAATCTTATTTCGCAACTTTTTTTTTTTTTACGGGTTCAACATGAAAATGCAAAGCTTTTTTTTTTTTTTTTTTAATAAGAAACAAACCAAAAGCAGAGGTATATCAGGTTATTATAATACACCTCAATGTTCTGGGAATTCCTCCAAGTGCATTCCATATTAGTACAAAATAAACACCAGGCTAAACTTTAACCATAGGCGAACTGAACTGGACATGGATTTTTTTTTTTTTTTTTTTGAGTCAGTGTTTAATATCAATAAAGAAAATAGTAAAAATACTTTAGAGCACGGAAAGGATGGATATCTATAGACAGCTTAAATACATACGAAGCTCAAAGCTGTATGCAAAGCAGTGAATGTTATCCTGGTCCCCCTCCCCCCAAGCAATGGAAGCTGAATATATTTGGGCAAAGCATCAGTGTCAGTGCAATGCATGTGGAAGGAAAGGGCACAGAGCCCTGGAAATGCAGGTGGGAAGGGAGCTAGCATTACACTTCCCATCACTGAGGAGCACAAGGTGTAGAGATTTAGCCAGTTCAGCTCGCCTATCTTTAAAAATTAGCTGCATCACCAGATGAAGAGTCATGGATTGCTGCCCCTTCTGACAAAAGAAACAGGAGTTATGCACAGCAGGGGTGATTTTTATTTGTAAGGGTGCCCTAAATTATGATAAATTCCCAAACCTGGCCAGCAGGCAGAATAATTTCCAGAATTCTGGTTAACAAGGAATGTTTTGTGGGATTTTAGCAGATACTCTCCTGTGCCCCCTGCCCAGTCCCCCTTGCTCCATGCCACAGATATCCTAGACAGCTTCCTTGGAATTTGGCACCTGAAGAACCGCTTCTGACTTGGTGGCATTTGGAAGGACTGGAATTGAGTGTTTCAGCAACAGCTGTGAGATCAAGTGACTCAAGGAAGGTGCAAAGATGATTGGACTCGATGTTCTTGCCTTTGAAAGGCAGTACAAATCTGCACAAGTTCATGGCATTACTGTGCTTCCCAGCAGTGGTCACACCTCAGGAGGGAAGAGTCCACCCTCAGCACTGGTGAGAGCTCCTGCCCTGGAGATGGCACCTGGGAGGTCTCCCAGCAGCCTGGACAGTAAATAACTTGGTGCATGGAAAGGGCCTCACTTCACTTATTTGGATGTGTCCCCCCCACATCTCCTTTGCTCTGAGTTTCTCCAAGGAAAAGGAGACAGAGGGCAAACCACTGGCAGGACTGC
Organism: Manacus vitellinus; assembly: GCF_001715985.3. Classification (NCBI taxonomy): domain Eukaryota; kingdom Metazoa; phylum Chordata; class Aves; order Passeriformes; family Pipridae; genus Manacus; species Manacus vitellinus. The sequence goes on along the minus strand of NW_021939189.1, from coordinate 7,043,284 downwards.
TTCCCTGCCTGCTGTGAGGAAGGTGATGGTGAAGCTGGCATGGGCTTTCCCAAGGGATATACCTGAGCCAACAGAAGCCAGTTCTCTTGTCCTGCCACTCAACCCATCTGCAGTGGGACTGTAGTCAGATTCGTACCCGCTCCGGTCTAAAAATGATACAAGAAGTTTGGCCCTTCCCCCCTCTCAGGGCAAAGCCAAACCAAACCAGGAATATGCCTACTTGCAGCTCAGATTTCACTGGAGATGCAGAGGGAGGAGCAATGGCAAAACTGATTGTCTCCAGGTAACCAAACCAAAAAGGGACAAGACCAGTTCCATTTAAAGTGCTTTATGGCATCAAACTGATGTCAAGTTACATCTTGAGATGATCACTTCATTTAAAAGAAGCTAAGGCCAACCCCACACAACTCCAACAAGTGTCACACCCTTTGCTACAGCTACCATCTATCACTGGGGTATTCTGACACCCTCAAGCTAATACTGACCACTTCTGTACTTCATCTGAGCCCACAATCCCACTTTCTCTGGACACTGAAATCCCTCCTCTTTGGCAGTGGCAAAGACGGGCCAAGAAAAGCCTAAGAAAAGCAAATCTGATTTCTGCCCTCCATGAAACACCAGCACAAACAGGGTCCTCTTTTCCCTCCAACAACGTGGGCTTTGCACAGACATTTCTGAACCTGCTCTGTGTCCCAGGAACCCCATGCAAAATAAGGTGGTTTGGGTGTTCCAAATGGGATCAAGGGACTGGCTCTGGGAACCAGACGCAGCACCAGGTTGGGCTGAAGAAATAAGGAGCTTTCAACAACTTCAGGATGGATGCCAGGTGTGAAACTGGAGCAAATGCAATTTTAAGGCCAGGAAGAGGAAAGGCTTTGGTGCTGTAAAGCTGGGATCATACTCCAGCAGACAACCCAAGGCAACCTGCAAGGATCAGAGCAGGAATCTGACTCCGGGAACTTATGCCAAGCCTTTCCAAAGAAAACCTGAGAGGGGAAAAATAAAAGGCTAAAGAGATAAAAAACAAGTCCTTACCTTCCTAAAGGTGAAAGAAGAAGGAAGTAGTGTGGGAGGAAAGGCTTCACTCCAAAAAAGTGAATCATACAGTAACAGACATCCTCCAGGGACAAAGGTCTGTCCACCAGAGTTTAAGACACAAACAGCTTTGATATACATGATTTCTGGTCAGTGTATTTCTGACTCACACCTGTGGCTTCTGTCAAGGAACCACAGGGACCTCTGGAGATCACTCAGCAAACACTATTTTCACTTAGGGCACTGAATGCTCTTTTTGATTTGCACAGGTCAGGAGAGATGGTGAAGCCAGGCAGAGGCTCAGCCCTGCTGCCCTGGATCACACAATCTGCCTTTTGATGCCTTTCTCAGAGCCATGAGGCATTCCTGTATTGTGAATCCAAGATGTGTTGGGACTGGGGAAAAGACAGTGGGATAAAATGAAAAGCTCATAGTGGCAAAGGCTGTTCCAGACTGAGGGGAACTCTCAGGCATACCAGGGCCCTGATCTCTGTTCACACAACAGTAAATGAGCCACACACTGCTTTGGTTTCCAAAAATTTCAGCTTGGCACATTCATGTTTGTAGATGTATAAATAATAGGGCAGGAGTTATTTTCTAAAATTGATGGTTTTATTATGAAAAAGGTAACACCACACCACCAGCACATTCCTCCTTCAGCTTCCCTTGGGTTCAGGAGAGGAGCTCCTTCCATCTCCCTGGAGGAGTGACCAGACCCTCAGATCACTGCAAGGCACTCCATGCTTTGCTTTTTTCTTTGCCTCCAAAAGGTATGAGAAAACCTAACCAAAATATTTAAACAAGGCAACTAACTGATAGGAGGAGCCTTGTCTGAAGTCACTGCATCTTTTTCCAAACTTCTTTTGGTCCAAAGGTGCTCTGCCTTAAAGAAAGCTCTCAGTTGAAATTGTGTAACTCTGGGCATGGCATGAGCTGCAAAGCAGCACTGCCCAAACCCTGGTTTTGTAGGAACCAGGGAGATAAGAATATTTGGTTTACCAATCTTTTGGTAAGAAAACAAAACAAAAACAAAACAAAACAAAAAAAGGGGGGGATGAGAAAGAAAGAGAAAAAACCCAAACCATCCCCCAAACAAAATCAAAAAGAAATAAAAAAATAAAACCAAGTAAATTCCTTTAAAAAAAAAGAACTCTTTCAAATAAACAGAAAGATAAATATTTTTGCAAGCCCTGCTTGCAATTAAGAACAAGCACCAAATAATATTAAAAAAAATCAAAATACAAATAATTTCAAACTTTTTTCCTTTCTTCCTCTTTTTTTTTCTTTTTTTTTGAGTCTTAATAGTGTAGAGAGCTTCAAAAGCAAGCAGGTGCTCGAGGGTTCCTGCACTGACCAAGACAGCCCAGCCTAAGCATCCATCTCACCATCAATGTTGCTGATACTCATCAGCACTAACTCTGAAAACTGCTGTGGGTTACCAGCTCGTGAGAAGCCAGAGAGCAAACTGAAATCAAACAACAGTGCAAGAAGAGAAATGGTTTGTTATTTTACTGGAAAAAAAAGTCAGGAAAGGAAATACACTTGACAGCTTCACACTCTGAGCAAACCTTTGAGCTATTCTGAAGCTGGCGGCATCTTGTAACCATTTACAAATCCATTTGGGTTAGTTCTCCTGAGAAGGTTTGGAAGAATAATAATTTTGGAGAACAGTGTGGCTCTCTGCATTTCTCTTCCCCTGCTGAACACATCCCTGTATTCAACAGCTGTACAAACACCTCAGTTGGCACAGGGAGAGCTGCCCTCGGACCTTCCCCTTCTGCTGATGACAACACAGGGACGCACAGACACTTTCACCCTAGAAAGACCTGCCACGCTGGACCTTTGGACTGTCCCACAGTGGTTTTGTCCATGAGAACATTTTTCTCCCCAGAAATGGTTACTAAGTGCATGGTATTGTACAGCCATAGGGATGGGAGCCATCTCTGGAGTTGGCTCTGCTCGTAGCACACAGGCCCCTGACCCATATTGTCTCACTGAAGTGCTCTGAGACTGCTGTTGTCTCATTCTGCCTTAGAAAGGAGCAAGGGAAGCTGACAAAATCCCGGGAAACAGAAGCCCAATGTTAACACAAAAAGCGGGCTAAGAAAAATACAAATAACAGAACAAAGGTCCCTAAAAGCAGATTTTTAGCCATCCCCCCAGGAAGTCATTAGGCTTGTATGGGGATGTCAAATGCAACAAGGGAACTCTTCCAGCAAAAAAGATAATCTTTGCTTCAGGAAGGAATGAGCTGCAGCTCAAAGTGATCGTGTGTAAAAATGTTGTTTAGAGTTGTTCCGACTTGAACACAGTCTGTTCTGGCTCCCTGGGATTGCCTTGCCAGCCTACCAAATTTCTCTTTTCTGCACCATTTTAAATATACACAAAGATGTTCTACTTGGCTCTGGAAACAATTTGACATTTGAATCCTCTGCCCCATGGAAATCTTTCAGAATGACTTTAAATTTTGTTGGTTTTTTTTTTTTCCTCTGAGTTGTTGTTTTTTAACGCTGTTACTGCTTCCCGATGTACTTCTGAGAGCATGAACACCAAAGGGGCATGCGGGTCACTGGCATTACAATCGGAGCAGTAAGGGCAAGATATTTAATATCTACACGCTCCCTGAAAGTCATCAGGTATCATCTATCCCCATGGGCCGACCTTGGCTGTAAGCACATCCCAGTGGATACATAGATACATATATGTATATATACAGTATATCTATATATGCCAGTGTGTACGCACCATTTGCAGAGTCCTAATCTTTTGCTAAATGCTTGGTTTTGGTTATGTTCCCCAGAAAAGGGGAATCTGAAGGCACAGACCCCTTAAGGCTATGTTCTCTCATCCTTTAGCAGTAAGAAGAGACCGAAAATGTCTATCCCGATTCATTTAACCCAAGGTTTGCACAGAGAGATAGCACTATTTGCTGTGCAGTTCAGCCTCTGTGGTGAGAATTCACGCAAAACCACAGGAGAGAGGCCCTTATCCACCACTTAACAGACTTCATAACACGTTTTATTTAAAACCTCCAGATGCTTGTCCAGCGCAGGCACCAGCCACGTGCTGTGTAACAGGCAGGGAGATGTCCACGGTGCCAATGCCACGAGTGGCCACAGACAGGAGCAGTCTGTGCTCAGCAGAAGATCTCCTCACCCTCTGGAGGTGCTTCTGACGAGTGAGAATCTGCAGCACAAAAAACAACAGGTGGGAATCACTATGGGAACACAGGCACAGAGCAGGCAGAGCGGGACTCCACGTGCACAGAAACCTTGCTGTCTGCCAAATCCACTGGACTTCTTAAGAGATGTTCAGTTCCCTGAGCAACCATGAAATCACACCTCATAATGGGTGAGCTTCCCTGTGCACAAGTTGGAAAGCATCAGTGAGTTAACATGGATAAAACTGGTCAACTGAGGGCATGTGATCAAATTTCATGTGGGTCAGAGGTTTGAGGTGCAGATCTGAGTCCTAAGGGGATGCAAAACTACCAGAGAAAAAAACTGCATTTTTTTTTTTTTTTTCAGATCAAGAGGTAAGACAGACCAGCTTGAGGGGAAGGGAGAGGCCATCAGAAGGGTTGTGGCTATCACTTCCAAACTACCACGGAGCTAAAGAAGACATCAATGCCTCAGGAGCTGCAACAGCCAGGAGCACTCCAGCAGCAGCTCCTGAAAGCACAGACACCAGAGTAGGACATTTTCCTCCTTGATGCAGAGCATGCTGAAAAATAAAACAGAGAATCCAGCCCATGGAAGCTGTTCAGGATGGGATGGGGAAGGGGAGAAGCAATGAGGAGAGTGTGTCCCTCTGACAACCCCAGGGACTGTGAAACAGGCAGAAAAGCCCACAGATCATCACTTCAAGCTGGGAACTCCACTTGTCACAGATGATCTTCTCCATCTCTATGCTACCATCCACATTTAAAGCTAGATATTGTGCTTCCACAAGTTCGCTGGCTGAAGGAAAACAGCCAGCTCACCAACCTGAAAACACACCTGTGACCTCCCCTGACACTCACCAGACTGTTGGGAGCGATGTCCTCTGCCCTTTTTCTTCTTTTCCTTCTTCTCCTTTGGTTTGGCTAAACTGAAGAGGCGAGTAGGCATCTGAGTCTGTTCCTCAGCTGCCTTGTTAGTCTGGTTTGTTGTGCTAAGCAAATGGAAAGTGCTTTTCTCTTTGTGTGTCCTTGAAAGACTGTTCCTTTTGGGGGAGACAGACAGTTCTGCATCAAAGTGCCCTTGTTTAGGAAGGGAAGGGCTCTTCTGCTTGGAGGATTCATCGATGCTGGACTGGGAGGAGACTCTTGCAAGTTTCTCATGTAGATTTGAAACCTATAAAGGAAAAGTGTTTTATGAAAGAGGCAACAGAGAACCTGGATAGGAAAGGTGTCCCAGACCACTCATAGAGACAGAGATTGTTCTTGTGAACATCCAGCCCATTCACCAGCTAAAACATTGTCTCCATCCAGGCAAAGCAAAGAGAGAAAAGCCCTCTCAGTTTAAGATGAAAAAACGATGCATATAAAGAGTAACACTCCACCATCTTTTGCTCCTACATGTACTATGCTATGTATCAACAAGCCAAGGGCAAATATTCCCTAAGATCTCACAGCCGAGACTCACCCTGCATCGTTTGCACACACAGATGGTGGCAGGAGGCCAAGGAACAGTGTGCTTCTCTGGGAGGGGAACGCCAGCACACCAGAGCAGCATGTGTCAAAGGAAGCCTTCCCAAGCAAAAGATGAAAGCAACAACATTTTTCCCAATTTTTTTTTTCTCCTAACGGCTGTCTCAGGATGTAATTGAGCTTGCACATTCAAAGGGAAGATCAAAACAACAGCCCAACAAAGCCTCAGTGAACCCTCTATTAATAGCTCTGCAATGTCAGTAAGATACCTGCCTCAAAAAGGTGTTTCCTTCTCCTAAATCCCCTAAGCCTTGCAGGCATTTTACTTCTCAGCCCCTCCCACAGCATCCATGCCCCTCGCATGTCTACGTGTGCTTGATGCTGGAACAGCTTCACTGGCTGCTTGGAAAACTTCTGGCTTGATCAGGAACTGGGTGGGAGGGAGCAGGCCCTCCTCTGGTGATTAGCTAGCTTTTCAGAGCTCACTGCTCCAAAATTAGTCCATTCAGGCACCCAAAATCATTTCCATTTGGCAATCCAACATTTATAAACTAATTTTGCTGCAGCTCTAAGCTAATTACAGTCAGAATCAGTGAGTTACAAACAAACAAACGATCAACAGGCTTAAGGATGAAATTCAGCCCATGTTTTGCCAACGATGCTTGCTCTCCTCCCCCAGACTGCTGCACAGCTATAAAGAAATAAACCCCAGCTTGCTGAAAAATGCACAGAGCAGGATCTGTGTGGGGGCTCTCTTTGTGCTTGTGGGCAGCCAGGCACCAGAAGGCTCTTTCAGCAGAGCCAGGGACCTTTGCTCACTGAGCCACAACTGGACTGCAGGTGCCCAGTCTCTCCAGGACAGGGGCAATGCCCATCTCTTTGCTAGATATTGAGAATGCTTTTGCAGATGGATGTCAGCACGCAAACAGCCCTGTCCTGCAGTTATCAGCCTCACAAGGGGCTTTTGTGACAGCTGGAGGGTGCAGGTAACCCACAACGCTATGGTTGTTTCCAAAGGACGTCTCCTTTGCCTGACTGCGCTCCAGAGCTCAGGCCTCACGGGGTGAAGGCCAATGTCAGGCAGGATCAGCCTTCTGAGATTGTCTAGGACATCTTCTCTGGGAATGAGCCACCTTCTCTCTGCCATCCCCCAACATATGGCACACAGAAGTGGGCAGAACTCAGGCTGTTGTAGCCCCCTGCTGCTCAGCACTGGCCGGGCACCCCAAATACACCACGTTGCACCAACACTGGCAGTGCCTCAGCAGCTGAGGTGCAAGAAACACAGAGGTGCAAGAAACACAGCTCTGCACATCACATGCAAGGAAAGAGACAGTTTGAAATACCAGGCCCCCCGTGTCTAGGGCTGGTCTGGCACCAGTCTATCCCTGCAGGCATGCAGCTGGCCCAGGAGCTGGCTGGGAGCTCCCTGCAGGGCTCTGCTTCCCCAGGAGCCTGGCCCTTGGCATCATTTACCTGGTTGTGGTCAGGCTCCTGCCGCATTTGAGATAATCGCTCCATATCCTGCTTGAGCTGCACCTTCTCCCTCTCCAGTTGCTTCTGTGCCGTGCGAAGCCTCTCCAGGTCGAGCTGGTAGGCAGCTTTCTTCATCTGCAGCTCCTCTCGTTCCCGCTCCAGCTCCTGCCACCTTCTCTGGACCTGCTCCTCACGCTGGGCCAGTTGGGCCTCCTGCTCTGCCAGTTCCTTCTCCCGGACTTCCCATTCCTTCTCTCTCCTCCGCCTCTCCTCCTGGTGCTGTGTCTGCTGCTTCTTCAGGTTGGCCAACTCCTGGCGCTGCTTCTCCAGGTTGCGCTGCTTCTCCTGCTCCAGCAGCGAGGTCGGCCGGAAGAAGCTTCGGGTCAGAGCCCTCTCACTCAGAGCCAGCTTCTGGTCCTCAATGTAAGTGTCCTGCTGCAGCACAACACCCTGGGAGAGCAGGCACAGAAATCACTACAGCATCCTGAGGAGAGGCCCATCCCTGAAAACCCCAGGGTGCTGTACTGAACCCCTTCATCTCCCACCAAACTCACAGCGCAGCGCTGCTGCCTTACAGCTGGGCTACCAGAGGATGCTGAAAAGCATCTCCCCCAGCAGCTTCCCAAACTCAGGTCAGCACTGGTTCCCTTAGGCAGCAGCTCATTCCAACATTCCCAGCACGCTGCTGTGGAGTATCCAGCCATGCAGGGATGTGACAGGCAGAGGAGAAGGGCAGACAGGGGTGAAGCATGACTGGCAGCTCGGGCAAGCAGCAAGCAGAAGCAGGATGAAGGGCTAAGCCTACCTGCAAAGCACTGAGCAACTTATGGAGGCTGGTAATGGTTTGGAGGACCTGCTGCGAGAAAACAAAAGCATTGCTATTAGATCTCCCTGGGTGCTGGGGCAGGTGTACAGCACCCTCCTTCCCTCTGTGACCCACTGTGGTCTGACAAGCTGTACACCCACCCCTCTGCACCTTCCTTTTCCTCACTCTTCTCCTGCAATGACTGCATCGTCCCCCAGTACACCAATACATCCCTTGGACATCTCCCAGAGGTGCCTGGCATCACCTCCCTCCTTTCCCTAGCTGTCAGTGCAGCAGCTGAAGAAACATCTGCAGAAGTACCTAGTGGCACAGCCTTCATGAGAAGTCCCAGTTTGTCACTGCAAACCATTTCCCACAGCATCAGCTTGCTCAAGAACAAGCAGAGTAATTGGGATGAAACCCAACAATTCACTTAAAAATTTCAGGAAAAGAACTTCAAGGGGTGAAAAAAAACCCTAGAAATCTTAAAATGAATGTGGACTATTTGTACTGTTCTCCATCAGCTGACCCCTACAAGTCCTACCGCCATTGGACAGAAAAGCTGCACTACAGCAGGCACACAAAAGCAGCAGGTGTGTTCTTGGAGGCTCTCCAAAAATACAGGTAAATGCAAACACCTTGTGAATCAACACAGAGCAACCTACTTTGGACTGATGCCCTATCCCCAATCTAGCCTACCTAAAATTTTCTCTGAATCTCTCATATCCTACAATTATTTTAAGAAGAAAAACCACTGCAGTATTTGCAGTAGTGATGTGATAGCCAGTATTAAGAGAGCTGCTTCTTATTGTGCCATTAATGCTAATTGGAAGTTATGAATGTGTATCAAAGGGAGAATAGAAATCTAATTGCCCCAATTCGCTGCACCTGCAACATAAAATTAAACTCTCTCTGTCTGCAGATGCACAATAAATACAGCCCTGTGCATCCTGGTGGTAATTAACCCTTGCTGCCTATAATCAGCACATATCATCCTGCTGGCAAGCAGATGACAATCAGTGAATTCCCTGTCTGAACATTCAAGGTTAAACAAATAAATGACACAGTGGGTTCAGCTTAACGTATTTAAAAGTCTAGATGCGCTTCAGCAAATGAAATGTGTTTTCTTCTACATTATCACCTATTGAGACAAATTCTCTTCCCACTTAAAGGAAGGAAACAGCTGAGCAATTCTTACCTCGTTATTCCTTTTCAACATGAACATCAGATTAGCATTTCCACCCTATGATAAAAATCACAAATTTAATATGAGGACAATGAGAAATCACAGCAAATGTAATTAGCTGAACTAATGACGTACCCATTAAACACCCCCCCCCACCTTTCATTCTGGGAGAATTCACACACTGTTTTTTAGGCAAGTTAAAATCATATACAATAAAATATTAATTAGGTAACATTTTGTAGTTATGTGATAGATTGATCTGCAGCAAGAATAGGTGCAAGGTTATAGTTGACCTTATAATTTCAATAATGATGCATAATTAAACACATGCTTTGGCTGTTCTGCAGACAGATGGTAGATAACTTGTGCCACTGAGGAATAAAAGTGATTTGCAATAGTTTTCAAGTCAGGATTTTAGCTACAGCAAAGTGGTTTTAGTTGCATACTTCCAATTTTATTTTATTTTTAACTTACTAGGACATATGTAATTGTCAAGAAATTTAGGCATTTTTCAAGACTAGAATTGTCACTTTCTTGCAACCTGAACTCAGTGCTAGCAGATAGATAAACCAAGCTGTACCTTCTTTAAAATGCTGTCTGATTCTGTTCTTCGAAGGTCCTGAGCGTCATCACCTTCATCTTTCGCTCCACCTAAAGGAAGAAGCCAGCATTGACACTGGTTATTCAACATCCTAAACCATGGATGAACTTGCTAAAGTCTGAGAAATTTAATACAGGAAACACATGTTTCAGAAAAGGGGACACAGAGCTACTGACACTTTAACTAAATGCATTTGCTCCTTAAATATACGGAACACGTCAGCACTACCAGAAAAAGTGGATGTGAATTTAGATTAAGATTGACTTTGGTTTCAGAGAATGTGCTGATAATTTCAGCACACTGCTATAAATTGGTGCTCTTTCTAGCCCCTGCACTGCCATCTACTACCACAGAATACTTGCTGAGAAGACATGAGGCAGAGTAAGAGCAGATGGAGGATGATAACAGAATCATATCAGGGTCTATTATTGCAGGTATAGTTTCAATGCCTCTCTTGTGCAAGTTAATTTACATCTGGGTCAGATACTGCTCTGTGACACCCTGTGTAATTCTATGCCAGCAATTTACCATTGATCTTAGTTATCAGAAACCTGGATCTTTAAAGGAAACCTGGACTTCTCTTTCTAACTTCCCCCTGGAAGACTCATATCAGTGCTCCCAAGCAGGACTGAACTGACCTGTGGGGACAGGAGGGTTGTAACCCTACCCCTGTGCTGCCCTTCTGCTCAGGGGTGGCAAAGGAGTGGCACAGACCTTCCATCCTCTAGCTCTTGCCAAGATTCCTGTACTCCTCTTGCCAGCTGAGATGCAGCCCATGGGGAAAACCCACACCTGCAGTGGTAACCTTCCAACTGCCACTGTTTTAATGATAAACAACTTTACATACACCTGAATCTGCATCAATGTGAAAGGCACCATACCTAGCGCAAAGGCACTCTCCCCCCCCACCCCCCAGGCAGGCTTTGCTATTAAAGGCTGACCCTCAAGTCCTCCTAACAGACCTTCTCTCCTGCGCCACGTCCTGGGACCTTCCACCTCTTTGCAGGAGGAAACACCTCCCTTCTGCTTTGCTGGAGGGGAGAACGAAGGGGAGTCAGGTTATAAGCTTTGCCCGAGGTTTCACAGGTTGTGAACAGAAGAACTGGAGGTGAATGCCAGGTTTCATACCTCCTGGTCTTCAGCTGAACAAACAGGCCCTGCATTCTTTTCCCCAAATCTCCCAAGACCCTACAACTACTGAATTACAATCTAATTCAAAAGAGGGTATTTCTACAGAAAACCTAGAGCTGGGGAATGAACAGCCTGAGGTTGCCCCATTCATCATTGCAACAGAGAGGCACAACCCTAAACAAACCCCTCCGGTGTGAATATATTTGTCATTATGATGACAAGGCCTGTGAAGGGTTTTGCAGCTTTCCAATAGAGCTGGGAAAGCCTCTACATATTTCTCATGTCTGACTGTCTGGAGCTAACACTGCTCCTTTAATGCAGGAGGTCAGACAAGGTCCAACGATCCCAGTGCTGAGACAGACACCAGCACAGCAAAACTGGTTGTATTGGGAGTGTGAGTGAGACCACAGAGAAAGGAATTTGAGGACAGGGAAGTTTCTGATGACTTGGGCAAAGAAAGAGAGCATTGGGAAGCAGCCAACTATGCAGCTGAAATAAATAGTCACACATTTCTTTGGGAGAGACTTAATTGCACGAATAACACATGCAGTTGTAGGTGGAAAACAAATGCATAGAGAGCAGAGACAGGGGAGAAGGTGTTTGATTCAGCAATATCCTCATCCATTTGCAAATGCAACAGCACCAGGCTCCTGCTGGAAGATAAGTGAAGAACAAAGAACAGAGCTGTAGATATTACAATAATAACACGAAGAAACTAGTTTATTAAGAAGCCAAATGTTTCCATGTGGCACATAAGTATAAGAGTACGGATGAGTTAGAGAGAACACAGAGAGAAAGGAGTGAAGAGTTTAGATGTTTAATCCTTGTGTAGCCACAGGTCCTCAGCTACCATCATTCTACCTGTACGTAGACTTTTCTCCTAATCTGTGATTTAATCTATCAACTATTATTGGAGAGGAGCTGTGAAACCCAAATCACCAGCTGAAGTCCTTCTGAAGCAAGAGGATATGATGACATGTATTAGGAACAAATTCTGGTGTGCACACACGTAACTACTCACCCTTGGAAGCGTTCATCTGATGACTGTCAAATCCTCCAAAAGTTTCTGCCCTTCTAGGAAGAGAGACGGGGCCAACTCCTCCTTCCTGTTCCATGGCAGTGCTGCTGACCTGCTGTCCAAGGGCAGTGCCCAGGCTCCTGTTCACCAGGTCTTGCAGCAGTTCAACTGATAAAAAAGCAACAATGTCTTTGTTAAAGGCCATCTCAGGCTTCTGAGCTATTTTCATCACTGCTTGAGCTCAGGTCAGAAATTCACATACTTTGCTGGACCAAGAGCCTGTGTTTCTGTGACAATGGTATGAATAGTACGCATTGCTCCTGCAAAAACTCAGTCTGCCTGACCATTAACTCCAATTCCTGGAGCTCTGCACAGCTTACACCTCCCTCTCTTCCTCCAGGCAACCTGATATGCTCTGACAACAGCATCTTATAATTTTTAGCCTCTTCAAAAATCACACTGGAAAGCTGACTGAGTTTCCATCTACCCTTGATTTTGTTGATGGACTTGACTGTCCCTTGCAGGCATCACAAGTGCCTGCTGGAACCCAAGCCCCACTCTTACATCTTGCTGAGACTGAAGCACAGCAAAAAGCCTGGATGGTCCAAATTTCAGCCAAGGATAAATACTGTGCTGCTCCTGACCCCAAAGCAGGTTCAATGCGTGGTTGTTCTCTGTGCTGATTTTTCTGCCTTCTTTCAACACTCATCTGCTTCCTTTCCTGATCCTCATGACCTGTCCCTGAGACAATATCGTGAGTAGCATTATCTCCTCATCTGTGCTGCTATTCTGACAAAGAGAAGACTTCCCCTGCGAGACTAGTGCTTGAGAACTGACACTTTCACTGAAGCTGAAGGGTCTGTTGGTTACTGTAATTTACATGTCACCTGACTGGCTCACCTTCATTTATTGCTGTTTTCATAATGGCCTCTCCTTTCGGAGCCTCTTCTGTGTTGGCTCTGAAGAGCAGCCTGGAGCCTGGCATCTCCTCCTGCACAGAACTGTCTGCCATGTCCCGGAAGATCTTCGTCTTCTCCTCCAGCAAGAGCAAGATCTGCTTATCCTTCTGCTGAAGTTGTTCTGTGGGGGTGAACAGAAAACAAGAGATGAAGACAGAAAATAAAAGCTTCGTCAAGGAAACCTGAGCGATTCCTGAGATACTGGCCCCATCTAGTGGAACCTGACAGTATGTGCTGGGTTTGGCAGCACATACTCTTGACACAGTATGACCATGCCCTGCACAATCCATGCACAGTACTGGCACCCAGCAGGTTCAGAACAAAAATAATGCAGGGAAGGTGAGCCACAAACCAGGATTACAATTATTTGCTGGATGCACGGCTTTCACTCATTTAAAAAATATTGTAGTTCAACCACAAAACCCAAATCAAAAATTCCTGTACATTTTTCCAAAACCACTCCCCAGTTCTGTCCCAGGCAGGATTTTTTACCTTTCAGTCCTCTCAGTTTTGCATCAGACAATTTCTTTTCGAACTCAGACTCACAAGGGACTCCTTCATCTTCATCTCTATCCCTGGACAGGAGACAGGGATAGGCTTGATTATCACAGGAACACAACCATGTGCACCACCTGCCTCCCAAGAACAGCTGGGTAGCTTACATGGTGTTCATTGTGTCCTGAATTATCTGTATCCAGCCGTTACGTTCTTCTTTGGAGCTGGCATGGACTTCCACCATTTCGGGATCTTTTCCGCCCATGCTGATCAGGAACAAACCTTTCTCTTCATGAGCCACTTCCCGTACTATCAACTTCTTCAGAGAGATCACAGTGGATTTCTGGTCCTTCAGATGGAAAGAAATGGGTGAAGAGGGTGAACAGTGCTACTTTCCAAGTGTAAACTAGCATTGAAAAGGTCCCAATAAACCACAGCACTACATCTCTCAGGCTGTAAACATTTTCTGAACCTATTGGCTAATTAAAAAAAATAAATGATTTTAATGGGGTCAAACAACAGGGAAGGGTTTGCTTTCCTCCGACAGTTCTGCAGGAAAAGCAATTTCACCTCATTCCACTTCAACAAAGAATTAATTTAGAATTGACTTTGTGGTTTTGTAAACTCTACCATATTTTGCTCTGATCTCACTTCCTCCTGCCCACGCTCTCCCTGTCATTAATATCACAGCTCCTTACACTTGGTGCAGCTTGCTAGCGCCTGCTTCACACACAGTATCTTCATGATCTCTCTCTAGGATAGAATAACATCTTGTTTTCAAATGCCACAAAACCTCTGCTGTTCTCAGAAGCTCACAGCTGACTCCTGTGTGAGAACTGGTGTGTAAGATGCTGTTCACTGTGTGTTATGGTATCTGTGTAATCAGCCTGCTGGGTTACAACGTCCCTTTGCTGCTGTGTCATCTGCACACGAGTCAACCCCTTTGTGCACTATACCAGTTGCTACAAGTGGGGTGATTTGGTAGAGGTCCACTAGCAGGACTTGTGTGCAAATCAGCTTCTCCTGTGTAGGGCACTGAGCCCGTGCAGAGGGTTGGTGGAATTGCAATAACAAATTAACAGCTTTCAAAATGCTCAAAGAGTGGAAAGGTCACAAGGTTTAGCCAGTCTAGACCATGCCTGGAAGGTACAGCCCAACAGACTCCATTAGGCAATAGGTTTTCTTTAGCAGGTCAGTGTGCCCAGCCCTTTTCAGGGGCCTGCCCTCAAATGCTAGTGTTTTTGCTCTTGTGCATTACAAATATATTTCTCTGACGTTTATTTTCCAGCTGTTCTGTTGAATTTACTGCACTTGCACTTCACCTCACCATCCCCCACAGCAGCCCACAATGTATTAGGACATCTCCTTCTGCTAAGGTTCATTTTTACAATGTTTGCATTATCTCCTTGCCCCCTCCCGCCCCAACCACTGCTTCCATGTGCACAAACTGAAAGGCACAAGTGTATCGAGTGACAGGCAGCTTTTCAAGGCCAATTATCAGCTGTGCCAAGGCACTGCACAACGGGGAGGTGGGGCATGAAGACATGTTTTCCTGTCAGAAAGAATGGAGTCTGCTCAGCAAACAAAAATGTTGGGAGCAAGAAAATTGAGTTGTTTAGCAGACAAATGGCTGGCTTTGCTGCACAACACACATCACGGGTCTCTCACATAGAAAAGGAAGAAGGAGAAGAGGTCGAAGTCTTACCAGTGAGGCAAACACATACTTCTGGTCCTTCTCCTGAAGGAACACGAGCATGTCAGAGAGGAGAACAGCCTGGACTTCTGCAAAAGAAGCAGCATAACAGTAAGTATAACCGCACAACCCACCCCAAAACAGATTTCTTGTAATAACATCAGTGCTGGGGAGCAGCAGGGCTGGTTTTACAAATGCTGGAAGCAGGATCAACCTCCCAGTTAGCAGGAGAAGCAGGGGCAGCTCCTGGAGATGCCAAGTCAGGTTAGCTCAGAACTGACTTTGCATTAAGCAGAACAAATCAGTGCCTGGAAAACCTGCAGGATTTGCTCTCGTCTGTCTGAGCAGGGGTGCTCCCCTCCTGCCACATGCTCACTAGCAGTTAAGACGTGGGCATAACAGCGAAAGCCAGAGACGTTTACTCAATAGAACCTCTGTTTTCTCAAACAATCAATATTTTAGCCCTTGAGCAAAATATCTGCGCAGGAAGTTTTGGGTTTTATGGTTCTCTTGATGAGTGGTTTGCAGAGTGTAAATTATCATGCAATAACAACATTTGTCAGCTGCAGTTTCTTTCCGAGGAAATACTGACTTCAGGAGCCACCACTAATTCTGCTCTCAGACAAACACAACTCTTGTCGACTCCGAGGGGAGCCGACAGAGGCTGTGTGAGACACAGGACCTGGCTTTCTTTCATGGGAGAAGGAAGCACAACCTCAAGCCAACAGAGGCTTTTAAATCAGTCTTTTCCCAGAGTGCACATACAGCTTTCCAAGTCTCCTAATGACATATCATAAAGTTGCACAGCAACTACCAAGTGTAGTGCCCCACCCAGACCCTTCGGTACAAAGAGTTTTTGTGTAATGTACTTGGGAAATCTTGTGACAGAGAGGAAGCAAACCAGAAAGTTAAATCATCCCATGGGTAAATCCTTCCATTCTGTTTTCAGAAGACAGGATCCATTCCAGAGAAAAGAACCACGAAACTTTAAGCAAAGCTGCAAAATTAAATCCAAGCTCTGTGAGGTTTGCAAAAGGTGCCATTTGATTCTCTTTTTCTCTGTTCTGTGCACTTTGCAAGAGGGGAAATACTAAAACCCTCTAAGAAACGTTCTTCCTCTAAGTCTCTGTGCTGCATTTAAAATCCTGCAAAGCAGCCTGACTATAAGAACAAGCTGCTCTCCCTGGGTCTGCAGCTTGCCTGCAGGACCTGCTTTCCCTAGGAGTTTGCACTACAGACATGTTTATGCATCTCTATCACTAAGAAATGCAAATGGAGCCAGTGCTTATCACAGGATTTCACAACAGCAGCATAACTTGCTTCATCAATCATCTAAAGGCAATAGTAGTCTCGGGTGCCTAGAAATCATCTGTAAACTTCCTCTTTCCAAAACCTCGAAATAAATCATACCCTGTATGGAATTCTATGTTATCACTGCCTCCCTGCACAGCACAGCACTAGGCTCCCAGTCCCCGTTCTTGCCCACAGACCGTAATTTAATCAGCTAATGCTGGAAGGGGAGAAGGAAAACCCAGCCTTCCTGCCAAGCCTGAGAGACAGCCCTGTCTGCTCTTACTGCTGCCATGGTCCCAGCTGAAGGATTCCTTGGGAGAGTTAGTGTTTAATTCAGGGGAGAACTTCAGTGCACAGCACCTAAAAAAAAACTACTTCCACCTAACAAACAAAAAGCAATTCAAGAAAACAGTGACCCAACAAGAGGCAGCTGCAGGGACACCAGAGCCTCTCCTGAACAGTTTGCGTCAGCAGAAGGCAGGACAGTCTCACCTTTTAGCCGTCCAGCTGCACTTCTTAGTGAAACAGGCCCATCTCGGATGAGTTTCCGATGCCTCAAGTCCTCTCTTGCAAACATCTGGCCACTCTTCATCCTCATGATGGACTTGCTGTCCGTCCGGTTGTAAATCTCACCAAGACGCATTTTCTTCTCATAATTGCTGACTTTGCTGTTGACTGCAGCAATCACATCTTTAACGAGGTTTAATGACTGAGTCAAGTCTTCATGTTCCACTTCGTTTTCTTTAAAAAAGAAACAGAGAGGCCTCGATTTCACTTCATCTTTGTGGAGTCTAACTTCCCAGTTTTACTTCCTTCCTTCCTCTTCTCCCTCTCAAATTCCAGCATTATAACTTTGTAATATTTAAATAAGACAGGATGCATTTTTTCCCCTTAAGGAGAGTTTCACAAAACCTTTCACATATATGTGGTTGAGGTTGGGGACTATTCCAATATACTTTGCATATGAGTGAGTATGGATGAAATACACAAATTAATCACATATTTTAGCCATTACCACAAAAAAAGCAAGCTGGGAAACTTTGGAGCCTAAGCATGTTGCTTCATAATTAGCTACAGACAGACTTAACTAAATCAAGGTACCTGAACAACTAATCCTAAATGTAGATATGGAACTGAGTTATCTCGTTACAGCTGCACAAGACAACAATGACTGGATTACCTGGTAAGAGAATCTGCTTCAGCTGAAAAGGATCAGAAAAATTTACACTGGATGAACAAATACACAGTTAGAATAATGGAACTGGTCCCTACCTTTGGTGTACTGCAGTATCCTTTGTAAAAGGACAGGGTACTTTGTGATTCTCTGCGTTACCAACAGGATACATTCAGGAATCCCAAGACGCCTCACCAGGGAGCTGCTCATTTTTTTCTAAGGAATAAAGGCGAAAGTTTAATTTCTGTAGCAAAACAGTCACCACAGTGCAGGAAGGAGATGCTTTTTCCATTGACTATGTCCATCCTACCAGATCCTACCTTGACAAATGCCTGAAACCGCTTGTCCTTGGAGTACAGATCTTTGAAGTAATTGACTGCCTCGTTGTGATGCCCACAGAATTTGCCGTAGGTTTTCTTCATTCGCTCGGCGCTGTCACCAGAGAACTGCAAGACATGAGACACAGAGCTCCAATCTGCACTGAGCTCCTGGTGTGATATCCCAGCAGTGCCTGCCAGCCTCTCAAAAGAATCTGATGAAACTAAATTAGTCCAAAGCATCCTTAATCAAGCAAGCAGATCTCCAGAAAGGAAAAGAGCTGATTTAGGGAATTTACTGAGTTCACACCTACAGCAGAATTTAGGATTCTACTCACAGGGCTTAACAGACAAAAAGAAGGCAGAAACCACGGATAAAGAAAAGTAAAATGACCCACCCAAAGTTAAACAGCAGGTCAGTAACGTAGCCAAGAGACACACTGAGCATATTTTGCTGTGAGCTCCTGCCTACACTCTAGGCTATAGTCGGACTGTTTTGTGCCTGTCAGCAAATGCTTCTCTTTCCCACAAAATGAACTAAATTAATTTTCAACAGTGGACCTTCGTCTGAAAGAGCAAAAAGTGCCTAAAAAAAAGCAGAGGCAGAGATTCTTACATGTGGGAAGAGTAAAGGTGCCATCAGCTGTGATTATCTGACAGGCACAAACAGGAGGGAAGGAAAAGTGCCTGGTTTCCAGCTGTGTTCTCAGAACTGCAAGCATTTTCCAGCACTTACTTGATTCACTAGGATGTCACCTATCCTCTTGATAACAAAGTTCTTTTCACTTTTGTCTGCCAATGACTCCTTCTTCCTTTCCAGAATCCGCTGGAAAAAGTTACTGTGGATTTGCAGCAAGTTTTCCAGGCAGGGAAAGATCTTGTCAATGACTTGTTGATCATACTGCAGCTCCTTCAACATCGCTGCGCTGTACACATCGTTCATGATCTTCAGGGTGCGGACATGATGCATTTCTGTCTGCATTAGCTCTGTATAGGATGGGGACAAGGTCAAAACCAAGGTCACTGTGGAGTTCATGGGTTACAGCACCAGGAAAAGCTGCCAGGAGAAAGCTCTTCCATAATTGGGCTTCTCTCTGGTTTCAGAAAATTTTATGTCAGCTATTGAAACATCAATCAATAGCTTCATGTATGAGAGAAAAAGTGAGAGAAATAGTTTCACATGTAAAAGCAGGGCAGAGGAATCTCACAATAAAGAGCTTTGGACACTGAAGTCTGAACCTTCAGCCCTGGTATCTGCTCCTTCCTAACTCACTGGCAGCCTCAGCATACTGCCCTTTTGCCACAGAGGCTGGTTCCTGAACCTGTCAGGAGAAGACTTCCCAGCTACCTGCTCTGCTGTAACTGAGTTTAAATGTCATCAGCAGACAAACAAGGAGAGGCAGTTTCTGGGAATTTTTCATGGCTTCTGGATATGGGAATTGCAAAAAAAAAAGCCTTCGCAGAATACATTACATTTCTAAGAACTGCAAGAATGAAACTATGGTTTCTAAGGAAACCAACTCAATGTTTCCTGACCTAAAGTTCAGTGACCTAAAGTTTCCCAAATCCATGCATGTGGGAACATCAAGAAGCTATCTAAAACAAGTGAAAAATGAAGATGCAGGTATCTCACCATAAATGACATCTTGCCGTTTGACAACATCTTTGTTTTGCTGCTGTAGGAACTTGCTGTCCACTACTTGGCTCCAGGACTCTGCCTCCAGCTGCTTGGAATCTAATTCCAGTTCTCCCATGAGCTGTCCTTCATTCATGTCCGCTCCTTCACAAAGCAATGTAAGTGCCATTAAGATGTGGGTAACTTGTCCTGTTAGAGATTCCTGTCTATTCATTTAGGTTTAGGCATTGTCTGTCACACCACAGACACCACACACATTCTCCTTTCCTGACACAAATGATCATATACCACGTAAGGACAAGGTTATGAAAAGCACTTTTAAAGATTATTTCTTAGTTGCAAAGAACTAGTTGGCCATTTTCACACAGACCAAATTCTAGCTCAGATAATGTATTCAAATGCTGCAATGAAACAACATTGCAGATAAAAAAACCACAGTAGAAGAGGAAATGTTTTTCCCTGAGCTAAATTCCAAGTAACTCAACTGTAACTGAAACCTTCTAAATGTTTTCCCACAATTCAACAAGCTAAAGTAATTAATATGTGGGGCTTTGTTTATCATGCTGATATTCTAAGATTAAAATAAATGCACATTAATTGTCCATTAGAAAGGAGGACACTTGTTGAAAATGGATTTTGTATTTCTGGAAAGCAGCACTGAGACCTTCCTTTTGCCATAAATGCCATGGGGATCTGTTACCTTCATCAACCAGTGACTCCATGGATTCATTCACCCGGCTGATTTTATGTAAGGAGTCTGTTGACTGCGACAGGAATTTCCAAGTGTGTATTAAGTTGTCATCGTTCCCAACTCTGCTGAAAAACAGAACGTACAATATTGTTTATGACATAAAAAAAACCAGCCAAATGTACTTTCAAATAACCAGAAGAAATGCATTTTAAATACGAATTGGAAAAAAAAAGCGAGCACTGCATGATTACATACAGAAATGTGCTTTTGTTAGCTGTTTTCTAACTACCCTCTGGGGCTCAAGAAGCTGTAAGAGGTACAGCTCTTAGTGCTGGTGCTTCTTCTATAAAGAATCACACCTGAGGTTTTATGGTTTGGATAACTCCATTTCCACTACTTTCCATTTTAGTCACATCCCATCCTCACTGCCCTTGCTGCAAGCAGTGCAAAAAATGCAACACCAAAGGCTATACAAGAGTCCTTATCATTAGCTCTGAGAAAGATGAGAAAAATGGACTGAAAAAATTTCACCATGACTAGCCAGGGCATTCAAACTGCCCAGAACATGCCAGTCCATGCTACTGCCTCATGTGTAGAACTGCTCAAAATGCAGGTAGGGTAGGAACCATAAACTAGATTTTCTTCTATGATTTTTTTTTTTTAATTAATTACTTATAACGCAGTCCAAACCCACCAGGCAGACTGCAGCTCTATGCCTTCACCCCTATTGTCATGGACACAAAAGTTAATACAATACCTGAGCTGCAAATGTGTGCTTGCACAGTATCCAGCCTAAGGCAAGGGAATTTCCTCCTGGATCCCAGAGCATCTCTATGAAGTGGCCTTGAATCTAACCAGGCCAACTCAGACTCCTCTGAACTCATGCTATGACTAAACTAACCCAGGCAATCTGATTGTGCAGAAGACACCTGAAGGTATCACACATAACATGGGTATTTCTGGCTTTGTGAACCTCTTCTGTACTTTTAGCACAAATCATAGTCCATGAATCTATTTTCAGTGAGATCTGAACTTCGTTACATTCACAGCGTCAGGTAACACACGGGGGATCAGGTGTCCAGGGAGAAACCTTACCCTGCAATGTTCTGTATCGAGACACTTTTAGAAAGTGCCGTAGGCTGCTGTGATGATCTCCTGCTGTTGAACATTGAGGTGACAGTGCTTTCATCAGGAGCAAGGATTGCTGAGCGAGGGCGCTCCTTGGGCTGCGAGCCTGGAAGGGAAGGGTCAGAGAGGAGTCAGGCCGTGTAACTGCCTTAACTGCTGCTAACCGTGATGGTGATGATGACTTAAAGGATCCAGGCACTAAAATTCACTTCCTTATTGTTCTAGAATCATCACCAGGGGATCTCAGCAGTTAAAACCAGCCACAGGAAGGAAAGAACATGGATCCCTGTGCAGAACTGACTGCACTGCACTACGCCTAAAATTCCTAGGTGGGATCTGCAAGTCCAGAAACATATACTTGGGAAACTGAATTCAATTTTATGTGATAAATAATCATATGTTTTAATCTACTCTGTTGCTTTGTCACTCCCCTGGGCCTGTAATTATATGCATCTTGCTGCTTCTGGTCAGACTTTTTGAGAAGGTTTCTCTATCAGTATGTGCCACAGAGAAATGATAATCCTTATTTCATTATACTATCATTATAGTTATACTATCATTATAGATTACCTTTAACTAATCTTTCATATTAATTCCAGATTTTTCCTTCTTCAGATGCATTTCTGCTTTCTGGAGTGACATCTCTGATAAATACCACAGTGATTACAACTGTATCATGCAGTGTGGTTCCATATAGAGATCTCCAAGCTATCACTTATCAAATTATGGCACTATAAAACCCCATTTGGGCTATTTCATGCCTATTCTATACCCTTGGTCACACTGTACTGCAAAGTCAGGAAAACTTTGTCAGCATTCCTCCTATTCAAAATTAAACTTTTTATTTTGACTACCTCAAAGCCTAAGACTATTTAATTAAAACAAAAATAAATGTATTTTGAATAAACATCCTCTCCACAGGCTGCATCTTCCAGATTTTGTGGTCTTACCAGCTGTAGGCATCAGCAAGCTACACCGGTCAAGTGGTTATTTTAAATCTGAGATAACTTTACGTCTGCTGAAAGCTACATGGCCACTGCAGAAGCAGAGGAACTCTGTACAACTTCAGTACAACTTCTGAAATCTCAAATATTGCTTACCACACGCAGAGGATGCTCTCATCCCTGCTTTGATAAACACTTATCTTTCGTAATATCAAGTTAGCAGTTGTCAGAACAGTTAAGAACATGACCAAAGGAGAGGGAAAGGAAGTTTTCTTACTTTTGTTTCTCATGGTTACTGTGGGTAACGAAGAGGTATCATGTGCCTGCAGCATCCCTCTCTGTGGCTGAAAGAAAAATGAATTTCACTGTAATTTCTTCCTCCTTTTTCCCAGTAATTTGTTCCATATAACTAAATTTAAAAAGTTATGCTTTTCTGAATCCTCTCAGAACAGATCAGTTTTTGGCTGTACATGTATTTTTAAACATATATATATATATGTATATATTTATTTATTTCCCCCACCACCATTGAAATGGGAAAAATAACAGATGGAGAAATAGGAAAATGAGAAAGTGCTGATAGTACTGAAGAGAACTGAAAATCATACTTGTATAAACATTATTTATCTTGGAGAACCAGGTTCCTTGCATTTGAGGTAAGCACAAACTTTGTGTGTTCCTTATATAAACGACATATTTAATAGTTTTCACGTAGGGCACAGTGCCTGAAGTTCTTTCCAACAAGCTGGAAACTTTGTGACATATAATAGAAGATGTTATATATCTGCATAAACTTTTTTTGTTTATTCAGTAGAGTACATGAACTCTCTTACCTTCATTTTGACCTTTGCACAAGAAGCAAAACTCTCCTTACAGCCTTTGTGAACAATTGCATTGCAGTCTGTCAAAAGTAAAAAACCCAACCAATTAAACAAAACCACACAGAAAACAGGTCAGTTTTCACCATTTGTAATCTGAACTGTTAATTTACACAACTGAGAATTAGAACTTTCAAGTATCATTGTGGTTTACACGAGTAGCTACAAATACTGAGAGACAAGCTCCTCTCCAGGATAATTAGCCTTTTGTTTGTTAATAAGATTTCCTCAAGGAATTTAACAGGAAATTCTGTTTAAAAATCAATGCAAGGTTGAGCTGCCAGGGGTCTTAACCAGTGGGTCTTAAATTAAAGAAAAAAAAAGGAAAGAAAAATGATGGCATTATTACTCTGAAAGTAAGGTGGAAAGCTGAAGCAGGAGATGGAAACAGAAACCAATTGTAGGGTCAATATTTTCTCTGAGAACAGAAATACTGTTCTCATCAAAACACGGACTGTGAGATCCAAAAGACAGGAAAATTCATTTACGCAAACTCAGACATCACAGGCAAGATCTACAGCACAGAAACCCACAGGGTTTTACTAAAGAGTTACCAGAAGAAGTAACAGGACCATGTGTCAGGTGACCATGTCCGGGAGGTTGGGACTTCCTGCTGAAAACTGCACTGAAGACACCGTTTGGGTTGGAAACCACAGCACCCACCAGTCCAAAGACCATCATGCTTTAAACCCCAGCCTTTGCTGCTTACACGCCAGAGCAAAAGCTATGTGGTTTTTTGGAGTCTGCCCATGATCTCTGCCAGCAGATTTCTGGGAAAGGACGATTAAAACTACTTTTTTTTTTTTTTCCATAATAATTGATAATAGGGTTTGAGGCTGTAACTCTTTCAGCAGATAAAAGATCACAACTCAAATGCTCTCAGATGAGATTCAGTAGCTTAGAGAAAATTATTTCCACTCATTCATGAAAACACTAACACAGATAATGAATTGTACTTTAGATGTAAGTTACACTGTAAGCGTAAAGTTCAGAATTATTTCTTGAAAAAATAAGAAAGGAAAACATTCCATGTCCAGAATGACAATTTGTGCTAACATTCCTAGTATTTTTTACATTTAGGCCTACTTAACAAAAGCCAGTAATTCTGATATTTTGACCCTGAGATAAGGGTAAGGCTGTAGGGTGTTCCTATTCTGTCATCTCACAGTTTCCTGTGCAAGAAAGACAGAACAAAGAAACCTGCGTGTTCTTGCAGAAACCCGCAAGCACTATCATTTTTTCAGATCGAACAAGGAAGTGGGGCAGAACCTGCTTCTGGTGCACAAAGACAGGCAGCAAGACAATTCAGAATCATTAAATTCACACTTCAGGCCTTGAAAGCCTGAAGGCAGCTCTTTAGTATGTATCATTTGGTAATTCAATATCTGGATTTTTTAGATTGAAAAATCTGGTTTCAGGGACTTTATCTCACCTATTCAACTCTTCAGCAGGCAGGAAGTTCCTCCAACTCCTCTATATCACTAGTATTAATAATTAAAACCCCCAAAAGCTTATTTTCTGCATTATTGATAGTAAAAAAAAAAAAAAAAGACCAGGCAGGAAGCTATTAAAAGTTAGGTTTTTTTGCTTGCCCATTTGTTTCACAGTATTCTCAATCTTTTAGCATTGACTAGCTGTTTCAGGAAGCTGGGGGGTGCATCACTGAAAAGCTGAGACATTGTTTTAAAATAATCCAGTGCTTTAAAAGGCATTAAGAAAGAGCAGTGATGCTCACTAGTTTGCAACAGCACAGGAATAACAGAGCCTCTGTTGCTGGTTATCCACAATTTCCAAAGCATCTGATAGTTGATTTTAAGATGCAACAGGAGGAAGGAGCACTCTCAGATGTGAGATTTCAACCTGGGCCCTCATCAAACCTTCCTCATGGCATTGGTTTCTTGTCCAGTGCAGAACAGTTACAATAATTCTCCATCATATCTTGGAAAAAAGGAAAGAATACTTATGCTAAAACATATGACACTGTTGGGTTATTTTAACTCATTAGAATATAGAGAAAATTAAATTGGGATATATTTGACTTTCTAAGTGGCTTCAGAAGCCAAAGAAAGTTGAGTGGGGAAAGGGAGAGAATGCATTTGAGAGCTTGTAACTGTTGATGTTTTCCATTTCCCATCAGGCTGACACAGAGTGTGTTTCATGCAAACAACTTTGCTGAAATCTCTTCCAGGAAACTCGGAACTGCCATTTGGGATTCAGCTGGCTGCCCCTTCCCCTGCTCACCTCTACCAGGAGGAACAGAGGACTCCAGCCTGGGAGCAGTTCCCATAAATGCTTTGACTTATCTCTAGGCTAGTGGAGTAAAAAATTACTAATAGTGAGGAAAGAAGAGCCCTGAGCTGCAGTGGGAAAAAGACATTTTTGTCTTCTTATTCTACAGCTTTGGGCAGCACTCTGGGCTCGACCACACAAACTCTGCTGACCTTATCAAGCTACAGGCATGAGAAACTGTGTGATAAGAAAAGAGAACAAAATCACTAATCTGGCAGAAACCCTCAGATGTGTTTCCTGTCCTGCCTGGACTGTAGTGCACGTACCTCACACACACACAGGTAGCTGCCATTTGACCTGTGATGCAATTTCTTGTAAAAAGGGAGAAGAGGGTGAGTATTTCCTTTCTGTACCACGTGGTTCTGACCAACGGCTCAGCGAAGCAGTTCAGAGAACTAAAGCAATACACTACAGATGAGTGGGACTTTTTTTTCCCTTTGGAAGTAAAAGCCATGATCCAAGCCAGCTATCCCTGTCCTTTGTCCATCTTATCAAAGCAGCTCAGGCCCAAGCCATAACTTTCAGCCGAAATAAACAAAGTTCTCCAGCTGACTGACACAGCCCAAGGAGGGGTAGAAAACCCCGTGGGATGCTGTGATGGCTGAGCTCAAGCTTGGAATGAGGTTGCAAGACACCTCCATGCAGCCACGACTCATTTCAGTCCAGTTTCCACAAGGTAACATGCTGCTGCTCCATGAATCACTATCTCCAAAGTCTCCCTCCCACCCTACATCCTTAAGGAAAATGAAAAGAAGGCGTAAGGTTCACATTTTCCATGTCAGATTCAATGAAAAACTCCCCTGACTTACTTGCACAGTGGTACGAATCCTTATTGAAAGGCTTCATACAGTGGTAACAGGTTGCTTGGGCTACAACAGTGGTTGCAGTGAAGGCATGTCCATTTGACTGCTTCTTATCTTTTTCCTTCTCCTTGGAATCTTTGTCCTTCTCTTTAGTCTTCTCTTTATCTTTCTCCTTTTCCTGCAGAGAGAAAATGACCAAAAGCCTCGTTACTCTGCAGAGGTCTATTCTCTAGTTACAAATTCCTCAGTGTTTGCCTTTGGCACTGCGACGATATCGACCAGTGCACACCTCAACAATGGTCATGTGTCTGCCCACCTCTCCCTTACAAAAACCACCTTACAGCCCCCATGGATGTGGATTTACATACTACTGACTCACAGATGTCTCACCAGCAGATATGAAACTCAGTCTGTTCTGAAGGAAGCTATTTTCTTTCACCTCTGTTTTATATTTGTTGGTTTAATGACTTTACCTCTTTTCTTCTTCTGGGCTCTCATCAGCCTCTTCGGTGCTTTCAGTGAATTATGTTCAATACAAACACTACATGCAGTGTGTGTCAAATTTTCAACACAGTTAATTTTTAAGGCCAACCTGTAAAGCTTGAGATTTGCAACTGCATTTTTAATGGAGAACACAAGCTCTTCCTCAGTGCCTGTACAGCCTCACTGCCGGAATATTTCCACCTCTGTTTTCCTTCCAACTAGCAACTTCTTCAATAGTTACATGCAACCCCAGGTAATCATGTGAAGCTTTTTGGGAAAATGGATCTTTTACATTCTTGACATATGGCACCATAGAAAGGCAGAGGAACAACAGCAACACCATAAAAGATACTCTCATCTTCACAAAGCACAAGCCACAGTTCAGCCTCTGGGCTACTCAGCTTTGGAAAGATGACAAGCACAGCCACCTTATCCAACTTTTAGCAGAGTTTCTGCTTACTTTTCTATCGCTACCTTAGATAGAAAATACTAAATACTAAAAATTTGAAACATTTTCCCCTGCAGCCTTTCATGGATTTGGAATTCTTCCAAACAATTTTTAAAGGAAACTCCACAGAAAAACTCCAAATTTGAATTACAGTGACTCCTTGTCTTTCTGTGCACCAACCTATAACATGTTTACCATAAGATTCAGCTGCAGTTCTGTTAACTGTTACTGTGGATTTCCTGGCATCTGAAAGAGAAGCTTAACCAGAAATTGGTAAAGGCTTCTGTGAGCTTATCTTTGCATTTTGTTATTTATATGCTATGTGTCGTCTGCCTAATATTGTCACAGCCTGAATATCAGAGAGCTGCAGAGCAGCCCATGTGAGCAACTGCCATGAAGTGGTTAAAAGAGGTATTGAGCTCTGCAGTCACCCGCAGGGAAACTGTTGAGCTTTTGATGACACACTCAAATAATGAGTAACTCAGCCTAAGGACTCTCTTCTCCCAACACTTCCCAGGCAAAATGCCCAGTGTCGGAGTCTCTCCCTGTAAAGTGTCATAAACAAAAAGTCTATTTACTGGCCCCAAATGCTATTTTGTTCTGCAAATAAGCAAAACTAGGAGCATTACCATATGGAACAATCCTGTCTGAAGCAGAAAACCTGCCAGGAAGAGTCTGTGTTGCATCTGTGTTGCATCATATCTCCGCCTCCTCTGAGCCATCAGCTTGGCTCACCACCCCACAGAAATCTCCACAGTCCCATCCTCCATCTACTGACCTGCCCACCTTTAACCATGTCCAGCCTGGCAGGATTCAAGAAATTAAACTGCAGTTTAGGCCTTGGCTGATGGTATTAAGCCGATGCCTGGAGTTTTGCTCTATTGCCAAGTCTTGTGAAGCTCCAGGAGAAAAGATCACTCTAAGCCCAGGGCAAATCTTGTGACTCTCATGATGAAAGGAGATTTCCCATCCTATACTTTAAACCTACCTGATGTCTACTGCAAAGCCCAGTAATTCTGAAGTCTGGAATAATACCCTGCCTTCATGAAAATTACTGTAAGAAACATTTTAATTAAAGCTGAACGACCCCAGAAAAAAACAGGAAATGGGTGCACCACTTTCAAGGAGGAAACAGCACACTATGCACAGGCTGCCAGCCACTCCACTGAAGGACAAGGTCTCAAAATGAGATTTTTTTTTTTTCAGCTTTTTTCCTATGACAGTTACTGGAACTTTATTTTTAAAAAGGATTGTAAAAAAACAAGGCCATTTTCCTGAGCTATTGGAGCTGCCAGCAAGATTTGAAGCCCGGCTCTGCGGCTGAACCGACGTGCAGGAACAGACACGACAGGTACCGCAGACTCAAAGGAACAGATCTGCAGCAGCCGATCCCTCCCCCAAAGAACCACGAAGCTCTTACCTCCCAGTGCTTAAGTCCTACCAGCTTCACTGTTATCTGAGGTACTTCTGCAAACCTATTCCATTTTATCGACATCCTTCCCCCGGGGGGCAGGAGCGCTGCTCCCCACCAGCACTAGCCCATCCTGACAGGCGGGAGCTGCTGGCAAGGCCAGCTGGGGGGATGGCAGGCACAGAGCAGTTGAGCAAAAGGGGGAGGGCGGGACGATTGCTGCTAACTTCCTTGAAGATGATTTTAGCTACTTTGCTGTTGCTTTCATCTTGCCCTACCCTAGCTGCCACTGCTAAAGAGAAGGAAAAAAAAAATACACAGGGCAGAAAAGGATGTGATTAATCTTTTAGAAGTCACAAGTCACCACGAGACCACCCATTTAAAAGGTAGAGGGTAGTAAATCAAACACTCTGTGATGTTTGGGATAGAAATAAAGCGAATTTTAACATACCTCAGTGTTGCTATGCAGTACTTCAGCAAATAAAATGCTGCAGAAGATACCCAAACAGAAAGGTTTGGTGTGTTTGCGCTCCTCCTGCTCTACACATCAGGAATACTCCCTGTCTCCTAATCCTTTCAGACACTTACAACTCCTACTATATACACTGAAATGCTGTTGGTGGTATAGCACTGCCTTATTACTGCGCAAGGCAAGGAAAAAGAGAAATTACTCATGCTAATTGTCATCATTTCTTAGAAACCCTCTACCAGAAGGGAAAAAAATGAAGTTTTTCTTTTTTTCCTGAATTGACAGAAATAGAGCCTGTTTTAGACTTCATGAATGTGAATCAGGGCACGTTGCTAATGGCAAGAGATTCACTGCTAATCCCCGAATAACACCAAATACATGCCAGACTTCTATCAGTATCCCCTACAGTTAATGCTCCAAACACCTCTTTATTTTTAAGGGTTTTTTTACGTAACTGTTTACATGATTTTCCAAAAGAGCTGTAGCCATTAGTAGGCTCAGGGGTGCTTTATTTTACAGTTCATCTTAGAATGAACTGTAAAACAGTGCAGGTTTGGAGATAAGTAAAACTCAGCTGGAAAGAAGCTGAAGCAAAGCGTCCCTCCCTCCTGACAGCCCCGACAGCAGCAGAAACCAACTTCCTGTCAAACTTCCTCTTTAAAGGTTTGTTGTTTTTCTTTTTAATGCTTACCAGTTTTCCTCAGTCATAATGTTGCTGAGAAATCAGTGTTCCCAAGGATTTTTTGGTAAAAAAAAAAAATCATTAGGATTTTTAGGTTGGAGCCTAAAAATGTAAGGTGTTTTGTTAGGTTGGAGCCCCCAAAAAGCATGTCATGCAAACATTCCACTGTAAGTAGAGACGAAACTGTAATTTGAATGATATCCTGGTTTTTTAATTAGTAAAAATATCAGAATTGATTATCAGCTGCAATTTCTGTAGTGTGTCTTATTGTGGGGATTTTGGAGCAATTCTTTATCAACACTTTCAGACGCAATCATGACATTAGTGAAATTGGCCTACACTTACTTAACAAAAGGAGAGCAAATTTCTCAAAGCAATTCTGTTGTATTTTCTTATGTATTTCAACCAGATCTCTTATCTTTCTCTCTAGTTCTTGCTTTAGAGATTATGCATCTGAAGAGCAAGAACCAGTTAATGAATTTTCAGTCTTGTTCACAGTCTGTGCAAAATGCTCCTGAACTTCTCACTGGTGTTTGCAACAGAGGTTTCTATGTAAGAAGATTTGGGGTTTGGCATTGTACTCTGCAGCAGGGAACAGCATTGTCTTAAAGCTGCTCAGCAGGAGCTCTGAGCCACGGGCACTCGTGGCTTTGCATCTTTAAAGGCAGATCCCTAAAGAGGAACTGTGTGTAATTACACTTCTCGGGGGGCCTTCCAACAGTATTTACCAACATATTAGCTACACATCACCTAATGATACAATACATACTGCCCATGGAGAGGTAAGGTGCTCTGACCTTCTGTCAGACAAATAAAGACATGAGATTCAATTAAAAAATATCCAACCAAGCCAACCCCCCCCCCCAAACATATATTAAACTTAAGGGGACAATCTAAGGCAACAACTGCATGTTTGTGTGAAGTATCTAGCACTAATGGAATTATTTCTGTAACCAGTATGGTTCCCAGGAAATTCAGCTGTGTTGAGCAGCACTTATCTTTCAGCAAATTAAATCCCAGGGTTTCAAGGATGGAAGAAAGGTGAAAATATAAATATTTGCCATCACCAAAGGTCACTGCTTGAGCAATGTCTCTTGCAGTGCACAGAAACTTTGTGGCAAAAGTAAAAATAAAATGAAAACCTACTACAGCCTTCGGCAGCCAGTCCTTTCTTACAGCTCCTGTCCTCATTTTATTAAAAACCTCTCGGGTTCTGTAAAAATTAAACTCATCAATCACTTCAAAGCCATAACTCATGTCAGAACACAATCTATTCTCTATAATAAATGAAGCTTCATTTTGTGGAGAAAAGAGTGAAAACAAAGAATCAAAGAATTGTTGAGTCTTCAAGGTTGGAAGAGACCTTCAAGATCATCCAGTCCAACCATCAACCCAGTACTACCACAGTAACCCTCCTAAACCACATCACTCAGTGCCAAATCCACCACTGTGGGCAATCTATCCCAATGCCTGACCACTCTAACAGTGAAATTTTTTTTTCTAATATCTAAGCTGAATCTTCCCTGACTCAGTTTAAGGCCATTTCCTCATATCCTCTTACTGCAGGTACAGTGCACTCAATCCCCATGTCCAGATCATCAATAAGGATGTTAAACAGGACCGGCCCCCAAACTGAGCCCTGGAGAACACCACTAGTGACCAGCCACCAGTTGAGTTCCCAGAGTGTGTCCTAGGGCTCAGTTTTGGGGTGCTAAGATTTCCCATGTAGCTAGTCCCTGTTACAACACAGACAATCCTCTCCTCACAAAAGACAGAAAGGAAGTAAAAAAAGTAAAGAAGAGAAAGTTGGGCAAAGACTTAAATACTACCCTATGGAAACATAGAACTGAAATACAGAACTCATCCCTGCTGCCTATGGGCATTTTGTGGCTGCATAAATCACAAGAAGCACTTACTTTGCTCTTCTTGCTGCTGGACATTTTATTCCTGAGGTAGCTGAAGGTGCGACTGACTTTCGTTACACCTTTGCCAGCGGGGACACTGCTGCTCTCTTCAGATATGCTAGAATCAAAAAAGAAAAAGGGTTGCTTTTATTTTTTTTTCATTTCCCAAAGCATCTATTAAATGGATAGATTTTTTTTTTTAAAGGAAAAATGCATTTATTAGCCAACAGGGTCAAAGGTTGCTTTATGGTGTTGTACCAGAGAAGGAAAAGTGAAGACAAAATGCCAATCCAGTTGCTTTGAGTTAAATTTCAAGGAATCCTCATATCTGTTTTTAAGCAGGCCTTGACATAGCACCCTCTGCTGCTCCCCTGGTCAAATAACCAGAAACCATTGATACTTTAAAGAGCAATCTCCTTCCAGAGAAAGGCATCTAATGAACTCTGAAAAGGCAGTGAGTGCCTTTAACAGAAACCACACTGCCTGCAAAGCCTCCCCTGAGAAATGAGAATACCAATACTAAGTAATAAGCAACAATGGTTATATGGATTAATTTAGGCATTTTTAGGATGCCAGTTATTTTTTGCCAGTTTTTATGTGCACAAGCTTATGACTTCAGCTACGGTGGAAGAATAAGGAAACTACTATTGCATTAAAGGACACAGTCTATCAATAGGAAGTACAACACAAACCAAAAGCAGAACAACAGAAATATAAATTAAATCAAGGAGGAGAAAATAGCAGCAAGTAGAGGAGAAAAGCCTCCCAGTCGTGAAATAAAGCTGAAGCCATGAGAGCCACAGAGACCAGACACCCAGCTCCCTTGGTGCCACAAACATCCTTCCTCTGGGGAAGCACTTTTTTTAAAGACACCAGGAAAATTATCTCGTCTGCACAACTTGCAAGGATGAAAAGTAACGTACGAAAACACGATTGTTTTGGCCTTTGTAACAGAGATACAGACTGAATTAGCCGCAGGGAGGAAGAACTACTTTCAGTGTAAAATATAACTCGGGGTAAACTGATGTCGTGCGACAATAGATAATCTGAAGTTATTAGCTATGAATAAACACAAAGCCTTGTTAGAAATGAGACCTAGAACAGACTTTCACATTCTATGACCTAAAATATTCTTCAGCCTTTAGACACACGAGATTGATGTTCACAAATCTGGCAACTTCTGATTTCAGCTGGAGTGCACCGGTGCCAGGAAGGCTTTTGGGTGTCCAAAGCAGAGCCCAGTGCAGGAGCCCCATCAGAAGAGAGTGGTACCCCCAGAATACTGTACCTCTGAACTGAGGAGCCCGTGGAGCCGCCGAACGACTGCGTACCTGGAAAAGATCGGAGGGGTGGGGGGTGACATGTTAGACTGCAATCTTAGCCCACTGATCTTACAAAACACAGTTTGCGTATTTGGACGGTTCAAGAGGAAAGGGAAATGCTTTTCAGAAGTGAGTGTTTAGAATAGATTTCATGTGCTCGGGATAAAGCCTGTTCCCTGTATCCTTAGCTGCTCTCAAATTAGATGCTGAGGTGAAAGCCTGTTTAGTATTTTTATCAGTCTTCAGCTATTAAGCAAAGGCCGTGCAACTGTTAAACTTGCTGGTAAATCAGGCTGTCTGAATCAGAACTGCCAATTCAATGACAATAGGTATAAATGAGAATGATTCTGCCACAATGCCTTTATTTACACACCACTAGAAAGAATCCATTGTACAACACATCCGGGTTTCATGCATAAAACTTTTCTGCTTGATAAAATTATAGTTCATTTTCCCATCAAAATCCTGAAGCACTTCATAAAGAATAAGGGAAACAAGGGAAGCCTTATTCTGTTTTCCACAAAACGTTACCAGCCTGGGGCTTCATCACAAAACACCGCTTGAGGAAAGGCTGAATTTCAACATGAAGCTGAAGCCCTGCCAACGGCACCAATTCTCTTTATACCACAAGAAACCTGCTTGCACAATGCATTTGGAGCAGATCTGGGAGCTGACACCATTTACCAGAACCATCGAAGAACACTGAAATGATCCAGGACACAGGGCTTCTCTGGAGCAACGGGGCCTGCCAGGACTCCGAAAAACCCTCATACAAGCCCTGTTTGCAGCCCTTTCTGAAGTTCAAGAAGCAGCATGACTGTCACCTTATTAGGCTTCTGCATATATACTGTAAGGAAATAGTATTTTGGTTCAAATTCTGTTAACATAATGCTAAGGGTGAATGCAAAAGAGCTACTTGCCATCAGAGGCAAAGATGGTCCTTTATCCAAAAGCAGTAAGTGCATTAGGAAAAACTGTGCATACAATATTATGCTTTAAATACCGATTTTCTAACCACCCATTCAAGTGCCAGCACAGACAGAAATATCATTTCTTCATATTGAGAAACTAAAATACAGGCATACCCCATTACCCAGTCCCTGCTTGGCGATCTGTGTTAATGTTTTCCTTGCAAAATCTTTCACCTCTTTAATGATCTATCCCAAATACATCAAAGTTAGTAATACTGTAACATATACAAAATGAAGTCTACTATTTAATTTCCAATAGGGGATGTTATATTTTTATATAATATCCACTACCTAGGCACCTACTAATATCACACAAGTAATTTACAGACTCCAAAATCCTTGGCTAAAGCTTCAGCGACTCTGGTTCACATTTCAGTTCTGGTTTGCTTTTAACCTGAGTTAAGCCCCCTTAGTATTTTCTTTTTTTTTAAATCAATTAATCAGTTTGACTGGATTTAAGTATTTCACAAACCTTTTTGTTTCTTTGCAATTAACATAAGAAATATGAAAAATGCTGAACCAAGAGCTGTAATAGTTTGATATTTGTGACTGGTTTTCAGCACCTGGAGAAAGTATGTTGCATGGGAACTTCAATTATGTATCATTTATCTTTTATTACATTAGTGTTTTATCATGAAAATGGAGGATTTTTTATTCAGGCAGGCAAAGTGGGTCCAGACAAAAATCAAGGCCTGTTTATTATTTTATATCTTAGGTTATAATATAACATCAGATAATCAATGCTGCTGCAAGCTATAAAACCCATGAAGACAAGCCCAGAAAAGCACACATCTCCTCATCTTCAGGTTTGGTTCTGAAGTATAAGAGGGGAAGGAAAATTTATTTTCACAACTTTTTTGTTTCCTGTCACAACCAGGATCAAAACTGAAATGCTAAAACCAACCTCACAACCCACAAAAAAAAAAAAGGGTGTTTTGTTTTTTTTTTTTTCCCAAAAGCCAGAACTGCTATTTATGTCCAATGAATCTGGGCTAGCAGCCAAATTTTGGCATATTTATGTGAACACCTTTTAAGCATCACCCACCAAAATTATTTCATATGGTAGCTGGACTTGAAATAATTTATCAAAATCTGTTATGCAGAAAGCAGTGACTGTATTAGGATGTTGCAAACCAGACCCCAAATTCTATAATTTAACTTTCATGAGTCAAGAAATACAAAGGCTCCATAATAATTATCCAGTCACCTGAAATCCAAGTCTTAAATATACCATATCATCACAAAAACTGCAACTAATCCTCCACACTCTAGACAAAAACAGGCATGGAGAGGTTGAGGAGCAGTAACTGAAATGCAAGTGCAATCTCAATGTTAACACATCTGTCCTTTTATGAGAAATGAATCCTGAAGATGTGAAAAAACAAACTGATCTGGGAATACTACATGAAAAATGCCCACTGCCCACTGTCTTATGAATAGCTGTGGTTAAACTAACCTTTATATAAAGTCACCAAAGCACCCTCAAATATGAGGAAATAAAACACATATAAAGAGACCAACATTTTTGTTTGAGACAATATCTGATGTTATTTTAAATTATCATCATTAGCAGGAGCACTGTTGGAGAAGAGAAGGCAAATACTGGCTAACATAAATATCCCCTAAAATTGTCATACCCTAACCTATTAAATATTACTAAATGGGTTGGATGCTTAAAACAAACAAACAAAACTAAATAAAGTAATAAAAAATAACCCAAACCCACACATACACAAAAAAACCCAACAAACCCCCAGAAGAACAAAACTCCCCCAAAAAAACAAAACAAACAAAAAAACAAAACCAAAAAACCCAAACAAATAAAAAAACCTAACAAACAAAAAAATTCCAAATTGACCAGAAAGTTTAGCTGAGGGTACTTTTTACTGTGGAGCATCACACTGATGCACAGTTGCATGTTTACAGTTCACTTTGTGGGGACTACGAATTTTGCGTTTTGTTAAAGGCAGAAGAGAAGAACAGAGCAAAGATGAAGAAGCTTAAATATGGAAGTCAGTAATCCCACACCTGGGCACAGGACTTCCTTAAGGAAGGGACAAACCCACAGGGAAGACTAGGAATGGAAAGGAGGAGAACTTAGATACCTACAACACGAATGGTGTTTTAGATTGTGGTGTTGGAGATTGTTTTAAATTCAGGAAGCAACCAAAAATGTGTTGGATGGGAAAGCAATTTCCCCCCATTCCAGTATGGACACAAGGAATGTGTCTGGTTTATTTCAACAGTCTAATAAAACATGCTTAAGAAATAGGAAACATTTTTAATTATCAGTCTTCAGCCTCAGTTGGGTTTCTTTTAGTAACAGTTCGCAGGAGGAAAAAAAAGCTACCGGATCACTCTTGCCCATTTCCCACAAAACTACTCTGATAATAATATCAGGACCTAGATATGAACACGTTGAGGATTTAAGGTGTTTGACTGCAATGTGTGCTTTTTGCTTAGGAGGGGAACTGTGAAGTTGCCACCAAGATTTTCAGAATTTAATAATCAGGGCTTCACTCCACTTCTCTTTCACTGAGCAATGTACTCACTCTTACCCAGGAAGGGCAAGGACCTACCTCTGCTGCTAACTTCATGCCCTGTAACAAGCTCAAGGCAAGTTCTTTTAGTTTTAATAAAAAGGTAAAGATTACATTGCTGGTCAGAGTGGCAGGTGATATTTGCCACTTGGATACAGACCAAAACTAACCGGATGAGACATGATGGTGCTGATGTACAAGATTCTTTGGATTATAATCCTTTTATTCTGCCATTAGCTAGTATTCAGATACAGGACTAAGATAATGCTGTTAGACATCACACAATGGAAAGGTTAGTTCAGTGTTTGCAAGGTGAAATTCCAAGGTCTAAAGCAGAAAATCAGATTTCCCTTTGTTTCCACCCATAATGGCTGCAACGCACAGAAAACGATTACTTACTATCCAACTCCTCCTCATCATCACTGGAAGAAGAGCCAATAGAAAAGAGAGTTTTAGACTTAGGAATGAGTGGAGAGATGCTGAAGGAGAAGGAGATTCGTCTCGATGGTCGAGTCCGGCCCTGGGCTGAGAAGTGGGTTAACAGCAGACATTAGAGCATGCTTGAAAATGCATTTAATAATAAAAAGGAGAGGAAAGCGGCCAAAGCAAACTAAAACGAAAGCAAAGGAAACGTCTGCAAAGCAGCTGGCTCCAGAAAAGGCACAAGAAACAAAGAATTGAGAACATGCAAACTCCATAAGGTGCAGGTTTCAGAGGACGCAGGTCTCACTGCATGCATAGCTTGAGGTTCAAGGCTTTCCCTATTTTTGCTGGTATCTTTTTTTATAGGACCTCTTAATGAAGACTTATATGCAAACAGTTATTTTCCCAAACAGAATACCAGCAGTAAAGTGGGTCTCTGGACAAGGGGCATCAGCTTCACTGAAAGAACTGCCAGGGAATCAAATTAGAACAACACAGCAAAGTTGCCAGACATTAGCAAGGATAGTTTATCTGAAGTGCTGACATAATCTAACTGGGAAGGTTCTTGCCACTTCTATCTCTAAAAAAAAAAATCCTCAAATTTTGATAATGTTACACCCTTCAAAATTTCCAAATTTGAAGAGGAGACACTTAAGCTTCCTCTCTTTTCTTCCAAAATAAAACAGAAGAAACAACCATCTCTTCTGCCACCTTCTAAAACTCACAGCCCTTTTTTAAAGAAACTGCCTAAACATGAGAAAAGCTCCTCTGCATCCTCTTCTGTCCATGTGTGAAAGATGCCTACCAAACACAGTGCCAAACTCAGCAATCAGTCTGTGACATCAAATCTCCCACAATTTATTTTTAAGAGGAAAACCTTGCACAGCAGCAGCTTTGCAACAATTCTTTTTAAGTACACTCTTCTCCAAAAAGAGATGCAGGAGCCAGATTGTCACTCTTCACTGAAAGTGGAATTCCCAAGGGCTGTATTTTCCAAACCTTTTCTTCATACCAGCACAGGTGGAAACCTCTCAGCTGTGACCTGATTGCTGGATACACATCACTGACATGGGGCATCAGTGTGTCCTTGGGAAAGATGACTGGGACAGCGTTGGAGAAACTCTGCCCCTGAGACAGGTCTGACCTAAGGGTCCTACTTAAGCATCTACATTAAACATCTTCAGTGCATATATTCAGTCACTTTTAAGTCATTCCACAGATAAATCAATTCACTTGCACAACAGGGAAAACAGGTTAAAGACTTTATCAGCATTAAACTTCCAAGAGACAGAAGAAGCAATTATTGCTCTCTTTGAATAAAACATGTCCTTTCAGCCACACACAATGAGAATTTTTTGCATTGCTGATATCATACGCCAATACTGAATTCAGAATATAAAAAAAATTGTCCGAGGAATATCCAATGCAATGCAAGCAATGCAAAGCAAACTCCCCAGAAATTTTCCTTCAGCCATTAATCATAAATGCCAATGGTCCAGAGGTAATTTGACTAGAATGTGCACACTTTTCCAACATAAGCAGAACAACCCTAGAGGGACTCAATATAAGGCATTTAAATTGAAGAATTCTTAGTAAGACTGATGCATTAATTTTGTTTAGACTGCCTTTCAAAGGAGTTGTTTTAGTGTCCCAGACCTGAAGAACATGATTAGGCAACACTGCTTTTTCTTCTGTAGTCTACTGTCTATTTAGACTAAAAGTCAAGATGAACAATAATACTTTACTGTAAATTGAACCACCTTCTCCAGCACAGTTCTACTTCCATTTCAGTGGTTTTATTTATAGCAATTCCTGGCTTTATAACAGTGCTCCACACTGGAAATTTGCTATTCCAAGGCCGAAACCATTCTTCCGAGCACTCCAGCCAACAGCTCTTGTGACCTCCCTCTATAAAATGCTGAAGGATTAACAGTTGTGAATGGCCACAACAGCTCTTGGAACATCTGAGAAATCAGATGGGAGTGTGGGATAGAAATACAGTCTTGGAAACTGCTCCTGCCTCAGCACATGTGACAATAAATGGTAAAAATAAGAGAAATTCCTCCATGTATTATTAATTTGGATTTAGTTTTTAAAGTTTTTGTGCAAAGCACGTTGTTATCTTCTCATTCAGACACAGTTGCAGGGATCAGATGTTTGGGGTTTTTTACTTTTTTAACACCTACCACAAAATTATGCAAAATTATTTCCATGAAATCAATTTTTACTCTTGCACAACTCTGAAGTGTTCTGCTGAAGTAACAGGAATGTCAAACCCCAGTGATACAAGGAAGTTTATACACTGAGACCTTCTAAAGGCACTAAAGCTACTTCACCTGTCATATGGTCACAATTCAAGCAACACTATTCTTCTTTCAAAGTGACTGAGGAAGAATGAAGTAAAATCATAGAATCATAGACTGGTTTGGGTTGGAAGGGAC
The DNA here is from genome assembly GCF_001715985.3 of Manacus vitellinus. NCBI lineage: Eukaryota > Metazoa > Chordata > Aves > Passeriformes > Pipridae > Manacus > Manacus vitellinus. Next base: position 7,004,008 of record NW_021939189.1, on the reverse strand, counting down.
CTTAAAGATCCAATCCCCCTGCCATGGCCAGGGGCATCTTCCACTGGACTGGGTTGCTCAAAGCCCCATCCAGCCTGGCTTTGAACACATCCAGAGATGTGGCATCCCCAGCTTCTCTGGGCGAATTACTGAAGTTTCTGAAGTCAGGAAAGAGTCAGGACTGGGATGAGAACCCATGATCTGAATTTTCAAATGATTATTCCTTTCGGATGCTTACATCAACCCCTCAAACGCATTGATTTTCAAAACCACGTTCCTATAAAAATGAGGCTCTTCTGAGGAATCACAAATTAATGACTGAGAAAATAAAGCCCACAGGAGTGTTTGTAATTTTTAAGCTCAGCATCCCAAACTCACAGACATCTGCCTCCTGAAAGCAGAAGATTAATCCTGCTATTTCTTCCACAGCCCCTCTGGAGAGCTTACTACATCTTCTCTTCCCCTTCTGTCTCCATGGGACCATGGTGCCTAGGCTGGCTCCAGAAGATGGAATAATCAAAGCTGCCTACCACCAGCTCTCAGGCCTCAATGGCATTTTTAACGTAGGTCATAGGACAGAGAGGAGCAAAAAGGCAGCAAGTTGTCCAATTCCAAGACGGAGGCACAAATTCTCCACTGTCATAAACCCCCACTGTGGGTCTGAAGGAAAGTGTCCAGGGAGAGGGGGACAAACCTCAGCCGTCCAGGCTCCCTCAGCCACCAACACCACGTTTTTGGGGAGCAAACAGGGCTATTTATGGTGTCTGGTCAGCGGTTGGGTGCAATGCCAATAAATTGGCTTCTCCAAAAAACAACAATGAAGGCCTTCACCCAGGGAGGGGAGCGGGAAGGCAGGATCCGGCCTTGGGCGGGACAGAGCTGCCCATGTTTTGGTTACCGTTGCTGGGGGACACATCCGCTAGGCCACATTCTTATTAATCACGGAATAATCATGGTGAAGAATTTAAAAATGTCTCCTACAAAGCATAATCCCTGTGAGCTTCCTCCAGCAAGCCTGCTCCGTGAATAAAACGCCTTTCTTAAAGCACCTTTGCCTTGTTCAGCTTTGCAAGGAAGAAGCATGTTAATCAAGAGGAAAGATCAGAGACCATCACTAATTGACAAGACGTGAGCTAAGATGTCAGTTTGGTTTCTGGCTGGCAATTAATAAAACGAAAACATGTGTAACTCAGCCCTTTCTAAGCACATCCAGCTGCAGCCTTCTGAATGACTTTTTCAGCTGAAAGAATCAATTCAGTCAAGTTGCAAAATTGAGTACTTGTTATCACTTCAATTAAGCTAAACTGGAAAATTTCATAGAATCATGTTTTATTATTTTCTTCAGGAATGAGATTCAATAAATTACACCCAACTGCTCCAAAATATTTAATTCAAAATAAATAGCAACAAACTACCCAAAGAGACCAAGACATGGATTCTCAAGTTTCCACGCATCAACTTTCAAAAATCTAGATGCAGGGAAATAAGATATCACGTGGAATTTGCCTGACATCAATGGAAGAAATTCTGAAAGGATGTAAAATTAAATCCTTTTTTTTTTTAAAATAACAAACTCAATTTGTACCAATAGTTTAATTTAAGAAAAAAAACCAAAAGAAACCTAACACAAAGAAATACTAAGGATATACTGGGAAAAACTAAACTAAACTGACTGAGTTCTGCCTTTCCACCCACAATTCCATTCAGCAGTGAAACATATATTTCACATAATATAGGAGAGCGAGAGCAGCTACTAGCACATTCTGCCTTGGGAAGGTAGCAGGATATACTCAATAATACAGATGACAGCATGGATAAGGGAAAACTGTGTTACTCACTGTCGAGCACTGGTTTGCTAATTGACATTAGAGACATGGATTTGGTCAGTGGAGATGAAGCAGCAGAAGAACAGAAATTAAATCCTTGTGGCTGCGATGTCTGACGCGCCTGCAGGACAGAAAAGAACCACACTGAGTAATTATATAAAGAACAACAGAACCATCCCAATTTCAGATCCCAGTTCAGTGTTCACGTTTACTGAAATTCTCACTTTGAAAAATTTAAACAATCCCACAATAAGATAATAGGTGAGAAAGTCAAGTACCACGAAAAATGTAATCAGTGTTGCACAGGTGAAATGCAGCATTTTGTTTTGTCTTTTAAGTGTAAGACAACTAATTATGCAACAGAGAGAGACTCTGGCTCCTTGATTTTCTTGCAAGATATTACAAGACACATATTGTTAACTGTCTGACAGCCACTGAAATTACTGTGACTCCAACTCCTCGGAGTAACTTTACTGTGGTTCAACATGGTAAAAGAAATCTGATGCTTAGCAGTGCGTACCTCAAAAATGCCATTCCCCAAAGCAAAAGAAGACGTGAGAGTTGTGACATTACAGCTCGACAGGCCAGATCCTGTAAGACCCGTTTACTGCCTTGATGTACAGCAGTGACTTTATCAGGCAAACAGACTGGATGGTTAATGATTCTGACATGAACCCAGAAAATACTATGGCTGAAAGTTCCAACTCAAAAATCCAGGGTATTTATAGTATTTAAAAGAATAATTACTTCTTTAATAACAATTAACAGGGAGTCTCATAATATTGTGGCTCATCTGTCCTTAACAGCTATCAGAGACTTCTGTTCCAGAGAGGTTACTTCATATTTTCTTAATATGCAATTACCATTTTTCTTTAATGAAACTTTTTATTCTGATTAAACCTATGAAAGAAAAAAACTTTATTTTCCTCCTATGATACAAAAATAAACCTGGAAACTTTAGCAGATAAATCAATACTTGGTATGTGTGTATTTCAGGACTGCAAAAGGCAGCATAAGCATTAATTGCAGAAGCAATTTTTCATTCAATCAACACCTTTGATTGATAGAATCACTATATCCATGCTAAAAATTAAATAACTTTTCCATAATTACTCACACAATTGGTGGAAGAAAACTGGGAGGTTTCTTGTTCTCATCCTAAGACTTTGCCCATCAACCATGTTGTCCCAAAGAACCAAACAGCAAACTTAACACAGATGGAGATTCCTCCATGTTAAAGATGGAAGATTTTTAATTTTATATATATATATATACACACACATACACATATAGGGTGGAAGCTTTTGTGAGACTGTCACTTGGGAAAATTGCTTTTAAAATGCTGATGCAGCATTTTGCTGACATCTAACAATAGCTGGACAGTTTTACCTGGTGACCATAGTCTCTGATTTCTCCTTGCTCTTCAGTGAGCAGGACCAGTGACCCACACTGATTGCTGGCAAGTGGACTCCGCCTGAGGTCTTTGGAGCTCAGGGAAGAAGCCTCCAAGTTTGTAGAGGGCTTCTTGTTCTCACCAGAGTCTCCAGCAAGGCCTTCTAGGCTGTAACTAAAGAGAAAGCACAGAGGTTAGATGCTGACAAACTCCTGGAGACCAGTGTCTTTCAGCACAGAGCACCTTCACGTGTAAAACACACGGCAGTCACTAACTTAACTGTGCAGGGAAATGCAGATGTTACTGTTCAACATGTTACTTCTATTTTCTTCAGAGCAAACCACAGCACCTTTGTGCCTCTAATGAGACACAGTAGTTGCTTGAATGACCATTCAAACTCCTGGTCAATAGCCTTTCCTACTGTTTTTTTCCTATTCTTCTTGAGTGGTGCACAGGAAAATCCAGAAACACCCCTTCTAATGATTTTGGTATTTCCACTTTTTTTTTTTCCTAGCTTTTTACTGTGCTCTCCCTTGGAATAAAGTCACCCAAATTAAACTACCTTGTATAGCACGGTGCTGCCTGTCCTGGACCAACACCCCTCCCAGTAGCCACATCAGTTGCTGTAACATTCATCTCTGCAGCCACTGAATCTATTTTAAAGCTTGCCACTGCACAAAGTTTTGGCACTGATAATGTCCTTCTTTCTGCCAAAGCTGGTTTCTTTTCTACCTTTTCTGTTGTCTTTTTCTTGAATTCAATAAATGTTGTCACCCCCTCTTTCACCTGGGACTATTTAATCTGATAAATCTTGACCTAATATTCTGCTTCTGACCCTCATGCTCTTCAGGCCTGAGCATCAACAAACCCACTGAAATGCCACTGTGGGATCATGTGCAAGCTTCACAGATTCACCTCCCAGTACACGAGCACAATTCCATTGCTGATGTTTGATTTGATACTCACGAAGTCCTCCAAGGTCTACCTTGGATTTATATCCCAATCTGAGGCTAATCATGACATCTAAGTGGTCAACAAGCTGACATGTAAACAAATGAAAGGGAAAACACACTCCAGACTGTACAGATGATTTAAACAACCAGAGTAGTTTTAAATTCAGGTAGACTTGCAGAGTAGTGATTAATGTTCTGGAGTCCCTTAGAAGCATTAAGTGGCTGATAAATATGCACCTTGAAAGCAAAAATTGCAATAAACATTGAATAAGAAGATTTGGTATATTCAAAAGATTTTTTTCATGGTAATTAATGAGAAAAAAAGGCTGGTTGAAGCATTCATAATTTAATCTGCTTTAAGAAGATTGCAACTCATCAACGTGTATTTATAGCAGGCACTAAAAAGTTTATTCTAAAACACCTGTAGAGAGAAATCAGTCCCATTTCTACTGATTATTTAGAGCAGAAGAATATTTTTTCTTACATTCCAAGGTGGTAACAGTGATGGTACACGGTGCAGAAAAAAATTATGTACTTGTGACAAAACCAGCTAAAAGCTGCAAATATTACCCCATGAAATAGTTATCAGTGGGTGATACTGTTCTGTAATTTGCTGATTGGAGTATATAGACCATATGTAATTAAATCTGTAATAGGAAGGACAGATTTTTCTCAATATCTACTCTTCAGAAAAAGAGTTCAACTGTTCTACCCACAACCAGCAAGAATAGCCAGAGAAAATGCAAAAAAGCTATAAAATCTGGGGGACTGGTTTCCAAGCAATATTATGTGTAAAGAGGTGACCTGCAAACACCAATCTCAACTCTGGGACTTTCTGCAGAAGATGCAATCTTTAAATGCCTGGGAAATTTTCATCTGAGGTGATCAGATTGATTTTTCACAGAGGGTTTTACATGATTAGCCTCTTTGAAGAAAAAACCAGATCTTTCAATTTACAAAGAATAAGTCTGTATGAACTTAAATCCTTTAAGAGATTTATCTGGAACAGAGCAGTGTTGAATCATATTTAATCTTGTTCTGATTCTCTGGCTGACACAATTATCATTATGATCATTGCTGTGGAAAAAACACGGCTTAAAGTCATCACGGAGCAGAGCAGCTCAACCCAACAGTGCAGCTTCTTTAACGCTGGAGGCCAGTGAAAAGCAGCCACCACCTTCACCTGCACCCCAGCTCAGAAGATCCATTCCCAAGACTAATGGCTGAAAAAGCAGACCAAGCAAACAAACACGTGCACGCTTCAGCCAGAGCAGCGGTGGGATGCACGAAAAGCTGACAACAGGGTGCTTGCAGTGCTCCTTTGCTGCTGCACATTTATTCATACCATACCTTCTACAAGTAAAGTCAGGACCCATGGCAAGGTACTGTACGCCTGAGGGACACCAGCTCAAACTAGGAACATCAAAAGAGGCAAAGAAAGGAAAAGGGCAGTGATTATTGGATTGTTATGGAACAGGGGAATGGTAAAAGACTCTCACTTTTACATATCTTGAAAAAAAATCCCGACCAACCAACTCAGAAATAATGCAGTAGCATATGCCTGGCTGCACAAACACACCGCAGTGCCCCAAATGCCCGAGGTTACCACAACACAGGTAGCAGGACAGCCCATGCTTCCCCCAAACCAATCCCATTGGTGTACAATGTACTGGAGAAACCACTCCTCGTGGAGAGTGAAGTTCTTTGGGAAAAACATGACTGAAACATACCAAAGCCAATTCTGCACAAGTAATCACACACAGCCATTGTGTTAGTAATGATTAGTATTTTTCTGGTAACTCTCATCCTCAAATCAGAAAAAGAATCCCTTATAGATATTTAATAGTTTAAGTCCCCTCCAGAGAAGTATTAACAACCTCAGGCTACGCTTGGGAAAAATAAGGAGAGAGAGACCATTCTTAAATGCTGCACAGCAAGTCATTGAAAGAGGCTGGAAGGAAAAAACAGGCTTGTCTTACTATTAACTTGGGATTAAATCAAGAGTGTTTCTGACTAGAAAACCTTTCAGCTCCCATGCCCCAAAAGAGTCTCAAAGTTGCATCATGAAAGACATAAGAAATGCAAATACAGTATGCAAATATTTTAGTTGTTATTTTAAACACTGCTTTTGTTATTTTTTCTCTGTCAGCTCATGGCCCAATTGCAGGTTTTGTAGACACAGAGAAATTCATCTTCCTGTCAGCTATGACATATAAATGATCCCTAAATCCTGGAAAAGCTGTCCAGGAAACATACATCGTCTGAAGGGAATTTTGCATCAGCACAGATCTGCCAGAGCAGCACTGCACAAGTCCTGCTCCCAGCCCCTGGCCTGTGATCCATGCAAGGAGAGGACATGGCCAGAGAACGCTTTGCTCCAGAACAGGATAATAACAGGAAAATAACTGCTACCTGTTTTATAAAAGATGTTAATTGGGTGAGGATACACCCAAGTGCTAAAACTGCAGGGAAGAGAAGAGCAGAGGGAGGGAAGAAGAGGAGCCATATTTATGCAGGAGGAAGTTTGAAGGTGGTGTAAGATCCCAAAGAAGGAAAGAGAGCTTTTGGCAAGGGCTGTGGAAAGCACTCTTGCAGAATCACAGCCCTGCTGGGGAGCCACCCACAATCTGTTGGCAACACTATAAAAAACAAACAAGATCAATGCAGAGCATAAAAAACGCCTCTGCAGAAGATAACTTAGGGAAGGGGGACGAGCTGTTACCTACATCAGCCTTGTGGGAGAGCATAAACTGTTGGAATCTGTTTCAGGCTGCTGCTCTGCAAGTGGGGTTAGAGAGGATGATATCAAAATGGTTGGGAGGCCAGAAAAAGAGAGAGGGTGCTTATGAAAGAACTGCCACACATTTCAGATAAGACTAGGGATTTTAGGTTGCCTATCTGAAACATTGTCTCCATTCTACATGTAAACTCAGTGTTTCAAGTTATTTTGACCCTAAAAACTGACAGGGTTCCTACAGAGAAGCCATAAGAGATGACCGATAAAGAGATGTTCATTTGCATGAGCTGAGAAGACGAGCACTGCACGGCTTCCTCCAGAACACACTTGATGCAAATAGAGTGGCTTCTTAGAAATAAAAAAGCGTGTTCTTTTTTAAGAGTTCTCTCCTGAACTGTACAGTACTGCTCGTAGGGCTTCATTTATGCTGACGCATGATAAGGCACAGGGATTTTTTTGGTCATAGTATCACTGTAACATCTTCACATGTGGAAATGTGGTAGTTTGTTTGCACACACATCACGCCATCCATTTCAAGGGAAGGGAAATACTGAGTTAACCTGCCACAGGAGGAGAGGTAGCAGGCTGTGGGAGATGAGAAGGGGTTGTACCACCGAAGAGGAGAGGTTAAACTGCTATATTTTCTTTAGCCTAAAATGTCTAAGTGTGGTCAGTACACATCTGCTGTGTCAAAAATTAAGTGCCCTGTTTTATATATTAATAGACAACACAAAGGTTACGCGAGTGAAAATGCCTATCTGCATTTTCCTCATGAAAGAGGATCTGAAAAAACATGAAAGTTTGCTATAGAGAAGAAAAACACATGGAAATAAAGAGAAAAACACACCTTACTACCTATTTTTTTAGGAAGATGATTATAAAAAACATAAAACCAGCAAAATTAAAGCCATTTAGTTCAACTAGCTGCAGATCTGCAGTGTTCTCTAAATGTGAGATTGCGTCTGATCCATTCCCTCCCCACGTGCCCCTTCTGCAAGTCTTGCCAGGAGTCCCTGATGTGCTTTAAATCTAAATCACACACACGCTCCCAGGTAAACAATCATTTTAACACAGCTCCAAATCTTACACACAGCAAAGGCCAACTAAATGATATCTGAGACTTCTCCAAGTTATTAACATATCATCCTGGAGAAAATGGCTTGGGCATGTGCTCTGTGGGGCAGAAAAACTGCCCTGGGTCAGACTGGAGAGGGAAAGCAGCCAAGCGGGATGCACACCTCTAATGCCAACACTTCCAGAGGTACTACGGGTTTACTAACATGAGAATATGGAGTTAGTAGACATACAAAGGCAAAACAGTTAGTTACATTAGTTGGCTTTGTACCTTCTCCTATGAATGGGAGGCTTCTTTATACCATCCCCCAGAACTCGCATTGAACTGAAAATGAATCATGGAGAGTGGTCAGCAGCTTGAATGGAAAAAAAATGAACAAATGGTAGCTAAGGGATTAATATCCCTGACACACAAACAGAGGGAATGGACATACAGGGAAAACACAAAATGAAATACTAAAGGAAGTAATGAGTCTCTGTGTTCCTCCTCTCTATTACAAATAAATCCGGGTTTCGGTTGTTGCATTTTGTACAGAGAGAAGGTTGCACAGGTATTGACCATATTGCAACTTTGCTGCTGCCAAAGCCAGGTCAGTTTAAAGTTTAGATAAGGCCAACCTCTTTGACAGAAGCTGTTAGCAACAGTGATTAACACCAGTTCCAGTTCTGCAGTGCTTAATCCACCAGTGGAAAACAGCGGCGTTTCGTCCCTCGGCCGGAACATTAAACACACTGCAGCATTGTTGAAAGACAGGCATTTCAAATCCCCTATGAATTTCAGGAATTAACTGAAGGATGAACATCCTTTTGTGGCAACCTTGTTGGTTTTCTTTGTGTTTTTAATAGCAAAATGTAGACATGAGGATTATCTGTGAAGTTCATTTGAGGAGAGAGGGGAAGTGGAGGGGAACTGAGCATCTTTTCACATTTCATTTAAGATTATTACCTTTTTTTCAGATCTTTTCTGTGAACAAACTTTTACGCTTGTTCCTCTTACAACAGGTAACATGAACAGTGGAAAAGGCCAAATCCTAAAAAAGACTGATTTTTTCCTGTAGGTTTTTTGGGTCCTGTATCAGGAGCTCTATTTAAGCTTGACTTAGCTACATATTCGTCATAAGGGGAAAGACTGGTTTTGGTGTGGATGGGGGCTGGACCAGGCTGCAAGTCCTTTCCTGGGACAGAAGGCACTTCTTAGAGTTCAGTTGATGGTGCAGTCTGTCACCATCAGTGACAGACACCTCCTCCTGGCTCCACAGCCCAGTTCTAATCCTTGGTCTGGTTTTGGTGGCAATTACACTTTATTTGGTTAATTTCTGCCCATTTAGTGAGTGCACCCTGCTCACCTACAGAGCATAGAAGTGCCATGGGTGCCCATGGGAGGGGAGAGAGTGTGGCAGGTGCTGGGAGCAGCACAGATCCAGCACATCAGCAGGACAAACCTTAGCTAAGGCTTGTGCTCTACGTTACTTCACTTTAAAGATTTGCAAAAGGCAAGTTACAAATAAGGCTTTTTTCCCATTAAATGAAAAAGTATCTACTGCATATGAAATAAATGAATAAGGAAACACTCCAAATTTAACTGATTTCTATGAAAGTCACTTCTTTGTGCTTCACTTCCTCAGTATTTGTTGTTGCTCACTAAGCCACCAGAGACTCAACATCACAACAGCCTCATGTGAAAAGAACAAGGAAAACAAGAAAATAACAAACCAAATAATCCAAACTCCTTTCTAACAGAAGCATAAAACCAAACAGAAACCAAATCAGCACCATAGATCCACCCATCTTTTCTTTTTTAATTAACCTATGTGACAGCTATCCTTATGTAGCCACAGCTGTATCTGAGAACATAAGAGAACACTTACTGTTCCTTTTACTCATATTTTCTTACATTTACAATGAATGTATTTTCCCTTATCAGAAACAGCCTCCAAATCTGAGCAGAATTTAACCCCATCTGTTCAGTGTTAGCAGTGACTGCCAGCTATGCAGTTTATTACCCCCAGAAATCCTTATGCAACAAGTCCTACACTTAAAAATAAATCTCTTCAAATGAGTTTAAAAGCTTATGGATTCATTCTGTCATAAACCTGCACGTATGTCATATGTTGACTCTTTTGTAGCTTTAAAAAGACAAGTATTACTTAATTTATGTAAATATTACCTGAGTACCAAGAATGAAGCCCAAAAAAAGGTGACAGTGGTAGAAAACAATAATAATAAATCTTTCATCCTATGTTACTCAGAGGGTCCTGAATGTTTTTCAACCTTGACTTTAAAACCTGAAGGGTATACAATATTCCCTTACTGACACCCACTGCTCCTAATGTGTAAAAAGAATGCACACATTCCTGATGGGAGGCTGCTGCCTCTCCCTGGATTATCCAAACAGGTCAGTAAAAATTTACCAGGAAACAGTTGTGAGTGGCCAGTTTTAATTTAATGCCATCCATCACCAAATGCAAAGACTCTCTTTCTGTTAAGAGCAGACCTGAGGCCATGAGGACGGCAGCAGGCAGACAAGACAGTGGCACTGCACTGCATGCCGGGGCCTGCAGCCTCAGTGAGCTGCAGGGAGGAACCTGGCCCTCCTAAAACAACTCAGTTTTAATGCTCTGAAAGCATTTAAACACATTAAAAACACTGGCCAAACCTCCACTGGATTCAGAACATGCAGGGTTTGACCCCAAGTGTCCAGCAGCCCTGATGCTGAACAGAGCATAGCAGGGAACCTTACACCAATTACTGCTTCTCGGTCTGCATCTTCCTTTACTTCATCTTCCCCACTGAGAAGGGGGACTGAGCAAATTTTTCTCCCCCAGTCACTTGGCACCAGAATTTACACACTCACGTGGCTGTTATACCTCTCCCTCTTGCATCTTCTGAAAGAACTACTGGGAAAACTACTCTTTTGAATCTTCTCGGACACCACCAGGGGCATTGGTGATGAGTTAAGTGGACTTACTGTCCAAGACAGACTGAGGTGGAACCAATTCTGTGAAACAGGGATGACCCACCTCACCTCTATGAAGAGCCTCCACACCATTTCTAAAAGCCTGTGCTATGTCTTAATACAATCAGAGCAATAATGGCCATGTTTATTTTGTGATCAACAAGATTTAACACTCCAATAATTCCCTTAGCAAAGCCCTTCATATAGAAAGGGGTGATGACAGTTCTAATGTAAAACCTTTCCCAAGGTAATTCCATTTACTCTGAAAAGCTTAAGCATACTGTAGATATTAAGTACTTTAACCCTGAACCCTGAAAGTTAATTTAAGAAAAACGAACAAACATATGTTAGGAGATTGTCTTCAACCCTTGGAGTGAAAAAGAAATAATCAGAAGCGATGTCCGCACTCTTCTGTTTTATCATGCCAAGCCTAAAGCTCAAATAAATGTACATGAATGGGTGTAAAGTAAATCAAAGCAGCTCTACACTCACCTCCTCTGGTTTATTTCTGCTTCGTTGGTGGCATTCTTCCCTGGCCCCCAGCTGTGCCGACGGAAAGGAGACAGTGGCCGCATGGAGTTGCGTAAGACAGAGGAATGGGTGGGCACATCTGTGATACTGTCCAGCTCCTCTTCCTTCTCTCCTCCCTCAGAGGCCACCATGTTGGTGCAGCTGCCATCCAGGCTGTGCCTGTCCTTGGGCTGGGCAAAGTTAACAGTCGGTGGGAAGGGAAGGGATGTGTCGCTGCCCAGGGATGAGTTCCTCTCCAGGGACATGGTGTCATCTGCAGAGGAACTGGAGCTGGTGACATCACATGCAGACTGCTCCTCTTCAGGCTGCTGTAGGCAAGAAGAATTAAAAATATATCAGAGTAGAATCATAGAGTGGTTTGGGTTGGAAGGGACCTTAAAAGATCAGCTAGTCCAACACCCTTCCCATGGGCAGGGACATTGCTCACTAGATCAGGTTGCTCAAAGTCCCATCCAACCTGACCTTGAACACTTCCAATGAAGTGAATACATTTAGCATTTTAAATAAATGCAAATATTTTATATTTCACATGAGCTGAGAGATTTCTTAGTTAATAGCTTAAGGCAAATTAACCATCACAGAACCAAGACTTTTTGCTTTGGTTTCCAAAGAGGGTCAAATGCTCTGCAGGGTGATCTCTTCCACCCTTGGCTGCCATAACCCTGGGCTCCCATCTCAGGTCCTCTGCCTGCCTTCCTCTCCCTAATTCCACGTTTCATCCTGCACAGCAAATCCTGTTCCTCTCACCATTTCTGGTTAAACCTATTATTAATCAAGGTGCCATAAAACTGCCAAAGGTTTACTGAGAGCGAGTAATGGGAACTGGGTCATCACAACTCCTGATGACAAACTCCAGCCTCTCCTGTGAGACCGGGATCGGCTTGTAGAGCTTAAGGCCAATGCACTGTTCTACTGCATCATGCAGCACAAAAGGGACAATTACTCACTAGCAGAAAATAGACAGAAAAAAAATAAAAGCTTAAATCCCTGTCCCCTGCTACTTTCCATTAAGTAGAAAGTTAATACCAGGGTTTGCAGTATTTTTCAAATCCAACTGTAATTAAAAAAAAATATTCTACAGGATCAGCCACCCTGTATTACAGGTCTCGAGTCATACTGCAATTTTTGGGTTTAGTTTGCTCAAAAAACAGTATGTAGAAGCCAAATTGGTTCTCTTTGGCCCAAGGCCACATGCTGACCATACAGCCTGAGAAGAGCCCGTGTGCATTCTGCATTCCCCGTGGCTAACACAAAAAACACAAGCATCTCTCTGACATCACCTCCAGTCTGAAATGGTGTTTGCCCTGAGGGACCTATGTGGGAAGTTTCAATTTATCCTCCTGCAGAGCCCTGTGCTGTATCATTTAAAATAATAATAGTCAGAATGCTCTGTCAGGCCATGTACAACAGACTATTCAGCAAAGCCACAGCGGGTAATTGTCCTCAAGCAGTGGGCTCAGAGGGCTGGGCAGAAGCTGAGCACTGGAGGAGCTGCAGGCTGTCAGCTCTCATTTGGCAGAAGACTGTGGGCTGCAAAATCCCGTTCTCAGAAGGGAGAGATGGACATCAGAACCCACAGAGGGCAGGATGAACAGCAGTGCTGTCTCACGGAAGTCCTGACCCTGGATCCCACCCCACCGACTTCATTCAACTCCAGCAGTGTTAAACACTCCAGAGACTTTTGCTTTTCTGTGCTCTTTTTGATGAGCACACATTGTAAGCTAAAAACATTTTATTTAACTGAATAAAAAGAAACTGAGATGTTCAAAAAATGTTCTAATCAAATATTTCACTATTTAGAGGGAAGACCTATTTCATGCTTAGCTATTTTTTATTCTTAGAAGTTTATTTTTATTCTTACAATTTTAACACACAGTTATGTTCCTAAGTTGGTTTAAATAAATGTTATCCTATTTCCCTTCTTACATCCACCAAAGAGAAACAGAGAAAAAAGAAAGACAGCATCCACAGGACAACACCAAAGAACAATATACCTTCTAAACACAAAATATTAAAAAATACACACTAAAAATACATCCCCCCCAAACATTCATTTCATGGTAAGGTATGTCGAATATTAATGGGGAATTTCTGTAAACTCTATTCTGTAAACTACTGGATTTGACAGATTTGAGTAGGAGTGTAGGTTAAAAGAAAAGGGAACTGAAATGGACGGCCTGTGAAGGTTTTGATGTCGTTTGGCATTATTCAAGATAATCTGATAGTTGTGTGAGTCATGATGAGAGCTCACTGAACTGCTAAAATACAGACCAATCAAGTAGTCATTATGTGGATAATACTCCTGCAGTAGAGGAAACAGTCTGCTTCACTTCTGTGAGACAGGAAAATACTGTCAGACATTAGGTCAGGCTGGAGGGGACTTTGAACAACCTGGTCTAGTGGAAGGTTCCCTGCCCAAGTCAGGGGGTTAGAACCAGATCATCTTTCAGGTCCCTTCCAACCTAAACCTTTCTAGGACTCTATGACTGGGGCAGCACAGCAGGAGAGGAGAGGACTGTGCAAAGTATAGGATAGTTTGGAAACAATTAACTTGCATGCAAATCTAGCAACAATAGTGCAGAACACCAAATTATTTACGGAGGAATTAGAGTAAAAAAGAGGAATTTTTATTTCCCAGATGAAAATACTGCTCCAGTTAAAAATAAAGAACAAAACCCACTTCCCTAACAAGGAAGATTTAGGGTTGCTATCATAAAAAGCAGTTCAAGGAGATATTTGAAAAAAGGGAAATAAATGTGGCCCCTTTTAACTTTTACCTTGAGCATCAGACTGACGACAGAACATAATAAACAATTCCCTTGAACTTGTGGCCCATGCTTATTCCTCTAAAAATATTCTGCCTTCATTTCAATGACTTTTTTTCTTAAACAAAGAAAACAGTTAATATCAAAGAGGAGACTGTCTGCAAAATGCCAAATGTGGCTGACACTTCTAAAACATCTATATTGTAGTCACCTCTGCAAAAAATCAGCTATCTGGCCAAGGGCCAGTAAATATGCATTTCTTTTTAATCCTATTTGAGTAAAAAAAGACACTATTTGCTGAACAGAAGTGGTTCTCTAATGTGTTCTTTTCCTACGAGAAAAATGAAACATTAAAGAAATATTAATTTTCTTCAATTTAGGCTTGCTGGATTGCACCTCAACAAATTCAGCCCTTAACTATGACCATAAACCTCATGGCTGAAAAGAGCTTTTACAGATATTTGCTAATGGGCATTTTCTTTGCTCTCAGAAACAGTACTTGGTGAGAAGCTAGTAAATAAAAATCAGATAAGGCATAAAAGGGAGTATTCTGAGAAAGAAAGCATGTGCTTCTTCAAGAATCAGGATAAGGGAAATCCCTAGGATGGTCAGGGTATAAGATAACTTCTTCAACTAAATCTCTCCACTGTAGGAGGTCTTGATAAGGGGAATTAAAATGCTCTTTCAATCATTGCTGTGATGACAACGTGCAAAGGGCTGAGACACAAACCTTCTCTGTCACCTGATCTTCCATGTGACAAAGACATTAAAGGTGTTACAGTATTTTTAAAAAGAAGATGAAAAAAATTAAACCTTGGCATCCTGAAGTTTCCTTGGAATATCTTTACACTAAAAGTATCAAGCCAACATCTTTGGTTGGTTTGACATATAATCCAGCAGAATCAATTTTTATTTGGATTTGCCTATGGCTCCAGGTTCCCTAAAATTAACCTCAATAGTGGCCTCCTATCAATTATTTATCATAACTTTTATGATTTGGAGTGGAGGAGTCTTCCCCTTTCTGTTCAACCTTTTAATCCTCTAGGTTTGTATTTTCTGCATGGTTGTTGCGGTTTTTGTTTGTTTGTTTTTGTAAAAGAAACAATAATTCTGAAAAATAAATGCAAAACACTTGTGCATTTGTGTATTTCCTTGAGTAAACCAAAACAAAAGCAGAAATTAAACAAAATTCAAGAAGCTGACTTGCAGTCCCTTCCTCTGGAAATGATCTGTGGGCTCCGGACTCCCTTTGCCCGAATCATTTCCCAAGAGGCACATTAAAAAGTTTCCCAGTAACGCAGGATTTCGGTGGCAGGTTAAAAGTTAAGATGAGCAAAGCGTATGGGCTCCACCCCAGGATGTTGCCAGATGATTGTGAGAGATGACCTTATGCAGCATGAATCATTCAAGAAGGAGGGTGCTGCAAAGCCTGCCCAGAAGGCTGTCTGAGATGGAGAAGGAAAAGCAGGATGAAGAGGACATGGCAATGGAGCGCTGACGCAGAGAAAACAAAACACTTTGCTTAAGCCATAGACTTGGAAGCAATTTCTGGGTCTCAGTGACAGCCTCTAAAGTCTGAAAAAACAAGGCAGGTTTTAGTGCTAAAGCTCCCTGAACCCAGCAGCTCATGTTACACGGCTCAGCACAACATCCTTCAGGAAGAAAAGAGACAAGCACAGGAGAGGGCAAGGAGGTGGTACAGAGCACACATCAGGCACCAGGGACAGGTTAAGGTACCTGCAGATTTTGTGACCCCATAGACCCCAATGCTTCATGGCCCAGGGACAGAACCAGGGTTTACAATCTATACATTTCAAGTGATGTCTATGGAAGCAGCCCAAAGACAGACAACAGCTTGTTCTTCCCTCAGTTTTCTTTCATGTATTAAGCAGTTAAAAAAGGAGTTTTTTCTACAGTAGAAAAACCCAACCCTAGTAGACAAAAGTTCAACTCTTGCTCCACAGAAAGGAGAAACAAGAACTGGACTAGTAATAACAATAATCACCGTGACACCAAAAGGTTTGAGATCCTCTTTTTGTTCATAAACATATCCTCTCTCTTCTCATTTGATATGGAAATTGTACTATTTAATAGGTTTATAACTTATCAACTACACCAAAAACATGCATCTTACAATATTTTTCAGAAGAAAGATTACAGGCATCAGTTATTTTAGTGGTTATTAAAAATATGCATAATTTGCATTTCTACCAGCTGGGCTCAGTAGTCTAAAACCAAAGAATATTTAATTAAGGAACAAGCTCACAATGCTAAACTAGTGTCTCTGGTCCTCCTAGAAATAACTTTAACTGTAGAAAAGGTACTCGGATAAATCCTGAGAAAGGAGACAAGGAATCAAATTAGTCAGCCAAACGGAGACAAATAAAGCGACTGAGGTTGAGATTAGCTTTGAATAACTTCCTAAACTCAACTCAGGAACCTTTTGAAGCCATTTGCAGAAGAAGTCTGCAATCCACCACATAATGAGAGCAATGCAAAGGCTGCCAAATTAAGAAATTCTCTTTCTACAAAGAAAAAAATTTCCTCCCTTTGCCCTCTCTCCACTGGCCACTGAAGATCTGCTTTCCCCACCACTTCTTCCTTTCCCTGCAGCATCCCTGCTACATTGCACGACCTGTTCTTTTTACGTTTCAATTTTCTTTCTTGCGTTTGGAGAAGGTAACTTTCCAAATATAAAAGGGGAAAAAAGATAAAATTCTGTATAGTATAAAATTTGCTATGTTCCCACAGCACTATTCTCCTACACATCCCCATACAAGCATTAAATCAAGCTCAAATGGCAGTTGGCTGTTGGAATTTTGGTCACTCTGCACAAGAAAACTGAAGACAAACAGCTCTGACAAACAGCCTTATATTCCCACAATCCATGGTCCCGGATCCCTTTGAGAGTAAGATGGGAAAGGGTGAGGCTGGTGAGCTCTGTGCCCTACCACATGCATTAAGGATGAGTTTACTGTTCATTTATAGCACATGAGATCACTTAGCCTGGGCTGTGGTGTTTCCCGTCCTGCTGGAAAATATTTGCCATCATCTGATTTGATTTCAGCAAACAGAATTTTGTTTTATTAAATATATTTCTCTGAAAGCAAGTGTGAAAGTTACTCCAAAAGTTTAGTTTTTCAGAGCAGGAGCTGCATCTGCTCAAACAGGTGAGCTGGAGCTGCACCAAAGTGTGTGATGGAGACCAGCGTGATGGCTGCTCTAAAGAAGGTTCACATCCCTTTGATTCTGCATCACTATACTCTTTCTGGGTGCTTTTTCATCATCTACTTACGGTAAGAAAAGTATAAATAACCAGCAAGGCAATCCTTAAAGAGCAAAAACTTAATCACCTTCTGAATAAATTCTGGCTGCTCTGACACAGACGCAAAAGGTTGATGCCAAAAACCTCTGCTCAGGAGGCTGACTGTCTCTCAGGTCTCTCCCACTCCTCCTTCTCAGCCACGAGCAACACAAAGGGCACAGGAATGACTAAGGTTATTAATGACTTCTGCTGTTGATTTTAAGCAAACTTGAAAACATTTTCATTCTACTTGCACGCAAACAGGCATTAGAGGTATGTCGCCTAGGCAACAAAACTATTCCCTGGAATTGGCCTGAAGTATTTAGAGTGAGTGTTTCCTTCCTATCACACTGAATTTACAGAAAAACACTGGTTCCTCTGAGAATTACAGTATATAAATCTAGAGGTGTCAGCACAGAGGTCATCCTTTGCTGGAGAAAAGCTCTTTGTTACATGGGTTAAAGATGGATTTCATATTGTCTGTGCAATCCCTAATGACCTTGCAAGAAAATCCACCTTTTCAACTGTTCCTCTGGTGCCTGATTTACTTTTGGACAGACAAAATTACTTTCATTTTTTTTAACACTGGGGGCTACAGGTTTTGGAATTATGTTGCAAGTAAATATATCCCTCATGTTGCTGCAACTGAGGAGGAGACCGGATCCTTCCCATCTATTTCTTTCCAGGATAATCGTTTCCAGGTTTCTAATCCACCAGTGAAACCAAGATGATCTCCATTTGCAGTATGGGTTTATCAGATCAGGCCTCAGAGGTTTTTTAACCATATCCCAACCAGGCTTTCCTACCTTTCCAAAGACAAGGTCTTCCATCCCATCACCAGACAAGGGGAAGAGGTCAGACTCGCTCCCGGACTCTCTTTTAAGACCACCCTGTGACGAGGCACAGACACCACTCAGCCCATCCTCCAGGAAGTTCTCACATTCTGTGGGAGCAAAGCAGAAAGAGTTATGACCTGATCCGTTCTGTAGCATCCACACATCCAGCTTGCACACTCTCAGTAAACTCCAGGATTTAAACCAACAGCTTTATAACTTGTGCTCATCTCCCAAAACCATGCATGCAAGTTCTCAATGTATCCAAGAGTTTAAAACTCCTTTTTAATGCATCATTGAAGTACACAGTGCAAACTGAAATTCTGCATGAAATAGCCATAAACACTTGTAGCTTAAGATGTTGATAAATACGCTACATATCAGGTATCCCACACAGGGGATAAAGGAACGTTTCCCATTGCAGTTGTTTTGCAACAACTGCAAAATTAGGTTCGTATTCAATACATGTAGAAATATAACTTGACCGTATTTACTTTTTTTTTAATTAAAGAATCAATTCCCTCTAAATGCCAAGGTCTTCTAATGCATATTTGGTCGATTATTTCATTCCTTCTTCTACACTTCTTACTGAAAAAACACTAGTGTGACTTCCATGACAAATTTCACTTTCTTAAGATTCAAAAATTAAGTGATTTTTTTAAAAACTCTCAGTTTTTGTAACTCCTGACATTGAAATGTAAGCACATTGCACCTCTTCTTTCTCAAACACTTTCAGCTGTTTGCATTGGGCTGATCAGCAGCACAGAACTAAGACTGCAACCTCTGTGAAAACTCTTCCTTTCCAAAACCCTTAACAGACAAGTATTTGCACAAAAAAAATGCCTGTATATAATTTCATCTGTTCAGTCTTCAGGCAAAAGTATTAATGACAATTTTGGCAAAACCTGAATGTTCTTTGCTCCCAGTTCAAAATATTTTCTAATTATTAGTATTTTTTAATTAAAAAAAAGGTGTTACTTTGTAACCTGCTCTAACTAAACATATCCAAAATGTGCTCTCTTGTCTGAAGAGGAGCCAATGCAATAAAATATTGGTTCACTCTTAAATTACATCTGACTAACTCTGTCCTTGGTGATGTCAAGCTTAAACATCAATGCAAGGACGAGTCTGGGAAGCTTGAAGTCATCGCTTTTCCTTCCCCATCCTTAACCTGTGCCTGACAGCAGCTATCAAACACTCCAGCCACATCCCAGCTGATGGGAGTGACTCCTCTGCTGGAGAAAATAATATTACTTTGACAGTGGTGGGGGTGTCCCCATTTAGGGTAGGGGGAGTCAGAGCCAGTCGGAAACCCCATTACCCCGTAGAGGAGTTTCCACACCACAGAGAATTGGAAAAACACTTATTGGATGCTGCAGCTGCTCCTGTTCCCCTTTCGGTAAACCTGGAAAATCTGAACTGCTTTTCCATCACCGAGGGGGAGAAGGGAGGGGGAAGAGAAGAAGAAAGTGGGAAAAAAAAAATGAAGGGAAAAGCAAAGACAAGACGGAGCTGCTGTAAGGGAACGGGCCAGGGTGCCGGCCATCCAGCTGGCAGGCAGCAGAGCATGTCCACAGCCCAGACTGAAAAACAAAGGGGCTCGAGCCACGTTCCAGTGGAAAATCACAGGGACAGTCCAGATGTGCCGAGGGATGGATATCTCACCCTGATGATAAATCATAAGAGGCAGCGAAGCCTCCTCTGTTGGAGCCTCCCAGGGACAGAGGACATGAAGTGTTGGGGAAAGATGATGAGGAGCAGAGAGATGGGGACACCCCCACACCTCAGCTCATGTGTGATGAGAAACTGATTCCCAAACCCTCTCTTCCCTCCATCCTCCTTTATTTTCTTTTGGGGATGTGTGTACCTTCTCTCCCTTTATCACAGTTAGCTGGGTTTGTTTTGAGCTGCACAGACACTGCACAATGCTGAGTTCCATCTCCACACCTGCCGTGGCAGCCTGGTGACAGCGCTGGTGTGACACAGGGACTGTGACACTGACTCCTGGCACACACACACAAGACACACGCACTCCCTGTGCACTGCACATGCTGGAGTTATAGCACAGCTGTGCTGCTCTGTTCCTCTCAGGTGGAAACACAGTGATGATTGGAATGCATTTCTGCACATCGTATAGAGGCAAAAAAAAAATCACACAGGAAAAAGAAAGAAGAAAATTTCCATCCAACTCCGTTATGTATATTCTCCAAACCTTTGTGTCCTCCAAGCCAGGGCTGAGCCCTCCAATTCCATGCTGATAACTATATATCTGCTACAATCCTCTATGCACTTAATTTCAAAAGCACTGACAGAAAATGAGAGGCTCCATTTTCTGGAGTTACCTTCTAAGATCTGAGGACTCTGTCCTTACAAGCCATTTCAGCAGGATTATTCAGCACACGAAAAAGGCCTAATTCCTTATCAAGTAGTGTATTTTTAAGTTAATCACATTATAACAGCTAGTGGTTTTACTGCTGTTAGGTATTGCCACATTCTTCTTGCCCTCTCTACACTGCCCAGCACCACAGAGCAGCTGGAGGATGCATGTGCAGTAATGGCATTATTTCTAGAAAGGCCAGAACCTGCACATTAATCTACATAAACACCTGCCTCTTTGTGCTTGTGCTACAGACACTTATTACTACAATTATTAATATAAATTTGTATATACAGATATCTAATTACATAACTGTTATAATATTTCTATAGTGTGATATTGCATCAGATAAGTAATAGGTGTGCAACTGATACTGATCCATAAGAATGCATGATTACAGATTTGGCAATTCAAATGAGTGCATGTAGTTTTGCAGATTAATGGAGTGCAATAACACTTTCCTGAAGCATAAAAACCTAGTGCCAAAAGGCAAGGGATTTGAGGATACAATTAATAAAGAAGCAGCATGGCAACATCACAGGTTCTCCTGTAAAAATACTCTTGAAACAGCTATTCACTATTCTTCTAAACAGAGCAATTTTTTTTTTAAAATAAAAAAGCACTTATTTAACTTTGATGGGAGCTAGAACTTCTCCTCAGAATAAAACCCTTGAGTTAGTAACCAACATTAGGCCTTCTTAGCCTACACTCTCAAAAGATTTGGTTTGAATTTAAAATTGAAACTCAGTCTATTTTTTTTCAAGTCTCTCAGAGAAATTGAAGGAGATTTGGGTTAGACCACTGCTCATAAGGACAGCAAGGCAAGAAGCCTCCTCTCTACGAACAGTTCAAGTAAAGCCCCTATTCAAGGCCCTAATAAATTACTCTATTTGTTTGGAACATGCATAATCCAATGAAAGAAAACACTTCTTTTCTTATCTTGGACACCAACCCCTCTTATAAGCTTGCCCAGACAAGATTTTCTGTCCCAGTGGAGGAGCCAGAAAGCCCCAGCCAGCACACAGGGCTGGGAGCTCGGCATGGCCGGTGGGCAGGGTGTGGGAATGATGGCTCTGAACAGCCTTCCTGCTTCCTGAAGCCTGGAATCATGGCAACTTTCAGAGAGAGGAAAAAAAAAATAAAAATATCAAGCCACTGATCTAGGTCTAAATATGGATTCAGGAGTTCGAATTTCTGACTTTTTTTTTTCTTTTACTGTATTAGGGTTAGCTAAAAGTCGGTCCTTTTAGCTAAAATCCATGTCTATAAAAACCATGTGTGCCCCACTGTACTTTTGAAGTTTATTCAAAAAAGAGGAAAAAAAAAATCAAAATGCTGAAGTACTCTGAATGCACAATTATCTGAGGAGGTGACACACCACACAGCTCCCTGCAAGTCAAGTGCTACAGCCATGTGCTAACAATGACTCACAGCACATTCATCACACGGTGTCTTCAGTTTATGTGTTTTCCCCGTCAAGGCAAGGGATGCCACAAAATAAGAAGAACAAGAAGGATAGAGAAGGTGAGGGGAATGGCTGCTGGTCTGGAGCTGCCATCAGCACGCTGCTCACCTGGAGACTCCCGTGTCCGCTTGCGCTCCAGCAGGGAGGGATCGGGACACGGCTCCAGCGAACACCAGCTTTCACGGTTTATCTGGAAAACACACCAGAGCACATCAAACAAAGGCCACTCTCGCCAACACCCGTCAGTCTCTTCTGCAATGTCCCTCTGCATCGACCAGCAGATACAGAGTTATGGCTTAATTTTTTCCCAATAATGAAAATGTCAAAAGTAACATAAGATCTTTTTAATTTTTTTTTAGCATCACAAAACAAACCATTAAAATATGCCAAAAAACTTTATTTCTCCGTGGAAAGTTTGATTTCAGGGTGGCTCCTACCCAAGGAAGGAGTTCAGAGGGAGGATGAGCCAGAGTTTAAGCTACCAGTTGAAGACTAAACACCCTGGCTTCAACTCCCACTTCCATCTGTAGTGGGACTGCAGGCAAAATACTCCTCTGCTTTATGCCTCAGTTCACTACCAACAGAACAGCAATTCCTTACCACCCACACTGCTGTACAGACAATCACCTCAGAGATAGCAAGGTGCTCTGATGCTGTGGAAATGATGGCTTGGGAAGTGCCCAGGTCATGGTGAGAACAAGAAGCACTTTGGGTTTGCATTAACTGAAATGATGATGATGATAGAAACGTCCATTTTAACACTAAGACACATCACATGGTTTATTTTAACAGCAGCCCTTATCATCTTACCCTGTCCCTCACCCTTTCCATGACTCCCAGTCTTTCAGCAAGGATGACTGATCTGTTCTCAGTCTTCTCCCTCTGCCTGTGCTTTCATCTTCCTCACTCAGGTTGTGCTGTCCAACATTTTGACTCTGAAGTCTGCTGAACTATCCACAACCCTTGGTCATCCAACACCTGCTTCACATCACTTTTGTCTCCAGTTGGCAAACTCTGGAAGCCCCTTTACTCTTTCTATTGTTTCTTCGAGGCAAATGCCTTTATTTGTCAAATGCATGCAAATCTCACCTGTCCCACACAATGAAATCCAGAGATTATTTCCCCTTCTGACCTGCCTCAAACACACAGGATCTCACACATTAAGTTGTAGCTAAAAGAAAACTACTGAAATGGATGACTTTGCCTGATATATCAACTATTTCTTCTACCCTCTCTCTGGTTTTCATTTTCTCTCCTGAAATAATTTCCTTTTCTCTATGTCAAATAGTGATTTTTTTACTATTTAGTTTTAGCCTCTGACCCGTGTTCGACCCTCCTCTGTGATCCTGCTCTATTTTTGCAGTCCCTTGCTGGATTCTCATCCTCTCACCGGTCGCCCTTCTCCTATGTTATGAAATGCACTGGTTTTGCCTTTTTATTATCTTTTTTTTTTTTTCAATACAGAAAAACCAAGATTCTCCTACCCTTGACCTGACAGGATGCTTTGACTAATGACCCACGTCCTTGTTTCCTTTCTCACTGAGATCATGGAACTTGTTACTGCAGTTGTTGGCTGGTGCTCCTCACTGCTCTGGCTGCATCTCCTGCCTGTCACCCGAGGGGCTCCTGCCAGCACCTCTGCTCACCTCCTGCTCTCCACTCCCCCTGACCTGTCAGCTACTTTCTACGGCACATTTTTCTTCCTCAGGTTTTGTCCTCCTCCGTACTTCTGGGATGACAAAACAGGCTTGGAAGAGCCTCTGACAGGTCAGCTAGTCTCTTTCTGCTGCTCCAAGTCAGGCTCAATTATCATCTGAGAGGTCTTAATCCAACGTGCCCTTAAAATCCTCCAGTGGTGAGGATGCCGTGACCTTCTCCAGTCAGCAGCTCTTGCTGACAGAGACAGGGAGGGAGCAAAGAAGATCTGAGAGAGGAAAACGAGCAGGAGTCTCTGAGAAGAGGTGAAGGAGACACTGTGCTCTGCTGGAGTCAAGTCTCCAGGGCATCTCAGTGCACATCCCACATGGACATTCTTCCCCACTTTCATCCAATTTTATAGGCTGTTTTGCTTAGATACAATGTACACTTCCTAGCAGTTACTCACTGACTCTGCTTATACATACATATTATATACACATTCATCCAAGATCCCATTACACCTCGCTATGCACACACATCTAAGATCCCAGCCTTCCCTGCACCTCTTCTCAACACACACACCTGCATATCCATCTTCTCCCTTTTACATACAGCACATCTATATTAAATGAGGTGGAGAGGGAAAGAGAAGCAGTCTGAAGTCTGAGAAGGGTTTTTGTAACCAAAAACTCAAACCAATGATTTTTTTGTTTTCCAAAGGGACACAAAGATGTTGAATTTTAACTGTTACATGGACAGTGGGGCACCATTTGGATTCTTTCAACAGAAGACACTCCCTGTTCTCAGTGAGGCTGTGTGGTATTGAACCTGAGCAACTAAACTTAACTGTAGAATTTATCCTTTTTTAGTCTTAAAAGAGCTGCAAAGTCAATAAATACCACTTTATGACTGTAAAATCAATAAATATCATGTTATTATCCTTTTCTCTCCAGATAAAGCAGAATCTATTTGCACCATGGTTTCTTACATTTTATTAAAGGCAAATCTAGAGGCTGAGCCAGAACACATGGAGAAGGACAAATGCAAATGTGCTCAAGTCCACACAAATGAAGGAACGATCCAATTCAGATACAAAATCAAATTCTGCCTCCTTCTGATTTGCTTGCACCTAACTCCTTCCTCATCATATTGAGTCTGACCCTTCATACTTTTAAACAAATCTCCATTAAATTTAAAGGAGCTACTCCTGAGTTTTACTGATATCCACTAAGGGAAACCAATTATTAAACATCCCGAGCAATAATTAGCAAGAAAGTAAAATATAAGGAGGTTCAAGCTGTCTGTTAAATAAACTATATTAGGCTGAATTAACATTATATTTTTGCCCTTAATAGAACCAATTGAGTCATTCACTGAAAATGCATTATAGACATTGGCACTTTTTCAAAAAAGATTTGAGTATTTTTCCCATTTCCCAGCCAGCTCTCTCCTCAGCCCTGTGGCTTTGCCAAGTATTGAAAACGTCTGCTTTTTTCTGTTAAAAAAAATAATGAGAGAGTA
Source organism: Manacus vitellinus (assembly GCF_001715985.3). NCBI lineage: Eukaryota > Metazoa > Chordata > Aves > Passeriformes > Pipridae > Manacus > Manacus vitellinus. The sequence continues at coordinate 6,978,656 of NW_021939189.1, read as the reverse complement.
ACACTGAGGCTTAAGGTGCTGCTTCAGATATGCCTTATTATGTACAAAATGAAACATTAAAACTAAATATTTATCTCAGTAGCCCTAATTCAGGAAAAACAATAATCACCACCATCAAAACACAAAGGAAACCACTACTATATACAAGTATTCCCTATGCCAAAACGAGCCCAGACAGGACTTGAGGGAGGTTTACTGAGTGCTCTCAGGAAACTGGGTGGTCTGTAGATACTCAAAACACAAACCCCACTATCCACAGCTCAACACTGATCACTGGGATCCCTCCTCAACACCTGAATTCTGTTTGTGTTTACTCAGGACTAGTGACTACAAGTACAAACAGTAAGGGTTGGAGAGAAAATTACCTTTATAAAAGCACCTCAACATCAGGAGCTGGGTAATGCACTAGTATGAAGAAATTTGAAGTGAGGTTGTCTTGGGATTTTGTGGACATGTGAGCATTAAATGTGATAAAACTATTCCTCTCTTCTTCCCTCAGTCTCTGTTTAGCTGAGAGAAGCCCAACAACAGGACCACAGGCTGGTGGCCACAGAAGATGATAAAAGCCCTACACACTCTCTGATTATAGCCCACTGATTCCAAGCATCCCAAATCTTTGTGGTGGGAGTGGAGGATGCTGTGGTGTTCTGATGGCAGAGGGAATATGAAACAGCCCCTGGGAACAGAGTTTCAATACAGCTTTTGAAGAAATGCCAGGAGAGAACCAGCTATTTTCCACACAGAAGCCTGAATGTGTTTATCTGCAGCTCAGACACAGAATGAATCATGGAAGCACATCCCCAGGCACAAAAGACTGAATCCCAAAGGATTTTGTGTTTGCCTGTGAAACACTAGCAGACTAAATGTTCAAAGAGGGCTTTAGGACACCAGCTGGAGCTGCGAGCAGCCGGTTCGATTGCTCTTTCTGGGCACACACACGTATTTCCTGACTCTGAGACCTCTTCCTGCAGACATTGAATTTGAAACTTAATGTAACTTAATGGAGAAACCTCTTTGCATAAGAAAAGGCCGGTGCTGGACAACCTGTGAGACAAACAGGGCTAGGGTGTCCTCAGTCTCACAGGAAAAATGAGCCCAGACTCTGTTCCCAGACTCTTCTTTCCTCTCCCCCTGCACGAGGGTCTTGGCCAAGGAGCTATCTAATCTCCTGCACTGCTTGAAGTCCTGTGTGGTGCCTGCCTGTGAAAACCAGGGTTGGGACCTCCTTCTCAAAGACATTTCAAAAATATCTTCTTCTAGCAGAGCAGTGTGCTGGAGGGTCCCTAGGAACGGGTACCTTGGGGGCCAGTGGCTACCTGGTTCCCATGTACCTCTCCTACCTTTCCAGCACAGAAAAGTCCTTTTCTCTCCCTCTGGCTTTATTTTAACTCTTCTTGCCTTCCATCTCACAACAAAGAGAACCCAGTGACCTCTCAGGAAATCTTCTGCTATTTTAGAAGTTTGCACTTGCCAACCTCACTGGTAGTGATATAAATCAACACCTCCAGAGCAGAAGGAACCATATGAATTTAACTTCCATTTTCTAGTAGATCTCTAGAGATTCCTCTTCCCTCCATATTGTTTTAACTTTGTCCTAAATTTACAAGTTTCCATTTCTCTCCTTTTCTTTCTCCAGCTTCCTGACTAAGATCTACATTGCAGTTAAAACCAGATACTACTGCTGATAGGAAAATACTTAGGAGACTAATTCTAGTTTGCTTAGTGTTTCATTAGGTACCTGTACACTTACTGAGCAACAACTGACACACCAGAGAAGATTTGAAATATCCACTGTAGAACAATAATAGTAGAAAAAAGCACAAAATTTTAAATACAATTATAACTAATTTCTTTAATAATGAGAAATGATACAATGCTTTTTTTTTCGGGGGGGGGGGAATATATGTAGACTAATTTTTTTCTAGGAACTCCCTGTTCCTGAAAATTTCCTGTAGGATAGTTTCATTGAAGAAATTTGTACACATAACTAGAATTCAATGTTTATACTGAACAACTTTAAACTTTACAATTCCATTTACAATGGAATTATCCAGTTGCCTCTAATTCCTGCACTAGAAACAAAAACAACGGTTGATTCACCCCCTTCACAAAATCCACCTCTAAAGATCCTCCAAACCTCTTTCAAAAAGAGCATGAAGAATGGGGCACCTGGGGAAGGAATTTCCACTGTTTTCCTTCAACATCTGTTGCTGCAGAAAAACTCCATATACACGAAACTCATAAGAGCAAAAAATCACTGCTTTGGCAATCATCTTGCCAGACAATATTAAGAGCAGACATATCAGTTTGCTTGAGAATTCCAGATTTATTTTTTATTTAAATTTTTTTTGTAATCTCCCTGTGTATTTTCTTAGCTTTGGGGGAAGATATTAACATGTGGATGCAGAACACAAAGACACTCTCCAGTGTATGCCAAAAGGGACAACACTTGCATTTCTTCAATGATTTCTACGGAGATTTTTCTTTTAGTACTGTGAATACATGACAGGGAGCTTTTTACCTTTATAGAACTGGTGACACCACATCAGGACATTTTTTCAAGAAGACTCAAAGTGATCTCGCTCACAGCAACAAGCGAGCAGTGCTGTAGGAAACTCATTAAAGGATTACACCAGAAGAGGCTCCTACTACCACAGGACATGTTACATGACCGAATAAATCAGCACTTTGTGGTGTAAGAGCAATGCTGAATTCCTAGAGTGTGTTTTTTCCCCCTGGCAATGTTCCAGCTGGGGAAAGGAACGTGTGCCCCAAATACATTTTCCAGCCCTTGGCACTGGGATGTCCTCCACCAGCAAAATTAAGAGTCCTGGTAATGACAAACTTTAATTAAGCTTTAAAAATAACAGCATTGGCTTTGCATAAATACCCTCTCTTGACTAACTAACATATGTGAGCAAAATTCCCACAAACATGTGTGTGCCTAAGGTGAAAACACATTAACTTCATTTAAGTTGTCCTTCCAGTTCTAATTCTACATGAGACACAAAGAGAAAAACTCAAAAGCTGTCCACATCATTTTAAATACAATTCTCACCTTCTTCAATAACCATAACAGCATGGACAGATGTAGGATTAAAGTTCAGAATTATTTTAGGGCCGCAAAGATTGATGGACACTGTGTACCCATCACCAGGGGACGGCGCCTCCCTCAGATGAACAACCCCAAAGAAGGAATGAACTTGCTTATGTGTCGATAAACCAAAAACATAAAAAAGAAAAAGCTAAGTAAGAAAACATGCAGTGGAAGGAACCCTAGTTTCAGTTAATTTGGGGACCTTCTCCACATAGTACTTCTAGCTCAGGATGCTGCAAATGACCCTTTGCCTTAGGTGGGCAGGGTTCATTCCAGAGGATCGTCTCCGATGCTGAGGTAGAGCTATCAGAGCAGCCAGGGAGCAGAATAATTCCAAAATGCCTTAATTAATTATTAATGCAGGTTTTAATTTCACAAATAATGTTCTGATCTTTAACTGGAAGCCAAATGGGATTGGTTCATCTGGAAAGCAGATAAATCAAACCTCAGTACCCCAGTTATGAAAAAAACTTACACCTACTGCCTACAGTTAACAGTTTGAACATTCACATACAAAGGTAAAATGCAGATAGAGGCAATAAGCAGTTATAAAACATTCCCAGCTGCAATTGCTCAGTCTCCCATTCCCAAAGTAAGCCCAGTTCTTACTTCCTAACTCTGTTCATCCACACTTGAACACTTGTCTGACTTCACATGCATTTGAAAGGTGCCAGCCAGTGTGGTTTTTGTATTCTGTCCCCAGATATATTTGTGGTAGCAGGCACAACATAAAAATGAGACAGGGCTGCCAACACACACATGGGCACACTGAGACTTCCCATTTTGGGCTTGCAATAACACAGCACAGACTGCTTTACCCTGCACGTAGCTGCTCAGAGCTCAGCAAAATGTTCAGACAAGGAGACATCCCGCATACCCCACATCTTCTCCCTCATCTGCTACAAAGCAATCCCAGCAGGAGAAACGATGGTAAATTTTTATGTCATTTCTGCCTCATCCAGGCTTCGCTGCACAGTGGCAAACCACTCTGTTCAGGGACCAAGTTCATCATGGTTGCATTGCTGCAGCAGCCAGTGAAGAATAATGGAATCACAGAATGGTTTGAGTTGGAAGGGACCTTAGAGATTAACCAGTTCTAAAGCCCCTGTCATGGGCAGGAACACTTTGCAAGAGGCCAGGTTGCTCAAATCCCCATCCAACCCGGCCTGGAACACCTCAAGGGATGGGACATCCCACAGTTTCTCTGCTTCAGTGCCTCACCTCCATTACAGTAAGGAATTTCTTCCTGGGATGAAGTCCTACCTCTGACATAGAGGCTGGGGCACAGAGTAACCTGCTGCCTCTTGCTTTTTTCTATGTGGGGAGGAGGAAGAAGCTATGTTAAAGCCAAAAATAACTGTGTGCATCAACCCTCAAAACTGCTGAGGTTGATTTTTTTCATAACTCTATAAGCCACTGTTTCAGGCACAATCTAAACATGGAAAATTCGAGCCTCAACACAGTGACCCTTCAGAAGACACGTGCATTGCAAAATAATCAGCAGGAACCAAAACTCTTTTGTGACTGTATCTAAGAATGGTTGCAGTCAATGCAAACATAATCCCATCTATAAGCATTTAATACCCAAAATGACACAAGATCTTTGTTCACCACTTGTTCCAGTTGTCCTTCTCCACCAGCTGATTTTATTTTCTATGTTACGATTGAGTCACGATTCGTGGAGGTATTTAAAAGATGTGTAGACGTGGCACTTGGGGACATGGTTTAGTGGTGGGCTTGGCAGTGCTGCTCAATGGTTGGACTTGATCTTACAGGTCTTTTCAACCTAAACAGTTCTATGATTCTATGATTACTGAGTTCTCTGTCTTGAAATGAAGCAAAGAATCTATTCATCTACCACTCAAAGAAACTACATTTTGCCCAAGTCAATCTTCAGGCCAAACTGAAAGCTGTTTGGTGCTTTGCAGGTATCTTGCTAACATTTCATTCAGATCAAACACTCTTGATGGATCTGATTTGGGTTTGCTTTTGCTTTAAGAGTATTTATTTGCTTTTCAATACTTGACACTTAAGCCTTGTCCTCTTAACTCCCCAAAATACAATTACCTAGATAATGTACAGTTTTATTTCAGTGTTTTAATTAAAACCAAACCCAACAAAATCCCCGCCCCCAGCTCCCTCATTAAGGGCCTGATCCAACTCCCATTAACGTCAAGAGATGATCTGCCACTGACGCACTCTGGTGCTGGCTGGGATCCCTAGATCATCAAAATTTAATTTCATCTACCAGTTATGTTACAGAAACCAGATAAAACATGAAGAACAACTGAAAATTGAGCTAAAGTTGATCATAGCTATAGCTGTCACCAGCACCCTCCTATTTTAAACATCTGCAGCCTGTACAGCCCGTGTTGGGAGCAGCAATGCGTGCACACACACACACATATATGGACACTGAGTCATTTGCAGGGACAGACAGTATAACCCACAGCTTTGAAACTCAGTTAGGAAAATACTAGTTGGAACTAACAAGAGACACATTTTGTTATAAAATCTGAGCTTTGCTGAACAAAAACTAATTTAAGGAACTGGTGACATCAGAAATACTGAAGTCAGATAAGTCTAGTGAGTTACACTTCAACCCAGGCATTCGGACACTCTTTATAAAGAGAAAGACTGTGTTTTTTATTGGCAACCAAGATTGTCAGGGATACCAAGAATTATTAAACAGTCATTTCATAGAAGTAGAGTGTGCACAACACGTCAACATTTTTAATGACTCATAGGGTGTCTAGAGACTGAATACCATGAGAATCAATCCTCAATAAGCATCATTAATATAAGTGTTCAAAAATACTCAAAAAAATTGAGTTAGCAGAAAAAACAACCTACAGTTATTTGTGCCACCAAAAATGACTATACAATACTTTCATCCCTAAACTGAGCAAGTTAACAAAAGCTAAGTCTATTTTAGTGCAGATAAAGTAGGACAAGGATCAGTTGAAAATAAATTTGTTACATGTTCTCATCTTGACTTTGAAACAAGAGCACGAAGCAAAAATCATAAAAGAGGAAGCCATACGATCATGCACAATCCCACTGCTTCAGCTAAGAAGAGGAAAGAGAAAAAGGGAGAGGGAAAGGAAATGCTCTTCCAGGAGTTAAGATCTCTGAGTTGGGCTGTGTTTTGCAGTCCCTCTGGCTGCTCTCCTATTTCCATTCACTCTGCCAGGAAACTGCTGAAGCTCCAAAAAGCTGTTACAGAGACAGGACATTCCCAGACTGCCATTGTGCCATTTGGTGGAGCACTTGCTAATTTTAGATTAGAGGAGGAACACACTGGGACAATTAGCCAAGAACCACTCCTGACTCTTGCTCCAACCCATCCTCAGACAAAACTCACACCCAAACAACAAGACTGACAACAACACCCTTCAAACACAAATGAGAAACAGAGGGAAAGGAGGATCCACCATGCCTTTTTTTTGACAGAATACATCTTTCAGGAGACATGTGCATTTCAACCCCATAAGCGACCACCGGAAATGAAAACCTATTGCACCTCATGCAGAAAATCCACCTGAGAGGGTTTTAATCAGGAGGGAACTGTTAAATGACAGAGGACAGGGAAGATGGTTAGGGAGTGATCCCAAAGAGCACATGCCACAAGAGATTATCTAGCTCCAGAGATAATAATATTTGGCATGAAATGGTTTGATAACATTCAAAACCATCTCCATGCTGAAGGGCAAGAGCTGTCCCACCTGCCCCTCCTCTCTGCACCACCCAGCTGGGGACACGAGTATAGTGAGGAACAGATAGATCCATTGGAGATAGGGAAAGGAACCCGTAAAGAAATGCACAGAAACACCATACCTTTAACAACACAACATCTACAGTCCTGTCCACCTTGGAGATGTCGCACAGGCTGTATCGCCTCTTGTGGCGTTCGTACATTTTGTCCAAAAAGCTGGGAGTGAAGGAGCAGAGCCCACCATGAACCCCGGGCTGACCACGGCCAGGCACACTCCAGACCTCTCACATCCGTGCTCAGAGGAGTCCCTGTGTCTCAGCACACCAGCCTGTCCGAGCTTCTCAACAGGAAAGAGAAAATCCCAGAGCTGCGACCGGCTGATAAAGTCTTCTCGGAACAGATTTGCTTATACAGGCAACGCAGGAACTTATAGCAAACAAAAGATATTTGAAGACAGCTTTATACATATAGGATTATTTTTTTTGCAACTGCTAAGAATGGTATCAGCCTTCCTGTTATAGTAATAATAATAAAAAAAATGTTTTCCAGACAACTTTGATATCCAAAAAGCACCAGAATTAAAATCCTGCCTGAAAAGAGAACAAAAGCCAGATGTGTGCAGCAGGAACCCTGACGCTCCGAGAGGAAAGGCAGAAGGTAGGCTCAGCCACGACGGGTCTAATTCAGGAAAAAAAGAAAAACAAAAAAAAGCCAATCACAGTATCCAACGTAAATACTGTCACCAACGTGTTTTGTCTTTCACGCCCTCATTCACTGAAAGAAACAATGAAAAAAGGTACTTTCCTCCTTTCTAGTCAGTCCACTGTTCATAAGACAGGAGGGCTCGGTTTTGCATTAAGTTTAAATTTCTGATGACAGCACAGGGCAAAAGGAAAGAAAATAATGAAATAAAGCCACTCCCCTCCTGATTTGGGCTGGGACGTCACTACTTGCCTTTTTAGTCCTGCACCAGTGTTCTCCCAGCTTTCAAATTTACTGTGCAGTTGTGGGAGCATGATTCAGAGAGGAAAAAAAAAAAAAAAGAGGAGGGAGGGGGGGAAGAAAGCTTTTCTTTGCCAGCCTCTTCCACCTCCGGCTGCAGGCACTCAGTGTGTTTGCTCGGTCCAAAAGGAGACTGAGAGCAAAAGGACATGTTTTTGGAGAGGTAAAAAGACTATTCCTACACCCTCAGGCCAGGTGAATCAAAGACAGTTTCAGGGTTAATGCTTTCCCAAACCAGGAATGGAAACTTATGATTTAATCAGTGCACATGGAAAAAAAAAATAAAAAAAAAATAAGGAAATCAGCCATTTACTTTTTTCTTGTTTTGTTTGCAACACAGAGCAAAAGATTTCAACAACTTGTTGTCCAGAAAATACAATTTTCTCTCTTTTTTCCTACCCTGAAAGGCAGAGCTTTTTTTCCTTAAAAAAAAAAAAAAAAAGAGAACACCAAAAAAACACCCTAAAGTTTTTCATGTTTCTAATGTTGGGCCAGCTCAAGCAACTCTCTGCTCTCAATAGCTCATTCACATCAGCTGGGCCCTGCACGCTCACTGCCACATGGTTTCCTGTTTTCAAACTGCCCCCTTGCAGCCCCCTCTGCTTTCCACCCCACCCTGACCTCTCCAGGGATGAAATCTTTCCATACTTCCCTGGCTTTAGACATTCTCTCATTCACCGATTCAAGAGAGAACGGGGGCAGTTCAAAATGGAAAAAAAAAAGGAAAAAAAAGAGAGAAGAAAAGGGGAAGTGGGGTCTTCTGTGACTGGGAGTTTGTAGCAACCAGAACTTGCTGCTTTGCTAAATAGAAAAGCTGAAAATGCAGGAATTTTTAATTGCATGCTGCAAAGCAGGAAACACAGAATTGGAAACAGTACTTATCAACCCAACGTTTAATTGCTGATCTCCAAAAGCTGTCCTTGGCAGCCCTGGGCAAACTGGCCCACCTCCTGCTGCTGGGACTTGCCCCACTCCTGGAGCTTAGTTAGGGGGTTGTAAGTCTTTTCATCCAGTCCCATAGGGTGGTCCTGGTTGTATAAAGAGCTTTGTAACCACCAGCTCAAACTCTGGCAAAGGTGACTCAAACCCTGAAGCCTACTGAAGCATATTTTTCAGCATCTGAGTGCAAGATGAGTCTTCCAAAGGAGATCCAAACCCATCTGCTGCAAACAGGCACTCCAGCTCCTCTCTTCCCAGTGCTACACAGTCTTCTGACTGCCCCAAAACATTCCACCACAGCCTGCCTGTGAGTAACACAGGAACTGATTCCCCTCCACGCCCGTTTGGTAGAACACCAAAAAACAGGAGTTTACAGAACTACAGTGTACTATTTTGGGCTCCTGGATAAGACGCCCCTGATCCTACAGTCAGATTACACAAAAGCAGAGTTACCCTTCCAGACTTAGCAGATTCAGTAAGCAAGCGAAGAAGGGCATCTTTTCCTAAGACTTGGTGACACAGTGGCCAACCCCCAAGCCAAGGTCCACCGTGGGCATCACTCCATGGCCGTGTCCTCATGTGCTGGATGGGCTGGGGACTCACAGGGGATGAGCTCCCCCAGGTTAGGGACACAGGTAAACTCTTACCTACTCAACGCGAGGTATCTCCCCCCACTTTCACCAGGCTCCAGTCTCTCCCTCACAACCCAAAGCTTCACCTCCACCACACCACCCGCCGAACTGAGGAGGATCTCCTCTACGAGGCTCTCTTACAGCTACAATCCCTGGCTCGAGATCTCAGCCAATGACTCTATTTTCTTCAACAACAAGCAGAGCTTCTGCTTTCAGTATTAGGACACACACGAAATGTGGTCATACTTTGGGGACTTTCTGGAGGCACCAGTTTTCTCCACAAGTAATGAATCCCAGCAATCATGTGCCTGTCGAGATGAGGAATCAGAAATGGCTGTGACAGCATTCCAGCCCTTCAAACACTACCATAAAAGGCAGGGATTTCCTCAAATCTAAATTTACAAGACAGGAACCTATAAACAAAGTGTGTGAATTTAGTTCAGGTGTAAGAATTTACAATAGTCACTGTGCCTTAATGATGCTCTAAGGTTTCACTGCAGATATTTTTGTTTTCAAATCAATTTAATTATGGCTGCTGGCATAGACATCCAAGATTTACCCAAACAATAACTGCACAACTCTGCCCAGATGCTCCATTCAAAGGATTTCACCTTTGATCCACAGAGGTCCTCTGGCAACCAGAAAGAGATGTTCAGCTGCCAGGCTCAGGCAATGCCCACCTTGCAGAGGAAACTGCCAGGTGAGCACCCCTACGAACTGCGACAGCGCATCTTCCACGGAGATGCAAGACAGGTCCAACTTGTGGCTACACCAACACCCAGCCTTTTGTGGCTCCCATTATCTCAGCCTTCTGGCGGGTAAGGAGAAATGAGAAACACCTCCAGCCAAAGGAGATAGGAGAAATGCTGAGAGATGTGCAACTTTCATAGCAGGAAGTTTAAAAGAGGGGGCCAATTTTGGGATGGCCAAAAGCCACAAGTAACCCAATGTGTGCTTTCATGGAGCAGCAGGGAACTGAAAGCTCAGGTGGAAGGTGCAGACAGGTGGCAAGAGGTGGCCAGAGAAGCTGTCAGACCAGTGCCAGGTTGGGTGACTCTGAGCACAGGATGTATCCCAGGACTTGGTGCATGTCTATACCCTACCTGTGAATCAAGGTGATGACCTGCCTTCCTCCATAACCATGTGTCTTGATCTAGTAAAGGTTGTCCACTTGACAACCCTACACCTTGACTCCTACATCTTCAGCCACAGAAGAAAAGAATCAACACAAACAAAAAAATAAACCAACAAACCCCCTCTCTCCCTTCTCTTTTTCTTCTTAAATTTAAGCTTCCAAATCCCTAATCTGTTCCAAGAGTTTTTTCTGTGGTTATGTTCCTGACTCACAGCCAAAATCAGGAGGCCAGTGACGACTACAGACACCCAAAGTCCATCTCATCTTCAATTCCAGACTTTACTGTTGAAGGGGGGAGAAAAACATAATATAAACAAACAGAAGATAATGTGCCAGACACATTCTCCCTTGGGAGACCACCATTCTCTTCCCACATTAGGTGGGGCTTTTGCTGCATTGTTTCAGGCTAGAAATCTTGCCTTGCACATAGCCTGACATCCACACAGCACAGAGAGCAGATGCAGAACACAGACTGAGCCCGGACGGAGCAGAACAAAGGTTTCCAATCTCTTTTGTCCAGCTATTTAAGGCAGTCCTTGAATGCCATACAAGTGTTTAGACAGTATATAGTATTTATGCTCTGAAACACAATGAGCCAGACAATCAGAAGATAAAGATTAAATTAAAGAAAGCCTGCTCTAGCAAGTAAATAATTCTCTTTTTTTTTGTGAGTTGCTCAAAATGGAGCAGAGACGTGAGCAGCAGCCCCGGCCACCGGCTGCTGATGCGACAGTTCTGGGCTCCTTATTGAAAACATCTGGAAGTGCTGAGCTGCTTTGTGCAGACAGGAGTTTGAAACTATCCAATCGTTTCATATCCAAACCAAAGTCCAGCGCTGCGGATTTCAAGGGAAGGAAAAGAGGGGGAAGAAAAAAAAAAAAAAAGGCACTTGATCACACCATATGATCTGTAACTCATCCAGATAAAACTCCTCCTCCACCCGCTAACAGACCTCTTAATGACAAGGAAATCATGGTTATCCTGAAACAGACTGAACTATTGTTATCTGTTTCAAATTACTTTTGCCATATCGTTATGAAACGCTGAAAATGATGCAATCTGCAGAAATACTCAGGCATATTAACTTTTTTCACTGTGGCTCTGATAGGAACTAATGGAGCAGTAGATGAAAGGAAAAAATTCTGCCCATTTTAAGCAAGTCAAAACCCAATTTTGGGCACTAAACCCAGGAGATAATAAATTCATCAGACAGTAAGAGAGAAGAATTACAATTTCAACTGCTCTTTTCTTAAAAGAAATCAGCTTTTTGGAAAGAGTTTTTAAAATGTTATGTTTCTGGCACTTGCACAGATAGACAAAACAAATCGCTTTTTTCCTAAAACTAAATAAGGCAAAGGAAATCTGCACTCTAATGCTGCAAAGCCTTTAAGAGGAGCACGTCCAATCTGGAAGGGAGTGCACATCCATCGTGTCTGCTGGGAGGCAGGTCAGCACCCACACAGGAGAAGACCAAGGTGGATGCTCAAATGTGGATTTTGAAGCAGAGCAGGCAGCTGCTGACCATAATGAGCTGACCATAGTGAGCACTCACACCACAGACCTTGGTAGAGAGCCCTGGCTGATGACAATGCATTTCTCATGTTTCCAGGAGCATTCCAAGACTGAGAGGAGCTTAGTGACCGACCTGCTCCTATCCTGCCTGTCAGTCTACATTCCTGTGATGTGGTGGCACTTTGGTCCAGAGCTGCATCCCTGTGGCCATGGCAGGACCCACCACTGTCCCACCCTCTTCAAGGGGTGGCCCCAAAAGGCTGGTTGTGATTTTGAATTCTTCTACGAGGTAGGGCATGGAAAGAAGAGGAATCACAGAGAGGGACACGGGCAGTCCCCCATGACCAGCCATCACAGGGATCCCATCCATGGCAAGCACTGTGCTGCTGTTAAGGGGGAAGGTCAGCGATGCAGTAACAAACCTTCACAATCCTGGTCCTAAAACACCTCGATATTCGTCAGTTTTATTTAATCCTTGGGGAAATCATTCACAGTACCAACAAAAGTTTTATTCTCCAGCCTGGGCAGCCCTGACTCTGCCAAAACTTCCCTGTTTAAATCATATCTTCACACAAAAGTCTGGAGAGAGACATTTCCTCCCAGAGCAACACCATGCTTTGGGACGACACAACTGAGCTGAATTTAACATCCAAACAATCCACCATCCAGCTGCAGCCTGTGTCTGAGCTCAAAGACAGAACCATCTAACAAACAGCTAAAGAGCCATGGGGGAATGAGGAGCGCTTGGAAAGCTGTCAGACACATGGATACATGGAGCATGTGTTTTGAGAAAATACAAAAACACCTTGAGAGACCTTCAGCCACTTCCTGACCTTCCCTTTTCTAATATTTCTCGGAGACTCAGTGTACATTTTTCAGGAATTTCCATTGTCCAAATAACCTTCAGAAAAATGCTGAAGCTTTGGTCTGCCACAGAGCATTCCAGAGGAAGTCAACTGCCCATCTTACTGCTCCCAAATGGCTGCAGGAGAAACACATCCCACGCAAGAGATTAGCAACCCCTCAGCTGACTTTACATCACTTTGCAAGATCTAGTTCTTCCTTTACCAAAAATAACCGCAAATCGGGATGTCTGGCTGGCTGAAGTGCTGTGGGATCTTGGACCACGCCACAGATATTTATTTAGTGTGTTATGGGAGTTGAAATACTTCTGCTGTCAAACACTGGACATTTTGCATTGCTCTGTGAATTCCAACATCCTGAAGGTGGGGAAAGGAAAACAAAAGTAGATAAAGCAGGAACAGTCCCCAAAACAGGCTGTAAAGGAGCATCTGATTAATGAACTACAGAAGGAAACCAGTCTCCCAGAAGCAACCTGTGCTGCACATCCCCTGTGTCCTCCAGGATGTCAGCTGCTCCCATGCTCAGCCACTTCCTTCCACCAGGACACAGGGCCTACAGACCTACAGATTGGGTCAAACAGAAAAAAAATGGTGTCTTTCATAAAGAATAATACAATTTGCAACCAATGCACCTGGATGGAAGATAATGCTTTGGGTTTCACAGCTGTCTCAGCCCAAGCTGAAGCTGCTGCTGAAGAAACAGCATTTACTTCTTTGATCTCATTCAACACTAAAGTTGGTCATGATAGCTTTGTTAAAGTTTCCCTTCACATTCTTCAGTTGCTGGTAATGAACATGTAAATTTTACATGCACTCAATGAGCCACCCATCCTAACTAGCTCAGTTAGAGTACAGTGCTAATAACACAAGGTTGTGGGTTTGATCCCCATATGGGCCATTCACTTAAGTGTTGGACTCAATAACCCTTACAGGGGTCCCTTCCAACTCAGAATATTGTGATTCTGTGATAATCTTTGCTAATTATGGTGATTCAACTCTAAAGGCAGGATTACAATTTCTGGGATCTGGAAAGATAATGATATAAATGAAAGTATTTAAAACAGTGAACTGTATATATAGGAGTTTTCAAACCATTGTAAGCTTTATGTAAGTCACTTGAAATTGGTTTGCACAGGCCATCCACCAAATACTTGAAGGCCTGCTCAATCCACATGATACCCAATCAAGCAAAACTCATCCTACAGAGGAGTTAAGGAAGAGATCATTACATTTGAAAGAAAAAGGGTATATTTCTTTACCTACAAAGTTCACAAATGCAAAAATCAAAGGAGTTTTTCATTTTTATCTCATTCATAATAAAAATCCTCATTCTGACACACCTGGGATAGATATAGGATATAAGAAAGTACTGATTTACACAAATCTCAGGAAGAGTAAAGCTCTACAGCTCAAGACACGAGGTTAAAAATTAGTATGAGGTTTTGTGCAGGAAAGCAAACCATCTCACATTTCCAGAGCGCAGAAAACATCGCTGTGTTATGAAATGACAGCATGACCCCCATTGCTGCAGGCAGGGCACAGCAGCAGGCAGACATCACTCCAGGATGCCCCAGTATAACATGAGATCAGTGCCATGAAACGTCTGGTGGATGCTTCTATCAGAAGAATTATGTAGTTAGCCAAAAAAAGAGACAGGATAGCAGATTGTGCAGATGAATTGGCGGATAAAGTCCAACAAAAATGACGTATGGTATCTGTGAGTGAAATTAATGGACAATATAAAAATGACACATTTTGAACTGAGGAAATTATTCAGCTTTTGCCATTCTTTCATGCCTACAGTTTAAGGCACTGTAATCTAACTGAAAAACAGAGACGGGTCATTCAAATGAATAAATCATGCCAGAAAATGATTCAGCTTCCCTTATTATTTTTTTTCTTTCCCCTTTTAATTGAAGTCCCTAGGACTCAGCCCTTGGAAGCCCACACGACCCAGTGTATTGTCCTGGCCAGGCACTCCATCAAAAGGGAAAAAGTTATCTCTTCTTTCATCTTGCAATTGAAAATCTGGGAGGGGAAGTGGTGGGAAAGCAGAGCACTGTACAAAGGCACCCATCATATTCCCAGGTCAGCTTTTTGCTCGGCTGCTAATGAAGGCAGTGGATTGAAGACACTGTGGCATTTGTTTTGCCCTTCCAATTTTTCTGTTTGCTTTGTGGGGAGGAGGATCTGAGCCCTGACTGGTAACTGAGATGCTCTGAGTGCAGCCAAGCCCCCTCTCCCAGCAATAACAGACACTCAGCTCACCCTCCTACCTACGCTCGCATCCAACCAATATTTTCATGCCCTCCCTACATGCATTTGGAAAACTTGAAATAAAATCCAATGCAAACTTTGAGAGGAGGCATTTGGACTCCAGCTCCCACCAGGGAGGTCTGCTTTAGGACCACATGAATATTCCTTTGCTCACTGTTTTACCCATTTTCCTGGTAGTCCTCTGCAAGGAATATTAAACAAACATGTCTTTACAGCTCAAGAGCCCGGGGGAGAATGTTGACCCTGTGGAAGAAACCTGGTTTTATCCATTTTTACCCCACTTTCATCCCCTTAGACTAAAGTTGTATATACAAGGGTAAGGATTCATTGGGTCTACAAAGCCATCATTAATGATTACTATATCAATCCATGCTAAATATGTTCTCTTTAGCTCAATTTTAGAAAATATTTTTAAAGGGATTTCAGGACATAAAACATGTAATTAACAGCCAGATATGTAGAAGCATCACCATTAGTGAGGAATTTTCTCAACTGTTGACACTGCTCCAGAAAAATAATAAAATATTTATTCTAAGGTTATAAACTAACATATGCTACGTCTCTTCTACCAGCTTTCCAAAGATCTCACTACAGTAACATCTATTGTTGCAAGGATAATTCCTAACTGGAATAATGGATCTAAGCCCTGCTCTTCTGCCTCTTTACTCAGTTAAAGGTAGAGAATGTTCCTGTAAACATGGTGAATGTCAAGTCAATAGAGGGAAACCTCAGTTGTTGGCTTTTCGTGGTCCTCTCTCTCACCTGCCACAGCTGCTGCATTTCCATATATTTAATAGCTTTATTAAATAGATAAAAAAAATTAAGCCAATGGATGATGATAAAATATAAAAAAGCAGCATTTATTATATCTTGCAGTTTCCCTGAGTCATCCTTCTGATTCGGACTGTCCTGGGAGCTGCAAATTTCTGTGTTGCAGATAAGGAAAATGGAGCATCTGAAAAAGGAAAGTGTTGGTTTTGTTCTCTTATGAAGAAAGGGGGAAATGTTCTGAAGCTTTCTCTCCAGGCTAAAATCCAAACCATTTACAAGACTCAGGAGCACAAAAGCTTGCAGATAATCAGCAGAACTGACGCCAGTTCAATCAAAGTAAACCAGTAACAGCAACTGGGAGGAGTGCAGATGATGCAGCATCCTTCTGTATAGAAAAAAAATGTCTTTTTTGATATGCAACAGTTAAATAATTTAACTATTTCTAGTTATTTTTATTATTCCTCAGCTAGTCTGTTTTGGCCATCATGTAGCACTAGTCTCTTCTGTTTCTGAAGTTTGCCTTTTGGAGAAAAAAAAAGGCAACTTCAAAACATGCAAAAATTAATGAAACCCATATGTGGGATACTGTCATTATTCCATGTTTATAAGAGGATCAGGTTTTGTTAAATGGGCTTATTTAATGCAGAAGCATAAGAAAAAATACCCAACAAAAGTTCTGAAAGCTATTGAAAGCAAAATATTTTCTTTGTTAACCCAAGCAGCCAGTAACAAGCAAAAAGGCACAATTTAAACTAAAAGCCACTATACATTTTGGTGCAACTTTGTTTACAGCTTCTCTGACAGCTTATAAAGTTCTCCAACGCAGAGAAACATCTTCTAGATAGATTTTACCCTTTTGACTCTTTTCACCCCTCTACTGTATTTAAGCTGGGACAACCTAAAAATCAATGGCTTATGGAAACATCTGTTGATACAGGCACAGGATTTGGACTTTTTTCAACAGCTGTTGTTATTTTATGCCTTTTTTTTCTGGCTAGGTCCATCGGTAAGACTGGAAGAAAATATAAGTTGGGCTCCTCTCCTGCCTTTGGTCTCTCTTTAGAGGCTGCAGTCAGCACCTTGTTCCCCCCCCATACTGGGAGTTTGGGGGGGCAAAAGTCTGCCTGTCCCCAATGTCTGATCTTGCTCACAAGCCTCAGACAAAAAAGTAAAAGAAATACAGCTCCCAAATGGGCACCTATGTTATCTTGCTTACCTGAATACTGGCTTAAAATATCCCCCGCTGTAGCTGCTTTCTGCCCCACACAGGGGACTAAAACACACTTCACTACCCATCTCTCAATCTCCCATTTCCACTTCTAACAGCACTCCACGATACACCCCAGGTTTGTCTTGCCTCCCTCCTGCTATTTCATTGCTGGGATCCAGACATCTGCTGACATCCTCCATAAAAGATAACACACAATATATTTTAAGACCCAACCTGCCAAAAGCTATTTGATGCTTCAGACAGCACAACTTACCAGACAGAGAACACACATTGCTCTTAATAAGACATGCATAAAAACAGAATGTACTTTTTTGGGAGTCTAATGCTTACCTAACAAAAAAAACCCCAACAAACTCAACCAAAATATCCTATTTTCAACATTTAATTCATCTGCTACTTGAAGCAAGATGTTCCTATCTGAATTCTGTTTTCTTGAAAGAGAAGAAAACAACTTATGAAGCTTTTAAAGTGCTCCAATTCTTTTCAGTGTACATTCAAACTGTCATGAGCCAGAGAAAGTCAACACCCCAAGCACAGATTTTTTTTTTCCCCTTGCTCTTTTTAACAGGGAGGACTTGTTTAATCACCTTCAAACTTCTTATTTGTCTGCCACGCACTCCTGAAGTCTCTGTCAGTTGTGCCAACCCTTGCCCAGAAGGACAGTAATAAAAAAAGCCAGTTTAAACAGAAGTTGCTTATCTAAAGAAGGGAGAGCCACAGGTTTGCAAGTAGAGGAGATATTTCAGCATTAAAGAATTCTAGGAGCTACTCCAAGACACAAATTTTTGTTGTCTGGTGCACTGTAAGGACTTAAAGCCCAGAAAGAAGCTATTTATTTAGTCTGTATACATAGATTTATAAAAAAAGGCAGAGAATCCATCTATGGTCTTCTGGGGTTTTTTTGCATTGTTTACAAGATAGAAGGTAAAGCCCAGCTTCCTCAAAGACAGAAAGCAAGAAATAAAGTTTTGACAAGCAAAATCAAAAACTGCCCCCCAAATATCCACCTATGAACAAAAAGGCCTTTTGAGGTTTCCCTCCACATCTCCTCAGAACATATTTAAAACCAAAATTTGCAAAATGTCCTAAAACCCATTTCAGCCCATGCTGCAGGGAGCAAAGGGTTTTCTCTCTCCCCTTACCTTTGTAACACCATGGGACCCCAACTACAGCCATGCCTCTCTTGAGTCATCTGAAGGTAGGAATATCTGGACATGATGTAAGCAACTCTCCTCTTTTAAAAGGCTCAAAAAGGTATATTACTGCTCTATTTTACTCCTTGCATGCAGGCATTTGAAGCTAAAACTTATCTACCTCCTCCTGGGCAAACAGGTCTGTAAGTATTTCCTCACCTCGGTGAGTTAAAGATAAAAATAACAGCGGAACAAAACACTAAGAAACCCTTCTTTAATCTCAGCAGATTTTAACAGCCCACCCCTGTCCATGCCTTTGATAAGAATCAGTGTGATCTGCAGTATAGTATTTTGGAGGAGCAGAAGAGATTTCTACGCTCCTAAACGCAAGATCTCAGATTGAAACCAATGTTACAGAGAACTGCACCTCCAGCCTTTGAAAATGTGTATTTTGGAAATATTCCTCCCAACCACTTTTAGGCATTTAATGTGTCCAGCTGTGTTAAGAAACCAAGCAAAAGTTCAGTGTCAAGTAAGTCAGGATTATGATCTTTTTGTGATTTATGGACGTAAGCACAGACTCAGACAGAAGAAAAACAAGTCACTTGATGCTAAGCAGACTCAGTACCAGGGCTCAGACTAATGAGTGAGTGAGGGTGAGGCTTCACGTTCCTGCCTCTTATCTCACCAGCTGGAAGGACATGAGGAGGGAGAACACAGACAGCTGGTACAAGATAGGCAGACCCAGCACCATGGTACTTGCAAACACAGTATTAGTGTTTGAGTAGAGAAGATGGAAATGCTCCAGGAGAAGGAGGCACATGGTATTTGACAAAGCTGCAGGTAAGAATATGGCCCCAAATAACTAAGTGCATAAATAAGGAGAAACTACTATTAAGTGGCTGTAATGAGATCAGGGTATGCATCAAGCAAAGTCTTTAGGGAGAAAGAATATCTAATCAGGCTGAGAAACCATAAGCCAAGCATTGGACCTTCTGCAGATCTGAAAGGAGAGCTGCATAACTCAGGTTAAACATAGGCTAGCAGCAATTTTCCTCCATTTCAAACTACACAAACAGAAGAGAAAGCAAACAAGGTAACCCAAAAATACTGGCTCTGTCTTTTGGATTAGTCTCTTGGGCACAAATTTAATGCATAAGAAAAGCAGAAAGAGAAGTGGAAGGAGAAGAAGGTTATTAGCTGCAAGAGACCAAGTGCAAAAGAAAGGCTGGTTTAGAATTTGCTCCCATCTGCTAATTCTTATACAGCTGATCAAGTGTATTTTATCAAACCATTGCAAAACTCTGTCACATTCTTGTTACAGCCTCCTGGCTGGGGTTATTCCAAAGCAGAAGTCCAAAACACCGACCACAGCAGTAAAAAACCAAACTGGTGATGGAAGGAGGTAAGCGGCAGTGAGAAGAAACTCTCTCATTCCTTATGTCGACCTGCTTTGGGGTCCCCATAAAAAAGTCAGTCCTGTCCACGGTTTATACAGGACCTGCCATTTGGAGACATCATTTCTTTGGCATGACTGATGATTAATCCAAGTCTTCTACCAAAATTGACAAATTTCATTTCCTTGAAAGCTTTGATGAATTTGGCACCATGACAGTAAGAATAGCTATGGCTGCCCCTGGCCAAACGCAACACCAAGGCACTGCTCTGTCCCTGGGGGTTTTAATTCTGACTTGCAGCTGCCTCAGCTCAGCCAAACCCACTCCCTCCCATACTTTTACTTTAGATATCACATGCTTGGATACCAAAACACTCAGTCCTACTAAGATATTTTAATCATCCACTGCAACATTAACCATCTATTCTTGTTTCACAGTCAAGCCTTAAGACCTCTCCATCTTCACCAATCTGCCCTGTACTACTGCAAAGATGTCCCTGCAAAGCCAGAGAGCCATCAGTCTGGTTCAATGTGAGCAAAGATGTTGCACAGAAAAGCAAACATTTAGTTATCGCCCAGACTTTTATCTCATCTCATGTTTTAACAGCAGTTTGAGTCCACAAACATTCAGCAACACAGCTTTGGGCCACACAGGGATGTGCATGTGCCACTGAGCAGAAACAGCAGAGATGCTGGAGGAAAATTCAGGTTTTCACCTTTGCATGAAAATGGTATAATAAGGGAAGGCAGACAACCTGAAATGGGTGGTGACAGGGGAAAAGGTGGAGAACAGTAACAAAAAGGGAAATCTGTGAAAGTACTGAGAGGCTACATCCATTTTGATTCCATGTTTCCATGGAAAAAGTTTTACAGTACTTTTTTTCTTCTTACTCCCACCATTCTTTTCATCCTTTGCTGCAAGATTAAGTCAGAAATGCCATGCCTGGATATTGCTAGAGTATGCTTCATCAGCAGCCAAGATTCCCTGCTCATCTCTCAGATATCTGTCCCTATCTGTCCCACGACTCCTCATAAAACCCTAGAACAAATGTATGGGAATATAGTTACAAATCTATTTCTTGTATAATGAGGTTTTCCTCTAAGGTGGTGTAACTTCCAATGAACTGCAAAAAACATAAGTCTACAGAAAGACATAAATGTTGGCTTCTCTACGTTGTAGGGGGCCAACTTTGGCTTCCAAAATATCAGCATGGAGTTAGATAGGTTCTTCCAGAAGGATAAAAACCTTCTGATGTGATACATCAAAGTACCCATTTGTCATAGTAACACAGCCTCCATCAAAAACTCCACATTTGGTCTCCCATCTTAATTTCCTCTACATTTAGACCAGGAATTCAGTGTGCAGTAACCATGTCTACTGTGCAACAGTAATACCACAAAACTTTAAGAGATTTCAAACACAAACAAAAGAACCCATAGGATACAGAGACTGGACCATTCGAAAACAGCACAGTATTTTCCTTCTTGAGGTACAATATTCAATGCCAGCATTCCTTTGCTACAGAAGCATTCTTATGCACCCATTATTTTATGGATCCATACTTTCATGACTGCATAAAAAATGAATGTATCTAACTACCTGAAGAGGACTATACTGGAAATCCTTTAGGTCTGTATTTTACAAAGTGGTAAAATCATGGAGTCCTGTTCCTAAAAAGGGCCTCTGAAAGCTACTTTATTACACTGATGTTAAATAATGTGTATGAGTGAACCCCTTTGTCTGAAACAAGCCAAAAGTGAGCATCAGAGAAGACTTGTCACTATTAAACAGTTGTTCTTCATTTGATCCATCTCAAAACTACAGCAAGAATACACACACAACTCTGCCTTGAAGGCAACAGTGTTTGCAGATGGATAGATAAAACTCCAGGTAGCTCTTGATGCCTTTAACAATGACTGTGAAAAAAAGAGAAGGATAAACTTCCTTTCCAGCTGACACCGGGAGGATGGCAGAGCCAGATGTTTTATTAGAGAAAATTAGGAAATGATGAAAAACCAGAGTATCAGGCAGCAATCTTTGCCTGCAGTGGCTGAAGGGGGAGGCGTAGGGGAGTAGGATTAACTCACCATCTCCAGAGATGAGTGTGGGCTGGCACAAGCCCTGTGGCCACTGCGAGCCGCGGGGGCGGCGCGGGCGCCTTCATGTGCCCCATCCTGCCGCGGGCTCGCGCCGAGCCAGACCTGGGAGCAGCATCTCTGTGCTGAGCCGGGGATTTGGCTCGGTGTCTGCGTTCCTGCTTCTCTCACTAACATCCATGAATCCTGTGACTGAGCTTGGAAACTACCGTCCCAGGCTGAGGATTATCAGCCTTCGGGAGAGAAAGGCATCGGAACTGCGGCACCCAGAGAAATAAAGTGTAGAACAAAAAAACCTTCCACAGTAGTTGTATAAATGCCTTCCTGCTACAGATTTCAAAGGCTAAACAAGAATCCCAGCTTGGTTTTAACTCCTTTTACTTTTCTTTCCCCCCTGCTTTTATTCTTGCTCCCTGCAGTTTGTGCAGTGATGCCCAGAACAGACGGTGAAACCCGGGGTGATGTATCCTGCACAGTGATGAGTTTACTCAGGGCTGACCATCTGACACAATTTCCTCCCAGATCTCAAAGCCTCTGCTTTGAGCATGCTGGGCAGACACAGGATGCTTGTGGGTGTGAGAAAGGGCCTGGCAGATGACTAGCCCAAAGCCATGACCTGATGGGGGTGCGTGTCACCCTTTAGCACTAATGCCAGGCTTAGGGCAGGCTCCCTTTTGACTGGGTTTTTCCATGTTTACTGTAGTTACAGGACAACATTTACAAAGAGAGAGCTACACAAATGATTTTAAAGAGGCAGAGTGAGGACACAGCCTATTGTTAAGGCTGCACTTTCCACCACCAGACCTGGCTCTGACTTGTTTCCAGCACTTCAGCCACTTGCTCTGAAATTGTCCATGCTGTTGGGAAGCTCCCCACGCTGTTCTGCAGGCCCTTTGGAAAATAGGGATTTGTAACTGCATAGTTACAAACATATATACACACATGCAAATGGAGAAAATGGACTTTGGTGTGCACAGACAATGTGAATTTTGGTAGATCTTCAGAGTGAGCAGATTGTTAAAATAATTAATTCCTAAGAAAATAAATTGGAGCCTGGATAACTAAAATGACCCCTTGTCTTGGGTCACCAACAATGCTCAGTAGTTTTGAGTCACAAAGTATTTGTCTATCACCTGATCTGACCAACAGCTGGCACTGGCACTAGAAGTGGATGTCACTGTACCCTTGAACAGAATTTTCACCATTTATCTGCTGACCTCAGAGAAGAGAAACATGAAAGACTACAGTTGTGGACAAGGAAAAATCTCTGGATCCTTCACACCTACTGTCCATCAAAACACTTATCTCAATGCCATGTGAATCTCTCATTTCTCCCACAAGCCCTTTTCCAGCCAGTCCAGTGCATCCCCTCTTCCCACCTTTATCTCCTGCAGTCCTGCCATCCCAGTCCCCTTCTCTTGCACATCCTGCCAGACTCCAGCCAAGCTGCTCCCTCCTCTTCTCCCTGTTCAGCAAAGCACAAACCTGGGGGCCTACAAACCAAAACCAACGGGCAACAACAGACCTAAGGCTCTGTCCCGACAGAGCATCATCTATCTTATCTGTAACAACTCCCCGGGAAGGAGGTTTCCTGGCCTCCCTAGGTGGTCTTGCAACAGTTTTATGATGATAACAGGATGTTTTCTCAACATCCAGCTTAAATCATCCTGGCAAATTAGCAAATGAGTAAATTAAGGTGCCATGGATATCTGGGACTTTAATAACCACTATTACATGCTGGCAGACTGCTAGATTGCACAGCGGTTTTCTTTTTGTTGCACTGAATAAATTTAGTTCTTTCAATCTCTTCTCACATTTCTTAATCTCTTCTCATTGTTTCCTTCTGGACACTCTCCAATACACCCATGTCCTCCTCAGAGCAGGGCACCCCAAACTGGATTTGATGACACTGATGATGGCTCCACAGTGCCACACATGAGTAAGTCACCTCCCATACCTTATGGAGGATGCTCCTTCAACGTAACTCAAAACAAGATTTGTCTCTTTTGCAATAGCCTCTCACTGTTCATTCATTTGTAATCCACTAGAAATCCTCAGGTTTTTTCTACTCATCCTTCTCCAGCTTAAACCTGACTTGGTAAACGTGCATTTTGATTTCTCCTTTACAAATGAATCACTCTCTGGCTTCTTTTATCTCTTATCTGGATGTACTCTCCAATTTCTTAAGGTCACTCTGAACCCTGACCCTATTCTCCCAACCGCCTGCAATCCCTCCCAAGCTGATGTCATCTGAGTGTTATAAACAGAGCTCCATCTTCCAAATCATGACTGAAAATATTGCAAGTTTTCCCCCAGAAAGTGACCTTGCTGATATATCACACATTACTGCACTACTTGGATCAGTGGAGAGATGAAAGTGCAAGTTTTTTCCAAGCTTCACTCTCTGTGAAGGTATTTAGAAATGCCACATTTATCTAGCAAGCTGCAACTTCCGAAAACACAGACATTAATTAGAAACTAATTCCTGTGGTAAAGGTAGGATGCATTAAATTAAACAGGAACTAACTAATAAAATTAATAAATGCAATGGGAAGGCTATTTCCCAGTGAACTCCGTTCCTGAGGTCAGCCAGCTACACTTTCTCACTCACAGGCTTAGACAACCGAAGCCATTGGATGAACTCAGCACTGCAACCTTATCCATCCTGCCACGTGAAGACAAAGATTTAGCAAATAATGAATCACAACCAATTTCTGGGATCAACACAAGAGAAGTACATCAGGATACAGTTCATTTCAAACTGTTGCTTTACTTTTATACTGCTGGAGCCACCAGGGACCATTTTAAATTATTTTAATATCGCAGTATGCAGAAGCCAAACCAAATTTCTCACCAGAGTTAAGAATTATTTAAATTTAAAAATTTAAATTATTTAAATTTAAAAAAAATGCTAACCTCTGGTTTTAATAGATCACATCAAGTGATTATCCCAGCTCTACTAAAGATTCCCAAACTAAGCAGGAAGATAAGGACCAGGGAAGTCTCTGGCAGGATGAGCACCCACAGCCTACCTTGAAAGGAGCTTAGGAAGTTCTGGTTATTGAGTTTCTATAGCTGAACAGATACAACCTCTGAGAAATCATTCTGGCAATTTAACAAACACACTTTAAAACCCTATTTTAACTGGAAAAAACATTTTTCCATTATTTTCTCTTCAGTGCTTATAACCCCACAGACTATTATTTTCCTAAACATTTTTCAGCAGCAGCTTTTCCATGATATGTGCAAGAGTCTTTCTCAGGTAGAGTCTTCTGAAACAACTACAGGGGAAAGTGTGAGGGCCTGTACTATATGTGTAATACTGGCATTATGAATACAGCTAATTCTAAAAACTCTTCACAATTTTTAATTCTTCGGAACCCAACTCAGGAGTTTCCCTCCTTCTCTTCCCCATGTGCTCAAGCTACTGTCCTTCAGCCTGACTGCACTATACAAGTTGCACTTTTCAGACTTCAAAATACTTTTTTTCCATAACTTGTGCATCTGAAAAGCTTTCCACATTGTGCAAAGTTCTCATAAACCCCATAAAACAGGAGTTAATGCAGTTCCCAAGATCCAAAGCTGCTGACAGCACTGGTGAGACTGCAAAATACCTGCAGCTCCTGACCAGGTGCAACCAACAACATTTCTATTCGCAACAAGTTAAGAAAACCACTTTTACTAACCACAAAATGGCTCTGTAATAAGAAGGCAATAAGCACCTGAAAGACTTCTGGCTACAAAAAGAGCCAGGACTAAATAAAGCAGAGACAGGACGTGGCAGGAGATGCACACTGTGCAATGGCTCTCACCGTCAGCTCCGGCCCAGCCTACACGTGTGAACTGAGCTCTATTTATAAGCCCTCCACTTTTTTTTTTTTTTTTTTTTTTTTTCAAATGACCTTAATATAGTGCAGTTGTTATTTTGTTTCTGTTGAACTTAGCAACAGGAAACCCTGTCAGTCCTGCAGCAAACTTTCCATTCCCCTGGCACTCCCATTCCTGCCTCGGAAAAGCCAGATTTCTAAAGAGGTGTTTGACGAGGCGGGAGGGAGAGGGAGAAGAAAGCACACACACAGAAATCAAAATGCCCGTAAAACATGCAAAATGGAAGCCAAATGCAATAAGTTTCTTTTACGTCTGTTTGAAAGGAAAAGGCAATGTCCTAATTTGCATTTTCTAAAGATATCTTAATTCACTACCAGATTCCAAAATATTGGTCAGGAATACCTTTAATAAGGAGTCAGTAAAAATAAAAAAATCAGCAGCATCTTCACACTCACGCATTCCAGTAATGACAGACTTCCTTATCAGACAGTACAAATTTTAGCTTGGAAAGTTATTTTCTCTAGTCCCTGGTTAATTCACTGAGCAAACAGCTACAGAAATTAAGCCTTAACTTGTTAAAAACATAATAAACCTGATTTTATTACAGGCTTTGGCAAGACTGTTCTGCTGCTCAAAGAGCTTTACTGCACGATGAGCAAAGATTTTTGGAGCTCCACCCTGCAGTGTGAACTCATCCCCACCGTGTTTTCTCTTTTAACAGCTTCATAATGGTAAGGGAACACACAAACACAGCTGCTCAAAGGCAACGTGCACCAACATAAGCTGACAGCAATTTAGCATTTACAAAACACTTTTTCAGGTACAAGAAACCATACATAAAATATATCAGCAAATGCAAATCCAGCTAGGAAAGGTCAGACCAAGAAAACACAGCTCTTGACAAAGCAGAATATGTATTAGGGATGCTTTAAATCAAAATTCTGTTCATGTCAAACACAATACACACCCTTTTTAATCACAGACAGTCCTTAAATACGGCAAAGCACAAGTAATAAAAGCAATACCAACACATTCCTGATTCTTGGCATGACCTTTTTATACTGTTTCACCAACATGAACAATATTGGCTTTCACCCCACATTTGATCCCTATATGTCTTCCCATTATTCATTTTTCTTCCAGCTGAGGCACTAACACTCCCAGCTAATGATGCCACACACCAACATTCACTGCAGCCACGGTTCCTTCTGCCAAAAACTCTGCAGAAGGACAAAGCACAGGAAAGGATGGAGAGACTCTCCAGGACCACGCAGGCAGCAGCTGGGTGCAGGGACCTTGAAGGTGCTGCTGGCCCCCACACAGCATCACCAACCCCAAGTGCATTCCAGGACATGGCTTTTGTCAAATCATACACTAATCTTGGTATAACCTTGCCCCACAAGCAACCTCTTGGCTCAGTCTCTCTGTCATTGGCTGAGAAAACATAAATGTGGCTTAATCCAGCGGTTGAAAATGCAGGGTCTAAAAAAGCTCAGACTATTTTTAAAAGGCTAAAACAATGTCATGGTGATGGATGCTGTTCAGCAGAGGGTACAGAAATGAAACCAGAAGGTTTGGTGGTTGGTTACAGCAGCGGTGGCATGTCTTTAAACAGCACAGCAAGAGACAAGGTGACAACACGTGCACTCACCACTTCCTCGCGGGCAGCGCTCTCGGTGCCGTCTTTCAGAAAATCCACCTCGTCCTCAGTTTTCATTTCCAGCTTCCCTGTGAAAACAGAGAGTCCACAAAGGTAATTTAAAAACAAATTCCTTTCAGTGCTACTAGTATTTTTCTGTTTACTCAAAACAGTCTCAAAAAAACCTGCCAAAAATGAAAAGAAAACCCGATGCCCAAACCCCTTCAACAAGTCCATTTAAACCCCTTCAAGTCCATTTGACTTCCAACATCTGGTTTCATTCCCAACTTTCCTCCTTGGTTGTTATTAGTTTTAACAACTTTTTGTGTCTATGACTGAAGGAAAATATGAAACAGCAGCAAGCACAGGGTAAAACTCCTGAAAAGCTGAAGGTGAGGCCAAGCACATCTGCATGTATTTGCCCATGTATTTTTTTGGCTCCAATTCATCTAGATAAAGAAGTAAAATTTTTGCTGTTTTTCTTCTTATCATAACCTGAAGATAACTCAAGAAACCAGCCTTGCCTTCTCTCAACAGGTATTTTAAGTGTTGGAAAAAAATATAATCTACAAGCTGCAAAAATTCATCCCACCTCCATTGCCTTAAGGGTGACAATCACACCTCTGGACTAGGAAGGTAAACCCTTGTTCTTCTGGAGTTTACAAAAGTCCCAGTTGATTCTCCCCTTCCTCATGCTCTCACGATGGTGTCACCACCACAGTAATATAAATATCATGTCCCAGCTGCTTTCTCTGCCCAACAAAACTTTCATTAGTCACCATTCCCCAGGGGTTCCCCCAGCTTACCTTTTCCTGGCATGAAGTCAACATCCTAATTCGCTTTCAACCCTAAGCTAATGACTCTCACGTCACATAGGACAGTTTTAGAGGAGTGAAGAGATTTGACCAAAGCCAACCAGACGGAGAGTGGCTGTGTCAGGGCTAAACCCCCCCTCTAATCCTGCTCCCTCTCTCATTTCTACTAAAAACAAACACTGGATGGATGACAACGCCTTCTTAAGGGCGACGCGTGTTTGCAGTGAGTTTACCGTTCAGGGATTTAGCAAGAGAAGCTTCCCATCTTCATGGGGAAGTCGCTGTAACAACTGTTACCAATGTTTTTCCACTGGCTTTAAATCTACCCTTGATTTTTGGGACTATCTGGTTTTGCAATGATTTTGTCTCAACTGGATGAGTTCATGGGCAGACTCAAAAATCAGAGGTAATGCAACAAATTTCCGTTGAGTGCCATTTGCTGGGAGATCTACTCGGCATCACGGCAATGCCGTGATGGTTGAGATATTGGTCCAAGGACAGAACACTCAAGGAAGAAACATTTAGTGCACTGAGGATAGGAGAAGGAAGTGGTGTAGTGATACCCCGTGCTGGCTGAGAACTGGAGGACAAAAACGTGCCCTCAGGATGAAATTCAAGAGAACAACTTTTTGTACTCTGCCACTTCTTAAACTTCTATTAAGAAAAGTATCTCAAAGGAAAAGCTCTATGATGCTGTCACAGAGGTCTCTGGGCACACAGCACCTAATTACACAGGGGGTATCATTAGTGACATTTGTTACCTGTTCATCCTGCCACTCTAACAGGGGAAGGAAATACTAAGTGCTTTTTCATAGGGAAAATGCCACTTATAAGTATGAGGTGAAGACTGGTAAAGTTCAAATAAGGTGATATACTTCTATCTGTCCATGAATGTTTTCTTGAAAGGCTGAGATCTACAGGAGATACACTGGGGATATTTCTCCCAGGAGAAAAGCTACGGAGCAGTAATTACAGTATTTGTTAATTTAAGATGACAAACCCCAACCGTACAATCTAACCTTGCCAGGTTTGGTTTCTGCCAAGAAACTGCAACTACTCCAAGGTGTTTTGTCAGCATAAATTCATGCCATTTCTTCTCTTCTCACCCACCCAGGTTACTGTGGTATGATTTCATATCCTAACTCCCTTCTTTTTTAATGAGTAGTATCTACCTGCCTGACTTGCAAAAAATGTGCTCGCAGAACCCATTACTCAGCTGCAATGCAGCTCTGAGTCTAAAGCCAACAGCATGAGGAGATGCCTTAGAAAAGCAGGATATTCTACCTTAATTACCTTCCTTCAGTATTGTGACCAGTCACTAGATATTTGTCTGGATAAGGAAATTAGCCTTTTGAAGTTTTTGCTTTGGGAGTAGGCGGAAACTAAGCAGAGGCAATGAGATAAACAGGTGTATATTTGGGAGCAGCTTCACGATATAAATAAAAAAGTTAAAGAGCTCAATGATTTGGAGTAATGGCAACAGCAATTATCAGCTGATCACATCTCTGATAAGTTACCATGACAATAAAATCCTCTGACTACACGTGTTTCTGAGAAATGGCCTCATGACCTACACTTCCCTTGAGAAGGCTTTATTGTATTCCATCAAAAAAAGATGTGATTCATTGTGTGCACTGACGACTCTGTCATGGACACAAAATCCTCTGTACAAACCCAGCCTGCAGGGAAAACTGCCCAGCACTGGTACAGCAAAGAAGAATTGAAGGTTATCACTGAAATCATACACAAAATGTGCTACCCAAGGCTAGACATCAACATGAAGAATGTACACAACAATAATAATAAACAATAAATCAGTTCTCTTGAATTACTGCCATATCAGAGTTCTAGATGCTGCTTTATAGGAGGTGAGTTTCAGAAACATTTCAAATAGCAAGCTTGGATTCATAGCAGCCGTTTGTCTCTGCTTTAATATTTTATTTGCACTTCCCTAACATTTTGCTTCAAAAGAATCCTGAAGTATTTCAAGAGACAGTATTGCAGTTGAAATTTTGCTCTGTGCAGCATCTCATTGCAAATAAACAATTTTTGCTTAAGGCGAGGTCAGATCGTTGTATCCCAAGACCTTTTAGACCTAAATCCTTACGTATGGTAAATCAGTTACAGGATCACTTCCTTTCCCCCCCCCTTTCCCTATTCTAACACAGAATGATGTCTTAACATCATTTTCCTACTTTAGCTACTTTCTTATTGGATTGTCTAGTCACTTTTCCTTCTAAAACCTCGCCTAGACAATGTCATGCCTCCAAGAATCCAACCACAGATAAAGACCTGGACTGTACAGAGGGAGCCAGCAGAGCCGCAGGTTCCCAGGAAAAAGGAGCCCTGCCAGGTATTGAGTTACAGCCACTCCCATCCTATTGAACTGTTAAACCAACACAGCACTAAAACAGGTTCCTTCCAAAAACGGCTTTCGAATCCACTTTTAAATCTTTCTACTTATTTACTAATGATCTCCTGACTCATAGTTACTGGTTATCTGTTGAAACATAAGTGTCCTAAAAATTCTGAACTCAATGAAAAAGGGATATGCTGGACCCGCCATTGAGCCCCCCAATCCTTTCTCCTGCCCCCAGTTTTTCTGCCATCATGTATCAGAACAAACCCTCTGCCGTCATCCCATATTGCATTAAGTCAAAAAAAAACCAGTTCCCAGCATTAAAACAGTGAAACACCTTTATAACATCACAACTTCATGATTTATATCATAGCAGACTTTTTTTAATTGTTTAAATGCTTTGTTTGTTTGTTTGCTCAGTGCTGGGAAAGCAAGGAGCACTGTAGCATTTTCTCACAGCAGAGAAAAAAAATGGCAACTGAAAAAGTTCAGCTGCTTCCATTTAACAGCTGCCTGAACAGGTGGAATATGAAGATCAGATTAGCTCCATGCTTCAGTACCAAATTCACCTATCATTTAATTCCAGTCTGGAGTAACAAACTCCCTTTTTTTTTTTTTTTTTTTTGTTATTCAATTTACCCCTTTGTTTCCCTTTTTGGAGTTACCTGGTGATGTTTTCTATTAGCTCCTGTTGCACGGGCACCAGGCGTCTGAGCTGTCCCCAAGTCCTACCGTTCTCTCCCATCACACTCATCCCCGGGGAACGCCCGTTCCGCTTC
Source organism: Manacus vitellinus (assembly GCF_001715985.3). Taxonomy (NCBI): domain Eukaryota; kingdom Metazoa; phylum Chordata; class Aves; order Passeriformes; family Pipridae; genus Manacus; species Manacus vitellinus. The sequence continues at coordinate 6,947,436 of NW_021939189.1, read as the reverse complement.
CCAGCCGACAGCAGCAGGAAAAACTCATCATCCGAGTTCCAGTACTGCTTAAATGCACTGGAAAGCACCACCGGCTGCTCTGTCCGACAAAAAAGCTATGAAGCCCGGAAAAGGGGGTGGGGGTAGGGCTCGCTGGCTTTTTTAAATGACCTAATGCCGCCAATTAGGAAACAGCTTTGGGCAGTTCAGAGGGACATTTGCAGCTGTTTCAAGTAGACAAGCAAAGAAAGCGCAGGAGATCCCCGCTGTACCCTCTGATTTCATGTTAGCAAAAATAAAGGGGAGGCAATAGCACTAAGGAAATAAACCCTTATGCCCAGATGAAAGTATCTAACTTGAAGATAAAGTAATCCAAATAGCTTCCTCCCATTCATTCCTTCTTCAGGGAGGATTCATGAGCTAGAAATTCTTCTGTACAAATTCAAAGGAGATGATGTCCTGTTCTTACCTCCACTGCCAGCCCAGTAACATGCATTTGAATTGGAAGTTTTTACATGTAATTTCAAATTTTTCCTTTCTCAGAAGAAAAACCCCAAACACCTACACTTCCTCTGCAGCGCAGGCCTACAGCTCTTACTTCCTTTGCTGATGAGATGCTAGAGGCACGCCTACAAAGAAAATCTAAAAAGTAGGAAACCAACTGATTTTTCCTACCTGTAACAGGCTCAGCTCCTTGCACTGCCAGGCTGACATTCTTCTTCTTTGTTGAGGAACTTAAATCCATTTCTCCATTACGGCTGACTCCAACATCCACTGCAGCCTGGGGCTCAAGCACCCCTTTTTCTGGGGTTGGTAATTCAGGAGAACGAGGTATCTCTGCTGCAAAAACCACCGCATCAAAACTTTTTACCATTTTAGGAACTTTATCCAGAGAGGAGTCATCGTCTGCCAATACCAAACTCTTTACTCCCACATTTTCCAGTGACTCAAAAGCAGGTAAATGGCAGGAACATGGTGAGACGTGCATTTCAGGCACAGCTTGGCTTTGCTTTCCATCATGCTCATCCAAGGCCTCCCCTTGAGCTGCTTTCCCAACGGGACCAGCATCACCCTCGCCGGCCGGACAAACGGTGTCGGTGCTGGAGTCGCTGTCACACGTGGGCTCCTCTGCGATGGGCTGCAGTGCTGCCCGGGGAAGCACGCTGTCCGTATCCTCCTGCTCCTCCGGATATGCTGCAACAGGGGTCATTGTCACCGGCCTCAGTACTTCCTTACCCTCACAGGCATCACTCGGGGCTCCCATTTCTGAGGTGTCCTTTAACTCAGAGGTGCTGCTGTGCAGGGAGATCCGTTGTAGGGTCTGACTGGGATCATGTTCTTGGTTCAGCCCCGCATTCAGACAAGGGTCACTCTCTGCACCCAGTGACTCATCTGCTGAGGAAGGTCCATGCATGGTGCCTTCTCCTGCGGCCACTGCTCCGGCCTTCCGCGCTTCTTCAGGTTTTTCTTTTAGCCCAGCATCCACATTGCTGCTGCCCACCACAGGCCCCCCAAGACTGCAGGCAGAGGATTTCACAAGAGCAGCAGGAAGTTCCTCTGACAAAACCTGGTCTTTGCCATTCGCATGAGCCTCCCACTCAGGCTCAGCTTTGCCTCCTTCAGCCTGAGAGAGGCCGTGTTCCAGGGAGCCCTCATCCCCAGCACGGTCCCTGGGCCTGCCGGCAGCTACCCCGCCATGCTCCCCGCCGTGCTGCCAGGAGAGCTCTGCCGAGTCTGCCCCCGCCGCCACTGCTTCCTGGTTTTGTTTAGAGTCCTCATTATGAATTGCAGAGGGTGTGCCCATTAAATTATCCTTGGCACAGTCTGTACCATTGGCACATGGCACTAATCCAGGGTCATTACCTTGTAGAGCTGCCTCCTGCCCAGGAGGTGCCACTGCAGCATCTCCCTCCTGACTCACAGCCAGTCCCTCTCCTCTGGGCAGGGGAGCAGGCGACTTCACCTCATTGTTCAGCCCCTCCTGCTCTGAAGCACTTTCTGCTATCTCTGCTTCGGTCTGGGCAGGCTCCTTCTCTGCCAGGCCTGTGCTCAAGTCCTCTGGAGGGAGCGATGCAGGCTCATGTTCACTCTCCTGAGCAATGATTGGTTTGAAGTTGTTGCCCATTTCATCTTTAATGCCAGTCTGAGCAGCAGAAAGGCGACAGCCATCAACTTCCTGACCTGCAGAATTTACACTTCCTCCATCTCTGGGGCTGCTGGTATCAGTTCCTGCTGGCTCCTTTTCACTGCTCTCCATTGCTTCAGCCCCATGGTCAGTGATCTCACTGCTCTCCTGGCAATGCTCAGGTTCTGCACCGCTTCCATTAGATCCACCAACATCACTGTTTTCAAGTTCAGCATCAGGGCCATCAGTTTGCACACTGCCTTCCAGTGAGGGCAAGCTGGATTTTCCATCTATGCAACCTGCTTCCACCCGCCTTTCTCGCTCCCCGCTCTTACCGCTGCCATGGATCTCTGAACCAGGATCAGGTTTTGATGCACAGGCAGGAACCTTCACTCCATTCACTGCTGGTAGTGCTTCCCCAGCGCTCGCAGTGACATCCTGCCTTGCTGTGACACAGGCATTGCCTTGGCTTTCCACGAAGTCACCGTTTACCTGACCGGTGCATGATCCAGTCTCTTTGTTATCGCCAGTCTTGCAAAGGTCAACAGAGACATCGTCAGTGCCACCATCTGCATTTGTACCATCCCAGGCCACTCCCATGTTTGCATCCTCCCCATTCGAACACTCAGTGCCATTAAAACCACTGAGTAAGGGCTGAGCAGCACTGGCTGACTCCTCCTTAGCTGGAGATTCCTCTTCCAGGTTTGCAGTCCTCTCGCCCGCCTCTGCCATCCCATCCTCTCCCTGCTGCTGGCCCGCAGCCCTCTCAGCGGCCCCAGCACAGTTTCTGCATTCAGTTTGGCCCATAACCACATCCAGGCCCTCCAAGGAAGCTGGGGCTTCACCTGCAGCTGCAACCACAGCAGCAACAGTGCCAGCTGCACGCTCCTCGGCACCTTGCACTTCCTGATGGGCAATATCTGTACTGCCCAAGCCAGCTTGATCCAGAACAACTCCAGCAGATGTCATTCCAGCTGCCTCATTTGTATTTCCAGAGGATGGAAGATTTACAGCACCGTTTACACTTGCACACGGGCTCACAGTGCATTCCTTCTCATCTGATACAGTCCCAGAGTCTTCAGCAGAGGTTGGCCCCACCTCTTCCTTTTTACACAATATCTCTGTGTTTTTACTTTCATAGAATGACTCTGGGCTGTTTCCATCCCCCAGGCTAACCAAGTTACTGGGTGCATCATTAAAAGTTCCCAAACTCCTGCTGTTGCATTTCTCCTCCTGTTGGGTTTGGTCTGAGAGCTGTCCAAAGTCCAGGTGACCCAGATCAGATGGATTTTCCTGCCTTTCTTCTCTTGCCATTTCTTCAAGGCTCTGAGACGCAGTGGTCAGGCGACAATCTGGCTCTGCTCCTTTAGCACAACTGTCTCCAGAATCCCCCAGTACAGGCTCTGTCTGCTGCCTTGAACTCTGTAACAAGACACACACACACAAAAAAGAAAGTATTACTTTACTCTGTAACACTTTACCCTGTCTCCATTATGTGCAAGATCTATATCTACACAATCATATTCCATGTGACTCCCTCTGTACCTCTACCTGGTGTCACCCAGGACAGAGTTACAAATATACTTCAGTGAGTATTTTACATGTTGGTTTTGGTACAAGGTAATACTGAAATTATTAGAATGACAGAAGCATTTGTTGAAAAGAGCATCTGAAGGTCACCTACTCCAACCACCTGCCTGAGACTGGACTGCTGCCAATGCAACATCAGGTCAACCATGACTTCATCTTGCCAAGTCCCCAAAACTTCCAGTGATAGAGTACCCACAGCCTCTCTGGGCAATCTGTTCCCATGCCACACCACCCTTCCATGAAGAATTTTTTCATAACAGTCAGACTGAACACCCCGAAGCTGAAATTTGTCCCTCTACCCCCTTGCTACACCATCTGCCACCACTGAGATGAACTGTAATTTTGGTAATTGCTCTTCAAGCAGTTGTAGTCATATTTCTTGAGTGCACTTAAATTCAAGATCAGTAAACAGCAGAATTCAGTCTACCAAATAATGCAAATATATATCAGCATAGTCCCAAAGGGCTTTAAGCAAATGCTGTTTAAGAGCAACCTCAGATCCCTGCCCGATACTGCTCCCCAGCTCTCACCAGCGTTGCTCAATTTTCTCTACATGGGTGGAAATGCTACTTCAGACTTGGGCATTGGCTGACACTGTCCAAACACACCACTGCTCCTAGGACTGAACTAATCATCTAATCTATTCCTGAGAATTGCAGGCATAATTAAATATCTGAAATTTATTTCCTAACTGGAAATAAAAATTTCAAAATGATGACATACTATTAAAATTAATACATGCATTATCATGGAACAGCAGCAACATATTCAATTCCCCTCTAATCTGCATTTTCCTTCCAGAGCATCTGCTTTGTCAAGCTTTTATAGTTTGATACAATCAAACCTTTACTTAAAAAGAACCGCCTGTTTCAATAGCTCCTTTCATATTCTCTTCTCTGCAGAAGAGAATACATCAATGTTCACATCTTAGAAGAAGTGGCTTATTAAATTAACGAGCAACCCCAATCCCTCAAAGTACACCCTACAGACCTCCCCTGGTTTGCTTGGGGCTTTGCACCATAAGCTTTCTGAGGTCACACTGGTTTCTTGCTAAGTGCCTGTGAGTCTCCACAAACACAAAACTCTAATGAACTATGTGAAATCTGAGGGGTTTTTTGCATTTCTTTGTAAAAATATTTAAAAAAAATACATGTGTCCTAGAAGTCTAACTTAAACAGCTCCCTGCAAATTTTGTTTAAGATTTCTCAGAGAAAGCAAACTTCATACCAAAAATGTCAGCTTAAACACCCTGAATAATTAAGTGGCCAATATGTTAACTGATGCATCACAGGGAACTTCTGGGTACTGCATATACAAATAGTGGCTAAAATCATCACTGCTACCTCGAGGATATTGTGTTTACTTGTCTTTCCATGCTCTGAGGTTTGCAAACATTGAGCAGTGCCACAGAATCACTGAATCATGGACCACTAAATGTACTTCTGGCGTTTGCCATGAATCTCCCTCCTATTCAAAATAATCCTGCTACCCAGCTCCCATATATGCTGTCAGCTATGCCAGAGCTCTCTGAGGCTTCCCAAAACAGGTTAGCATTGGAGGCATGGCATCCCCATGCTTGTGTAGCACCAGGGATGGGACACAGGGCTCTGCGTGCAGTGGTACCTGCAGGCTGCAGCTACTTTTTGCAAGGGCAAACAAACACTGTGCCAGGAGTCTGGAGGCTGTAACACCACAGCAGGGCATGGACACCATGCTTCTGGCTCCTAGCCAGGATGGACAGACAGAGACCACACAGCCAGGATGGACAGACACAGACAACAGTGACACTCGCTTGGGAACAAGCAAGATTTTCAAAAGGAGGGGCCGCAGCAGCCCCAGCATCCTCACAGTGAAGTCACTCTGCTGATAGCCTGAAAAATATAGCCATCACCAAAGGAAGCCAACTGGCTTTAAACTGACCTGAAATAAATCTAAATGAAATAATTACAGGGCTGCTTTCCAAAATCAAATCAGATTAAATGTGAAATAAAACAGTGGTGGAAAGAAAAGTCTATTTCTGGTTTCATTGTCAGGCAAAATGTACCCATCTGGCATTTGCACAAGCAAACAAGCAGTGAGCTGGATATGTTGGCCATGCTTTAGCATCTTTTGATGGAAAGGGCAAGAGATTTCATGGTTAGCCACTCATGTCACCAGTTCCTGTTGAGATCTGGAGAAATTAAGATCTCAGGTACCGAGGAGAGGGTGAAAATGGCTCGGGATGGCCCCTACCTCTGAACATCCTCCCAGCCCGTTTTCAGTTGAGAATTCTCCCCTCCTTAGTTAAAGGAACAAAAATATCCTGTTATTTAGATCTTGCACCTCTGCAACAGCAGCTACATGAGCTGATGAAGGAACACCCACAAGTGATGGCAGCTGCACAAGACAGAGGGTGTTTCTGAGAAATGGCACAGAAGTGTTCCGCTGTTTCGCCTTCCCATCCCAACTGAGACTTTGAAGCAGGGAGAGGAAGCCCTTCCAAAGCCCCACAGCTCCTGCTGTCCAACCACCATGGAGTCTGAGAGGAGCACAGTGAAGGAACCATTATGGACACAGACCTTCTGTGGCCAAGGCAGGTTCATCTTACACTGAAGTGTTACAGAGACTGTTATTTTCTCCATCACCCGCCCCAGAGACTTTCCCCTCATACTCATCTCTGACCCTGAACTTTCTATCTGAACAGAGACATACCCACTGTGCTCAATGCCCACAAAGCCAGCCTCACTCCAGAGCCTGCCTTTAGCTGCCCAACAGCTGCCAGAGGACAGCATGTCTCCAGGGAGGTTTCCCTGCCCATCCAAGCGGGTCCCAAGGTAATGGAGAAGGCAGGAGGTGGGAGCAGAGAGAGCCCACAAAGCCAAACAGAGCAGGCATTGCAAAGCTCCAAGCCTGCTTCTCTTCTGAGAGAGAACATTTGCTGCCTAATACAGCTTTATCAGATCTCCCCATGCTCAAACAGGAAGAAAAAAGTGCCCACCTGGATGCTTGATAACGGCATCCAGAGAAAATGCCTAAAGAAATATGCCCTGAAAGATGCCTATGTATGAAAGCCCTCCCCAGGTGCCAAGCAGCAACCAGGCAGCACTACTTCTCCTTCACCACCTCAGCCTTTTCCTTACCTTGTGCTGGTGGCTCTGCATGTGCATCTGGAGGTGCTGTATGTCCCTCTCCCAGCTGGACGCCGCCCCTTCCTTGGCCTCAGCCGTCAGCAGGTACACGTCGAGCCCGCGGTGGTGCTTCACGCTGTAGTCCCCCGAGTGCACCGTGTGAGACAAGGTGCTCCAGGAGTCCGGCTCCCTGGCCTCCTCCCTGCCATAATAAAACAACAGGGGTGGGTTAATGAGCAGGCGAGGAGGGGATGCTGCGTGGCAGGACACGCACACTCTCCTTCACTCTAGACAGTCATCTAATCATCGGCCCGAGCAAAGCACAGCACCGGCTCCAGGGCCAGACAGACAAATACACAACGCACGCTTGGCCTGGAAAATTAATGTGATTTAGAGTTAATGCCAGCCACGAGCTTTATTTCACAAGGTCCTTCTCAGGTAGAGAGATGTGTGGTTTTTACCCCAGACTAGCAGCAAAGAGACAGCGACTACTTTTTGAATTGAATTTATCACAGGTGGAGATTAACAAAGCAGCTGCCACAGAACAACAGAAACCTGAAAGACAGAACTGCAAAGGGACAAGCTGGAAGGAACGAAGATTGACACAGATGCTACAACTTCTACACCAAACCCAGTACACTGCTCACAAACACCCAACAGCCATCAAGTCATAGCAATTTTGTCACTCCTGAAATGAATTTAACTTGCTCTGTGAAACTGCCTCTGTGTGAGATGTTCTCAGTATTGTCAGACAGCTGTTCTTCAGCAGCACTGTCATGGTTTTTCTTTGTACCAATCAAAAGAAGAGAAAGGAAAAGAAGATGCTATAGATCAGAACGAAAAAATAACTCAGTAGGTAAACGTATTCAATAGACATTTCTACTGAGTCATCTCTTTTTGAATGTCAAACCCTGATTTTGCACAAGCTTTCTACTCAAAGCAGTAATTCCTCAGGTCTCACTGAGTTGTACAGTGGTTTCACTGGCCCTTTAAGGGTGTGAGGAAACAGGTTCACAGATTTCATTTTGACTCAGAACTGCTTCAGGAAACCCAAAATCTGTTTTAATCATCCCAGACAGAGCAGCTTGTGCTGCACCCACCAAGCCCTGCATCCCTGAGGAGAGACATGAAGCCAAACAGGAATGTTACAGGAACAGATGATGCTGACCTGCTCAAGGGTGTGAGAAATGGGAATTTCTCTGTCTTCCTTTTACCAGGGCTGCATTTACTGAGACCTATCCCCAGTTGAGAAATGGGTTGGGAGTTGGACTAGATGATCTTTAAAGGTCTCTTCTAATCCAAACTATTCCATGATTCTACAACATCCTTTCTCCATTGCAGAGACCAGCCATCCCCAGATCTCCCTTTGCAGCACAGCTCCAGATTTCCCTGGAAGTGGCAGAGTTGTGTGCTTTTTTTCAAATAATTTGGAATTCAAGAAAGTACATACACAGCAAATGTATGCCATCAACCAAGTAAAACTACACATAGATTCCAGCACCTTTACTGACAGGTTTCTTACTTTAAAACTTGCAAACCTTTCTTATGGGCAAGTGCCCACCAGTAAACCCCAGGGCTCTCTGGGATGCCACGCAATTTAGAAAGCAAAGTCATAACGAGCAAATGACACCATAATCACAACAGGAATGGGCAGAGCAGGGTGGGGAAACAGTCAGACAGTTCATCACATGGTACAGAAACCTGTGCAGGCGATGGTGGTGGCAGTGACTATCCCTGCTCTGCCTTGGTACAACCATCTACTCGCTTCTGTGACTCATTTTGGGTTAAATCTGAAAGGAAATTCAGACAAAGCGAACCTATGACTTGCATCATTCAAGTCAACTGCCTTCAGCAGAATTACACTTGATTTAAGCTGAATCAATATTTCCACAGAGAAACAGAATGAAGCATCCAGTTTCTGGAGGTGATTAGCATAAATCTACAGAGGCACTGAAGTCAACTGAGCCATTAGAAGTGACTAAAGAAATGACCTTCCTTTATCAAGGAAACACAGACATTTCTGTCTGCAGTATTTTTCTTTTCAGATGTCATGTATGAGAAATCACTGTACTCAGGGCCACTTTCAGAGTACAAGAAGGCAGTGAGCACAAAACCCACAGTCACCCACTTATGGGGACAACAGCAGCCAGATAAAAGAACTGAGCACAATAAGTCTGCTCTACTTTCTCATCAGCTTCAAGGACACTTAGAGGCATCTCCAAATCAGCACCCACAAAGCAGCCTGCATGACTTGCTGAGCCTCAAAGGACCCTCAGCGACTTCAAAAGCCTGGAAATCTGGAGCAAGATGACAGGCAGAGTCCCCTGCAACACCGTGAGTGTGCTCACCCCTCCAGCAATCCGCCACCTTCACACGGCCCAGACAGATCAAATAATCACTCCTGCTTACAAAGACAGTGCTTTCTTTTCATACTCAGGCTGCCAGTCTGTGTTACACTTCAAGAAAAGCTTTAAACCTTTTGAGAAACCAAGATCTTTCTCACATCCAGCCAAGTACAAACTCCCAAGCTCTCATTTTTAGTGGCGTTCACCTATGTTATACAAAATTAAGCAATAAGGAAATGAATGGCTCAATCTATTGACTCCTTCATATCATCCCCTTCATAAACTGTTCCATCCCAGTGCTATGGTCTGCAGCAGAGAGGACAAATGGGGATTTGCAAGTGTTAACTCGTTTTCACACAGGTATTCCTGTTGCTCAGGGAATCCCTTCCAAGGCCACGTAGCTCATATGAAGACACTCCTGCTCGTTTGTCTTTGTACACTGAGCTTCACTGTCTGTGCCTTTCCTGCATGTCTCACTGCAAACCCTGGTTTTTATTGAGAGATGATAAAAACACACTTTCTTCCAGGAAAAAAAGCTTTGCAGTTATGTATTTTGTACTTCCTGGCTGTGAAAGATGTTTATTTTGTCCAGATTTGGAATTTTTGTACTGGCTGTATAGAAGTGCATACCCAAGCTGGTCTGCTAGGAGATAAAAACAGATATGCAAATATTTACTGCAGATTTATTAACAAAAATATGTATACAAACTCCAACCTTCAAGAAGTCTGAAAATCTGCTTCTGTTCAGCACAAAAATCCAGTTTGCTGCAGTTTGCCAGCAACAAAGGAAATCTGTCTTCTTATGAGATTTAACCATCTTGGGTCAATTCTTTCTCATTCTCTCTTTTCAACAGCTTCCCATCAAAATACGTAACAGATACCAGTGAACTGAAAATTTCATATGAATCATCTCCAAGCCTGACTTCTGCAGAAGAAGGTATCTTGGTTAAAAAAGCAAGATAGTGTTCAGTAAAAGCTGATAGTGTTCACTAGCTCTACCCTCTGCCCAACCATGCCATGCCACGTCCCACTAAAAAAGCCTGGAAGAAGTCCTCCAGCTCTGGTCCTTGGAGGTAAACCCAGAAGGGAAATCATTGGGTGCAACAAAGGACAGACTTCCCAGCCCTCCCTTTATCTGCGGAAAGGTGGTCCAAAAAAGGATGCCAACCCCAAACAGGGAGAGAGGAGAAGCAAACAAAGCTCCAAAATACTCTCAGGCCATGCCCCGCTCCATCTGGGAGCTGATTAGATTGCTGAAACCACAGGATCACCTCCTGCCCATCTGGCATGTAAGACAAGATGATAGATCATAGAATCACAGAATGGTTTGGGTTGGAAGGGATCTTAAAGATTGTCTAGTTCCAACACAGGCAGGGAGACCTTCCACTAGACCAGATTGCTCCAAGCCTCATCCAAGCTGGCTTTGAACACTTCCAGGGATGGGGGACATAAGTAGGTAACATTTTTTAATTAAACCTCCCAGCATTGCTCAAGTAACTAGTTTCTTTTCAAGGAGGAGCCACACACTGTACTCATGTTCTAAATCTCTTCTCATCTCGTGGGGGAGAGAAAAGTGCCTGCACCAGCACAGCATGGCTTCTGGCTTCCTGCAGATACAGGCAAGAGATTTTTAAGACAAGGGAAGATAAGTGGGAAAGGGAGAACAAAAAAAAAAAAAACTGAGTGAAAAGCTCTGCCCACCCTCAAAAGCTGCAGGAACTGTGCTTGGTAACAAGGGTTTGAAACTCGGTGGTGCTGGTGCTCGTGGCAGGAGTGTCTGCCAGTACCAAGATACCAGGTTTGAACCAGAGGGCAGAGGAACAGGAGGGAGGAAGAGATCAGAAGACAAAAAAAAGCCTCAGTGAGTTAAGCAAAACCTCATATCAGGAAGATTTATCCCACAGTTTTATAAAGGGGCAAGGAATGCAGTGTGGGAACTCAAGGTGTTATTTCCTGGGGATTTCCTTCAGATTTCTGAGCTGAAACAAAACAAATTCAGCAGCATTGCCAGCTCTTGGGATCTTACTGCAAGCCTGACAACAGCTGTGGGTTTATTCCGAAAGCACCAGCATCTAAAATCATGTGACAAAGAAAAAAATCAAAAGTTCCAAATGCTCCAGGAAAGTAGAAAAAAAGGTTTCTTATATAAGAAAATTCTACATATTGCTCGCTAATTTGAATAGTTTTGATATTGAAGGAAAGAGTTAAAGTTCATCTGAAGTAGAAATAATTACTAACCCCTCACAAACTGCAGTGAGTTCCAACACCAAACTGAATTCAGGATTGTATAACCTACCCTTCAATATCAGACTAAATATTTAATAACTGGATTCAAAATATTTAATGCTAACTTTTCAGTCCATTGAACAACACTCTCCATACAAATTATGGAGAGAAAAGCTGTCCTCTCTCTCAACAGTTGTTTGCACACATATCCTAAGGGAGTATGTCCAGTATTTCCTACCACAAAGGGTCTGTGCTCCTAAACCCATGAATTTCTTAGGCCCCAATGTTAATTATACATTAAAAAAATATAAAAATACAGCTACAAACTGTCATTAACTATATTTGCCAGAAAGTACAATCTGCATTCCATAAGAGTAACTGTTATTAAATGCACTTTTCCATTTGTTTTATTTTCAGAGTCTTATGTAACAAGAAGGGTGCTCTGCTTAGGATGTGGAACTGTGGGTCCCACAGAGAACACAGTGTCAACTTGAAGTCTTATCAGCAAACAAAACAAGTTTAAGGTGAATCTATGAAATAAACTCAAGAGTGAAAACAGATGCCATTTGTTGCATTTGAAATACTAAAGTACAGCCATGGAGACTACTCCAGCAAGGAGTGTTTTCTTTACAGTTAAAACCAACATCTCAGATCAGGACAAGTGATACGGAAGGAAGACTTGTCTCTGCAGAACATCTCCATGTGCTGCAAGCAACTGTGATCACAGGCTCTGCAACACAACCCAGAGATGAAGCCATTGCTTTGTCGGCCTCTGACACAGCAGTTTACAAAGCCTTCCTCTACAATAATCTGTTCAAACTTCAGTCTCCACCATAAATGCCACTACTTCGAGCAAATCTGCTCCAGAGACTAAGTATGAGTATCCTAACTGGGTATCCAATCCAGCTAACCCATGCCTGAGGCCAAAACCCCAGCAGTTCTGGGAAGCCACTTATCTGCATTTTCTAAATTTATCCTGAAACAGAGCTGTCTATCATAATCACTTACCAAACACACAAGACTGTCCAGCACTTATGGCCCCTATAATTTTTGGGATCACTTCCAGATCGGGATTGCTGAGGGGGGGAAATAATTTTCTTCTCATATCTTACCAAATCTTTCCAAATCTCTTCTAAATCACTTCTTTCTCATCCTCACAGGCTTGTTTCCATGATCATCTCCCAGGACTACAATTTCCAAGCAGGAAATCAGAGACAGTAAAAAGCTGTTTCTACCACATGGACAAAGCCTTCTCTCTCTTTCATATTCAGAGGTGGATACATACAAAACAAAGGAGAGGAGGGAGCCAACAAACGAAAATACAAGTCTTCATGGGAATGTGGGACACACTAGGAAGTCGTAAAAGTTGGAGCACGACGAGGGTGAGTAGGTGGAAAGAGAGAAACACAAACTCTTCCTACTCAATCACCTTCAAACCAGGTTTCCTTGGCCCCAGCTCCCAGTCTGCTCTTCTGCTGTGGCCAGAACAAACCCACAGCACCCTCAGCATCTTTCTAACCATGATGTTCAACAAATTAAATGATGATGTTTAACTGAAAATCTCAAAGTTCAGCAATGCATGGCCACAAAGCTAGACCCTGTAGATCACTACTCCTTCCATGCTTTTGTAGCTAAACATCATCTTAACACATACACATCAGAGCCCTCTTTCACTGCCCTTTTAATACCTTTGAATCCCCCTTTAAATGTTAATCTTGTGCCAGCACTTAAGAGACAAAGTCAACTGCTCTCCTGCCACATCACAGCAAGCCATATTCTAAATCCAGCACCCCAAACTGCAATCAAAAGGATTTGTTGCTTGGTTTGGGGTGGAAGAACAGATGGAGAAACATCAACATTTAATTCAATAAACCTTTCAGCCCCTGATTCTGCTTAGCCTGAAATAAAATTAAAAATATGCATGGCATCACCTGCCAGTGTGGTGGTAACCTTCTGGCCACCTGCACATCCCCAGCTGTGTCCTGCTCATGCTCCAAATAAATACTGGAAGAACTGAAGTGATCAAGGGGAGACTCAGATCTTTGCACACTTAGTTCTCAGCTTGCAAGGTTCATACAGGAAAGGAGGGTTCAGCCTATACATTCTCAGGGGCACAAGCACCCTGTTCCCATACAGCTGCCACCTCCTGGCACTGAAGTCACAGCAATGTTTTCAGCCCCAGGAAAGCAGTGACTTTGGAAAGCATCTGCACCACAGATAGCTCTTGGTCTATGCAAAGACTGAATTTAATGGAACAACCCAGCACCAAACTTCAGTGAAAAATGTCCATCTTCAACTACCATCCCAATCTGGCAGGGCACTGTAAGAAGTGCTTGGTTTTAAGATCATGCTTAAACTCTGCTGAGCATCAACTTGATATTTCTGAAATTAAACACTTGCTTAAAGGACTTGTTAAATTGGGGTGCAAAGAAAAAAAAAGACATACAAGGCAAATCCTCTTGCAGCTCTGGCTCAGAGAAGCAGAAAAGTGTATTCAGCTATAAAAGTAAAGTCACTGAAAAAGCTTCCTTATTTGAGAGGCACCACAAAGACTACAGCCCAGACTTCACCAATTACTTACATAAAATCAGAACAATAGCAAGTGATAATCACAGACTGCAAAACATTCACAAAAACCCCTTCTGCTACCAGTGAGTTATTCCTCATGTGTGCTAATTAAATCAGTTTAGTTTTGGAAATACAAACTTGTACTGACTTAGAGTTTCACAGACTGAGCCACCTGGACATTACCAGGAGATTTGAAGGAAGAGCAATCCCGGAGCTCTGCAGAAGTGCTTTAGAGCAATAAGCAGAGAAACCAGCAAAAGTAAAACCAATATTACACTAAAAACTACAAGACTGTTACAAGTCTAAAACTTTTCTTTGCAGCGATTAGAAAAATGGAAGTTTTTTTTAATGGGCTTTACTTTCTCTCACTTCCCTTTTTCAGGGGACATAAATCACTCTCAGCTGTGAAGGAACTATAACCATTTGGCTTCGCTGGGGAGAAAAAAAAATGTTACTAGGCAGAAATTAAATCAGAAACAAAATCAGTGTTTGTGTGTTTTACAAGGCAGCACTTCCAACTTCTCTGCAATCCCGCACGCTCGCTGTGTCTTGGAGCCATTTTCCTCGCTGCTGTGCAGAGCACGGCAGAACATGGAGCTGGCAGGGGGATTGTGTTACTGCACCGACTGCCTTGGAAAACATCAACTCCTGCACGCTGCAGCTGTCCTGCTGCACAGGCCAAGTTACTCACACAGTACTCACACAGTACTACCCGCCTGCTTAATAACTGTGCTGCCTCTTCAGAGCAGCCAGCATTGCCCAACTCGAACACTGGGCAAGCAACAGGCTTCAGCCAAGGACCCTTCACTTTGGAACTCACTCCTACCACACTCAGAAATTGCTGAAACTCAGAGAGGGCTATGCAAACTTCCTGGTTTCCAAAGTTTTTTTCATGCAAGTAAAGATAACTTATTGAAATTATAGTTAAAAATTGTCTTTAAATTTGTATTGAAAAAAATAAACAACAACAAACTGTTAAGCAAGTTTCCAGCAAGCAAACAAGAATGCTCCTAGAAAATAACTTACACACATATTTATATATATATATAACATATATATATATACACTATAACTTATAAATCTTTATATATATTTTCTCCTATAAAACTCCTGCCCTCCCGCACTATCCTATTCCATTTGCACTGCAGGACAATAGTTGCTGTGCAGTTTTCATTTCAAAGATAAAACAAGCACCCTCAGGAATGATATACAGCCGATGAATGTCTATTGGTGGTGAATATTTATTTACTTGTATGAATATTTATTAATGAATGCTGCTATTGGCACCCTGCTCTCTGTCTCTGGTGACCTACACGATCTCTATCACAGCTCCTCAGTTTGGTCTTGACAGAACCAGCCCATGCACTTTTCCTGTCTGACAATGAAGAACCAGAGCACAAGCTCGAGACTAAAGAAAGGAATACCTGAAGGGTTACAAAATTTAAATTGGAAGCATCTTTCTTTTTTTTTTTTAACATGAAGAACTGCAACAGCTGAAAAGAGAAAGTTCATCTGATAAACAGAAATTCAAAATGTCACCAGTGTAATTAGTTTCTGAGAAAAATATTTACACTGCAGCTGAATCAAGCTACTTGCAGGCAAACCACAGCAAAACTGCAACAAGGGAGAAGGTTTTGTGTCTGCTCTTTAATGATTGTATCCTAATTATGGCAAAATTTCACCCCTTCCCAATGCTGGCTGGGAGAATCATTGTAAAATGCAGGGTCCTGCGAATTAGCAAGAAAGAGAACAATAAATTCCCCCCAAGGATAATGCATCACAAAACATGCTGCATTCATTTATTTGGCAAAGTGCAGTTTAATTACTTGTTAAAATAATGACTCCTTTGTAGGGGCCCTCGCTAACATGCGTTGCTGCTCTGTATTTTGCTGAGTGGGACGAGCTGTGTGCCAAATTTGCGTGCACGGATTATACAGCGTGCGCATAAGCAGAGGGCAGAAAGGAGGTTGTACAGTGTCCTTTGTGTTTTGACAGCACATAAATGACACTCACTCTCTTCATGGAATTTGTCTGCTTTTCTGTATTTGGAAACTGTATTTCTTCTCTCAGTAGGGATTTTCAAGCCTCAATCCCATTTTATTGCAGAAAACGCTCAGCACAGTAAAAGTCTCTGCTGAGGAATCAGGATGTGCCTATTTTGCGGCCCAGGGTCACACAGTGCTCCTACTGCTCCAGTCAGCCCCAAGCTCAAACCAGGGTGCTCCACCACCATCTCACCCATTGAGAAAGGGGACTATGATTTTGAGCATCCACAGATTTCTGTTTGTAGGGCCTCATGGAAACAGGAGGGGTTTCGCTGTCACAGGACTTGCAGCATGGCTGTCAGATGTTTATACATTATACTTCCACCCAGCAGCCCAAGAGGAAAACAAACTATAATGAACAGTTTAAGGATATACTAAGAAGAAGAGGAGCTGGGATCTTGATGGTAACATTACCAAAGTTGTTTGTGTCTTATTTTCAAAGACATATTGTAAAGGTTATCAGAGAAATCCCATGGATTGCACCAGCAATATCCATTAAAGGCAATGGCACAGGGCAATTCCATGGAATCCCAGAACTCTTCTTTTTTTATTCTACTGAGTGAGAACTGCCATGCCAGTACTGGAGCCAGTTGTAAAATACTCCACCATGAATACATGAATATACTCCACGATACATGAACAGCTGCTGTAATAGTTCTTTTACTTCCCATTTCTACTTAAATTACCAGCTCTGCTCACATTCAGGTTGCAGTATTTGCTTTGAGCTCTATAATCAAGTTTTGGCTAACTTAAGCTTCTTGACAGTATGTAAAGCCTGTAACATGGTTAGTCTCACCTTGGAGAACTTTGCTGCAGTTATAGGATGAATTTGCATGTTTCATTTTTAAAAGATAGCCTGTGAGGGAGTTGCATTTTCACAGTATGACTGTCAAACTCAATGGAGAAAAAAGTAACACTGTCATCATCCATGTATTAATACCAGCAAGGGTGACAAAGTTAAGAGTATAGGTCCTATCCCATCCTGCACTTTCCCCTTCACCCTCATTTTTCATATAATTGGCTGTATTTAAAGATGAAACTTAAATACACTTACTCCACCAACACAGATCACATTTTCTGCCCTCTAACACTCCATCCAACAAATATGCAAAGGATAATAATTTATAGTTCATAATGGAGAAATGGTGAGTGATAATGTGGACAACACAGCACACTCCTAAACATGACACTGAGTCACTCAACATAAACCCCAAGTATCTCAAAATTCAATTCAGAAAAACAAAGTTAATAACAAAGCTTAAGAGAACCAGGCATCAGAATAACACACATAGAGACCAAATCTTTTCTCCTATACAAATATCCCTCTTGGGACTTATTTAAGTTCTTTGTCCTTATTAGCCTCAGCTATTAAAGCTAGATCTCCAAACATTTGCTATTCAAAACTAACTTGCAATCTTCCAAAGGATTCCTTGTAAAACAGTGCAATAAATGCTCATGCCACTAGTTACTTGCTGTGTACTGTAAGACTGGGTTGCTTCTCAGGACCACTCATAAGAGAACTGTTTTCTGTTAAATATTTGTATTAATTCTTACCTTATTTTTTTTACCTAAACTAGTATATACCTATTTTCTACAAGATACTGCCTTATTTCAATACAATGATCATTATTTCATTTAACTAAAAAACTGTATCTAGAAAGTAAGAACACAAGAGTCAACCACCACAACACCTGCTATACCCCCTCTTTTGGGCAGCTGTGCTTGCTCAAAGAAAAGCTTTTTCATTTGTGTTTGCATAAGGTTTGTCTTAATTAGTCAATATTACAATGACTCACTTTGGGTCTTACGAGACAGCTGGAAGCAGAACACTGTGCAACACAAAAGGAGAACATAATATTATTGCATTTCCCCTAACCCCTCAGGACCTGCCCCCATTGCTGCTAGCAAGAGACGTAAAAGCAAAATTATATAAAAATTCCCTTTAAGGGTGGAGTATAGCCCTTAGACACTATTCAGGGATAACGTGCAGCAAAAGCCAAGCATGGTAGAGAATGGAAAACCAGCAGAGGAACCAGCAAATCATCCTTACTCTGTCAAAAGCTGGTGCAGCTTCTGGTAGCCCCTCTCCAAGGCCAAGCTGACGGGCGTTGCCCCTTCGTTGTTGTGGATGCTCAGAGCTCCTCTTCCTCCCGGCTGCTGGAGCAGAAACCACGTCAGCCGCAGCAGACCCAGCCTCACCGCAAAATGCATCAGTGTCTCCCGAGGGATGTTCTCTGGGAAGGGGGAAAAAAAGAAAAAGGAAAGAAAGAAATGGGAATTTGTAAGCTGTGGGTTAGGGGAATGTTATATCCCCCGCCTCCCAGCCCCACCACACACGGCGGCTGGCACGGAGCTGACAGCCCAAAAGCCAAGGAACCTGCAGCACCTGGAAAAACAACCCTGGCTGCCAACATCCAGGAGACACAGGTATTTTAAAGCAAGGGAAAGGCTACAGTGGGACTGGAAGTGCTCAGGATCTCTCACAGTGAGACTGACCACAGAAGTCAATGTGAAAAACCCACCACTTCCTAAACAGCCACAGCCAGCACCAAGATGCAGCACTTCCAAACAGGACCATGGTCAGGTGGGCTTTCCTAGACATCCAAGCCTTCTCCTCACTCACCCAGGACCAGGCTTTAGGGACGGACAAGTTTTGCTGTCTAACAGGACTCTGATTTGCCCCGAGGCATGGGGGGGGGAAAAAATTCAATTACATTTGAAGCATAAATCCACAGCAGTAATAAAAGAGAACAGTTTAAAAACTCATATAGACAAAAAAAAAAAAAAGCAAGGGTTTTCTTTGCCTCAGACCAACTTTTCTCAGCTTTATACAGTAGCTCTGTCGTTCTGAGTAGAAGCATTTATAAACTCCCAATCTCTGCTGTTGCTTTTTGCATTTAATAACCGTGACCTTCTAATCTGGTAAAAGTCACTCTTGAGCCTGAGCTTTCATCTCAGAAAAATATCCCCCCAACTCCAAAAGCTGGAGCCCTAGAACGATGCTCTGAAAAGCTTTAACCAGAAATGAGCTCCAGATGCACTGCTGAAATCCAGCATTTGCAGATCAAAGCCTGTTATTTCTGTATGAAGGGTAAAAGCAATTGGGTTAAAAAAACTGAGAGAAATAAAAATTTGTTCTTTTAATTAACAAAGGATTTCATTATTGACTGACAGCAACAACAACAAAAAAGCACCAACTGGGTCTCAGAAAGCCATGCCAATGAGCACACTTGGTATAAACCCTTTAATATCACAGCAATGATTTATTGGGTTATTAATTTGGGTGCCAGCCAAACCTATATATCAAGTTTTAAAATGTATGTACAAAATGGTTTTAGGATTTAATTTTGTATTTTTTCCTTAAGAACTGTGCCCCAAGAGAAATCACTTCTTCAAAGTGCTTTTGTTTTTCCTGCTTACTTACTTTCTTTAGGGACATCATTAAGACCTTCAGTGAAAAACAAAACAAACCAAAAAGGGGCAGTTCTTCCCTGTCTAGCACACAATTTTCCCCAATTTTTTTGGACCAAATCCTGAAGAACTAATCTGTATGCAAGAACCAAAGGCTTTCTGGCACTGTTTCTCTTCCGAATGACTCCAAATTAGGTCTCTGGGCTACAAACCAATCCTTCCCCCCAACCTCCTCTTGATTACCGTAAAGCAAAACTATGCTGCCTTGAATACATGAGAGTGTCTGAATGGGAGTTCCAGCTGATGGGAGAAAAAGAGAATAGCTGAGCTCTCTCAGAGACAAATTCTCAGCCTTTGGGTAAGTAATGAGAAGGATTTTGGTATTAAATGTTACAGAGTGTAATGATTTAGAAATAATACAACAAGGAATTCAATTCAATCAATGTTTTCAGCCTTGGATTTAAAGAAAAAAGAAAAATGAGACACCACATAGACAAACATAAGGGAAAGGCTACTGATGAGGCCAACATGGGTAGATACAGGTAGAACTTACCCAAAGTGAAAGTAAATGCCCAAAGTTTCACTTAATGAACTTGTACATGTTCAAAGCTCCCACATTACCTGTACACTAGCAAAGTCAGCACAATTAACATGGTACAATTCTTCCTACAGAGATGTAGGCGGCACAAAAGCACTTCTGTTAGAAAACATGACATGCCATTCAAATAAAGCATGTATTGCACTGGTCTGACCACACCCGTTCTAGCACAAGATGTCCTAGATTTGTTGAAAGGAAAAATCATTTTCTTAATTAATACAGTCAGTCTTGCACCAAATCTGAGCAGCTTAGAGCTACAAAGCATAAGCACAGACCCCTGGACAAAAATGCTTCTTCCTCCTGCAGCTGAGAGCTTTACCAATAGGTAGAAGCATCTTCTACTCACCAATTCATGGCTCACCTCTAAGCACACACATCGACTGAAAATTCTGCAAGATGCAAATACTCATCCTGTCCCTGAGCCAACTGGGTGCCCCTCTCTGTTTCATATGTCCACACATGAAACGCCCCCTCCCAGTTGTCCCAGTCTGTTCATAGGACTGCACCTTTCGTGTTTTCCTTATTCTTTTAAAACAACCTTCTTTATCACCAAATTAGTGGGCACAGTAGTTCCAGAGTTTGGATGGAGATGTCTGCAAATACAGCTGCAGTGGATGTGGCCCTGCCCCGATGCCTTGGAGCGAGGACAACGTGCACAGAAGATCTGTACAAGAGGACATGGCGTGTTGCCATCGGAGCATACTAAACATACAAGCTCACTAGCCAGGCCCATTTGGAAGACTCTGCCTAACATATAAACTGGCACGAGGCCACCCTAACAGATGGGCACGGATGATGGCAGCAAAGAGACAAAGTACTGTACATCCAACAACTGCAGGGGCCCCAGGCGATGGCTTTAGAAGGTTCTGGAGTGTGCAAAACTTGTATGGCTGCAGTTAAAAAGGCGTGTGCCATCTGTGGGCTGGATTAACTACTAATATATAATAAAGAATACATCTGTTGGTGTAGGGTGTTGCTCAAAACTAGACAAGAGCTGGTCTGCATCAGGCATGGGTGTTTTGCTGGATGGAGAGGGGAGGAAGACAGACAGATCCCTTCAGACTTCCTACCTTTGAAGGGATGAAGCTTGTAATACAAAATGTTGAAAATTTAGTCAATAATTTTAAGATCTTGCCATGGTGCAAAATGCATGTCCCAGGCATGGAAGAATATCAAAAACCTTAAAATGCAATGGCCAGAGCTCCTTCTCCTACCCTGTACCAAGCATGAGCTCCTCATCTTAAAACGGTTGTCGTCTGAATGTAAACAAAAACCTTCTTGTAATTAGGAAACTGTGGAAATACAAGACACATGATACTGAAAAGGCCAAGGTTGTTTTGTTCCTTTCTTGTTTCCTAGTAATAGGCAAGAGTTGAAACATATGATTATTGCCCCATAATGGCAGGGCACTCTAATCCAGCTGGCAAAACACAACATTTTAGATATATTATTTTTGAGTAATTCTTTTCTGCTGTGATACATGAACAGACAGTTTATCTGTGCAACTGAGGACAAAATTTCCATAGAAGACTGTCAAATGTACTTTGTTAATAGTAAAGGATTAAGGTTTAAGGTGCTCCTAGGACAAAACAAGTAAGCATTGAAGATTTAAAAAAAGTTTGGGTATGATACACACAAGAACACTAAGTAAAAACTTTCATTTTAATCCTGATCAAATAACAGAGAAAAACTGCTGTTCCTTCTTTAAAATCAGCTACACAGAGAGTAACCTATACCCAACTGCTCAGTTTATCCAACATGCCCTGAGAACACCACAGAACAGCCAGCCACGGAATGGGTAGCAGTGCTTGCTATTCTTCCTGTGCTGTTGACCTTCACCTGCTTCTCACCCCAAATCACACATAGTTGGCAATTTTGACATGTACTATCAAATCTGGCCTCAAAAATGCTGCTTTTCTGCTGGAAATGTTCTCACTGCTCAGATGAATCCTTGAAGAACAAGGGTGAAAAAACCCCAGAAACAAGCTGTCACCTAACGCTGAGGTCCTACGGGAAGGCTCCAGCACAAAACTGCCCTGAAGAAAGGTCAAGGCAAAGCTGTTGTGTTTGGAGTTATGAGTTCAGTTAATAAAAGACGTGTGGGTAATTCTTTTCCTAATCAGATAAACAAGAAATTTTTCAAAGCACACCAAAAGATCTTCATGTCCCCATTCCAACTAAAATCAAAGGGAACAGAAACATTCTCATGCCAACAATTTCTCAGCCACAGACTAAACGGTACATCTCAGTCCTGAGCAGAATATTTCAGATGCTGTCTGAACAAGAATTACTTTCTGCTTCTCGTTTTCCACTGCAGAGGGTAGTAAATTTAGGTATGGAAAAGACTTTTTACATCTTATCAAGGACTGTAGCTGAACAGACCACTTTGTGCTGTTGGCACTGAACAGATCGTGGTGACTTATGCCACACAGTCCTTTACCAGAGAATACAGAAAGTGAGCAGCAGATTGGAAAGGATATGAAACCCAACAAAAAGAATACCTATAACTATTACACTGAAAAGGTTCAGCAAGAAACTATAAAAAGGGTACATAAAATGAACAGATTAAAGCTCTATGTCTAAAAAAAACATCATCAGCTGTGTATCTTTAACATCCTCCCATGGGAAAGGAGCTTAGTTCCTAATAATCAAATTCTGAAAGTTTTTAAAAGTTTTTTTTAGGCTTTTTGCTTTTTTCTTTAAAATAAGACACTATATTTGGTTAGTTCCTATCTTCAAACATTCTCCCTTTCTGGAAAAAAACCACCAAATTAACTGTCTCTATTCACAATGACACTCATGTTGTCCTGTACATTGAAATCCATCCTACTGGTTTTGTATGTGGTGTTATTAAATCCATAATCCATTCAGACTATTTCATTTCCTTCTCTACCCACCTCCTACCTGGAGGAGTTCAGGGAGTTTAGTTTCCCAAGTAGTACTTACTGCACAAGGGTGTTTATCCCACAGCATTTCTGGGAAGTTGCACATATTCAACACATCAGTAACTGCAATCTGTTAAGGTTCTATCTAATCAGATGGTCTCCTGGTTATCTGCCCGCAATCCTGGCTCACTATCTCTCAGCAGCCCTTACACTCCCAGGGGAATTGCTCCATATCATGGTGATCACAGCAACCCTCTGCCAAAGTTAAGCAGCTCCTGAAGCACCACGTCAGACAGCCCACACAACCAAAACTCTAACCATAGGTCTGGGTTTCACCACTCAGTTTTAATAAGCAAATGAAAAGACTGTTTCCTCAAAGGTTTTGTCAGAATACTACTTCAAGATATTTTGAAAGTGATCTGTTTACTAGTGATACAATTAAGCTCTCTAAGCTTTTCATACCTGAGCCTTAGATCCTCCCTAATTTTTTTTCTGCCTTTTTTTTTTCCCCACTGCAACATAAACAAGCCATAATCATTACGCATACCTCAAAATATTCAGTTGTGGTTTTTTAGTTAGCTTATTTTCTTTTCAGCAATTTAAAATAGAACATCGCAGTCCTGTATTTACATTGCATAAATCCTCAGAATACATATTAAATTTTGATTTCTAGACATAAAGTGCAACAATCTGTTCCATTTAAATAGCTGCTTTTAAATGCCACTGAGAGCAGTAAATAACCCTACTTTTGACAGCAGTAACAACTATGTTCTTTGGAAAGTTACAGTGCACTTGTAATTATTAAGACAGACATGATTATACGGCACCTGAAAGAAATGCTGTGTTTGGAATACCACAGTAACAAGAGTAATCCTTAGTTATGGATATTCTGAAATTGTGGATGCCATTTGAGTTCATAGAGATACACAGATAACTAAGTGCAAGGGACACTGTATGGTTGGGGGAAGAGCACAGTTCTTGGGGACACAGCTGTTCTCAAACAGCAGCAATGAGGACTGAGCTGTGCAGGGAGGAAGGAGCTCAGGACACTCTTGCCCAAGGGGGTTCAGGCCCACTCTCTACCTGCAATGAAAATCCTGTCCCTACACACGTGTGCACCTGATCGGCCCCTGCAACCCAAGGACACAGTGATGGACCAGCTGAGCAGGACCATGGCACCACACATGGCACTGCTTCCTCTGCCTCCTCCAGCTCCAGCATGTGCCAGGCTTTCTGCAAGAAAGGATGAAGCTCAAGGACCTCTAATGTCAGGAATCTTAGGTTCTCCCATTCCTAGTCTGCTGGCTGTGTCTGTTTACTGACACAGCAGATTAGTTAATCAGCCTCAGGAGACAGAGTTGGGTGACACTTTTAGCAGCTTCTCTGCCCTCTGTGGTGTGTGATGGCAATGAACTCCCTGCCCTCTGCTCAATGACTAGTTAGGGTTGAGTGCAAGTGAAAGCAAGGAGAAGCCTCCACATAAAGCCGTCCCCTCCTCAAAATTCAGCCTGGATTTATGCTCAGTGGTGGATCTTGTACCCAGCTTCTGCTAGCAGAAAGACCATTACTTCCTAACTTTTACAAAAGTTAGACTCCTACTTCAGGCCTTCGAAAAATCGACTTTTAAACATGCTTGACAGCGACAGCCATCTCTGAACAGCAGTTCCCCATCAGGCTGAGGCACTCGGGGAGCTGGCTGAGGCTCCCGGCTCGCTCCCGCCTTCCGAGGTTTTGCTGAACAGCAGCGTTTTGTTTCCAGCCCACAACAGCCCATAGAGACATGCCAGCTTAGAGGCAGCACTAAACATCTCTCAAGGAGGGATCTGACATTTTCTTTTGTTCTCATTTCTATAGTATTTTCTCCTTCGAGAAGGTTATTTGAAGTTATCTGGTGCTGACATTTAGGGAAAATGTGAAACATGAATTGGAATAGCTGTTCATAGGTAGTGTTGCAGTGCAGGACAGCGTGTCCCACTGCAGAGGCACTGGCCAGAATATGCCTAATTCTTCAAATGCTCCCACAGTTTCAATCTTTGCAGTGCTTTTCTCTCTCCCACACACAAATTAATACACAAGAGCCAGTATAAGGGTGCTATGTTTTACCACAGATATTTTTCTAATCTAGAGCTCCATCATAAATCAGGGACATCTCTTCTATCTCACTCTAGCAAAACAGTTTCATGACCAAAAGGATGCTTACACATGCAAATCTTTCCTGCTTTCTTGTCACAATCACAAAAATTCCCCCAAATACCCTATGTATAATTATCTCACTGCAAAAAAATAACTAAAAAAAAAAAAGGGAACATATTTTATAGCACTAATATTCTTGGATGAAAGTTGCGTTTAATGCCATTACGTTTATTCACTAATACTACTGTCTACAAAAACCTCACCACAATATGTCAAAACACTCAGAGTTACAGAATTCAGCACTACAGAGCTCCCCCTTCTCACTGAGAATGTCACAGATGCTCCACAGGTCCATTAGCATTCAGAGCCCCACACAACCACAACTTCCAGGCACACAAGCACAGGCTGAACAAAACAATGTAAATCTTATGGCCTGATTTCCCTAAATGCTGATTTTCCAACGAATAATCAAAATCAAAAAGAGACACCGGATCTCAGCTTCCTGCAAAATCAGCAACAATTCAGAGCTTCAAAGTTTTCATTAAGATAACTTCGACCATATTTTTATCACTTCGACCACAGATGTCTGCGTTATCACAACTTTTTTAAATGCAGAAAGAAACACCAGTGACTTCCACATAGAGGAAAAAAAATACCAGGTGTTTATCTCCTTGTAAACATATGACAGCTGCTGAATTTCTGTCCAGAAACTATTAAATATGACCAAATCTTTCAAAGTCTGCTAACACGAGAATTGCCTGTCCATGTATTCAGGTTTACAAAAGCAGTCAGCAAGTTGGAGAAAAATAAAAGTAGGAAAATCTCCTGTGGAAAACCCTGTTGCAGTGAGCAGAACTGAGCCTGCTGCACCAGGCAAGCCACGTGCCAGTCCTATTCAAGTGTTTATGCCACTACATCCTATAAAAGATAACAGATGCCTCCTAGTCACATTCCTGAAGTGAAACTATTTGCCAAAATACCCTGAAAATTTACAGCAAGTATTTGTAAACACTGGAACTAGTCCCCCAACCCCCCAGTATGCTTCCTTTTACTCCCCCGTGACAAAATAAGAAGAACTCCAAGAACACGGACATGCCACAGCATCCAGAACACCTTGGCACTTCTGCTTCAGCAGCCACCAGAGACTTTGGGCCAGTCTTGAGGTTTATTTATAACCTCTCGTAACCCTTGCTGCTGTGGTGAAGGGTCACACTTTCCCACCTTCCCCTTCCTATATTTGCAAAACTGTCCAGGTTTATTTTGGGGAACTTCTGTGCTAACCCTGCTGATGTACAATCAGGGATGCAATATAAACCCTCAGGGAAAGAGCCACAACATCTCCAAGAAAAATAACATATATTTTAGACATAAAATCTTCGTACCTGGTCTGTAAAACCAACATTCAGCAAAAGCAACAGATTTGTGGCACGAGGATATTTCCAGGAGCATCAAGACTTTTTACACACAGGTTTTTGTCAGGATATAGTGTGATGCTGATCCACATACCATTGCTACATACGAACAAAAAAACCTTCTGGGTATGTGTTAAAATATTGCCCATTTACGTCAGCTCGTGCTATTTCATAAGAGAGAACCCAGAGAAAACATCAGTCAGTGCCTTATGTACTTTATATGTTGGTGGAAGGGCAAAGGTTCCTTCTCTAAGCACAGAGGCCACCACACCTTTTGAAAGGCATGTGGGGAGTTCCCAAGGCAGGGTGCCCTTTCTCCCAGGCTTTTTACCTCTCTGCCAACCCATAAGTCTCACTGTGCCCTAGAAATCCTCACCGGTCAGGGACTGGTCTGCTCCCAGCACGTTCCATTCTGCTGGAAGTTTCAGGTGTCGAAATGCCAAAGCCACTTTCTCATCCAGAAAGTCCACGTCTGCAGCAGGGGGTCTGGACCGGTCCAAGAACCGCGTGAAGTTCAGCGCCTGCTGGTTGCCAGCACAGGTGGCCAGAAACTGGGCGGCATCGTAAGCTTCATCCTGGACAAACTGGAAACTCTCTTCTGCCACAATCAGAACAGGGTGACCTTCTCTGGAGGCACAAAGTGCCACCTTCACTGTCTCACAACAGTCATGGCCTGTAAAACAAAACCCAGAGAAACTGTAAAAACAGAAAAATGGCATGGGTGGAAGAACCAGAACTGACCAACTCCTTTGACACACATAGTCTACATTAAATCAAGTAAGACCAATGGTCACAATTCTAAAAATAATACTATCTCAGGAATTTATATGCATCATCAGAGATAAGTATTTCCTATAGACTTTAAAAGGAAAAGATGTGTAACTCTTCTCTGTCCCAACATAAACCAAGAACTATTAGCCACCATTATCTGACCAGGTTATTTATGATCCGTGACAAGTAAACTCAAGACTGTTGAGTAATTCCAGTGAAGATTTTGCTAACGTACCAAAAGCCAGATTATATGGTCAAATTTTTGTTTCCCAGCTCCACAGGACTACGGTAACTCATCAGAAACTAGAATCAGAGTGCTGCAAAACTACATACTCCAAATGCTGTCACAACACTTGGCTTGTACTGAAAACATTGGAATTTCACCTAAAACAAAGACCTAAATGGCTACCAGAGCAAAACCTGCCCGGGCATGCCCTGTGCTTGCTCCCTGCTGCACCTGCCCCTTTTGTTTGGGTTCACATGACAAAACTAAAACTAAGCTGCTTCTGCTAAATAAAAACATGGAAATGGCCACTTTCCATATTTACAAAACAAAAAAGTTGGAAGTTCGATAACTTTATTTATTTAGGGCAGGGAAACAGAAGAAGGGAAGTCCTGGCATGGCAGCAATTTCATTGACTCAGAAACTCAAAAAAACCCCCCAAATCCAAAACCCACAACACCTTTTTGCAATTTTAAAAGAAAAAATATACTATGTGTCCAACACAGCCAGCACTTGTAGTTGTCAGACATGTCCCTTCAATAATAAGGTTTGTGTTTCAAGTTCACTATGTGGCACAGTTTCTTGTTCCAGCCTCAGACTGACGTCATGGCTGTTTTTGCCAGAACGGCATGGACCCTGCACTAATTACTGGAAAACCTTCTTTTTGCCCATGACCTCAGCATACTACCACATTCATGAAACCCTCCTTAATTAAATACAAAATGACGATTTATTTTTAAAGGCTTGAAAATTCAATTTAAGCCCCTATTTGTGGTCAGTGGGAAAGTTTCCTTCATCTGTCAGGGCCCTTTGCTGCTGATTTCCCTGACAAAAGGGAAAATATGTCCCTAATCTTCATGGTCTTTCAGCCAAACTCGCAAATCTGTTCTGAGGCTTTTGGCATCTGTACAGGTTTTGTGTGCTGAAAGAGGCGATCCTGAAGTTAATTGAAAGGTCAAAACTGCTATTAGGACACTGTGGGGAGCACCAAAATTATCAGAGATGAGGCTGTGTGGCTTCCTAAGGAGAGCAAATGCAGCTGGAAAGGTATCAAAGACGAGTGCAGACGGGGAGGAAAACACACATGGATGTTGCTGCAACAGTTCAGTACCTGAACCAGGAGGCTCTGAAGCTGAAAGGTTAGAAAATTTCTTTCCTCCCAGCACCAGGCATCTATTAGCAAGACAATGATGTGAAAACTGAAGGCATAGGTTTACTAGTATGGATGTTATTAAAGAGAATAAGGGTAGGGAAGACCAACTTCTACTGCTCTTGGAAATATTGCACATGCATCCTATTACATCACTGTTCAACGGGTGGGCAGGGAACTCAGCAGCTCATATGAAACCCCTTCACAAACCCTGCTCGTGCCCACAGTAGAAGCCTCAAACGTTGAAGGGAGAAGTGGTGGGACAGTACAACTTTGGGGGAACTTGCCTTTAATGCCACTTAGAACTGTACCTCTCTCCCCCTACACCTCCTTGCTTTGCTGATCTTCCTAAGGACATCCCAGTATGGAGCAGGTAAGACATCAGTTTTATCCACAGCCTCCACAAAGCCGTGAGTTACGCACGCTCTGAGAAGGCCATGCCAGCCTACGGGAGCTGACTCAAGCGCTGCAACCTGGGCTCTCCCTAAGGCAGAGCAGTGGAAGTTTGCTAGAATGAGGAAGAAAAAAAAGAAAAAAAAACAACAAAAACACCATAATAAAAGATTCCTTAATAGCATCAGAACAGCTAACCTTTTGATTTTTTAAACTTTTTTAAAACTATTTTCTGTCTATTCCCATAAGAATCCCATCTGCAAAATAACCTACAATACAGTTACTCTGCCAGAAAGTCAGTGGACTTTCAGGATTGAAGAGACAGGCAAAAAATGGTCCGTGAGCACCTACAGAGAAACAATTTGGGACAGTTACTTCCTTGCCACAAAGCCAAATGACTCTTCTGTGGGACAGCAAAAGCACCTCCATCGAGACAACAACTAGAGAAACATCAAGGATGTACACAAAGTTCCCCTGGATGGAGCAGATGTTAAACACCAGATGCAAAATGTAACACAAGGGAAGGTGACAAAAAGACCATGTCCTGACCTGTAGCCAAAAATTATTCTCCTGAAACTTCCCCAGATATCAAATGCAGTCTAGAAGAGGTGACAGACCTGACGATCCATTTTCATCCAACAGGATCAAACAAGCATCGTGCTAAACCCTGGGGAGTTTTCTTCGAAAGGGCAACCACTCACAAGGCTTTGATGTTCTGCTTCCTCACATCTGAGAAGATGTCAGACTCGGGGGTAAGAATCTGGGACAGGTTCTGACTTCTGGCAAACAGTTCAAACAGAAGAGGAGCCAGTATGTAACAGGAGTAGCCAATATTAAAAAGATTGCTCAAGAAGTCTCTGCCCCCCTGCTTTGAAAACCCTACAGGAACAATGTGAGCAAACATGTCCCCAGCACATGAACTTTCTGAAAGAACCATCGGTGGGGCAACACTTCTCTCCACATCAAACACTCAATGGCCAGACTAATGCTTGAACTTCAATAGCCCTTTTTCCAAGCATTAGGAAAAGTGAGGAAAGCTTTGTGGCACTCTCAGGAGATAAGTAGTTATCATCTGTAAAAACAGCCCAAATCTGTTTTTATGAGGTTAAGTAACTTGTCCAAGATCACAAAGAACTCCAGGCAGTACCAGAACAGACACTATTGCTCCTGTTCATCATCTTTCAGCTCTGGCTGGTAATCAGCAGGGCTTTCTCCTAACATGGCTCAAGCACCAAGTTAGGCACTTTACAAGCATCAGGGTGGTTGGTTGACTGTAACACCCTCATTCACATACTCAGATGTGGAACAGAAAAATGTCTGACTCATTAAAAAGGTGAAAAAAACCCAGGTGTGTCAGTGGGCTGGTTTTGGCTGGAACAGCATTAATTTTCTTTGTAGTAGCCAGTGTGGGGCCGTGTTTTGGATTTGTGCTCAAAACAGTTGATAGTTCAGGGATGTTTTCATTCTTGCTGAGCAGAACTTAGACGAAATCAAGGCCTTTTCTGCTCCTGCCCCCACCCCACCAGGGAGGAGGATGGGAGACACAACGAGTTGGGAAGGGATACAGTCAGAAAAGCTGACCTCAGCTGACCTCAGGAATATCCCAGACCATATGGCTGCATGGTCAGTGTATAGAGCTGGAGGAAGAAGAAGGAAAGGGGGACAATTGGAGTGATGGTGTCTGGCTTCCCAAGTCATTATTACATATGATGGAGCCCTGCTGTCCTGGGATGGCTGAACACCTGCTTGCCCATGGGAAGTGGTGACTGAATTCCTTGTTTTGCTTTGCTTGCACATGGCTTTTGCTTTACTCATTAACCTGTCTTTATCTCAATCCACAAGATTTCTCACTTTTACTCTTTAAATTCCCTTCCCTGTCCCACCGGGGGGAAGCATGCAGCTGTGTGGGGGCTTAGTTGCTGGTTGGGGTTAAACCATGACACTCAGGAAGAGAGATGAGCTTATTTATAAAGGTTTGCATTTTGGTAGGCTGAAAACACATTAACTGAATAAATCACACAGGTGAGTGCACCCCAGAGAAGGCATGAGAAATCTCAGAGCTTTACTATGCAAGCAGGTTCACAATGCCACCCAGCACCCCTGCTGATTGCCTTAGTCTTCTCCAGAAGTCAGGCCCTTTGGCCAAAATAACAATCACAAGCAAATGGTGAAATCCTGAACATCGTCACGCTGGTGCCACCGAGTTCGAACTTTAACTCTTCTGACAAACAACAGTGTTTCTCCCTAGCTGACATCTCAGACTGCACAGAGTAACTTCACATGTATGACTATGCTTCCGTTTTTCACACTTTTTTTTGCTACAGTATGAGATGTGGTCATTTATATGCTGGCTTGACTGACAAAATTTTAATAACCCACCCCTGAACTCTTGCAGGATTGCATTTTATCCCATTTCTCTTCCTGCTCCTAAGTTACTTTAAATCTAGCTTGGAAACAATTCACAACTTGGAGCTGTTTTGAGAAGTGCCAACATATTGCAGGAAAAATACAAAAATTAAAAAACTATTTCAGTCTATGCAGAGATGGGCGCAGCAACTAATTCTGTGCGATAAAGTGAATTCCTCATCTTCATGTAAAACCACGCTTTAAAAATTATTTTAAAGGAGACAATAACTCTTGAACTAAATAATTTCTTACTGGGGATGAATGGGAACACTTAATGAAGCTTGCTTTGGGGAAAATACAAGAATGAAAAATGAAGACATGGTGTTCTGGTCTGTCTGTACTTAGCCCTGAAGAGGCGAGATGCATCTGCATGATAACACAACCTCCTCTACATGATAATGATGCAGAACAATGAGCAGGAGAAAAGGTGGAGATTTCTGAGCTGTAAGTCATCAGCAGACAAGTTAATGTACAGCTTAGATCTGTCCACCTGTGCCAGTGATCTGGGGTGCAGTTACAAGGGCAGAACTCTTCTGACTTTTTCTTGTTAAACAAAACACCCCTAAACAGAACTATACTAAAAGATGATTTCATTTCCTACTCCTCCAATAGTGGAAATCCTGTCCAAACCTCCTATTTTCAGAATTCACATTGGAGCTATTAAACAATGGGCCCCCAGCCTGGGCAGCTATTTAAAGCCCTGCTGGAAGCACATGTTTGGGTTTGCCTGGTAGGTGACTAAGGACTCCAGTGCTAATTGCATCCTCTGAGTTACCATGGTGGAGCTGAGTTGAAAGAGGTCTTACAGAGAGATTTAAGCAGGGCAAGAAAGTCAGACAGCAAATATGGTGAATCCCATGGACTCTCGTGGATTTGCATCCAAGAGATGTTGCCATCTGGTGGCTTGTGGACAGGGAAGCCAAGGAATCTCCTGTGACCATCCAAAAAGTGCTTCTTTTCTGCTTCAGAAACCCTGAATTCTGGTTCAGAAAAATCAGAGCCGTGTCTGAAGTGTGTTTGTGTGATTTACACAGATATTGTATTCAATTGTGCACCACGGGAAGCCTTATGAAATATATAGGCACAGCACCAGCGATGGACAGGAGCCTTTGTTTTTCTTTTTAAACCTTTCACTATTAATATGAAGAGTGCAGAAAGAATTTTTAAGGCCCTTTACATACTGCAGATGCCCTAAAAACCTACAGAAGTGTAAGACCCCACACCATTACATGTTAAATAATTTCAATACAGATTCAATCACTTTTTCCTGTGACTGATGTCATCTAAGTACTGGCATCATTTCCTTTTAATTACACTGCCTAAAGTAATTAAATACACCAAAGAGGATGGACTGCAAAAAGTCTTCTTGGCTATGCTGTTTTAGTCTATTTTAGGGGGTTTTTTTGTTTCATAATTAGGAGTATTTTCAAATCCACAACTGGTATTGTCAAGTGGCCATTTGTTATGCAACTTGTTTACCCTTTTGGTCTACCAGTACAAAGATTGTAACTCATGAAATACCACTTTTTCTATGAAGAGTTGTTTCTTAAGGGAAAATACAGTCTGTGGCAGAAGAGAATAAGGCACGAGCATATAAAAGGATTTCACAGTAAAAAAAGAGTTTGAAATTAAGATATTTCCAAGCTAACTGAAATTAATTTTCTTCTATCCTTTTAACTAGCAGAAAGAAAGGGGAAAGAAAAAAAACCCCAACCCTGAGAACTGTGGAATTAAGAACAATTTAAAGATTGAAGCTGTTTCTCCTCCTTAGCTTAAGCATGAAGAGGAAGTGAGTCAAGGCATTTGGAGTAAAAGGGAGTATTTCAACCCTGTGGAAACTGCAGGCAAGAAGCTATCAGCAGACACACAGTCTTTCAGGCTCTTTTTCTACCTCCAATTTTGATCCTCCTCCCTTTGAAGCCTCTACAAGAATCCTGGACCTTTTGAGATTAACCAACAAGAGAAAAGCAATTTTGGTATTACAGAGCTCAGAGTGATACAACACATTACAACAGTACTTACAAAGGCAATTATATCTCATAAAATTATTTTACTTCTTGTTCTGGTGACTTGGCTCACAGAGACACTATTTCTTACCCTTGACTTATTTGATTAGGAGCTGCTGCAGCTCTGGATTTCAGTACTGGCCTGTCTCTCCCTATTTGAAATTTCATTTCAAATTTCCCACACATCTCCCACACACTAGACATCAGCCTTTATATGCAAAGCAAAATATGTGCCCAGTCACGAGCTGCTATGGTGATGGCACACAAACTTGCACTAGGTGCACCACCCAAATATCCAAGCTTCCAGCACATCATCTCCTGCAAGAAAATTCTCCCAAATCTGCCCAAGAGCTTCCCAATGCTGAGAGGCCTCCACTGCCCATGGCAGGATGTGGTTGGGGCTTTTCACTCGTGTGGTGATGAGGTCGTTCCTTCTTCTGCTGGTTTGTCTGCCAGATCATGATTTGCAGATTTTTATTATTAGGTTGTGTTTTTTCTAGCAGAGAGGCAGCTGATGAGGCTGCTGTCTTGCAATGAAATTTCACTTCCCTGGTTTGTACAGATTTTCTACACTACCATATGCAACCTGCTTGGCCTCAGTGACCCTCCCTACCCAGCAGAGATGGTGAGAAAAAAAAAATACATTAAGATTATGGCAGTCTCAGTTGCTATAGTAATAAAGACTTGTTGAAAAGCTCAGTTCATGACCAACACCAGTAGGATGAGCATCTGTGACATAAGTGGACACATCCATCCCCAACAGCACAATTTCAGCAGCCAACAACAGTTTAACCACAGCAACACAGCTGGTGTCATTTCTCTGCTTCCTTCCCTGCTCAGACCTTTGGTATTTTCTTAATACCCAAACTCCAGTGACCAAGCTTTTGCAAACAATAATATTCAAACCTCGAGCAGTATCCAGAACCATTACACCTCTGGCTGCCACCCTAACATGGTGTCTGATAAAATAGCATTTGAAATTGTTCTGCAGAACTACAGAGTGCCACTGGTACTGAGGAAAACTGCTTCAATTACTGAAAATTTGAACCAGATCATTTAGAAATTGAAGAACTGTAACAGGGACAGTAAAACAATAGTTAAATAAGGTTTTGGTACCTTTTCATCAAGGCAAACAGAAGCTTAGTTGGATGATGGAACCTGATGTGTCCTTAGGCTGGCAAAGAGCTACTGAAAGCACATAAAGCATCACCTACTGCCTAATTCTTTATGTACCTAATTTTGATACTTGAAGTGATGATTGATCATCTCAGATGAGAATCTGTTTATTACAGGGGAAAATTATTTCCCTTAAGTTAACACAGCCAATAGCAGGGCAGGATAAATAATCATCCCATCCCATCCTTCAGAGCAAGTGAAGAAATACAGGTAGGTGTTTTCTCCTTTGAGTGACTGCTGACTCTACATTTAGTCACATTTTCAGATTAAAAAAAGCTGCTCCCACAAATGTACAATCAGAAGTCCCTTCTTTTATTATGTACAGAAATAAAAGCTTATATTTGAACACTAGTGTGAACTATATATATTCAGTGTTTGAGTCTAATGATAAAGATAGCATAAGAAAGAGGTAGATTGCTCTAGTAATTATATAAAATGCAGCAGTCATTTAACTCTGCAGTTGCAAGCTTTTATTTGGGTAAAGTCTTTCAAGTATATAGAGAATTTTCACACACAATGAGAATTTAGGAGGTATTTTGACAGCTTATATTTCCATTCCATTTTCTTTAATTTTTCATCTATAACAACTTTATATTGTTGAGATTCTTTTTTTTTTAAAATGTGATTTTCTTTGAAAGCTTTGCTCAAACATTCTGCTTAACTTTGGCAGCGAATGTAATCAAGTCATTTCCCTGTCTTTTATGCCTCCATGCATCAAAAAAACTACTGACAAAGCCAAGAAAAAAAAATTAAAAATCTGGGTTTGTTTTTACATTAGTTTTAACTGAATTATAGACACCTCTTTGACCCCAGCCCCTGATGGACTTCATCTGAAGTCTGCTGGAGACCATATGAAATTTTGAGGACTTTAAACAAGAATGAGGGGAGAGCCTTCAAGTCCAGGAGGGAAGTAGAGGTGCTTCAAGGTAAGCAGAGAGGCTTGGTATGTTCCTGAGTGAATCAGCCCTTCCTTCACCCACCTGAGCCATCCCCAAGGAGCAATTGTGCTCCCAGGAACGTGCAACATGTCTTGCATTGCAGGGAAAAACGAAGGATGTTCGAAGCTGGAAGCAAAGTCCAAGATTTTCTCTAAAAGCTGTTTGTAAGAGTTTCCTTGCAGAGCACTTGCTAAGTGCCTGGGCCTGGGTGTTTAAACAAGGGCTGGTCTCGCACACACTGTCTCTTGTTCACAGCTAATCCTGCAGCGAGGTCAAATAACGTCAACCCTGAGTTACCACAGCCATCTCCAAGGCAACTGGCGAATATACAGTGTAAACACACGATTACAGATTCACTGTGCATCCAGGAAGGAGGAGGAGGAAGAGGTGGACTGAAACAAGTCATGGTTCCATTGAAATCAGAGTAGTCAGTGCTGAAGCAACACTGGGCAAACACATCAGTGTGAGCAAAGGGTTTGAAAAAATTTGGGTTCTTTCCCATTTTGCTTCTCCCATGCACCACTACAGTATTTTTTATTTAGGTAGTTTCTTCAAAATGAGGTATGAGCACAGAAGAGGTATTATCCACATGGCTGCTTTACATCTGAGATGTGACCTCTTCCCTTGCACCACAGCCCCAGACAGTGCAGGAATGGGACTACATTTCCGAAAGGTCCATTAAATCTTTATCTGATAGAAGCTGTATTTTGGGACAGCATCCATCCCTATCTAATATCACATGCCACAAGATCATGATTATACTGGGTAAAAAAGAACCAAAACAACCCATTATTACTAAAAGAACAACTGAGAGAAATTCCGTCTTTTCCCTTTGAATCACGAAGGGAGTCAGATTTCCCACTAACAGTGACACAACGAGCCCCAGGGAGCCCCCATCAGTGACTCAGTTACATCTGGGGATGGTAGGAGAGGCAGTGCCTAGAGCATCACCCCGGTACTGCCTGGCAGCCACCACCCCGGCCACATCCATCACTGCTCTGAGGACAACAGGGCCAGAGATGATAGGAAAGCATCGCTCCCGCCCGGAAATCCCACCAGGCACGCTGGTTCCCACATGGGCTGAAGGGGAACACTGAAGCTTTTCAGTTCCTTTCTTGGCGACACAGCCACGGTCCCCAGGGGGAGGTGAGGTCATTGGGAGCGGGGCTGGCAGAGCCCCACGCCCACCACACAAAAGCAGGGAAGGAGTCACCCCCTTCTTCCTCCTCTTCTGGGAGAAAATAAGCACTAATCTAATTGATTGCACGGGGCTCCAGTCGTCAGTAGCCATAAAAAGACTTCTCTTCACAAGCCAACTGAACAACATGAACAGCACAAAAAAAAAGGAGGAAATGAAAAAAAACAAGAGTGGCCAACTTTTAGCCACTCACTCCCAGCAGAAAAAACTCTTTAGCCCAAATTTTACTCCACGTGCACCTCTCGTAAAACAATACTTAGGAGGTACATAAAAAGACAAACCCAAGAAAAACACCTGATGGCTTGAGCCACACTGTGTACAGTGAAAATGTCAGGCGTTCTTCTCACACTAGCAGCAACATGCTGCATAGCAACAAGTCAGAATGAAAGGTTAATGGTAAGGACTGCAGCCTGGAACACACTCATTCCCACGGTCCTGAAGTCACCAAAGGGAAATGCTGCACTGATTTGTTTTGTTCTGCTGATGGCACAAAGGCTTAGGAAGAGCGGTGGGCTTTCGTGTGGCACCAAGCAGCACACATCCCCTGCCACTGCAAGAGTTCCAGAAATGCTCTACAGGTTTTAGGGGAAAGGGTTGTATTCCACCAGGACTACAGCAATGAACCTCACCAAGTCAAGCAGGTGATAAGTGTAGCTAGGACTATCCAGGCTGTACATCACTTGTACAACAGCATCTCTAACCTGGCAAATGTGCCTTCCACTATCTTCAATGCATTTAAAAGCTTTTCACTGTGTGTAAATGTAACTGTGTATTTTATACAGTAGAATCTCATAGTTAAACATCCATAACTGCAATCTCAAAGTCATTTAATTCTAGCAAAATCAGGAAAGAGATTTTTAAAAGACAAAAGCAGTCACCTAAACCATTCCACTCCCTGTGAATGTGTAAATGAGGAATAAGACAACCAACAAAACAGCATTACATTCCAGTCCACTTCTATTAACCAAACTTCATAGACTGTTACACTGATATGCAAAGAAAGGCAATTGTTTACCAGGAGAAATGGTCTCCAGACTCCCAGGATTAATCTTTCTTGTGCTTGTGCAGTGTTGGACAGTTGATCCAGTGAAGACCAAATAAAAAACTACATCATCTTCAACTTTATCTTCCTCAGTCAGCTGCACTGTAATAACAGAGTCACCCTAGGAAAAGAACAAGGAACAAGGTTAGGTTTACATGACCAAGAATTGCACCATACCAAATAAAACTTCTCTACCTACAAGGCTCATGCTCTCTGTTCATACATACCTTTCACACAACTTGGGGCCCATCCTAATTTTTAGATATGCAAGTAATCCTTAGCATCACAGCTAGCCAACAGGGTAGAAAATATTTTGAGCCCAACTCTGGGAAGAGATATGTAGAAATCTCCAGGGTATATTCAAAAGAGCAACTTACTATGGTGAAATGACACCAAATATGAAAAATGCTTAGTTTTAGGCTTTATTTCAGTATCTCAGTATATTCTATAATTTTTCTCATCTTTGCTATCAGCAAAAATTATACCTATAAAGGGCACACACAGTTATCATAGTTAACCCAGCAGAGGACACAGTAAATACACCTGAAATGCATACATGTGCATGGAAAATAACAGGGCCAATAGCCACCAACTTCAGTTTTCAATGGAGAAGGGAAAGCAAAGAAAGAGGATAGCTCACAGTTACTACGCAACTAATTTTCATTTGATCATAAAACCACAGACTCATTTAGTTTGGAAAAGACCTCCGATATCACAAAGCCCAACCATTAACCCAGCACTGCCAATCCCATCACTAAACCATGTCCCCAAGTGCCACATCTACAAGTCTTTTAAATGCCTCCAAAATCTCACCATACATCATTAATCAGCCTGAAAAATTATATAAACTATGAGACACTGGGAACAACAGTCTGTAACATGACCTTCTGCCCCTTTTCTATCAAGATCAAAACCAGCTGGATGCCCCAGTTTTACACTGCAGCTGTGGTTGCCAGCTCTCTGCCACCACCCCATTGAGCATATGGTTATGGCTGGAAATCTGGAAAAGATTTTATTATTATTATTATTACAGATTATGTAATTCTAATTTGCATATTCAAGAAAATACACATGTAATTTCCTTTAAAACCTTCTCCTTAAGATCACTCAGTTCGTCCCTTCTCTTTGTCAAACATAACTATTGCAGAAAATTCCCCGACTTCCCAGCCTTTCCATACACCCCTGCCGTGTTAGCATCATTTCCCATGCTCTGTCTCACATCTCCTCCCTTTCTCCCTCAGTTTCTTTTACTGTTCCTCCTCCAAGTTCATGTCCAGTTCTCCTCTGATCCAGCCTGTCTGGTACTCTAGCCAGGGGCAGGACTGCACCTTGTTTTGATAGAAATGAGGTTTTGCAGTACAGTACATGACCAGCCCCTGGTCTTAAAACCAAATATGTGGGTTAGTGCTGTAACACACAGGAAAGAAAACCAAAAATTAAAAAAAAAAAGATAAATAGAACACTGAGTCTAGTTTGCATTTTCAGAGGTTGTAGAGTTACAAATGTGCATTTTAGGAAGGTCTCACGCGATAATATCAGACCAGACTTCCAGCTGGGGAGAAAGGAACCATGTAGCAAAAGTATATCTTGTATAGAGTCAGTGTTAAAATAAAAACAGGTGCAAAAAGAAATAAATCAAGCTTTAAATTCAAGCATGACCAGTCCACATGCTGAGTTGAAAACTAAATATTCCATTTCAAGCAAATGGATCCAGTTTTGAGCTGATGTTCAAAAAAAACCAAAAGCTCAAGTTTTAACCTACAAACCCTTTGTGCTTTGGCTTTTTTATCCGACTTTGTTCAAACCCTTTCTCCCTTAAGGCATGAACATAAAAGTACTTAGACTTAAAATGCAGGTGACATTTCAGAACACTCACCAGCAGCACTGAGTGTTTAACATGATATCTGTTAAAGGAGATTTTTTCTTTTATTTAACTCAGAAACCAAGTACAGCTAGTCCAATTGCTGTGAAAGGAAAGCAAATCTGCACAGAGTGCGACACCTGTCTATCCATGCAAACCTCTCCTGTTTCTAGGAAAAGCAATTTAATTTGCATCAATATCACAAGAGATAATTTGCCTATTTTGTTATTGACAGAAAACTAGTAAATACATGTAAGAAACCCCAACACCAGAGGTTCTACATAACCTGAACTCTAAGCTGGGACTTACAAAACATATAGCTGAACTTCTTATATAGATACCTGACCTTATTTTGAAGGTGGAAGGTGGTCAGACCAGGTAACTTCCAGAGGTTCTTTCCAAGTAACTTGTTCCATTCTTTGTATTTTAATTCAGTTAATTTAAGGTATCATTTAAGTCTAGGGGGAGCACAAATTATCAGCAGCTGATATTAATTGAAAAGGATCTTCATCTGTGTCTAAGCAGAACTTTATGGTGGGATGGTCTCCTCCACCCTGCTTCCCACCTTCAACAAAGACTGTGGAACACTGAGCATCTTATTTATTGTTTTACTTGAATTTTTAAGTTGTCTCCAAATATCTTTGGTAAGACTGATAATGTGCTTTACTTTACCTACAGGTATTACCTGAGCTACCTCTCAGTTGTACTGTGCCTGGTGGAGCTCACTGTGCTTGAGGTGATTGGAGATCCCAGAAGCAAAAGACCATCTTTCTTCAACACAGATCTCTGCCTCCCAGTTACCAACAATTTC
The DNA here is from genome assembly GCF_001715985.3 of Manacus vitellinus. Classification (NCBI taxonomy): domain Eukaryota; kingdom Metazoa; phylum Chordata; class Aves; order Passeriformes; family Pipridae; genus Manacus; species Manacus vitellinus. The sequence continues at coordinate 6,907,037 of NW_021939189.1, read as the reverse complement.
ATTGTTCACTGCCAATTTTAAATTGATTGTTAACTTATATTCAAACAACGTATTTATTTGGAAAGGAAATAACACACAGAACAAACCCCACTCTTTCCAAGATCTTTGGAGTTAAAGAAAATCAGTTACAAATGCAGGCGAATTCCTCCAACCCACATAGAAGACTTTCCAACAGCCCTATTGCATTCAGCCTCAAAAACATTTTAATTGAACTATGTTTACCTTTATTCATTTAATATTGTTCAAAAAATGTCATCTGTTCAGTATCACTGCCACACAAGGTGGTTATTATAACCCTTCTTTCATCCTGAATGGCTAGAAATGGGAGGCCAGCCTGCCAATATCCCTTTGGTGAAAGTACAGACAGATCAAAGCCATTCTCTGGAATGCTCCAACAAATAAGAATAACTTAATTTCAAAACTAGTTTGGATCGACTAATATTTACTTGGCTTAAAGCCCATTGGAAATGAAAACATTCCATCTTGGTCCATTCATGAAAGAGGCCACCCTCTCCCTCGTTCAGATCTGAAAAATCTCTGGTCTCAGAGAGTTGTAACGGGATGTAAAGAAGGTGGATGTGGCTCTTTCCTCCAAATATATTCCCTTTTACAAACCAAAGGGAGAAAAAAGGTGGTCTGCCTCACCAAGGGACGGGTGCACTGGAAAAGCCAAACCTGATCTTGGGCTTTCAACCAGAAAACAATTCAGAAAGGGATTTTAGAGCGGCCCTACTCTGAAGCTTTGCCTTAGTTAAGGTAGTAGAAATACAGTTAGCTCCAGAAAGGCCCAAATGCTGTTACTAGGACTAAACCCCAAAACTATCCAGACAAGGCACCTGTTTGTCAGCATATTTTGCTGGCATTAGCACAACTCCACCTTTTTAGGTATTAGTTTTTCCAATAGTGCAGTTAAAGGCATGTGGATTGTGTACAGGCAAAGCATGAGCAACTCTGAGTAAGCTGTTAAAATGGACTATTTACATTCAAAGGCCTTTTTTTTTTTAATGGAAGACCTCAATATTTAGAAGTGACAATGAAGTGAACAAAATCTTTACACTCAAAGGAATTAAGATCACTTATCACCTTAAAAATAATATCCACCTTCCAAAAACAAATAATTGTTGTAAGCATGAAAAGACATCTTTCTTTTCTTTTCCACTTCAGGCTCTGGAAACGTCTGATTTTGGGGAATTGCTCATCATTTGGGACCATGAAAACAACCCTGACAAATGCAGAATTCAAGACTTCTACCTGAAAACCAAGTGTTTAGTTGGCAGTGGGAAAGGTTCCCTGAGGGATATCAGCTCTACCAGCAACAGGTAGACTTCTCTACAATCAACTGTGAAGGGAAAAAATATTCTTAGTGTGCTGGCTAACAAATTTTAATGTTTCTGAAAACAAACAAACAAAAATCAACACAATAACCAAACAAAAAAAAAAAAAACACCACAAAAAAAGGCCAAGCTGTATTTTTATAGCTGAAGCATGTGATTTTTAAGCTGGTTTTCCCCCCCATGGTTCATACTGGGAATTTTGAAGTACATTACTTAAGCCACTAACCACTCACTGACCTCCACACAGAGTCTAAAAACACTTATGAAAATGAAGCTTGCTTTAGAGAGCAATACTTCAGCACTCAAGTATCGCTTTAACATTCTGCTTTTAATGAGAAAACACTAACAACCAGTAATCATTAATTTGTTCTAAACAGAAAAGCAAAATTTCTGCTGCCAACAACTGATAGCAAACTCTGGCTGTTTTTTTCATGCCAGGAAAACCTACTGAATGGAAAGTCCGTGGGTTAGGTGGGTTAGAAATTCACATGAAGGAAAGAAACCTTCCACAGTGTGTTTCCTTCTAAGAGTTGTTGTAGATGTTGGCATTATGATGCCTCATTAAAGAAGCTGGATCAGGTGCTGGATTAGATGAGTAAACACAACCTGTCACTGTAACAAGTTTGGTTTTGTTTCCACTACTCATAACATGAATCAGATCCTTGTTGGGTCACTGCTTATTGCATTTTTGTTTGTTCCCCTTTGGAAAGCCCGAAACAGCTCCCAAGAGGGCTTCAGTGTACACAGGATGACAGCACAAAAATCACAGCTGTCATTTCTTCCTCCTCCTTCAGTTCAGGCTCATTGGTATCTTTATTTATTCCTTTTTAGATGGAGTTGGACTTGCTGTTACTCCCGCTACCGCTCGACACAGTGCGCACAGGATCGGGCTGGAATTCCAGCACGAGGCAAGTCCTTTCACATCCCCATGCTTTGATTTTCCCCATCAATGAAATGGGAATCGTGGTTCAAACATGAGTATTTTTCATCCAAACGGCTTCTAAGGGAACAGCTGGCTTTTCAATCATATGACGTTTTCTTTGGAAACCGACAATAATTAGGCTAGACAAAAATCAAAGGGAAAGTTGAGACAATTCCACCTCAAACTCAGAACTGCAGAAGACTCTGAAAGCAGCTGGAGGATGGAAAAGGCAAGGGTAAGGCAGCTTTAGAAAATATAACAGAAATCATCAAGCAAGAAAAAAAGTACAGTATAATTGTTTAGATGCTTGATGATCTATTTACCATCTACCTCTGGCAGCACACAAGATCAACAGTTAAACTGCTCCCAGGCAGTGTCCATATCTCGGGTGAGTATCCTGGAAGATCCCTCCCACATAAGGTTACCTTGGCTTGTGCAAACGACATCTGGGAAGGACACACGCAGCACGTGGACACATGGACATCTCCACACAGAGAGAAACAGGCACAGCCACACAGGCTCCCGACTACAAAAGGAAATGGGGGTTTGGGCAACTATTTTTAGAGCAAACATTACAGTGCTCTCATCTCCTGGAATAACCCTTTTGATTGAGAAAGGCTTAGATCCCAGTTTTTCCAGGTCTGACTAAGCGCTCCAGCCAGTCAGCTGTGACACAGAACTATCACTGCTGCCTCATAAAACCACAGGATGCTCTTCTTCCGTGGCAAGAAAATAACCTATGTCCAGCAAAGTCTTCCAGGCTGCTATTCCCAGGTTAACAGAAGCCAATGAACAGCTCACCCCTGAGGGGTGGAATCTGGGGATGGGTCCTACCTTCAAAACACCCAGTTGAGTCCCCTTCCCTCTCTGCCCTGGCATGGGGTGAGTTGTCAGTGGACCTCAGTGCTGCAGCCTGAAGCATCCATCCCCTTTTCCAGATGTGGCCATTTACCCTGCAAGCTCCCAGCACACATATATAAAAGGAAGGGACCCTGGGAGGAGGCCAGAAGTATCTGTTACAGTGAGATAACAACAATCATTACAGACATCCTCAATTTCACCAGTACTGACTCAACTTCACCAGTATTGACTCAGAGGAGTCACATCAAACACAGTTTATTCTGCAGAACTCCAGGCCCCAGAAACAAAGGTAGGGCTGTGAAATCTGTCTGAACATGAGCAGCTCTAGAAATCCCTCCTTGCCTCGAGATATCCCCTGTGATAAAGGCAGTGACCTGGGTCAGGATCGTGGAGAAAGATGGATGTCGTTCGGGTGGAGTGTTGCAACCTTCTGCAGATAAAACCTTCAGGGAGAGACTCCAGAAATAAATACAATGGCAAACTGCCAAGTTTGGTGAAGATTTGTGTCCTTTTTCATAGTCAATGACTTCAAACTCCTTGATCTTAAAGCATGAAGCAGAGAATTTTTCTTAAAATAAATTAAAAAAAAAAAAAACACAAAAGAAGACAACGAGAATTACTCCACTGGTTTAAATAAAATAATTAAAAAAAAAATAAAAAAATCAATCTCCAGGTCTAACCTTATTTCCTTTCTAAATTAACAGCAGTGCTATTATTCCTGCCAGTGAAAGGTTTCAGGTTAACGGCGTGGATACTGAGCCCCTCTGTGATGAGAAAGCCAGATTTTGCAAAGCAGTCTCTTATTATTTGGAAAATACAATCACAGACCATTATGTCTTGCCCACAGGTCACCAAAAGAGCAGAATGATGCTACATATTTTTCTGCCACCACATAGCAAATCAAGGTGATACCTTCCATATTTCATTAACACTGCACCAAGCCAAGTGATCTCCTCTTCCAATGCTAACCACAAAGCCATGAGTGAAACACTGACAGATAGGAAAAATAACTTTTTTCTCTCCAACACTTTCTTCCCCCAAAGGTGAGAAAGAATTTGGTCTAAAAGTAAGATTAGCTTAGCACACTGACGAATAAAATGTTGATGCAAGGAAAAGTAGGAACACAGTCAAAAAACTATTTATTCAAGACTCTATGAGTAAAAAGAATTTGTGGGAAAACATGGACATTTATGATAAATTGCCCTGATCTGTTGTCTCCAGGCCCAAGCTGGCTTCCACAGATCTATCCTGAGTGTGACCTGTGCTAAAAAATACAGCATGGACACATCCAACTTGCCTGTCTGCACAATCAACATCGTTACGGCTGATTTATTAACATCATCTCAGCCACACCACATCCCGAACCAATCCAGGACTCTAATCCTGCAGCAGGGTTTGTTTGCAAAGAGATAAAAGGTTTGAGGAGAGCAAGGAATGGATTTCCTACTCTGAGCTGGTGCGAGCAACACAAACTCCTGCAGAAATGGGTACACTTGAAGAAACCTGTTATTAGCAGCCCACATCCTTTGACAGAGCATGTCTTAGTCTCCAAATCAATCATCTCAAAGATGAATCTTTATTGAGTGCCAAGATGCTATTATAACTATTACACACATATTAATCCATGCAGCTCGAAGGAGATCTCTACAGACTGCCAACAGAAATCCATCAAAGTAACAGGATCTCGTTAGTGCTGAAAGAGACACATGATTTATCTTTATGGATAGATCTTCCTGACACACCACTTTGCTACACAGAGCCAGGAAGGTTACTAGATTGGGCTGTTAATAGCTAATTTAGCTGTATCACTGCCTTAGCACAGGGCTCCATGTGCTCTGCAGCACTTGTGTACCAACACTTGCTCACAGGATGCTTAGTGCATCTTCTTGGTGCTGGCCTCTGCTATACACAGCCAGCCTTCACAAAACCAAACAGCCAAGGCATTTCTTAAAATTTTTAGCATACAGAAAGACTTCATAAAATTAACAGTAAAATGCAAAAAATCAAAATTAAGGGGAAAAATAGAAAGGATGAGAAAAGTGCCATTCACCCTTTTGCGAAAAATGCAAACACCCAGCGAAGAACTGTGATGGGAACTTTAATATTTAGGTGAATCTGGCAGTATAGTGAAGAAAATATTGATTTAATTTTCATTTTTTTGGGCAGTTTAGTGTTAGCCAGACTGTGCACTTTCTGTCCTCGGCCACCATGGCCTGTAGTGCCTGAACAAGCAATTAGTGACAGTAACCCCAAGCCCCTTCCACCACAAGCCCTGTACAGCTCTTGTATAGAGGAGGAGGAGGTATGGAGGGACAGAAAAGCAGTAACATATTGGGGTTTACCTTTAAATTATGCAAGTCTCCATGTAATGTCACCACATGGACATGAAGTCAAGGCAAAAGACGGGAAAATTTCTCTGTAGCTGAATATCCACTCCAGTACCATCCAGTTTCCACAAGTACTGATCTTACTATTAGTTTTTTTTCAGAAATTGTGGACACTACTTCAATCAATTCCTAGAAAGCACACCCAAATTGATGTGAATGTCTTGCTCTGGCCTCATCCCGAAGCCTCTTCTGTTCTGCCCTACACTTAGAGAACTGAACCAGGTAATTTTATCACCAGCTGCTTGAGTGATTGATAGTATTTCCTACTAATTATTCACCTAACAATAACAACAAAATTGCAGTGCTTAGGAGCGATACAGCAGGCAGTTTGAATGTGTGCAGTGACTAACAGAAATCCAGCTACTCTCTTGGCACCAGAGAGGTGGAGAGAGTCACAATTCCTGGAAGATAAAGTACATATGATGACACATTATTAGAAACAATCTCATATCACTGGAGCATTTTCACAAATAGCCTTGATGTGTCTTAAAGGAAAAAAAAAATAATCAGGTTTGAACACTAAGATCCAAAGGCAGAAGAGAGTTGAAGAACGGTGTTTTCCTGGTACTTCAGCCTCCTCTACAGTACAGCAAAATGCTCCAAGAGAGAGCTCGGCGTGTTTCAGAGCACTCATTTTCCTGCCAGCTGCAAAATATCCTCACCAGTCTTTAAATATTTCACAGCTACAGTACTTAGAGCTACTGTAATGACTGAGGCACTTTTTAAACTGACATTTTTGCCATTAGAGAACAGAAGCCATTATAACCATTATCCTCCAGTAGAAGTACCCCGCCAACCACAACTACAGAGAAGAAACTTTTGCAATGTTTAGAAGAAACATTTTGAAACAACGATACAAACACAGGCAGCCCTGAAAATGTGTCCTGCAACAGAATTGCCACTTGATGGCACTGCACAGCATTGAGCTACAATTATCCACAGTTATTTTATTTTCCACTTAAGCACAATGTGGAATTGTTTTACTGAACGAGGCGGAGGAAGAGCACTTGCAGAGAGACCACATGCAGCAGAGCCTTTGGAAGCAATGGGAGACACTGTAGGTAGAGTTCAGGGGATTTCAGAGGTTATGTAAAATCGTGCCTTCATCAAATCAACATCTTCATAACCACTGCTCTCACATCAGCTCTGCTGTCAGAACTCTAGTCTAACAAAATGACTGTCAGCGCTTTGTTCGAGGAAATACAGCAGGGACATGTAACCTGATGAATGAGATAGGAAACGTGTTTGATCATTTTAAAAGGTAACATAATATTTATGAACTCTCTACATAAATACATTCCACAGAGGAAGAGTAGCTGAAGAGTTTCTTCATCCTCTTAAACCCAAGTCCTGATCTCTGTTGCTCATTCCTCCCAAGAGGAGAGGAGGCAACACTGTCAGCAATGCTGGGGATGAGACAGTGTTTGTCCAGGCATTACCCAGCTCACCAGTTAGGACAAGAAATAAAGAATCCTAAATGAAGAGCCCAAGATATATACATAATTTCACCCAATGTTAATATAACTTAGTGTGACAATATAAGGATTCCTTCTGTAGCTTCAGAAAACCAGCTGAAACAATCTTAACAACTCCCCAGAAGCAGATCATTGTCTCTACCAGCTGTACCAGCTCTGGTATTTTTCTTCTGCAGGTCATAATAAAGTTCACACAAAATGCTGCAAAGCAGTGGTGAGTTAAGGGCAGAATTTCAGACATGTGCTCCAGACTTCAAGCCAGACCATTTATTGTTTACCAGCATTTTCATTTCCACAAAACAGGATCACAGAAGAAAAGTTTAAATAGATAATGATGGGAGGAGGGCTTTGAACTCAAATAACCAGCACTTTTAGTCCCAGGACAATATGGAAGAAGGGTTGAGAAAAGGCCACTGAGCTGCAATTTAAGCAAGGGCTTATCCTGCAGGAAGGTGATGCTGATGATCTGGCAGCCTTGTCTGACTTTTCCTGGCCAAAGTTGCCTTCAGTAAATGCACAAAAGTGACCATTTCACAAACAACCCTGTGCTAACATGGCACAGATCTCACGGGCTAGTGAATGCCTCACTTAACAGGAGCAAGCCAAGCAACCAGCCTCATGATAACCAAACTCTACACCCAAAGTCTGCCTTTAGGTATAGGGAAACACAGAAGCAGCAGGGAGCTTGCCAGGAGATGGTGCTGAGCTCAGGTGGCAGCTGCCAGACACCCATTTCCACAGAAGGGATGCCTTCCTGCATGATGCAGACCAGAGCTGGGGAAGTGGAGGATGAAAAGAATCTAAATCAAGGATCTAAGTGACAAAAACTAAAAAGATGAGGTCAAGCACAGTTTATTGAGGAAAGCATTTTGCATGGAGAATGAAAGCAGAGCCAGACAGGCAGCAATATACACCTCTCAAAAAATCAGTTTATTCAGGCGCCTCGGTGACTTTCTTAAAACCAAGCAGCAGGTTCTTCCACAAGCAACACAAGCAAATATTTTATTTGTTAAAGGTGCTCAGAGGCCTTCACTCATTCATAACTCAAAGACATTTTGAAGGTGGGGCAGAAAACTAGTTTGTCATTATGAAGAAATCAAGTACCTAACAAATAAAAGACAAGAGGTTTATCAGATCCTCTAACCACAGAGCTGAACTAAACATCAAGGCTCGTTCTCCTCTTGCCTAAGGACTGTGAGAGAAAGTAAGACAGGGCTTCTGTATGGTGACTTGTGAGAAATTCCCACATCAAAAGCATGCAAGGTATGTTCTACCTTTTCAGCTGGACTGACCTCAGATATTCAGGCATCTCAGTGGCCTCTGTCACCATAAATGCCACTAAGCAAAAAAATTCAGTGTTAGTAGAAAAGTAACTAAACCACAGATGCCAACCTCATGACAACATCTTATTGTAAAATTACAAAGGTATTTCATTTTGTCCTTTCGTCTCCTTGGTAGAGATTCCTGAAGAACAATAATTGTCCAGCACACAACAGTGCACAAGTGACACCTGAGATGGTTTCAGCCACAGCAAGAGGCTGGACATCAGATGCAACACCTCTCTGCACTCAGGGGCATGGGGAGCCACAGCACTAGGGACAGAGTGCTGCCACAAGCCTCAAGCTCTCTGTATTGAGAACCCTTTTTTCTTCAATCCTTTAATATTTATACAAAAGGGGTTGGTTTTTTTTTCTTAAAACACAAACATCAGAGGGTATCACAATTGCTTTTCTCAGGAATAAACAGTGCACTTCAGTGGGACATCATTCGATATGAATATGTAAGTGGGGAAAAATAGTATAAGTATTATCGGTTTTTTCCATTTTAGATTAAAGCAAGACACACTGGGAAATTTACAGGAGCAGTTCATTCATTAACAGAAGAGAGGACCTACTGTACCCAAACCCTAGGTTATATTAAGAGAGGGTCAATGCATTCTTTCTGCGCCTTTTGAAGTTCATACTTCATTAAGTTGTGTGACATTTTGCCTTGGAAGTGGGAGCTCTCATCTCTATCAAAAAGTCTCCTTGAGAAACTCTGCAGGTTACACAGCTCCTAAGTGGCAGTTTAGACAAGAGACTCCATCCACAGACCTGATTAAAGACCAAAGTCAATGGCAGCATTTTTATCAATTAAATGTTTGCCCTCTCATGCAATCACCAGTTATGACACATTTAGGTTTGTCACTCCAAATAACGTGGGCACACCTTAGGCAAACCATGCAGAGGAGGAGTGCTCTGATTTAAAACAAGTTTGTTCCTTTTAATCTAAAAGGAAAAAGGAAAAAAGTTTGCAGCAATACATCACCCTTCTCCAGCTGCTAATCTTTTCCATTTCACACCCACTGATCATTATCACCATGAAAAAACACTCCTGTCATAAAGGCAGATCTAAGGTTGTAGCCTTGGTTGTAATCAAGAGTAGATGAGCTTAATGCTTCCCAACTCATTCCCTGCTTGTCACTCCAGTCCTTTTCCAAAACATTCATACCCAATACTACTCTCAGGTTATTTTTCGAGGGAAAAAAAAAACCACCAAAAACCAAAACCCAAATCAACATTGATTTCAGAGTGGCAGGAGACGTGACTGGGTTAGAAAAACGATCAATAACACTACAGAGACCCCACAGCCAGCAGAGGCTGAAATCAGAAGCCACGCACATCACTTTTGAAGTACAATTTTCAGGACTTTATGTAGCTGAAGACTCAACCTTGTTAATTCCCTCCCATGCACTCAATATTTATTAAAGTTTTGTCAGAAACCTTGATCCTTTTGTAATTAAATCTCCTGCTGAATACCCTGCTGGACTCCCAATTAATGACAATGTTTCTAAAAAGATCAACACTTCACCTTTGCAAAGCTCTCTCCCATTTTCTTTCACTTGCCTGGATGTTAGCAACTGCTGAGTTTAAGCTAAGTGACTACTTTGTACTATTTCATCTGTAAACAGAGAGCTTAGTGAATCACAACAATAAAAAGGTCACTTACTAACAAACCTCCATTGTTCAGAGCCTTTTTCATCCTTTTTTTCCATACTTCTTCATGATCTGGATATTGCAATAACACATTGACAAGAGTCAGGAAGCACCTTACAGTACTGAAGTTAAAATTTTGACTTTTGATGATAGAGAGATAGAATGTTTATAAAAAGATGATCAGCAAGGTCATTGCAAGTACTTAAGGAAAACAAACAAAACTGAAGCTCCTGACTTCCCACCTCCCATCAACCAAAGACTCCTGCAACCCTCCTGTTCCACTCCAGTACTGATAGCAAACAAACAGCTTGGTCCTTCAGCTTTGACACCCTGGACTTCCTGAGCACAAAGTCCCGGGCACATCAGAAATAAGGTTTGAACACTACCCTTCATCCACTACGCTGTGCCTGATAAGAATTTCTGTAGCAACAGGACAGCACTGTTAGTTTTGGATTTAAACCAGTATCTGTGCATCAAGAAAGGTATTCCCAACTGCAGTCTAAGGGCTGGCAATCAAAGGACTGTCCAGCCACATGGATCCTTTTTTGCAGGTGAAGAAATCAATGCATTTTAAGGACATGGTTTGAATATCTTTATTTCAAACTCACCCCACAATATTCAGCCACAGGGTCTGCAAAGTCACACTGCCTTTTCTAAAGGCAATGACGTGTTGACAGTGGTAGGATGGAAGAGCTGCTTGACCTACAGCCTGTGTGAGCACTGGTGGTATCACACCCGGGCTATATTGAGGAACACTCCCCTGCCCTATCTCTCCTGGCACAAGCCCCTCTGCCCCATGACTGCACTGCTGTAAGCAGCACCCAGGGCCAGAGGAGCTCGTTAAACGGCATTAAGGGAGGTAACAAACAGCTCTAGGTGACAGATAAAATGCTCCTGGGGGGACCTGGCTCCTGGGAACAGCTGCTGACAGAGGAAAAGTTGAGCTGTGGTTCCAGCCCAAACCTGCAGCAATACAATGCTGAGCTCCAGTTCCTGGCAACCTCATTAACCAGAGAACAATCAAGCAATGCTTAAATGTGACTTATTTAATCACAAAAACATGACACTTTTGTTATTATTACAGAATGTGTTTTCCACCTTATTTCTTAATCTTCACACTTACAAAGGCCAGTAGTCTCGTCATATGACCTCCAGTGGTCACAAGCTCTGCAGGGGCAGGACAGATGACTTTTACAGAAGAGGTAAATAAAAGTCCAAGCAGCCAAAAGAAAGTACCAAGAAGGATGCAGCAGGTGGTCTTCTTTCTATTCATGTACATCAATTTGAATAATACTAGAATCTCTATCCCCCTATTAGTGTGTATTTGAAAGTACAATCTTTTCCATCACCCACAAAACTTTGGTCCCAAGTACACTGGACATCTCAGGTTCCCAAATCCCTTTTCTTAATTATGAAGCAATTATCTGGGCAAACTGGTGATTATCAGATAGAACAAAATATGCTCTAGTTCTCTAAGTGGCTTCCAGGAACTGAACTGGAGACATAATTTTTTTACTTTCTTCTCCTAAAAGGAGCTTCTAAAAGTAATGCTGCTGATGATAAAACCAGCTATCTAATGGAGCTTTCAGGATGAAACTCATCCAAGACTTAGTAAAATAATAAACAAAATTATGTAATCCTGAATCTAAGCTAGTGGTTTAAAAAAGGAAGAGTGCAAAGGATGTAATGCAAAGGTGTCAAGAACAAAATGGGGAAGTGTGGGAGAAGCAAATTTTCCTGAGAGTGGACAAATACAGGGAGATCCTCTGACATGTCAGTATTGCCTGTTATTTCCAGTGATTTACAGAGATGGAATTCCTTATGGAGAAATTCACAGGATACTGTTCTCAGTTATTTGAAAACAGGCTCTAGGAGCCTCTATGTGGAAAACAGAGTTGCCATCACTTTGAAGAAGGAACCTGATGAAGTTTGCTATTCACCTACCAGTGGTGAGGCTACAAGACTCTTGTGCCTACCCCTGGAAATATTACCAGGAGGATGCTTTATTCTTTATGTTCTGCTCACACCTAACAACTCTCAGACATGCTGTCAATTAGCAACACAAGGAAAACAAAACTGATCTTAAAATGTACAAAGCATTTATACTGAGAGCAAACAGAACTACTAAATATTGACTTTTCAGATTTCCTTAAGCTACCAAATTTTTTTGTTTTGAAAGGGAGCTGATTTGGGTATACGCCTGGTCGGGGGGGAGAAGGAAGAGAGAAAAGAGAGTCACTGATGTATTAACAGTGTTGTCACCAACTTATTTGCATTGCAAAGAACCAGTACACCAAGTGCCATACAATCATTATTTTACACTGGGCTATGTTTGACTTCAGCCCAGTTCTCACTATCACATAGGGATGAGGACTTCTAAGTGTACCACTCCAGTGTTACATATTAAATAAACCCCCACACAAAACAGTGGGAAAATAAACTCATTCAGTAGATAAGACTGAGAAAACAAAGCCTCCTGATTAGTTAAGTCATACACTGTTCAAATGACATAAGGATAATTTTATCCTGCATTCCACCATTCACGTTTCTACTGTAGCAATTCTATCATATTTTTGAACATAAGTTTCACTCTCTTTTAACGTGTTTTAAGCTTAAATTAAGTTTCTTTAAAGTCAAGGTGCATTTAATAGGCTTGAGATTTAACAAAATTCAGGCAACATTTAGCTTCAAAATACAGAATATGGCATATTCCAGGAAAGCATCCTCCCGAAGTCAGGTCGTAGTGTTTTAATCTTGCTTCAAGCAAAAGACTTAGCACAATAAGTAGAGAATAAATTCCAATATAGACTTCCAGTTGGTACTTAAAAGTAGGTAAAATTTAAAGCTCCCACAGCATTAAAGGTGAATACAATCCATTATTTACAATGCACAACACCCTCCAAGATACAGGTCTACTAACAGTCCTGATTGTTCTTCCTTCCCTTTAAAAGCCACATTTGCAAGCAATTTTCCCTTCAAGTTTTCCATCCTTGCATCCAGCTCTGCCCTTGCTGGCGAGGGCAGGGCCATGAGCTGCAGCAGCTAACGCTGCTCCGAGCGGGGCAAGGCAATATGGAAAGCAAACAGTTACAGACCTGGCTGGCAGCTTTGGCACAAATTTAACACACACATTCGCACACCCCCGCAAACCCAGGTCTAATTTGACAGTCCCCATGTTCTGCAACAAAGCTGCTATTCAAGAGCAAGAGGAAGCTTGTTCCTTGCTAATGGAGCCACGGAGGTTATGAGCTTCCAGGAGGCTGACGTAAACCATACCCCGCTGCAGCCGAGCCCTGCGCTGCTTCCAGTTCCTCCCTGCCACGTTTAAAACTGCAACCAGAAAAATATTACCACAGTGGGCAAGCACTGCACGCTGGGATGCCCCATTTTCCACCCAGGCAATTTCTTCTTACCACCTCTCAACACATCAAGTCACAGGAGCGCGGCCGTGAGCTCCAGGGGAGGGGAAAAAAATAAAAGCAGGGGATACCTGCACAGAGACAGCATTGTATGGCTCAAAAGTTATTTAAAACAGTCTGCTGGAAAGCCAGAGGAGCTCTGTGACTTACCTGGGCTTTATCACTGAGCATTTGCAACTGAATTAATATAAATAACCTCCTCAGGGAGCAAAGAGAAAAGGAGCAGCATCTCCAAAAAGATGGTGGAAAGCATTTTGTGTGAATAGTAGAAAAGGAAAAAAAAAGTATTTTAATTGGTACTCACATATAACGGGGCTTGCTGTGGATTAAGTTTCATGACCTCAGAACACTGAAACAAAAAAAGAAAAAGCAAGTTTAAGCTATTTTTCATAATATTTTAGGTACTTCTTTATAAGCTGCTTTAGCATCCACACATCACTTCTTCCAATAATCACTTTTACACAGCAATTTTCTATCGTCTCCCTTTGGATCAACAAGAATCTGTCAATTTTTTATTTTTTCTTAAATTTATCATCACATTAAGCAAAGACAACTCTAAAATAATTAGTAAAGTGCTCATCTGAGCCATCTGCAGTGTTGGTGCTGAGGACATCCCCCAAGTGAAATTCACTTCCCCTTCATGTCCATCCCATTTCATCTGTCCTCCTAGCAACCTTCACTTCATATCTGCTTTTTTATGACAATTATGAATCCTTAATTGCCATCCTTCCAACCAATTCCCCCACTCCCCCACAAAAAAGCATCTGTAAACATTTGCAGTTCTCTCTGCTGCTCAAGAAATCCACCTACTACCTTGCCCAAGTGAGTTTGGTGCCATTTTTCACCCTTTCACTGGATTATTTGTTAAAAAAATATTTCAAAACTATTAAAAAAAAATAAAAAATGCTCCTTGGAAAACTGAAGAAAAATTTCCAAAATAGACAATGCTCACGATTCTGCATCGGCATTTTTCATAGTCAAAAACTACCATTACTCATCCAACAAAAGTGATTTTAGCCAAGACCGTTTCCTCTTTCAGGTCTGTCTCTGGAATTTCTCTATAACATGGTGAAAGTTTCCTGTACTGAGGTTTTTAATCAGTTGAGCCAGAATTTCTCTTGCATTAGTTCCTCCCTTGCAGCAGAAAATATTCACCCTAAACAAAAGCTCTAAGTTTTCATTTAATGTGTGTATTAAGAGATCCAGGATCCTAAGATGAAGGAATGCAAAACAATTAAAAATGGAATTTCTGCTGTTACTCATGTCTGCAGTACTGGTAATGCTCTGCAAATACTTGAAACCCTTTTTAAAATAGATGAAATACCACTCTGCTTTTCACACAAAAAACACAGGATCTTGTTCATACTTTGCTCCTGTCCAAATCCCACAGTTTGCCTTCAGTGAGACAGAAATGAAACCACAGCCTAAGTTTTCTTAGCTGATTCCAGCTATCCTTGCTCCTTCACACGCTCTCCTTATTTTACAAAATGTTTTTGTACCAGTTGCTTTAAAATGCCAGAGTGACCTGCCAAGCTTGTGCATCAAAACAGCCCCTCTGCAAAAGGTCCTCTGAGGCAGCCGGTGATATTTTGCAATAGTTTTAAATCTAGTCCAATTCATGTCTATTTTCAACCTTGAGATTCCCCTTCGTACAGCAAGAATGCCTCAAGATGGTTATGACTGATAGTTTTCACTGTATTTTCAGCTCTGATAAAGACTGACTTACTCACCAAAATAGGAGATTAGTAGCCCTAGCTTTCATTTGAGCAGGTGAGCTCCAAGGACAGCTCTGCAAGTAAACCTCACTTGTGCCCTACAACATGCTCCTGAATTCAAGTCCTACTGAGGGCACAAAAATAAAAGAAAAAGAAAAAAGAAACAAAAAGAAAAAAAAATTGACAAACCCTGCCAATCTCCATCATGACCTACTTGAGCCTCTCTCTCCTATTCTGAACCTGAGTATCCTGAACAGGGGCACAAAAACATTACCCATTTATTATTTTATTTTATCTTATGGAAGTCAAACGATGGATGCAAAAACTTCTTCTTAAGTTCACTTCACTTTTGAATTTTTAGAAAGTCTCATTCTCTCAAGAAGCAAAATTCAGACTTCTTGTCTAATACAGCAATTTGGTCCTTTTTTTATGGAGCAGACAATGAGTATTAATATGACTGTTCCTTTCAAGACCATCGGTGGAAACCAGTAAAAGGAGCTTTCCTGTGCTGTCTGGCTCAAACAGGCCGCAAGGTAGCAAAGATCTCTATGAAACATCAGCTGCAGAGGAACATGCCCTCAACAGAGCCTTTAGGTTCCTGTAATTCAAGGAATAAAGTGAGATGGCATCCCCTGAGCTTTGTCATCTGACAGAAGTACAGACTGCTTTGTTCTGCTCCATCACCTTCCTGGCGGACGCTTGGGAGCAGCTGAGTAGACAGAGAAATGAGAAAGAGGAGGAAGACACGTACAGATCAGGACAGGGTGGCATTACAAACTCCCCCTGGGTCACCTCTTTCTGTGGTAGAGGTGGTTTTGGCTCTGATGAAAGTGCCACAAGTCATAGAGTCCAAAAGGAGCACATACTTGATGTGTAAGGAAGGGAGAATATCAACACCTCTCACCTAGGAAAAAAGGGGAGGACTGTGAGTTCAAACTCATGACCAGTTTTTGTTGGGTTTTTTTGGCAAGAGAAGTGTACAGCAGCAGTAGGAAAATAAGGTGACACTGCTGAACACTTGGTCTTGTCAAAAAATCCTGGAAATACTTCCTGAAGGGAGATTTTCTTCCCCCTTATCTTAACAGTTGGCCCTTACATCAGTAACTTAAAATGATCTCTCAGTTCATTATGCACATGTCATTCCAATTTTTCTAAGTATGCTAACTTAGTTTGCAAAGAGACAGGCAGGTTTGGAAGATATTTTATTTTATCTTGTTAGGAAGTGCTCTGGCAAAAACATAGGAGAAAAACTGAGTGACAGATAAGCCTGAATGACTATTCTGCGTCAACAAAGGACTAAATTTAGGTTTCTAGACAAGTGGACTTCTCCAACCAGTGGGAAGGCAGGGAACAGCCTCTGAAAAACTTCAAAAAACTTTAATCTAGTAAGAAAAGGGAAAACAAAAGGCAGATCATAACCAAATCAAGATTCATAAGGACCCTAATATAGTCAATTTACTTCAAGTGTGAAAATGAGGAGGAAAAAAAACAGGAGAAAAGAGTTAAACTGCATTTTCTCCTATTATAAGAGGAGCACATCCTTCAAGACAGTTCCTTCTATGAGCCCCAGAAAGCAATTTCTATCTTTTTGGGTAGCAAGAACTGGCTCTTTCAGACGTGGTAGACTGCAGTGAGAATAATGGTCCTACTGTGGGATCAGGATCTGGACTACACATGAACTGCCCTGAAAGCCAAACTAACCTGAACAGGCAAATATAAATCCCACCTCCCTTGCCCAGCTCCCACTCAGCTATGGGCATCCTCATGGCAGCCAGTAGGTTTTACTCCAGCAGCAGTTGTCTGTACTTAAAACATTGATATTATTTCTTTCAAATAGCTGAATCTTTTGAATTTCAATGTCTGGGAGGTTTATCACATGCTCTATATACATATAGACAATTATATTGCAATGTTTCTGGAATTATATTAGGTTTTCCACCTTAGGATACCACAGTGAAATCCCTTGCATTTGCAAATTTGAAAGTAGGACATGAAATGAAAATCCAGGTTCAAGTTCTTCAAAGCAACAGTGGTTTTAGACATTATAAAAATCTGCACAGGTCAGTAAAATAGAAAGCTACTGAAGCCTTCTCCAAATGGGATGGATACCTTTCTGCTCTGTTAAGCATTAAAGAATTAATACAGTCAGTTGTATTAAAGTCTCTTCTATAGAACTTCAGTGTTATTTTGCACAAAATTTCATGGGTAAGGACAAATGACTGTTCTTCATTTCACTGGGTATGGTAACTGACAGGGAAAGAAAGGAAAAAAGCATTTATTTGCTTTACTGTGGTTCCCAAAAACTCATCTAGGATTAGGGCTCCATTGGTTACATGCTGTAAAAATGCCAGTGCAAAGGGAGCTTCTGCCCCAAAGAGTTTACAAACAAGCACAGGCAGTAGGAAGGGATATGAACACCTAGTGCTGAAGCAATAAATCCTTTTCCTCCACTACTCCCAGCTACCATTTCATTTAACCATAATTAGGTGGTTTATTTCCTCTAGGCATTGCAGGCAAAGTATGTATTTTGAGGGCAAATATGAGAGGAAGGTCAATGGTCCTTCAGATCAAACCAGCCCACACACAAGCTGTAATGCTGAAGGACTCTGAACACCGTGTAGACAGGAATTCCAAAATGGTTTTCCATTTTCCCATCACTCCCTGTTCAGACTTGGTTGTTTTGGCATTGGTTCTACACCATACACATCTAAGAAAGGAAACCTCGTGCCACTCTCAAGAGTTGTCAATTAGCAATTTTTTTTTTTTTAATCAGAAAGAAGATCTACAGATGGGCAGAAACAAGAACAACCAATCTCACCTCCAACAACTGACCAGAACTGCAATGAGGAGAAGGACGAGGGGTATTTAATCCATGCAGTATGCCTGAGAAAGCCTACCTACCACTGTCCTCCTCCTCCCTCATGCACTAAATAAACTTCTGTTTTAAGTGTTTGAGTTTTTCCAAGCTTTTCAAGTTCAGGTTTAAGGTATTTTAAGTAAACTTCAGTTCTACATATACTTCAAGTTTAAGCTTTGTTGAAATTTATCTGAATCCCAGCACTTGACCTTTTCATTTATCATTCTGACATTTGATTTTAGAAACATTGATTCTTATTTGCAAAGCTTTACCCATGCACTCCCAGCTGTACAAAAAAAAACCCAAAACAACCAACCCAATCTTAGCCATAAAGAGCTTGTGGTTGAGGGCAAGAAAGAACAGCCAAAAAACACATGAAGAATCTGATGGTTACGGGTTGCACGGAAAGCATTCCAACAGATAAACAGAAATGCAGAGAAAGCAGGATGGCTTTCCAGTTGTAAGCATCACAGCATCACTGGGATGAAAGCCAAAGAAGGATTTATCTTTTTTCAATGTAACAGAATTTACTTTCTATAAAACCATCCTGTAACAGTAGTTTATAAGGACTTCACTCCTTGGAAGGACTAAAATTTGACTTCAAGGCTCTGGAGTAACACTTCACTAGGTAGCCCAAACAACATATATCCCATAGAAATTCAGAAAGAACTACTGATGTTGATTATCTGCAAAAGAGCAAGACAAACAGAATTCCTTTTGTACTGTACCATGGGCACCAATACATATATCCACAGTGGGACAACCTGCCTTATAGCCAACACTCAGATCCTCACCCTTTAGGCAAATAACCCCTAAGTTGTAAAAGAGTTTAAAGAAATCCAGGATTTCCCAGGAGTACACATCCACCCCCCTTCTCAGCTTTCTGCTATATGGTTGTACTACAAAAATAAAACCAAGATTCCAAAAACACATCACTTCTCATTCAACAAAGCATAGTGTCCTCAAGGGCACTCCTCCACACTCTGGTTGTACGAAATGTTAATTTATCAAGTACTTGGGAATATCAAGAGGATTGGGTTTCAGGCCCTGCAGAGCTGCTGCTCTAAACCACACAAGATAAATAAAAATGGGGAAATGGCAAGTGGGGGGACTGGAGAGGAGACCAATTGCCCATATACAGATGAATTCCTGCTGCAGCCACGATTTCATGCTAAGAGAACTAAAATAGCAACTTCTTTCACAAGTTTATTGTTCTCCCTCAGTGTCAAGGGAATACCACTTTTGAGTGGTATATGACGTTACTGTGTTGTATTATTCATCATCAGTCTCCTCGATTTTTTGTTATAAAACAATTATTTGAAAAAAGGCTTTTTTTGGTTTGGTTATGGGGATTCTTTTGTCTTTTTTTTGGTTTGGTTTTTTTTTTGTTTGGTTGGTTGGTTTTTTTACCTGTAGCAAAAAGTCTGAAAACTGAAAGAAACAAATGACTTGAGGTTGATTTTATTACTTATATTTTCTTGTGTGGTGTTTTTCCTGGTTATCTTTCTGCAAAGTTCAGACCTGCAGTAAGTTACTCTCAATCTACTGGTATTGGCTGAGACACGGGTTTGCTCACACACTCTGTCCCACAAGTTTCATTCCACACTGAATGAAGACCAGAACTCACCATTCATAAAATGAATGAGCATCCTAATCGGTGTACTACTGCTATGTCCTTAAAATCCACGTGAGAGGAGACTGAAAAAAACCAGGACAGAACCTACAAATAGCTTTGGCAGGAGAA
Organism: Manacus vitellinus; assembly: GCF_001715985.3. Taxonomy (NCBI): domain Eukaryota; kingdom Metazoa; phylum Chordata; class Aves; order Passeriformes; family Pipridae; genus Manacus; species Manacus vitellinus. The sequence continues at coordinate 6,887,348 of NW_021939189.1, read as the reverse complement.
ATAAACCCATAAACCAGTTGTTCAGCATTGTGCATGGAGAAATTTGTATAAATAGAGTAGCTACAATTGCAGTGACTAAAATAAACCCTAAGACAGAAGATAAATCCTTTCAGGCATCATACTACCAAATACAGAACGACTTTTTCTGTTGCTATAATAATGCATGATTTTGTATATCCAGTCAGAAATAGGAGGTTGCAGGGATTAGGAGAAGTAACCCATCCCAAATTTATTTTGTAGACACACAGGAAAGTGATATCACCAGCAAAAGTAATTGATCATGAAAAGGAGAAGAGGTGAAGATAAAAGAAACCTCACTTCAAACACGCAGCCACAAACAAGTCACCAGCATATCGCAGCATAGTGTTTATTATCACAGCTGAGCTTAGAAGTAAAAAACCCCCAGATATTTGTACTCAGTCATCTGAATTTATCTAACTCGCTGAACATTATGTTTTCTCACTGAATTGATTGCTTAGGAATAAAAATATATCCCTCACACAGCATTTCCACAGGTGATACTGCTTCCCAGCTGTGCCCTGTCTGCAAACAAAACCATATGATGACATTCAGTCTCAGATACACAGGAGTTTCTTTTGGCTGCCAGGGATGGAAAGGAGGTTCAAAGGTGTTTGTGTACCATCACTCTCCTCCAAAGGCTCAGAGGTAACCCAGTAAGCCATCCTCAAGAAAACCAGACATATAGAGATTCCTTTCACAAAAAGAAAACTTCACAATAATGTTTTCCCTCTAGGAAAAAAAAATAAAAAGAACATATTTAATTGCAAAATTAGCCTAAAATGTGTTTGGTTTTTTTGGGTTTTTTTTTTTTTCCCTTTCAACAGTGCTGAAAACCTCAGTACTGTGGCCTTCAGGTACAAAAGGCCATCCATCAGGAACCAAGGAGTTGCAAGTGCTGAACAACTTGCAGAGGGGCTGGGAGCCTCACTGCAGCACAACCTAACAGAGCGTCACTGGTTTAATTGACTGATGATTTAATAAAATGCTCTGCATATTGATTAACTCTCTTTGCTTAATGTAGCTCAGCTTCCTGGCAGCAGGAACTGGCACCACACATTTCCTGGGCTGGGAGCTGGGTTGCCCAGGGGCTGCACCCACCTCTGCTCCAACCAACCCCCCTGGCCACACTACTTCCCTTACCCAAATCTTTCCCGTTATCCTTCCCAAAATAATGAAGTTTAACAAAAAGTTAAGATACAGGCAAGCAGATAGTACACACATGCATTAAAAAAATATGCTTAAGCCTTATCCATGCTATAGCAAGTCTCTAACCCAGCTCTGCCAGCCCTGTCTTACGTAGTCAAATAACCTTAGTCTCAGCACTTCCTTCTTTTGCACTATTTCAATCTCATAACTGTCAAAAAAATATCTTTTAATGGATTACTTAATTCCTGCCCAAAGCCTGGAAAGAGATGAAGCAGTGTAGGGTTAATAAAAGTAGTGCTGTCCCCTATGCCTGGCAGAGGAAGGCAGAGATCCCTCTCAAAAGTGCACATCTGGTTTTCCTGCTCCCATCTCTCCAGCTATCAGAAGATACAAAATACAAACCTACACAACCCAAATCACAGCAGCTCTCTCTCTACAGTTCATGTGCCCAATTTCAAATAAAGTAAGATATTGTAAAAGTTGGAAAAACAGAGTAAAAGGATTATTAGCCAGCTCTAATTATACGAACTGATCTCATCCTCTTGTCATAAGCCTCTTTCCTGTTTCCGGAATCTATTTGTGCAACAGAAAGACCAGCCTTTTGTAAATGTCCATGGGTCATCAACACAGAGTGATTAATTTCCCACTTTACAATACACATATACTGTCAACCAATTCACTTGTAATCTGATATAACCCTGACCTCGCTTGTCAATTTTTTTCCTTTACCATATTACTAAAGGCAAACAATACTTAAGATACCTATTTGTAAAATCCAAACAACATTTCAAAAGGAGCTATCATGCTGCTCTAATAAAATAAAAATCACAGACCACATCTTCAGCTCAAGTAGCTACATCCTAATAAAGTTAAGACCTAACAGTCAGCTTGAATTAAAGAGCACCATGTACGCAAAAGCACACATATGTTTATACTCAAATTAAGTCCTCCAACAGGTTCTGGGGCAGCTGTTTCACGTATGCATGAGACTTTTATCTCAGGCTCAAATATTAACTTTCAGAAATCCTTAGCAGACATTCTAGCTGCCTCTTCAAATGAGCAAAATTCAGTTTATACCTTCCAATATACTTTGCCGTTTAAAAACACATTTTGGCAGTAAACTGTGGGGAAGCTCTCAGTGACAACCAGCTCAGGTTTGTAAGAGTGATCTTGACTTTGGGGGTTTAACCAGGAACTTCATGAAAACCCCCAGGTATCAGGCTGGGCAGCATCACACAAGTTACTAGTTACCTTTGAAAACAGAGATGCATAGCATGGGACCAGGTGAAGAATGGTAGGGAAGGAAGAAAGGCTTTGGAGAGTGTTTCACCCCAGGTATAAAAGGATAAACATGGACAGCTGTCATTAGCAACAAAATGCCTACAGCCTTACACATGTAGTGGGAGAGAGCAAAGCGGTCAACTATTGATTCCAACAAGGTCTTGACTATAGCATGTCTCCTAAAAACAACCTGATTATTCTCTGGCTCTCAAGGCTGTGCTGTTTTAGGAACTACACCGAGTAATGATGGCTTCAGTGAAAGAAATAATACCCCCAAACCCTAGAGCTGAGCAATAAGGCTGTGCTTCTCTCTGTGCTCCCCAAACCACAGCACTTGTACTGCATTCCCAAAACCACAGGCTTGGAGTACAAAAGAATCCATGACACCCAAAGCATCATGCATGCTTTTATGATGACAAATATTATTAAATATCTCCTAGCATTTACAAACCAGGTAGTTACCCAATAAGTGCATGCACCAACCTTAACTCTCCACAGCAGAGAGTTCTAGCCACAGAGTTGGAAAAACTGGCATCAAGACCAAGATCCAAGAGATGTTTCCACTCATGTTTTGACCAAAGCAGCTTCAAGTGCCCAACATTTTAATGTATTCTTCCTTTCTAAAGAATAAATCAGATTCACTTTTCCCTTTAGGCTCCCTTTTGCAAATGCTCCCACTGGGGCTCCAGGCATCACAGACTTACTCAGGAAAAGCCTGGTTGGCACTTTTTTTCCAGAAGAGGAAAACTTCACTAGAAACTTTGGGTTTCCTACAGGAGTACCTGTGCTAGCCTCACTCCCTGTGGCACAGCACAACCACATCTGCCACTGCAAAATTACAAATTGTTGCTTCATAATTGTCCTCTTCTTTCAACTCAAAAACTATGGGAATATGTTCTTCTCTGAACGGATACTTTAGGTAGTGACAGAATATGTTCATTTTGCTGCACATCCTTTCTGAAGCACAACAGCCTCAAAAACGCACATCATTCACCTAATGAGTGCAATGATGGAGTTATTTGGTGTGGCATTCCCAGAGAGGAAAAATGAGAGTTGTAACTCTTCCCAGGACACTGTATTACACAGTGCATCCAGGGAATGCCCTACAGAAAGTAAAACCCCAAGCAACAAAATGCATTACTTCCCCAGATCAGAAAAGGGAAAACACTCGTTCAAATCCAATTTTTAAATAAATTAAAGCATCAAATAATAAAAATCTAAATAACCACAGTTTGTACCCAGTTCCACTACCCCACCTTTTGCGTTTGAACCTTTCTACAGCTCACTCATACTCAAAAAACAAACTTAGCAGACACCTCGCTTCACAACTGAAATCATTTCTTTCCGTTGCCTTACAGAGTGGCCTTTCACACTGGTCCCCCAGGAATGGAATGGGTTAAGTGCCCACAGGACCCAGCCTTTCCATTAAGTCATTTATTACCCCAGCTCGGGGACAAGGAGCTCTGCAGAAGGGAGAGCCCACGCTGTGCAGCTGTTCGCCAGCCAGGCACCTCTCCACAATTATAACACAGGATTAAGCTCAGGGAGTGGAAATCCGTCCCTTATTGCTGATGGCTTTTTTTCTTTTTTTTTTCAAGTTATGCAGCTATTTTAAATGTTACAGAGCTCATTAACATGAAGTTCATTAAGCAGTAACCACTTTATGAATGAAATGAAAAGATTATCATTATAGGCCCAATTATGGAAATACTAGACCAGCAGGCAGGAAAAGGAAAGGGTATGAGAATGCTGCTCCTGAACTCCAGTTTAGCCTTTTTGTTTTCCCAGATTCTTCACAGGAGGCACACCCAAAAAACAGAGGTGATGCAGAGGCTGGTTCCCAGGCAGGACTTCAGGTGAGAAGCTCTTGCTGCCTGTGCTGGGCCTCCCCAGAGATTTTGCTGCTACTGCCATGCAAAAATCATCCCCTTGATCACCTCCAGGAAGGGTCTGGCATCTTTCTCAGCATCAAGCACTGCTTGCTGCAAGTTCACCACGCTTCCAAAATCAGCAGAAAGTTAAGAAACACTGTGACAAATAAAGCCACAAATTGCTTCTCTGCATTCCTTCTTTAAACACGATGAACTTGGTGACCAGCTCTAAGCAAGACATTTATTCCTGATAAAGCAGGTTTCATTCATAATTTCGCCAAAGACTTCATTTCTTTCCCAAGGTCTGAAAATAGGTGTAATTCCCCTGCTCAACCCCACTGAATAAAGTAAAGCCAAACAATTACAATAAATACTTGTCTCTACAGTAACAGCATTTTATGATTAATCCACCCAGCTGTTGCCACAGCTCAGTAATGCCAAACGACTGGGACTTGGTATTATTAAAGTGCTGGTCTTCCAGGCAAGACCATGGAAAATGTGAGGCACTGCAGAAGGTAAACAGGTTAGGGACAGTGGGAGAAGAAGAGGCAGCTTCCCGTGGTTGTCCTCTCTTCTTCCCTTGACAGAGCTCAAACATGACAAGCACCCATTTCCAGGCAAGACTCTAAGAGTTTCTTTGCTTCAAGCTAATACTTCTTGCAAATTCAAGTCATTTTGGAGAGAATGGGTGTAACTCCATGAGTCAAAACAGCTACTCAGTATTGCAATAACCATATACTTGTTTTTAGGTCAGATCCATCCCCTGGTCTGGTTCACCACATGAAAAAGCTGCTGTTAACTGAAAAACAAACGCAGAAGCCTCAACAACATGACTGCTCCAGGACAGACAGAGGGACAGCCGTTGCGCCGACCGGGAGGCACATCCCACCAGCAGCTGGCAGGACCTCAGCTCTGATCCTGACTGCCTCCCATGGAAATCCTTGGGCTGTAACCATGTGCCTGCTGAGGGACATGAAAGCTGTATCTTAAAATATTAGGGAAAAACAGCTGATGCTGTTAAGTGCTATTTTACACTATGGCATATGATTGATACAAGAGGCAAGACCACACATCTCTTTTCTGTTTCCACCACAAATAAACTGTATTTCACGGCAAAGTAACTTTCTGAATTTGCTTATAACATGTGCTTTGATATCAACATGCTCCCCTGTTGTCAAGGGTAAGCCTGACAAATGGTTTGGCAATGGGTAAACCTGTTCTCCCAAACCCCTCACCTCAACAACCCTCATTTCTGCCTGAAAGAGCTGCCAAAAAACATTTAACCTTACTTTAACTGCATGAAGCAGTACAGGTGGCTCCAAGACGTCCTTCAGGTCGTTGCCACACCAAGCGGGCAGGAGCAGGGCAGGTCACAACACTCAGCTCCTGGAAGAGAGGGAAGAAGGAGTCATCAAGTGCAAGGGTCATCATGGCTGCTGGGGTTCCAACACACAAACTGGCATCACAACACCTTCACCAAGGGGGATGGAAACCATCCTCTACCTTGCAGGCTGTACAGGAGGCACCTGTTGCCTCCCATGGCAGTCCCATGTGGTTCCACGAGCACACACGGGGCAATGACCACACTGTACAGGGCTATCTATATGGGCATCTGGCACCACCTAAGAATAACTGTGCTGCTGACTTGTATTTGCTGCTGTCTTGCTATCTGGTTTATCCCCAAAGCTGTTGATCTGCTGTCCACCACTGCATCACAAACCACTAAGCTGGCCTTAAGTCCTTTGTATCCATCAACACAGCCCCTCCCAGACTTCATCAAACTCTTTGTGAACTCCTTTATGGCAAGGTATTTTAAAAGGAACAACAGCACCATAAGTAGATGATGGCAGATGATAGCCAGCAGATGAAGCCAGCAAATCTCTGCCAAACCCTTCTGGGCTGCCTGCACTTTTCCACAGGCTGATTTCCTTCTCTGGGGAAAAGCCTACTCAGTAGATTCATCCATAGGGATAAACCCGGCCTACAAAGCACACCTGGAAAGAGCAGTTATAGTGGATTAAATGTCAAAAGGAGAAAAAGCCCAGGTTGGGCTTTAGTTTATTAAATGCTGTGTGGGAGATTTTATTAGCCAAATCAAAGTCATCAGGGTACCTCAGGCCATCATTTGGTTACCACAACAGGAAAGGTTGTGGCTACACACACATCACCAAACGCAAGCGCGACACACCAACTGCCTCCTCCTGTTCTACCAGATAGAGACTCTGCCCCTGTGCTCTGCCAGTTGGGAAAGCATCCATAATCTGGGAATCTCACAGCCTGAGCCAGCCTGCCGACCTCAAAGTGCAAGTACAAGCACAGAAGTAACAATGGCAAAATGAGTTACCAGCTGGGAAATCAATTGTACTGTGTGAATTAGCCGGGAACAGACTGCACTGGAAGGTAATGCACTGCACAGCAAATCTCACTTCTTCGTCTGCACAAGAACAGCATCACCTCAACACCTCAATGTTGGTTTTACATAATGTTTTCTTAAGATTAATGGCTAAAAGTCTCTTTTATGCATTCTGCTGAGAAATGGGGAAAGTAAGGCACTACAGGGTACTGTGTTTTACTGCAAGTATATATATTTAGACACAGACCAAACAGGAAAAAAGAAAATTCATACTCTTGTCCCTCTTAAAGTATCAGCATTGTGCACGAATTCCTTCACTGCGATGTCACACATTTCTGAATTACATTCTTATGCCAAACTACTGGAGCTGAAAGAGGAATTACCTGAACTCTTAAACCCCAGTTAAGAGCACACAAACACTCTTTGGATTCATTAACCAGTAAAAACCACCCTTGCAGCCACAAACAAACAGACTGGAACTTCCCTCTGGCATTTCTGTAGTGTTACTCTCGGGACCACATTTTAGAAGATGGTTACCATTTGATAAAGCAATGATTAACTCTGTTAAGTAAGCAACATTAACCCAAGGCTCCTACTTGCCATCCTGTGTTGATCTCCAAATAACAGCTCTCTCAAAAGGCACATACAACAACAGTACAATGGTTTCATTTGTTTGTGAAACACTGATAACTTGGGTTTTAATACTGTATTTGTATATTTTGGCAGGGTTTGCTGCTACTCTTTTGAACCAACAAGGAATATGGGTATGGCTAACACTGCTAAAGTAGATACTGAGCCTGCTGTGAATCACTGCATGTTTTTCCTCATATCCACCAAGGAATGAGGGTGTGTGTATGGAGTCATATGCAGTGCTTACTTGGATGTTCAGGACTTGGAAAGTTTTAGCAAGTGAAGAAAATCAACTGGTCTACCAATGAAAAACTGTAACATAGATCACAAAATTCTTCCTCACGGTTTTTTGTTTGTCTGGTTTTATTCTGTGGGAATTTTTAGATTGCTACAAGAAGAAGCAAATAAAATTAAAAAGTCTTATATATATATTTTAGTTCCACATGTAAAGAGCCTGCACGATCAGTAAGGCTCTCCACATCAGAGAATCAATTCCCCAAAGAACTGATTTCTACTTCCCATGAAACTGTTATGGGACAACCCCTGCACGCCTAAACACACCCATTTCAGAAGGATTTCCCCATGGGGATTTCTTCTCCTCCTCTTCCTGTACTGGGAAAGTCATCACCAAGTGTAGATGAACACTGACATAGCCCCTGTTTTCTGAGTCTTAAAATTACAGGAAGATGATGACATACAGTAGCTTTATAAAAAGCAATTTAGTTTCTACAATGCTCTGCCAGCATTCCCAACAACCTGTAACTGGATAATTTCTGCCTAAAAGGGGTGATAGTAATGACAATACCCAGTGCTCACTAAAGTAAATGAGAATGTAAAGGAAGGTCTTATTGACACTTGCCTTTATATAATGTATTTTGCTTGGGTTTAATAAAAATAGGGGAAAACGCCATCTCATTGCTAGGACAGGATAATTTGATAGTGGACTGTTCATGGTCTTGCTTCCTCCATACTGAGACAGCTAAAGAAGAAATTTACCAGGCCACTGATGAATTACTGAAACATCTTTTGAAGAGAGAGGAAAATAAAATTTAAGGACAGTGTTACAGCTATTTACAATTTTAAGAAGACAAAGTAACTGGCCCTGTGGATTATATATGTAATTCCTTCTTTTCCCAAAAAAGAGCCCAATCTGCACCTGATGTGTCCTTTAGAGGCAGAGGAGCCAAGTACCAAAAGGTACGCTCCCTACATTTCCAAATTAAATGAATAGCAGTTAATAACACAGCCAAAAAAGGAGTTATCCTGTGCTGAAAATCTATTTGGGAGCAATCAGTCAGGGCTCTCAAACACACAAGCTTGGTAGAGCCCCAACACATGGACCTCAGGGCTTCCAGTTGCTTTGATGGTTCCTCCCAAGCAAACACCCACCCTTGCCAAACACTGCCCAGTGCCCAGCACAGAGGAAAATACTCCTCAAACTTGCTCTTTTTTCCCTAAACACAAACCCATTTTATTTTTCAGAGAAGTGATATATATTTTGTTGCTCTGCCAGCTGACGGCTTTGACACATCAAACGGGTTATTTCACCATCTGGTTGTAATTGCCATCACAAAGCTTTCAACAAATTCAAGGAAGAGCACCAAAAGGAGGGCACTAGGAGATGGTCCAAGAGATGAACTGCCGATTACTGGGGATTATTTGATACAGTTGGAACCTTTTCATAGACAAGACGCCCAAACACAGCCAATCCCACAGCTACAGCACCCAAACAAGCCTCTGGAGTACTTTTGAGTTCTGGCTGTTGCCCACTATAAAACCTCCTCACAATTTCATATCAAGAGCTGTCAATGAAAACACTGCTTGTCCTCCTCATCTCCCAAACTGCTGGGTGTACAATTGCATGCTGCTGTAATCTTTTGTGTTGAATACACAGCCTATATTTGCGTATCACAATATTCTCGTTATAGGACATCCTTTTCCTGCTTCTATTGACGCCCAAGAGAGACTGCCTCACAAGACATTTTAAGAAGTTTGTCCCATGGTCTGAACTATGTTTCCTAATTCCTTAGGGAAGGGAGTCTGGAGACACTCTGCTTGGACACGGTGACACGCTTCTCAGACAACCAGAGGATCAAGCCCTGCCAGCGTGGGTTTAAGAAAGGCAGGTCTTGCTTGACTAGCCCAAGGAACTGGTGGAGTCACCACCTCCGGAGAGATTTAAAAGATGTGTAGATGTGGTACTTAGGGACATGGTTTAGTGGTGGTCTTGACAGAGCTGGGTTGATGGCTGGACTTGATGATCTTAGAGGTCTTTTCCAAGCTAAATATGATTCTATATAAACAGAAGAATAAAGTATTATTTGCCTAAAATCTGCTTTTCTTTGGACAAGTGTAAGTGCAACATGGATCCACTAGCCACTGCATCACACAGTTATCACATTTGTACCAGCAGATTGCAGCTCCTCACATTTTGACACACACACAAGGTTCCTCTGAAAGTAAATGATGGGTTTTGTTTAAAGAGCAGCATCTGACTTGGCACACTGGATGAAGAAAAACCAAGAATTTTAAAACAATAGAAAGTAAAACATATCCATATTTCACATCTCTGTACACATTGCAGAGCAAGCAATAATATTAAGATGTTAACTGGAGTCCCATTAATCCTGATTACCAAGAGACGGGAGACAAAAATTCTTCCATACACACTAAGTTAACTTTTGAAACCTAAACTCTTTTGACAGCGTCGCCTTGAACTTGTAAACAGAAATATTCCCAATTGGATGAAAAGGGAAGCAAGGATGCACCCATCCAAGACCACTTCCCTGCTGCTTCTAGCCCTGGACAGAAACAGATTTTTCTCTCTAGAACTTGGAGATCTGCACAAAACTGAAAGAAGTTTGGGGTTTGCTTTTTATTTCCAGCAGCAATTGCAAAGCAATGAAACAAAGAGGTCAGGGATGCTTTATGGCTCTCTGTCTTCCCTCTTGACAGCAACCTGTGCTCCATAAACTCTTCCTGTGCAATAACACACAGAAACCTGTTACCCCAGAAGATTAGGTGCCACGGGGACTCTGCAAGCAGTGAAAAACCCCTGACCTCTGAGAGCATGGTCCTGCACAAGTGCTCTTCAAAGGTATACGAGGTTTTGGCCTTCAAAATTGAAGGGAAAAAAATTGAAATAATAACAATATTTTTATTAGCCATTACAGGTTTTTACTAATAATAAAAGCAGGACTTGGTCCAGAAATTTGATCTTCCTTAAACTGAGGCCTGTCACCGCATTCATCCTAAATAGCAACTGCTTCTTTTCAGACAGTCTTGTAAAACCACATCAGGATTGAGATAAGGTCTTCAAACTGTTTCCACAAGACCATCATGGCTAACTATGGGAGATATTAAAACTGAAGTCATGGAGGGTTTAAAATCTGCACAACAGACTAACACTTCATTGATCCACCAGAGCAAGACCACCATCCCCCTTGTTACCAGGGTCCAATATCAGAGCAACTAGCTAAAAAATAAAGCAAACAGCAGCAACCTGCAGTAACATCTCAAGTCCACACATACTTCTAAAACACTCTTTTCTAAAAAGCTCTTTTAAATCTGCAACAGTTTCTTTTCCTCCCTCTCTTTTCTACAATGATATTCAGGTGACCATCTCAATGAGTTGTGCTCTCATACTAGAACAGGGCAAAGCCCAAAACAAATGCCCTTCAGAAAACCAGGAAACAGAGGAAGCATGAACAGTGAGGGCAAGGACTACTTCAGCATGGCCATCATCAAGAGCTACCAACACACTGCCTCAAGGCAGGGGAAAATGCCACTTAACCATGGCCCCACTTGAAAGAGCAGGTCTATTTTCTTTGAAATATTGGGTGCAGCTCATGACAGGACAGGCTAGACATTTCCTGGGAAGGTGACATGTCACTCCCAGAACAGGATATGGACCCTGAGAAAAGGCAGAGTGTTTGGAAACAAGAAAATTTCAGTTTGAAGTGAACTTGGAGGGTTGTCTGGTCCATCACCCTGCTCAAAGCTAGGCCATGACATGAAGGTTATGACATTATCCCCACACTTTCATTGTTTAAAATTGTCCCAGTCAACGTGACCTCTTTCTCAATTCCCCTATGTAAAATTGAGCTAAATAGGGTCATCGAGTTCTATTGCCACAGGAAGGAAAACAAAATGACCGTCAGCTGCAAAGCATTCTGACTCCAGCCAAGAGGCCTGCATAATTCACCTGTTTAATGAGACTTTCCCCATGGATTTCATTCTTCATCTCCACACAGTTTAAAAAAATAATCAACAAAATGAAGAACTTTTACCGCACTGAGAAAGTTTGTGACAAGGAAGAGAACATGTACACGTTGAAACCAAATACCAGCATATAACATGCACTGACACATTAAGACAAGGCTTTCTCCTCCATATTAAGGAGGTATCTTGGTATAAAACACCAAGTGCAAATCTATATTCTTGTCTCCCACTGCAGCTCCAGCCACGAACAAGGTCCCTCTGTGCCAAGGGCCATGGAGGCACACAGCAGGAATTCCTTCGCCACGACATTTACAGGTTAAACAGATAAATGCTAGGAGGGGACACAAAGGGCCAGAAAATAAAACAACTCGCCCAAGGCTTTGCAGATGGCTGCCAGCACAGTCTGTAATCTGGCCAATATCACCTCTCCACCCACACAGCAGCAACATCCCCGCTTTCTTCAAAAGCCGGCTTGTCTCCATCACCGCCGCGCAGCTGCCCGGCTCTGCCAAACACCAGCCACGCAACCATGGTATTAAGTCACTTTAATGCTCGAATCAACATGTCACTGGAGCTGCCCTGTGCTTAATTATATAAATTAGGAGATCTGTATAATGGTGCTAAACCAGTAATGAAAGAGAAGGTTTAATGATGCAACAAAAACCTGCAACCCAGCACTCAGGTTACGGGTGGGTTACACAACAGCTCAGACAATTCAGCGTTTAGGCAGCAAGCTGCAGACTTGCATAGTGCAGATCACGTTTTCCCAAAGCCATCACCTGACTCCAAACATGTGAGATCTACTCCAACACACCCTACCTACCGTATCCTTTGCCCAGAAGCTCAAGGATTCCACAGTAGAGAAGAGATGCTCAAATCAAAGTTGTCCCTTTCCCAAATTCATATTCAAACTCAACAGATACATCTGAAGCCTGTCCCAGTAACCACCTGTACCTCACAAGCAATGTTTGCTCCTCCCAGCAATAACACCCCATTGCACAGAGATGACATAACTCCAGTGAAACCTGTTCAGTTGACAACTGGGGTGACTTTTGCATTGTGCCATGTGATTTGACTCCCAGCTGCAGCCTCGATTAAGAAAGCGTTATCAGCACACAGTTAACACAGAGATCATCCATCAACTGACATAAAATAAGGCAATTTAGGTATTTGATGAGAACTCAGCATGAACCATTCATATGAAAGAGAATGCTTCTCCCCAAGATTTCTGACTGGGATTTATTACTGAATAAGCTAAAATAGTTTCAGATAGTATTGATTTCTATTCATAGCATTGATACAGCTTAAAGGTGAAATCATTTGGTTTGAAATATTCTTTTAGACTCTATTGACCTTTTATGTCAATAAACACAATACCAAATTGCATCTTAGCAGGTAATTTTACCTTCTTTTTGTGAAGTTCCCAGATGAAAAGCACTATAGCAGCAGCAGGGCTGAGAAGTATTATTTGGATTTCAAAAAGCAGCAAGCATCATGGTCAATCCACATGATCAATATTGAAGGGCTCAAAAGAAAATTGATAGGACCCAAACTGCAGTGGTAAGCGTGACAGTATCAGTTGGGAAGCTGCTTACTAATATTTGCAAGTTCTTGTTCAAACAAAAGCCTTCAGAACAGATTATGTGCCTTATCTAGAAGCCCTCTAAAATGTCACTAGTATGTCACTGATCTTAATAGAAAAAATGCCATACTCTTATTCCTCTCTCACCCTTAAAATAAACTGTCAGTTCTATTACAATCCACAATGGAAACTCTTCGCCTCCACAGATTACCATCCCTGCACGTTTTTGCCAAGGCAGAAGGCAGCACAGGGCTGTTACAAGCCATTTGTAGGTGCAGATGTACAGTTACTACATCAAAGCAAATGGCTGGAAACAAGCAGTGTGCAACCAAAGAGTATCTTCTACCCCGCACACCCTTCAGCAGGTGGCCAGATTTGCTTTCATACAGCTCAACTTCTCTTTTCCCTCCCTCTAAGGAAAAAGATTGTTTTCATTCATCTTTTTTTTTCCCCTCTACAGACACAGACACCTGCAACAAAATCATCTTTAAAGAGGTCATAGCAAGGCAGTGTATTATGAGTAGAAAAGCAAGGGATATTATCAAATAGCATTAGCAGATGGCACAGATTCTTCCCAGTATCCAAAGAGCCCGAGGCTTCTGTAACTCCAAGTGCATGCCAGGGGAGGAGGCAAGCTTTTGCCACCAGCAAAGATTCCCAAAACAGGTCAGCAAAGGTTCATATAATCTCCATCTCGAAGTCTGACTTCAAATATAGCCTGAATTCAACTGAGCCTGCTACTGCTCTGCATTCATGCAGCAAAGTGAAATCCTGGCTGTGCCTGCATCCTCCCATGTGTTTCACACACAGGCTGGAGGTGGCCAGAGTAAGACCTATTCATTATCTTCTCTGCAAAGTGCACTCCTCCCCTTTTTATCCTTAATCAAGAGTTACAACCAGTCACCAAACTAGCACTGCAATGACTTCAATACCAGCTGCTAGGCATCCTGAAAAAAAACAAAAACAAATTACATTAGGGCTACCATCACTTACCAAATCCTATTACAGGTACACCAGACTATTGGGCAACTCTGCTGACACACCTTCTAGTACTTTTCTTCGTGGACTTACTGCAGCTCTCCATCAGCTATCCCCCAAAGCAAAAGATCTTTAGTAAAAGAAATTACAATAGTTTTCACACAGCAAAACACCCTCCCCCTCCTCACCTATCCCAAGCAGGTACAACAAAGGAGCTCTTTGCTCAGAGAAGGAAAAATAAGAAGTTAAAGCCAACTAATTGCCAGGGTACACCCTTCTCCCAGTGCACCTGTAAATGACCACTTGTGCAACAACACCTGAGCGTCAACAGGAGCTGTGGGCACTACCCAAGCACGCACATGGCAATAAAGCAGAGGCACTACCTGCATTTCCACGTGCATGTAGGGTTTTCATATGCCTATCTACCTATCTACAGCTATGCAAGTGGTGATTCACCTCTTGCAAACCCAGCCCCAAACCGTTTGGATCTCCCCCTTCCCATATTCCTGCAATTGTGGCTAATCTTCCTGTCAGATATTCCCTGTCTTCTTCAGGACTTGACTATCATCCTGCACAGCACCAAATAGGATTATCTGCTAACAAAACAAAAATAAAACTTGAAAACAAAGTCATTAAACCCCCAAATAATATTTGCAAGGTCTTCCTGAGGTGGGAGGGTGTCTTCAATTGCATACAGTCTTTTCGACACAGCATGCATAGCCTTATCAATACTTTTTAGCACCAGGAAAGTTTTTGCTCCTTCTTTTGCTTCAGCTGATTACAACCTGCTTGTGGTAACACATTTGGTTACCATCTGACCAGGGACTTCTCTTTAATATGAGAGTGGGAGAAGGGACAAAGGAGTACCCAGAGATAGATGACAGTCACAGGGAGCACCACTCCAGTGCTAAAGTCTACCTGGCCAACAGCCTGTACCATAGACAGTCCAGCCCCAGCTGTCATCCCTGGGACTATTGCACACACAGGAGCTTTTCCATGAGCACAGGGTGCCTGGAGCAGCAGCACAATGCCAGGAGGATGAGGCTCTCAGAAAGCATTGCCTCAGTGCATGGAGTGTATCTTGCAGAGGGCACCAGAGGAGCTTTTCCCAGCCACACACGGATACTCATTTGCCTGCCCCTACAAGGAAGCTTTAATGCCACAGATTTATAATCTACCTGCCATTCCAAGAGCATGAATAAATCCTCTACTGGACAACACAGAGCAGCAAAAGTACTGCTCCATAAACTATCATTTCTTGAGACAGAGACCTGTCCCCAGGTGTGCCCAGACTGACTGGTCCTCAGTCAGTGTCTAAACCACCGATTCAGTTGCCTGGTTTTAGGGCAACAGTTTTCTCAGCACTTTGTTATTTTCTTCTGAAGAAGAACATTTTACGGCAGGGGTCATACCTGAGTATTAATATTGTTCTTACCGTGGGTCAAATGGTTTTATTCTCTATGCTTTTCATTAGTTGATGACCAAGTTATCTTTTTCGAGATAACGATTTTACTTTTGTTTCTTCTTTTCCCCTCCAGGTGCCCTGCCCTTAACAGCAGCAGACTTAAACCTAGATGTTATTCCACAGATAACATCTATTGCTAAACAACGTTTTTTCTGATCTATACTTACAAAGTGTTCCAACATACACTCAATTAAAATGCTCAGCATGACATCTAAGGGCACGTGCCCTTTTTCCATAGCATGTTTAGGACTAGAAAGGCAGAATTAGGCCATGGAGAACAGTGACATGCTGATGTCAATTTAACTTTTGTGTG
The DNA here is from genome assembly GCF_001715985.3 of Manacus vitellinus. NCBI lineage: Eukaryota > Metazoa > Chordata > Aves > Passeriformes > Pipridae > Manacus > Manacus vitellinus. Next base: position 6,871,487 of record NW_021939189.1, on the reverse strand, counting down.
TTCTATGCACAAATAAGAAGAAATAATATGGTTTACATAAATGAATAAGTGCTGGCGTGTTTTCTGGCAATAGAAAGTAAAGACACCAGCATTTAATGCCTGCCCAGAAATCTAAACAAAGAATGGGTTTAGATGAAGAAAAGTATTCTGAGAAAATCACCACACATTCCCTGATCCATTCAGCCTTCTCCCTAGCAGTTTTAAATACTCATTCTCACCCCCAGCAAAACAAAAATACAAGGGGTGCAAGCCTACAGCACAAGCATTTAGCACTAGAGGTTGCTAGAGATCACAGACTATCCATCAGATCCCACAAAGTAGTTGCTGCCACAGGTGAAAAAATGCTCCTTCACTGAGAGCCACAGCCACATGGAAAATCTCTTAAACAGCCCTGCAAAAGGTGAACAGATCTCGCAGATCTTGGATCATCCAGGGAAGGCCTGACACTGATCAGTGCCAGAAAAAGATACAGCTAAGCTTTAGAGGTGCTCTTCTGCAGGCAGCTGCCGAGTCAGGGATTTTATTTCTGGTGAGGTTTCAACAACTGCTTTATGCCAACCTCAAACAATTGCAACCAAGAGGTCTTGTTCACCCCTGAGTCACCATCAGCCACACATCTGCTGCTCGCCAGACCAACGGTGAGCTAGGCTGACACTCATGTTTCTTCTGCCACGTTAGTTTTCTGCTGGTGCAGGTTTCCTGACATGGGAGAAAGGGCTGGAATGCTGGAACAGCCCAAGGAAAGCCCTGCACCTGCCCTTCAGGCATCCCTGTGTGCTCGGAAGGGAGCTGGCTGAAGGACCTGGGGCTTTCCCCAGGGACCTACGGGAAGGGTTCTTCACTGACATCTAAGTTCTTCAGGGTGAGGCTCTTTATTGACATCTAAATTCTTAGTGGTGACGCAAGAGGAAGAGATCACCTGAGAACTTCAGGTGGACAACCAGCAGAAGCCAATTAACTCCCAGGCAACAGAGATCTTCCCATGCAAACCTCCAGAGAAGCCACGGGCTAGAGGTATGCATGTGACTAAGGAGGAATGGGAAAGGTGGGGTCAGTCACTGAAACAGAGAAAACTAAGTTTTTCCAGCGTTTCTACAGCAGATAAACATCTACCTACTGAATTTTACTTATTTTAGGGTGGGAGGTTGTTTCTCTTCTTTTTGAGATGACCTTATGGTCAGAAGAAAGCCTGAGGATGATTCAAGTCCCACTGCTTCTGTTGCAGGTTGAAAAATTTCACCTTCGCTTCTCCCTGAAGCCCACAACTTCAGGATTAGGCCCTTTTCTAAATGCTTACAGGAGCAATTCAAAGTTGGAAACCAAGCCCAATAACCCCAAGGGATTTGCCTTCAGTAACTTTTCCACAGCTTGAACTACAGCTGTTTTCCTTTACAAATTCCACCTCTCAACTGCCAGAGCACCAGGAGAGGAAAGGAGTGAAGTGCTATGGTTGGAAACAAAAGCTCAACACAGAGATGCAGCAAAAGATCAAATCTAATTTTCCTGCCAGCACGACTCTGATCACTAACACACTGATTTAGCTCCTGCTATGCAAGAACGCTTGAAGTTGGACTTACTTTTTCATCCTCAGGGGTACAGAACAAAATTATGAGCCAACCAGGACTAAAAGGTTTCTCTGCACACCTGGAACCAGCAACTGATTTCACTCACCTATTTTAAAAAAAACCCAAAACTTAAAGTCTCCACTGGAAGTAAAAACCAGGTTCTTTATTCAAATCTTGCATGCCCCACCTGACCACAGTTTGAAGCTTCTCTGCCAGCCCCAACCATTCCTTAAGCAACCGAGGAAATGAAATACAAAACATTAAACAATGTGGAGGGTCAGACTTAAACCAACAAAGACAAGGAAATTGCAAGTTAAGCCTCCTGCTCTGCCCTTGATTCACCTTGTTTTGTTCAGCTACTGCTCTGTTCCCAGACCCTTCCTTCTCCCAATGCCAAGAGAATTAGGACAGAGAAAACAGCATGGTCTAATCATGGGTGGCATTCACTCATATCCATTAGGCTGGGTTTTGATGTAGAGATCACAACCATTTTGCCTGGTCTGGAACTTCACAAAGCCAGTGCTGTTTAGCAAATTTCTTGTAGAGTTTGCATTACTGCAAGAAGGACAGAGTAAAAATGACCTGGGGCACCTGGGAGGAAAGATTCCCATCACCCAGTTTTACCCTTCTAAAAATTGGGCCCAGTCTAAGCCAGTTGTCTCCTTCCTGTCTACAGACCAGATTTCCTTCAGTGATTTTAGGACGGAAGAAGCATGCTCGTGGCATGGGTGCCCATCTTATTGCTTGCAGAGGTCTGCAGAGCTAGCTTGGCTAGCACTTTCTTGAATTTTTAGATGGCTGACATCAAACAAGATCCATGTCATTCCCCTCATGGTAATCATCACCCAGCTGCTACGATCGTATTTGAGAAGTCGTAGCAGTCTGGTGAAGTTCCCACCAACTGGAAAAGGGAAAACATAACCCCCATTTTTAAAAAGGGAAATAAGGAAACCCAGGGAACTACAGGTTGATCAATCTCACCTCAGTGCCTGGTGGGATCGTGGAGCAGATCCTCCTGGAAACTATGAAATGTGAATGATATTTATACTCCCAAGAAGAAAGATCACAAGCTTGCCGTAGGGAAAAAAGAGGCACTGAAATGCTGGCAAGTTGACATCTTTTCTAATTAAAACAAAAAGCAATCTTTAAAATAAAGGCCTCCAAGACGGTTGTTTTTCTTCACCAATAGCACATACTGTTTACAGTCATAGTCTGTGTTTGCAATGCTTTAGTAATGGATTAAAAGAGCTTCAAAAGCTTGTACAGAAAAGCACTGAAAAGCACTTCAAAATTTGTGCATTAAGAAAGCATATATATTACACAAAAGGCAAAACATGGGCTAAATACCCAGTTCTGTTACAAATTTAGGAAACACTAAAAGTGTCTTTTATTTTCAGCATATTATGGGAAGGAACCAACATAGGACATAACTGCACATGGCTCAAAGCCTACAGCCTGTCTTCTGATCAGATGCAAATAATGAGTATCACAGGGTTCTAAAGAAGGGTCCCAACACCAACTCACCCCTGTATTTTAAAGTGATTCAGAATATTACTCCATTTCTTCTTTAAATAGCCTTTCAACAGGACACATCTTCTCATGGTGCAGTGTAAAACTAAAATCTTCAAAAGACAAGAGTACCATTTGGGGGACTAAAGATGTGCAAAGCATGCTGGTGAACTGCTGTGAGAACCATGTGAATTACACAGGGAACGAGGGCCACTTAAAGGAGCCATCGGGTCTCTGTTTTGCTTTTCTCAGTTGAATATATTTGCCAAAAGGATGCATTTCTCAATGCTTTGCAGCTGTAACTCAAATCCTCTCCCCTACTGCTGGATCTTACTCTTCCAGGAATATCTCACACTTCAGTCACTGGTTATAGGTCTTCCATCACAAAACCATAGAGACGTCCTTTATTAGCAGTGCTATTTCCACAAGCATCCAAGGTGTTAACAAGCAGCACATGCATAGGGATGAGGCGCTGGAGGAAGTTCATAAAAAGGTTTGCTTGCTATGAAAATCATCTTTAACTTCCCATGAGTATGATTCCACACACACTTGTGGTAAGGCAGGTTGTATTATTCTACTCTCTCTTGCCCAATAGTTGCTATTACTGGACCTGGCAAGGCAGCATGTGACACAAAAATGCAGCTGCATTTTTGGCTCGGAAGCCTCTACAAGAGCCTGTGAGTCATGAACCAAAAGGCCCACAAAAAAGCAAAAGAGAAGAATGCAGATTTGGTTTTCTTTTTATTGTAAGCATGTGTCTCTACTAGAAAGTCCTGATGCACATAAAGGACAAAACCATAAGTTATTCTGAAGTCCCTTTAGTCAGGTAACTTGGGCCCGAGGGCCACTTTACACAAAAACAGAATGGAAAGACTACTACTGACCACAGAGTGTCTGAGCCACACAACGTAACACGTGCTGAGACACGCCTCTGAGCTATGCTTTTCTACAAGACTTGGGGTAATGTGGGTTTTCTGGTTGTTTTGGTGGTTTTGGTTCTTTTTGTTGAATTTCTCCCTAGAAGCCCAGGATACCCTCATCCCAGATGCATAACGCTGAGCTCTCCTGCAGCATCGTCTTACAGTAAAACATCCCTCATCCACCTGTTGCACTACAAATAAAGTTTACAATGCAACAGTTTGTGTCTAAAATGTGTCAAATTTCTCTGATTAGCAATATGACACTTAATCTCTCATGACTGATCAAATGTTCCAACCTTCTTCAATTTTTTTAAATGAAAGCAATCCAAGCACACTATCTTCCTAAACTGCTTGGAGTGGTTATGATAAACAGAAGATAGAAGGGAGCGTGAGAGCAATCTGAGTGTGGACTGCAGAAGAATATCTCAGGACTTTTCTTTATCACCAGCTCAGGGACTCTGTCAGCAAGAAGCTGTTCCCACACTACATCATGTCTTCTGCCTGCGAGCAGCAGCTCAGCTCCTAGCCAGCTTAGCAGAAGCAGGCTGGAGGAGAGCAGTGGAAAGAGAAAAATAAGGCACCAAGAATTACCTCTCAGTGAGGATAAACAGCATTTGTCCACCTTAGTTTCCATCCTCAGAGCATGTTTTGTATTGGGTGGATGGAGCATGAGAGGAATGAACACCAAAGGTACACAGAGGCAACATTGCACAACGCTGCTCATGCATCTACTGAAAGTGCTCTCCTCAGTCCAGTTGCTACATTAATAGACAACCACCTTACCAAAATGAACCTTTACATCCTTTATTCCCCCAAATATAAAGCTAAAAATCCAGCAGCTGGTGTTTCTTCCCATTTGAAAGGGTCACCCCATCAACTCAGCTCTCATATGCAGCTTCACTCTTGGTAAAAATCACACTGGCCCCACAAACTTACTCCACATCAGCACTCAAGATGATTAACCACCAAAGCAAGCACATGCCTTGCCTCTCAGGTACACCGTGTTCCTGGGGAAGCATTGTTGTTACAAGGCAATGCAACACAGAGGCAAGGACAGGAAGGAAAGTTCCCTAAGGCAGACAGAAAATCCTCAGTGATTTTTGATGGAGAATTTTCCAGTGCTTTTTGAACTGGAGCAATAGGAGGAAAAAAACACTAAATATAACCCTATGCCTTCAGAGGGCAAGGAGTGGAACATAAGCTACAAGAGGAAACTTTCTCAAACAAATGTCACCAGATGCATCACAGCTGAAATGGAAACAGTGAGCATCCAGGTTGTTGTGCTCTGACAATGGTCACGTGTAGTAGGATTGAGAAAGGTGCTCAACACGTGCAAAGAATTCAGAGAGTTTGCTCAAACACAGCAAAGACATATGGGTATATCCCAAGACAGAACAAGCACAGGAGCTTAAGGAATGCACCTCGAAAAAGTGTAGGCGTCATTAAATTTGTTTTGTAACTTTTGCCCAGTTTGAGGACCCAACTCTGTAAAATCTCCAGTGAAAGCCGCTCGCTTTTGCTTCACATGAAGAGGTTCCCCTCTCCAACTTACCACCCCCTCCTAAAGTACTGTGAAAGAAAGATATGAAGGCTGATCCTTAGGTCTGACATGAGGTCTCTTTTGGGAGCAGAAACTCCTTATTCCTCCATGAAAAAACGATTCCCAACAAGTTCATTCTGATTCCACCGCCCTCCCTTATTGCATTACAGGGCTTTGCTCCTCCTGTGCATTCTAAGTCACGGACAAAGTCAGGAACCTTCGGCAATGTTCAACCAGCCATGCTTTGGTTGGTTAGATATTATAACACCACAGTACCTAAAACTGCCCTTTCAGGCACTCAGTGCCAGGCAGCCCACAAACACCACACAGAAACACTGCTAAGTCTTGAAAGACACTACAATCTTTGCCAACATTCTCTGCTACTCTTCAGGAAATGACAGGCTCATTTTCCAGAGTGATAAATTCCAATAAATCCTTCTTACAGTGGACGGAAATCTGAAAGTTTAACAGACATAATAAATTGTACATTATCTGTATTACCAAGCCAGTCTTACACAAACAAATACATCTAAATTAGACTGCAATCTGCAAATCTTCCTCCATGTGAAAAGCAGCTCTGACTTTAGCAGGGCTACTCCACCAGGGGAAGAGGGGTCTTCTTTTTTATACTATGTAAACCATGGGAAGTAAATTCCTCCCACACAAAGCTCTCACATAATCCCTGCTGCAGCTTGCCCCTGGCTCATAGGCTGAATATTCATCCCTCTACAGCTTCAAAAGGTGTAGGCTCTTCAGCATCTCTGTCAGGCACTTTTTTCTTTTGTAAAATGAGGAATATACTGTGAATTTAAAGAAGTTTAGGTAGGTTTTTTTGCATTCCCTTCTAACAAGATTTATATCCCTTGCAATTAAAAAAAATTATAGTCCAAAAGCATAGCTAAAACCTTTAAAGGACTAAATATAGAGACTGACCTGGAAGATAACTCCTTACCATCATCTCCAACACTAATAATTCTTCCAGGCCTAAGGCTCTAGGTAGTGATTGTGCACCAAGGTCACGTTCTTGCCTGGACAAGTTTATTTGCTGTATGTTTTTAGTAACATACAGACCACACATCTTAGAACATCACAGCAGCGCAGAAGCTAAACATAAAGGTTAACACAGTAAGGAAAGAATATCAAGTTTTCCAGTATTATCCATAATAAATGTCAACAAACATTATTCTGCATCACTATTTGGGCCTAAAAAACCCACAACCCATTTATATGTCTGCAAGAGGACTTCTCACATGGCATCACTTATCACACAAAAAAAGGGGACAATGCACAAGGGCTCATATTTGCATATATCTTCCTTATCTACTCTACATGACATGATTTTAAAGTTGCTCAAATAGCCCCAACATTACATTAAAAAGGAAAAGTCACCGAGTAACACCAGCAACCTCCCAACATACTCCTACCTTGAGATGATGAACATCTTGTTCACTCCCTTCCCCAGGGCTCGAGAAGAAGCTGGGGAAGACAGTAAGCAGCAACACATGCAGAGCACAGCAGAACTTCCACAAAGGAGGGGGATGCCACAATATCCAGACTCCTCCTCCCCCTCCATGAAAGTCTAATTAATCTCCATGACTACACCAGTTGGGTAGAAGGCCAAACACACCCATGATTTCACTGGAGAAGGGACAGGTTACAGCATAAGTCTTAGGAGGCCACAGTGACAAATGTCGCTCCAGAGCCTCCAAGTGCATAACACTTCAACTATCCCATTGCCTTATATGAACATAAGCTTAGGGAAACTATAGATGCAATCACTCCACAGGAACACCAACGTGCGAGTTCCACAGTTCTTATATTCACCCCTTTTTCCTTCAGTTTTATGCATTTAATTTAAAACATCAGCCTGTGCAGTATAGGGACCAATGGTCAGGCTTCATACATGCTTTGATTAATTGCCAGTAACTTATTCCTTTAAGCATCTGATGTTTAATTAAAAAACACAGATCAAGCCAAATTAGGTTGTTAGTCAGATTGAGGTCAGCTGACATAAAGGGACTACAATCTTAACAGATTTTCCTTATTGCATTGCAATGGCTTGAGTACTTCTTTTCATTATGCAAATGTGCGGAGGTCACAACTGAGCCAGCATTCAAATAAAAATTGTTCCAAGTCACTAAATGTATCCCAGGTTCTTGTAATTCCTCACGCAAATAAAGAGCAGCAAATGTTTATCCCTCTCTTTTCCCCAGTGTTACTGGTTTACGTTCCTGTAGCTGAGGCAACCACACCACGCCAAGCAGCAAAGCGCCTTTCAGAAAGATTAACTTCTTAAACAGGCACAAACAGCCAAGGTTCAGCCCCAAGGTGAGTGGCAGACACACAACTCATGAACCAGAGCATAGCACAGGAGATCATGGGATGACCTCCTCATTGAGATCATCTCCCCACATGAAACTCCACTCACGGCAGGGTCAGCTCTGAGGTTTCTAGATTACCCCTCGTTTGAATTGTTTGCAGAATGTCATTCCTTGCTAAACTAACTGACGGAAAAAATTAAGTAAGAAAGAAAAAAGGTGGTAATGTCTGAAAAGGATACGGGACGGAGCACAGCAACAAGTGCTAAAGGCATCCAGAACAAAATTTTATCTGCTGACAACGTTCCTGACACCTCACAGCAGTGCCAGAAGCAGAGGAATACTTTAAATTAGCAAAAAATGCCAACTTTCCAGGTCCTGCTGCACACTGAGCCCCAGGAAGACAACAGCAATTCAAGACTAGATCTTCCAAGAGACTGCAATTCCAGTACTCCCAGGAATGTTGGACACGACTAAGCACAAAAAACCCCAACACTTTGCTTTGTAACACACACACCAGTTTAACAAGCACTAAGTTTAACTAAAATTGTAAAACCAACTTCCCCTTTCCCTTTCTTCCTCTCCCACCCCTGGGAAAAGACATGAAATCCAAGTTATTGCTGTGGTAGGCAAACATTAATAGTGACTGAAACCACTTAACCATCTATTCTTCTTTCCCTTCCCCTCATTTTTATTTTAAGAAAATCAACATGATGCCCCCAAGAAGGGTTCCAGCATAATTGAATTGCTCCTCCTTTGCTAGATTGAGTATAGACTTAATTTAGGACTAAGTGCAACTCAACACACACCTTATCTCAAGCCACAAATATCCAAGATTAAGAGATGATGAGGGAATCAACTGACAGGACAAGACAAAAAGAAAAATTAAATTCTTCCATACCATCCATGCAGTGAGCTCACAGTACAAGGGTAACAGCAAGGAGCTGAACTAGAGTACGTGGCAACGCATATTTTTCAGGGATCTGCCAAACACTTCAGATTTCACAAGAAAATCCTTGTGTCCTGTAACTCAGCTCTACTCCTTTTCACTTAGCTCAAAGTGTGACCGATGGTAGAAGCCTGATCAAATTCCTTGCTTTATCCACGCTTGAATTAAAGCCTTGGCTCAGCAGACCAAGTTACATGAGCTTTCCCTTTCTCAGAGGATGCCGGCCATTAGTGCTGCTGCCAGTGCTGCAGGTAATACCAGCAAGTCTCAGGGAGCTGCAGTTTGGTTACAAACAAAGAGATTTCAGCTCCTGGTGAAGTAGCTGGTATTTCTGCATCTCTTGTTAGACACTCCAGTGCTGAACTTCTGTTCTCGTCTGCAGATAACATATTAATTACCTTGAAAAATCCAGCCTACTCTGATAGGGGAAGTGGGAATTTCTTCAAGTAACTAACCAAATCATGTTCACATGGCTGGCTTTCAACTGTCCAATACTGCTGAATATCAAAGAAAAAGTTTCAAAATGTTTACAGGTCAGACAGAGTAAACACAAGTGACTTACTAAGGCAGCAGTTGCCATTACAGGTTGGTTCTGCAGAGGGAGCACCACATCTGGCCACAACAGCCACATGGGCTTCAAATGAACCTCCCCCCAAACTCTCCTGGAAAAGCACCTTCTTGCTCTGCTCCTCCCACAGTCAGCACCAAAACACTTTCAGCTTGTAGCCTTCACCCACACCCACATCCATCTGCAACCTCAGTCCAAGCCCAGCTGCTGCTCTTGAACTCTTCTTTAGCTCCACGGATCTCCACGCCCACCATGGGAAGGAGAGCAGCCTTTAAGGCCCACCCAGCTCCTCTCCGGGGAAGCAAATCCAAAGTCCTAATGGTTTTCCTGAAGTGCAACTGCCTGACCTCTGTACAGGGCATGTGGGAAAGACAAGGGAGGAAATGGAGGGAGAAAAATTTTGTTTGTTGCCAGGAAGCAGAGCCCAACCTCAGGGCATGGAGAAGAGGGTCACGATGTCCATGAGAACTCCTGGATCAGAGCAAGGTGTAATAAGAACCTCTGTTAGCTTCAAAGGGGCTTCTATGAAGGAGACCATAGAATGGTTTGGACTGGAAGGGACCTTTAAAGACCACCTAGTCCAATCCCCCTGCCATGGGCAAGGAAATCTCTCACTAGGTCTGGTTGCTCCAACTCCCATCCACCTTGACCTTGAACACTTGTGGAGCAGAACTGCTTGCTTCTCAAGGGACAGGCTGACAAACCCGTGACAGGAAAGAGGACAAGGAAAGAGCTGGGTCAAATGGGAGGAGTGAGCAAACAAGGAGAGAACCAGGTCAGGGGAGCCTGTGCAAACTCAGCCAAACGCTCGCACGGCAGGAGCTGGAAATCTCCATGTTTAAGGGTGTACACAGGCAAAAGCAATATTTTACAATCCTACTGCACTTTTAAAGTGTTCCAAGTGCCTCATAATTGTTAATTAAGCAATAGCACTCACAAATCAGAAGCATAAGTCTGAGATATAACTTATATCAATTTCTAATAGCAAAACTGCCATGGTTTGACCCCAGGCTGCAATTAAGCCCCACAAAGCCACTTGGTCGCTCCCCCCCCCAGTGTGATAGGGGAGAGAACTGGAAGGGTAGAAGTGAGAAAATCTCATGTAGAGATAAAGACAGGTTAATAAGCAAAGCACAAGCTGCACATTCAAGCAAAGAAATACAAGCAATTCATTCCCCACTTCCCAAGGGCAGGCAGGTGTTCAGCCATCTCCAGGAAAGCAGAGCTCCATCACACGCAATGATGATGTGAGAAGACAAACACCACCACTTTGAATGGCCCCCTCCTCCTTCTTTCCCCTGCTCTATACACTGATGACCATGATTCCATATGGTCTGGAATATCCCTTGGATCAGCTGGGATCAGCTGTCCCGGCTGTGTTCCCTCCCCATTCCTTGTGCCCCCATCCTGTTCACTGGCGGGGTGGGTGAGAAGCAGAAAAGGCCTTGACTCTCTGTAGAGTCTTCTCAGCAGTAAAGAAAACATCCCTGAGCTATCAACACTGTTTCCAGCACAATTCCAAAACACAGCCCCATATTAGCTCCCACGAAGAAAATTAACTCTACCCCTGCCAAAACCCGCACAGTAACTGAGGGAACAGAAATGACTTTTAAGAAGTCACATACCCACACTCCTCCTGCCTCGCAGCCCCGGGCTGTGTCCCACGGCCAGGCAGCACAGAGTTCCCTGAAAGGGGCCGGTGTTCAGCATCTGAATTCAGACTCCTGTTTCAGAGCGTGACCCGATGCCTCGCACACCGCAAGCGATCCCGCTCCAGCCGTCTCCCTAAGCCATTCCTTGATCGCCAGCCAAGCCCCATGCAGGGGTAATCTTACCAAAGTAACACCGGTATGTAGCTGTAAATTGTGATTTTGTGCTTGAGTTGTCTTATCTGCCTTCCCTCGCATTTTGGCCGCACAAATTACCTTCAGCAATTTCATCTTAAAGCTCATGTTTTACAGGACTGATTTCCCTTAAAAGTATTTTTTTTAAATGTGCTTTTATTAGTTCAACCACATTTGCCAAGTTTTAACAGATGACTTCTTTCTCAGCTGCCTAATTTCAAATTCACCTTTACATAAAGCTTAAGAGGGGGCAAAAAGTCATCATAAGTAAGTGGGATGTGATGCTTAACATTAAGGTTTATGCAAATACACTTTACAGTATCAGTTGAGGGTCAAGAATCATGAATTTACTCTGCAACATGGGAGAATTAAGAAAGAAAAAGGATGAAACCTAGCCAAAACTTGGAAATATGTATAATCCTGATTAATACAAGGCTACTAGGAAAACACAGATGTGAAGTCACACCTTTTATTCAGGGGAAAAGCCAAAGTGTACAAGAGCCAAAGAGAACTTATTCTATGCAGTGGCAGACACTGAAATAGAGCAACATTACTCCTTCAACATTAGTAAAACATGTTGTATACAGAGCTTTTTTCTTTTCAGTCCTTGAAACCCTGCCAAGTCATAAGCTTTTTATGGGAACATTGAAATGAATGTTGATCAGAGCCATAACCATACCAGTTTTAAATTTTACCACCACTTAGAGGCAAAGGTTTCCCCCCAGTCCCTCACACATCTGCAAATCTGTACATTTTTGAAAAGCCTGATGAACTAAAAAAGCTCATATACCCTCCATCTATGAAGACAATGAATTCCTTCTTGGATTATCAGCTGAACTCAGGCCTTGAAAGCACTATGAACTCCTCCACCCCCTAAAATGAAGCTCCTCAAAGGTAAAATTTTACATTTCATATACAAAAAATAATAGCTACTTGGTAAGCAAAATTAGAGCTCCAGAGGTCCCCTCATTACCAAGACCATGATATTCTCTTCCCCATCCCTTCCCATATTCATCAGCATCTGCTTTTTCCAAAGCCTAAGCTTTATTTTTCAAAAAGTTAACACTTACTCATAAAAATACAATTAATTTGGAAGTACAAGGCTGCTGGCATCCAGACAAGTGCTTGATCATTTTGTTGTCGTATCTAATGTGATAGAGCCTCAACTGGGTTGGAAAACTTCATAAAATAGGGGGCTGCTTCCTTTCTAATTAAGACAGCAATGAAATTTAACAGCCTGGCATGGAAACTTCTTTCCAGTGTTACGTTTTTGGAATGACTCGTCTACTCTCAGAAATCTTTTACAACACACTACCCAGTACTTGACCCTTTCCAGCTTAAAGGCTTCCATTTGGTGTCCTCTGTACCAAACCAACTGGTGTGTCAAAGATGCTGCACCAGAAGACCTGAAAAATATCTGCAGTCCTTAAGATCTACTCACTCTATGTGCTCCTATGTGTATTCTGTAACTGTAGCACTAAAATCTGTGTCCACTGAAATTTATATCCATTCTGCCATTGACACAAATTTAAAAAGGTATTAATTAGGTGTGCAAGGCCTTAAACTTAACAAGGAAATGGACAAAAAATACACAGCCTACATCCAAGTAGGTCTGTCTTTCAAGTCCCTGGGCTGGGAACTTGGGTTGTTTGTATACCATCCTGATTTATGTTTATTTAAATAATGACAAATATTAGTTTTAAATTTACAGTGATCACTTTATAAGATGTCTCCAATCCTATTGGGATAAAGAGCTTTCACTAAACAAAACAGTTTGTTTATATTTCTGGTACATCTCATAGGAAATACTTAGAATCCCACATGTTCAAAGCAGGACAAAATTACAGCCCATATTTCCACAAAGGGCTGCTATCTCCTGCTACCAAGGGGCCAGAAGGACCACATGCAGATCACAAGGCCTGAAAGTTCAAGTCCAGAGAGGCTGGTCTGCAGAACTCCAAGTCCAAAATGTCACATGCAGAATAAAAAGAAAACTAAAATCCACCCCGTGCTTTGGCAGCAGTGGAATGGCCAGAAGATGTGGGAGAATTAAAGAAGTACCAGGAGAAAGCAGATGTGAAGTCACACCTTGGTTCACAGAATCACAGAATATCCTGAGCTGAAAAAGACCCACAAGGATCAAAGTCCAGCTCTTGGCCCTGTGCAGGACAGCCCCAAGAATCCCACCATGTGCCTGAGAGCATTATCCAAATGCATCTTAAACTCAGACAGGCCCAGGGCTGTGATCACTGCCCTGGGGAGCCTGTTCCAGTACTCAAATACTCTTCGGGTAAAGAACCTTTTCCTAATATCCAGCCTAAATCTCCCCTGACAGGTTCATTCAGGGCAAAAGCAAGGGACCAAAATAGCCACTCTCACTCTAGGCAATGAGAAATATCAAAATAAGAATTTAAGGACAGCAAGACTATGACCCCAAGCCTCTCATGTTATTTATGTTGGCTGTCCCACCACCCCCTTATTAAGGAAAAGCCATAAAAAACATTTATTCTGTTACTGTTATTATTGATTTGCATCTACAAACACAGTCAAAGATTTATCAAATGTAGTGAGCTCAGAACTTAGATGAAAGTTGCTTTCTGTTAGACTCACCTGACGGGGATGTACAAAAACTCAGAGAAAGGTTTGGGGATTTCTGTGTTTCAGATAATACTAAAATTAATTTTAAAATTTAGGCAGATTAGGAAAATTAACTGTCTATTCTAGAAAACCTTGCATCTGTTTCTACTATTGATAGCAACACAACAAAACCCCTTATGGCACAGCATGCAGCTGTATGGGAACAGGAGAAAGGATCACCTCCAGCATGCAGAGAGTCCCAAAGTAGTTAAGAGTTGCACACGTACCACAGTTGTAACCCAACAGCCCAAACACAGCAACACTGCAACTTTCCATTTCAGATTAAAAAGAAATTATCTTCAGTAAAGCTGAAAGTGAGTTTTAATGCAACCCTAAAATAACCATTCACACATGCAAACCAATTATTGGTGCAGGTACTCAAGTGTGAAAGCAAAGACAGAGCAACACCCTCTCCTTCTCTCAAGTACATTAAAAAATTCCATGTTTCTATAAAGATGCCTCTCTATATGCAGGTCCTGTGTTTTGTCTCTCACTGACTCTACTCTGGAACTGTGCTCGTACAAGGAGCAGCAGAGTAAAGATCTCCTCTACAGATGATCCTCTCTTTTGCTAGGGCCACAAATAGAAATTACAAAAGAAATATTTAAAATCGTGGATATTTAGTGAAACCTCCTCAGTGCACTTTCCATGCCCTCTTGCCTAGTGACTGCACCAACTCTCCCCTCTATCTAGAGACTGAAAAAGCATTTCCCCTATTTGTACACAAACGACAGCAAGTCAGTTTTGAAGGGGAAAGAAGAAGAAAGGCAGCACTGAAAACTCTAAGGATTATTTACGAACAAGCTGAAGCCCTATAAACTTGGCTATTGGAGAAAGATAATCCTCTCTAGCTTATGCCAAGTGGGTCAGACAGAGGAAGAACCTCAGCAGTCTTCAAAGTCGAAGCAGATGGGGAAGTGAATAAGTGCCCATGTGAGCGAAAAGGAAACAAGCTTCTGTTCATTTTAGCTTGTTTCAGAGCGTCAGTTTGCTACACACCATCAAAATGCCAGACCTCTAACTGACACAAGCAGAGGAGCTCACTTCTGTAAGAAGTATTAGAACTGCAGAGTAATTACTTAAGACTGCTACTGATACCAAAAAAAAAAAAAAAATGAAACCCTGGTGTGCTCAGATTTAAGATGTTGCTTAGCTTGGTAGAAGGGAATCAGGTAAAGTGGAAGAAAGGTGCTAAGAGGCAGAGACTGAAAGAAATGTTCTTCGCTTTGTGGCTATGAAAAAACCCCTTGGGATTCTTTATCATTAGTGCTTCAGTATCACAGATATAAATATTTATGTAGCTGTAAGGTAGGCTCTACTTTAGAGCTAATTGTAGCTCTAATTAGAGCATTTTAAAAAAACACATGAGCTTGTAACTAAATTTTTTACCCTTTTTGAAACAAAAAAGCACAGTCCATGCATGCCACAAGATGAACATATATCACATTCTTTAAAAAGCTGAAGTTGACCTCTTGGTCCTTTCTCAGGCTTTACATCACCAGACAAGATCTGGGCCAAGACCATTTCCACACACAGGGATGCATCTCTGTCTCAGGCTAACCTCATCATCCAAGTGGTGAAACCTAAAACCAACTAATCTCTCCCAGGGTTATGCTTGTGGAACTGGGAATCCCTCCATCTGCCTCAGCAATACAAAAAGATCACTGGCTGCAAAATAAACAGCACATGAACCACAGAACAATAGCCCCTCCAGTCAATGCTGCTCATGCCACCCACCAAGGGCTAATAATTTTCTAACAGATCTCTCCCCCTAAAAAAAACTTTTCATACTTTGAAGAAAGATCTTGTGCAAGTTGACAACATGCAACTTCTTTTGGATCCCTACAAAGGAAGGACTCCCTTCTGCTCTGAACTCCTGGGAGTTTTGCAAGCTATCTGCAATCAGAAGCAATAAACCCTGAAGGAGCACAGAAATAGTTTTAATCAAGAACATCTAAATTGAGCTGTGACCAATAGAAGGAGGAGTATTCAGTGTTATAGTTTGCTAGGGAGACACAGAGAGCCAAGGACACGCTGAGGAGATGCTTGTCTTCCAAAGAAAATATTGCTAAGAGAAACAGGCAACCTTCCACCATTTATTTTAGGAGGTGGCTGCTGAGCTGCATCAGCTATTCCTCTGGTGTCTCCATGAGTGTTTTTTGCCCAAGACTTCTGCTGGAAGAGCCAGAACTGCAAAACTTATAAGAAAACTCCACAGGAAGAGGCACTGAGAGGTTGCACAACACCACCCCTTTTCGGATACATGTATCTTCACTTACGCAAACTCAAGTGATCTTCTGATATTTAGGCTGGGTTGTGTGGAGCACGGTTAAGACAAGAATAGGTGTATGAAGTCTTTGCTTGTTTTTTTGCAGTGTGTTTAACTACACATCAAGAAATTTGCTAAAATGAGAAGTGTGAAGGAATGGGGAAAGGCTGTGTTGTGAGAAATAACAAGGGGAGAGCTTGAAACTACAATCACTTTAGTTTATTTTCCTATGATCAGTTATCATGCAAGCTGAAAAGTTAACTACCTTGCTTTATGTAACTTTTTACCATGACAACTAATGACAGTTATTCCTTTTAGCTAAGAGACCATCATTCTCACAGCAGCTTTAAATGTTTTAAGATGCAAAGCAAGGATTCCCAAATATTCCTTTCCCCACTAAAAAAAAACCAAACGTTAACCTTGAGGACCACATAAAGTTGCATTTGCTGTAGTCAAACCTTTTCCCTGCACTCTGGTGTAGAGGGAGGGGGGGGGAAAAAAGATATACAAGTTAACAGACTCATATTGGTTTTTTAACAGTATCCCCACAAAAAGGATTTTTTTTTTTTTTACACGGACATTTGACCTGGGTTAACACTGCAGTGGGGAGAGTTGAAAAGGGATCACCTGATGAAACAGAAATACCTCCCTCCAAACTATATTGCAGGAATTACAGCCAAGCACCCCAACCGCAGCAAACAGTAAGAGCCTTCTGGAACAGCACACGTTCTGTGTCAGCAAAGCAGCATTAATACAAAACTCAATTCAAATAAAGGAGTACTGACCCTTCAGAAAGGGTACGGCTTCAATAGGCTTCTACCACACCAAACACAGACCACCAAAGATATTCAAACCATTGCAAAAAATTATTATATCAAAAGGAGGAAAACAGTGTCAGCCTTGTACATGTTTTGTTGTTGAATAATGACAGTGTTTACCTTCCCAACCTAACACATTACTGCTCTGGACCCAACTTTAAAGCAGAGTACATGACAGAATTAATTATGTCCTTTCCTCTTAACTACCATTCCCTGGTTATTTATTAGCTCAGTCTGCATATATTCATAGATGTGTCTAATATACAAAGTTAAAAGGATTTAAAACTGCTGCCTAAATACTTCCCTGGTTTGCAGAGTCCTCTCCACCCTCTAGACAGGCAGTGGCATCAATAAATACAGCCTTAGGCTGCAAATTAGTCACTCCTCAAGTAGCTGAAGGAGACATGGGGGAACCACAAGTGCACTGTGACAGGCAAGAGCGTCTCATGGGCAACACGGTGATGGATCACAGGCAACAATCTCCCTCAGACACGCACTACACATGGCTCTGCTAAGGTCTTTTCTCTGATTTAGTAAAATGCAAAGGCTGCCAGCACATCCAGCTTTGTCTTACAGCCCACTCCAGCTTGCAGTTTAGCAAACCACCAGGCAGACCATCTGTCAGAACTACAAGGTCCACCTCTGTTGGAGCACCCATAGCTTGGAGGCCACCAGCCAGTTCCTGTGTCTTTCTGGAAAATACAAAAGCCATGACACACCACATAGCCTGAGTTCACAGTACCTCAACAAAGGAATGGCAGAGAGATAAATTCAGATAAGCTACCTAAATGTAAACCTCAAGGGAACTCAAAAGCCTCTCTGGAGTTTTCTATTTGGCTAAAATGAGATTTTCAGGCTAAAGAGCTATTCACTCTCCTGAGGGACAAACACCGGGGATAAGCAGATTGGAGAAGACTTCTGCTTTAAGACTGAAACAATTTTATTTCACTGAGGTACAGAGGCCAGTAGCTTCCACACTGACCATCCACTGTAAGGAGATGAAAAGGGAAGGAGGATGGGTACTGCTACAGACCCAGCAGCAGAAAGTAGAGAGAGAAAAAAAGAAAATCCTTTCACAGGCACTTCACAAAGAGCAGCAGCACTTTTATCTTTGTCAGCACAGATTTTAGGATACTATATTCCTGTGTGAATACTGCAGTCACTGTTTGGCCTCATCCAGAATCACAAGCAATTCCAACTAATACATCAAATTAGCTGTGTATCTGGGGATTAACTTTCTGTCTTGCATCAGAGGTCAATCAGATCTTCTCTCCATCACAGAGAAAGGAACATAAAATCCATTTTGGTATAGCAGCACACTTAATTCTTCCACCCATCACTAAAGGCACTATGGCACTGGATTTGCACTCAGGAGAATGTCCCTGTGCTATGGAACAGCACAGAAACTGGGTTTGAGAAGGTATTTAGAAGCAGCAAAGACCACGTGTTTGCAATCAACACCCAGAAACCCTGTTAATCACTGATCAACTTGAATTTAGCATTTTAGTGGTATAGATGGGGTTTAGAGATGAAAGTAGAGTGTTAAATTTGTTTGGGATCTTCCATCTTTTGGGCTAAAAAAATATAAAACTCTGAAGCTTTTTATGATCTCTCCATGTCAGAAACTCCTACCTAGAACTGTGGAGGGAAACAGGGAAGAAAAAGGGATGGAGGAAGAGCAACTGTATCTAAAAATCTGGAAGTATTAAGGTTCCATTTCATAACAAAATGGCATTAAGTGATACCAGCAAGCTTACTTTCTAGTGGAAAAAAAAAAAAAAAGCAGAGCATCTCCTGAAAAATTTTTTTATAAATTGGTGAGACTAGGGAGTAACATGCAGATGAAAGCTGTATTTCATTATTCTGCACCACGTCCACTTCATTTGATTAAATGAATAAATGAGATCCTTATGTCATACTGGAGGCACTACCCCTACTTTTGTTTACTACATCTTTCTAGCCTTAACCACAGCACACGCAGCACAGCTGGCTGGCAGCTCAACATTACAACACAACACACAGAGAAGTTAAGATAGGGGAAGTGATTCTAAAAAAAAAAAAACACAGAAAAAACCTTACTCCACTTACCTAAGCAATGTTGTCATTAGAGAGTTTTCCAGTAATAAAATCCAAGAAAAAAAGTCTGAAAAAAAAAACACAGAAAAAGGTAAACTTTTAGTAAGTAGGATAATGCTCTCACTTTTTTCCCCAGGAACTTGAAAAGTCAGTGATTTAAAGAAAAATAAGTACATTCACTCCATTAGTTGCATTTCAGATAGTTATTTGTAACAAAAAGGTGCTCCTCAGGCAGCAAATGTATCGGAAACAATGGGGTTGATTTTTCACTGCTGCTGCCAGCATTATACCAGTGCAATTCCCCAAATGTCAATCACATTGGACTGCAATAAAACTAGTGTTATCCAGCAGACGAGTCAGGCCTAAGGCAATTAGCTAAGCTGCCCCATTTAGATTTTCAGTCATTTCTCCCTCCCACCGAGCTGGATTATCAGAAAATGTGGACCAAGCTGTGGGGTGAGAAGCGAGGAGCCAAATACACACACACAGGCTGAGGTGGCCAGAACCAAAAATGTTGCTTATTAAAAAAATACCCAAATCACCCCAGGGCTAATTGCAAAAGACTCTAAGGCAGCAAAAGACAGAACAATATTAAGAAAGCTGTGATATACGAGACGTCATTATCGCATAAAAATAAAAGGCACAGTGTGAATTGCTGGTAAAAATGGCATGTGGCCACGACAGGTCTTACCAAAAATCACTGCTACCAAAAAAAGCAGTCAAGGCTTGTTGAGAGTCATGAATGCAGACTGAGGAAAAAAAAAAAAAAAAAAAAAAAAAAAAAGAAACCAGAAACCACACACTCAAACTAACTGAATATGTATGACTGCAAGGCTCCAAATCAAAGAGGGAGTTGACCACTGTTTAGGAGGAAGAAATCATTGCTTGTTCCAAGATTAAAAACTTATAATTCTGGCCCTGGCTGAAGCACTGTCATTCACTAATCTGGTACAATTTAGTCGGGCTGATCCCCCCCTCAGACAGAGGGGCATTATCAAAAGTTCCTCCATTCATTTTGCTTCCTGTTAGCCAGTGAAAGCCCCTTTTATATGCTCCTCCAGAGGCTGTTAAAGCCAAGGAAGACTTTCCGATAGAGAAGATAAGGTAGTTGGATTTATTCATGAGAGGAGGAAGGGAAGTTGTACAGGCTGATTACAGCTGCTCCCAAGTTGAAAAGTAGAGGTTTGGAGGAGGGAGGTGGAAGATGACGGATTTTTCATTAATAAGCATTATACCACTACCACTACTGTTAGAAGTAGCATAACTCTCCTGATACTCTACTACGTTTTACTCTTAAGTTGGCGTCACCAAATACACACATGTGGTTGAATAATTCAAAAATACATGGAAAAGGCAGAGAGGATATTTTTTAAAGAGATTGAGTAAATAATTTTTTTTAAAAAATAGAATACCTAAGACTGTAAGGATAAACTAGCCAGAATCAGAGGGAAGACACTGCCTATAATTGGTCTCAAGACTAAGACTGTTCACAAATCATTTGCAGGGTCAGATCCTGTTCTTATTGCCGACATGAGCACTCTCAGACATCAATGGAGAAGGATGGTGATTTCCAAATTACTTAACATGTGTCAGCAATTTTGAACAGTTGCTTTGCAGATTCTTAAGGCAAACCAAGCAAAACCCCACAAGAAAGCCCAGTATAGTACTTGGCGGATAAAAAGCTGCCTGGAAATTCTATCAAGATTCTGAAAAACATTCTCCCATTAATGTTCAAACACTCTGGTATAGTTAGAACAGTTTTTAAATGCAACAAGATGGAAATGCAAACAAAAACACATTTCTCAAGTTTAAAAAGGTCAAGTCAAAGCAGCAAAACTCTACCAGAAGTTAGGGCTAACAATGATGGTTACAGGGGTAAACCCTGCCTCTTCCTTCCCCTCTCCCAGACTATTCTTCTCCAAATGAAGGAGAAAAATAAACAAGAATCAAAATATCCACAGCAGAAAATCAAATGAAGCTTTAAAAGAAAGAAAATAACTCAGTTATACCTCATCATTACTCCATCCAGTCTGAACACACATCAAGTCATTAACTGTTTTCCCCTCTGACAATGCCAGATGAGATCAATATAAGCAAAAATAATAAACTGTTTTTCAATGCACTGTTATATGAATGAGACAGACTTAAATGCCAAGTGATGCATTTTTGAACACCATTTTGAATCAGACAAGGACAGAGCGTAAACCTCTACTGAGCAGAAAGAGAGTATAAACAAATCTAGAATAGTATGAAGATTCAGCAAAGACAGTCCACAGGTCACCACCTGGAGGGTGAAATATTAAAGGTACTTAAGTAAATAGGGACAAGGCTGATCAACTACCTCTTGCTTTGCAGAATATCCATATGCAACCAAAAAGCAACAAGCTACAACAAAATCCAGAGTTTATTTTGATCCAATTTCACCTTTAGGTTATTATAATAAATATACACCATACGAAACTTCAGCATAAACTGTACTGATCAGTTTGCTCACTGGTCATATAATTTCTTCTCAGTGATCAAAGAATTAGGGAACCAGGAGACAACAGTGACTTTCTTTTATGCCACCAACCTGTATCTCTTCAGACACATCACTCAAGGCAAAGTTCAGCTGGCATCTGCTCTCCCCACTTTGTGCTGCAGTGGGAATCTTGCCTGTTGCAATCACCAATTTCAATCATAAACTACAGCAAACTCTGCAAACACTCAGATTTAGTGGGTATCTCAGAAAAAGCTGCCAAGTGTCATGTTCCCCCATAGTAAATACGGGTAATACTGCTCGCCTATCTTCAGACAGGTTTTGCAACACAAACCTGAAGAGACAATGTACTGTTATAAACCTCATGCACAAAAGCAATTGTACATGTTAATTTACAGTTTCCCACTATGAATAAGGACAAGCTTATCAAAGCACAAAGGGTGTTTCCTACAGTGGGAATGTCGTAATGGGATGACAAGACATAGCCTGCTTGTTCCGTTCCGCATGTTTGGGAAGATTGTTGGGTCTTTCTTGTCACAAAACAACTCTTGTTGCACCAATATTTAATTAAAAACAAGCTACAAAAGTCCACCCAAAACTTCTCATTTGTTTTCAGGTCTGAGGAACCCACACTGGCAAATTACAGCTCATATTCACTGCATTACAAGGAAATGAAGAGGCATGGACTAGATGTCCCTTTTCAGCTTGATTAAGACCCAGCTGCACCAGTTGCAACAGCTGATGTGAGGAAGTCACACTAAGTCTGAACAGTCTTCCCACTCAAGCTGACAGACTACAAGAAAACCACAACAAGAGGCCCATGCCCACTGTGATAGAGCTGGATGCAACTAATTTTGTTCAGTTAAAACACGACTTTACACATCTGACAGTTTCAGGAAGACTAAAAAAGAACAGGTTTACTTGGCTCTTACATTTCACTGCCTGTCTTCTGCAAACACAAGGTTGGTTGTTGTGATCACGCTGGGGTTTAGGATTCGGGGTTTTCTTTATAACCCCAAAAACCAAAAGTTCCTACTTCTAAAGACCATGTTATGTTTATCATAGGCCTGGCTATGGATACACAGATGCATCTGTACTGTACTTGGGATAGCTGCAACTGAAGGCAACAGAATATTTCAATAGTAGTTTCTTTGTCACTGCAAGAATCTGCCCTGCCACACAAGCCTGCAATTCCAGATTTCTGCATACATTGTGAGGGGTATGAGGCATTACCAGTGGCTGCAGTTCAGCACGTTCCTGGGCAGTTCTATGGTAACGACATTTAGACGGTTAAAGGTGGTTTCATAGGAGTTCAGAAAAATCAGCAAAGAAATCCAAAATTCAGAGAGCAAACCCTGTACAGGCAAATCAGGCTTTGCAAACTCGTGATGCATTGAAAGAGTATGAGTTCTCCATCTCCTCTCCAAGGGAAGCTGCAGCACAGGCTCAGCGGTGCCAGGAAGGTTAGAGGGCTGCCAGAGCATGTACAGGAGAAGGTTTGTGTGCAAACAGAATAAACAGCCTTGACTAAATTCTTGTAACCAATTAAACAACAACTCTCCACTGAGAATACATCATCACTCACTCAGCTGCTTACCTAATCCTCAACCCCTGCTTCTCAAGCCGGCTTTCAATTTTCAAGTCTTCCACTTTTCTTCAGAAGCCGAAGACAAATGAATACCAGTTCTCCAGATATCCTGGTTTTAAGGCTATTATTTGCCTTTTAAAGACCATCAGTACTCAAAAGTGACTTAACACTAATGAGCTTTTACAAGCAAGTCTGCAAACATTAATACCTGTGAGCAGCCATACTAAATCCACCCAAATTACCTATCTGGGATGCTCTCCTCTAGCCTGGACTGGACTTCAAGCCAAGAGATGACCAAACTTGGAAGGTGACTATAGATTTTCTCTGGTCTGCATCCCTGTGTTAAGCTACCCAGTGATGCTAAGCAGATGCATATTGAATGTGCTGTTTCATCTCATGTAAAGGGGGGAGAAAAGGAAAAAGAGTTAGAAATAGTACTTATCTGGAAAAAAAAAAGTCAAATATTTTAAACTAAGTACTGCTACTGTTTGTAGAATGGCCTGAAAGAGAGATATCTCTGAAATTCCTTTAAATACATGTGTTCAGTTTTTAAACTGCAAAATGAGTCAATCTGACAAACCAGCTCAATTAGGATTGCTCCAACAAAAGCAGAGGGTCCCGTCCCCCTAAGCCAGTACAAGTTTCTGGCACAGACATTGGTGTGTGAGATTTTACATTCCCCTCTACATAAACAGTCATACATCAAGCTCTAAAAATTTGCTTCACAGAAACATTTGCACTAGTAAAATTCAATTATTCTAATATTTGTATGACACAGGCAGGAGGGGTACATAAAAAGGTTATGGTGAGCTCATTTAAGAATTTAAACAAGGACTTGATAAAAAGGTTTTGAATTATTCACTCAGCTCCACTATTAAATCAGGCTTCCAAAGGAGTCTTTAAACAACAGCCCAGAAGACATTGTATTTATAACAAAAAGGCAGTACTGAAGCCATCACACTGTCTCACAGAACAAACCATTCATAATTACAGTGTAAATGCACACAGGCACAGTATCATGCCTTGGTCACAATCCTGCCAGATTAACTGGACACTCCAAATATTTATATTAATACTCCTTTCTGGAGAGGCAGTACCACTTCTGTCTAAATTTCTTAAGTATTGCCTTTTTATGCTAAGGAAGAGCAATTTCTTCAAGAACATCTAAGGTTTAGAGAAGTGCTCAAGAACAGCACTAAGCAAGATGAAGACAATCCTTTACAAGTATTTACTTAGTTTTATACCAGCCTGTATAGGCTGGCACACAAGTATTTTGCTACGTCTCCCAAAGCTTCAGAGCCAAACTCAACTGAAGACATCACCATACATCTCAGTTATAAACTCCCATGCTAAGTTTACATACAGCAGAGCAATTTTCTGCATACTTGCTCCTCACACACATACCAGATCTTTTTTCCAAACCTCGGGGCCCACTTGAAATAAACAGCCATCTCTGGAGGGAGGGAAAACAGGGGGCTTAGGAGAGATAATATGAGTGGTGCTCCACTTCTTTTGTACATGCATCCTCTCACCACCTGCTTCTTTTCTCCCCATCCCTTTTATTTCCACATCACAGGCTGTTCTCAGCAGTTCAGCTCAATGAACATGAGCCAAGATTTCCTCTCAAAATAACTACTCCAAGACCATTTCAACTATGAGTATCACCCACAGAAACATTCCTATTTGCATATCATCTTCTCTCCTGCATCAGTCTGTTCCCAAATAAACCCATGGGCTGGTGATACAAGGTCATGAAGTTGTGACAAAAAAGCAGGATACCCTCCCACTGCATCCAGCTATGATCCCAGAGGAAGGGCAGGGTGAGTCAGTCTCCCAAGATAGTTGGTTTCAGGCATTTCTGACAGCATAATTTTAGTGTTAGTATTTCATTTCCTTTAGCCATCTCATGGAGAGTGCTCAAGTAAAGTATTAATGAAGTGTTTTAACACGCTCTCACTGTCTGGAGAAGATGTAGGGTGTCACCTAACCAGCTGCTCAAGATTCACACTAAGTTGCTCCGGTCACCAACACAAACAAGAAAAGGATTTTTGCTTCACATGGGCTAAAGAAAGGTTTGGGGGTGAGAAGTATGAGGCAAAACTACCACATCCACAAATACCACTGAGCCCTGGGACAGCAGTGGGAGCCTTTCCTGAGCAGAACCAGCAGCACATCAATCTAAGGCCACCATAATCCATACAAAAAAAAAAAAAAAAAGAGTATCTCATCATTTCTGAAGAAATAAGGGTTCAGATGGTTTTGTTTGGCTGTTACAAAGCCAAGCCACTGCAGCAATGCCATCAGCAACACACCTCCTAAAACTTTTTTTATTTTTTAAACATTTAAATCCAACTTTGCTGATGTACTTCCCTTCAAACCTACACTCCAGCTCCTTATCCACATGGTCTTACAAATCCATCTATCTGAAGCACTGGTCTTCCTGGTTATGGGTAAGGCTCAACACCTGCACCACTGCAAATGTAATTATGGCAAAATACCACAGCTATTTGTAGACTTCCTGTTCATCAAATAATATTAGTGTACCTTTGCCTTGAGCAATTATTTACAGAGCTGGAAATCCTGAAGAGACACTAGAGATTGCAGAAGTGTTCTGCTGTCTACCCCTCCATTGTGCACTGATGCTTTGTATTAGCTCTTGGAACAACTCAGAGAGGAAAATAAAAATATCAGAATAATTCTTCATAAATCTGTCCAATGAAAAGGAGAGGGGGAAATGTAATTGAGTTAAAACTCTGCATTAGCTTACTCCAGTTGAGACTGGGAGGCATTTTACACTTCAGCTGAATTGGCAGCTTGAATTCAACTTCAGGCTCCCATGCAGGCTTTAAGTCAAATTCCTCAGCAGAGTAAAACCCTTATTAGCCTGTCTTCACTGTAATTTTAATCTTACTTAATTCTGAGTATGTAATTTATGTTAAGAATAACCCACTTTTTTTCAGAACAGGATATATTGCATGTAGAATTACTCCCTGGCTAGCACAGTTAAGGTTTCCCTTGGAGAAATAATTTTTTACATATTGACAGCAAAGGGAAAAAAAAACACTGAAAGCTTTAAAAACATGCAAAAGAATTTTCATAAATGCATCACAGACGGTTGTATTAATTCACCTAATATATCCCTAACCCACTGAAGCCTGGACACGCAATCTCACTTCAAACCAATGCTATATGCTAGAAGGATATTTAATCTGTTTAAAAACTGACATTCCTTTTTTACCACACACAAGGTGTGGGAGAAGAGAGAAAAAAAGTTGATATTTCTACATTTAAAAAGAAGCAAGACCATCCCATTCCCTCTCCTGTCCATTTTTCCCAATTTATGATGAAAATTGCAAGCAGAAAAACAAAAACACCTTGTAAAGCCAACATCTCAATTTCAAGTTCCGCCATCAAAACAAAATTCATAACAATTTCTCTAGCTTAAATGAAAACAACTTTAAAGCACCGTCTAAAGTTTACAAAGTCTGCTTCAAAGTTAAAACTGTCACTAAAGCTGGCACACAACACCTACCCACACGGTATTTACATCCTGTAGGTGATCTCAAGCTCTGAAGCCCTAGTTACTATCTCTTCCCAATCATGAAACATTCATTATGTATTTCCTGCATTATTTGCATGGTTGCTTAGTTTTGGGGTTTTGTTTGGTTTTTCATTGTTTGTTTTTTTTTAAAAAGCCCTGTTAGTAAAAAGCTACTGAGATCTCTCACCCAAGCTCAGAAAAAGCACCAAGTGAATTACCAGGGTGGTTTCCTACTCTCCCTCTGCACTTGCTGGTGCAGTTTCATGTTGTCCCCCTTGCTCCCACTCCTCTTTAAGAGGTGATTTCATGTAAAAAACAGTTTAACTCTTATCACCCATCCCCTGGCCCACAAACCAACACGGCCTTTCCAGTGAAGTTTATACCCTGTCAGAGCCTATTTGTATAATCTGAATAGGAGAGACAGGGAATAGTTATGCATTTGCCAAGTGGAGGGTTGTGATTTGAGAATGAAATCCCAGAGAGTGAATCCAAGAAAGACCAGGAGAAAGAGCCGGATTGTGCCAAGAGCACGAGATCAGGTCTGTCCCGTGTCGCAGCCTGGCACCGGAACACCAGATATCTTAACAACTTGCACTACAATGCTAACAAAGGTAAAAAAAAATTAGTCACACATTTTACCCTCTAGATTTTCCTCCATTTTGTGTGGTGTCCACACCGAAAAATTAAGGAGAGGGTTTCCAGGACTTTGCAGCCCGTATGGCCCCACACTGAGTCGCGCTCAAAGCAGGCAGCTGTGCGAGGGAAGAGAACCAGAGAGGACTCGGACAGATGTTTTCATTCACAAACACTGCCAAGGAGCTGGGAATGCCGAGTTCACTACCTTGGCGTTATTTACATTTCACAACATCCAGCAATAACCATGCCACGAGCAGTTTAGAAAAGGAAAATACCACGCTGCGAGGGAGCGTTTTACCATCGCCTTCATTAAGGGAGCAAAAATTAAACTTTTTTTTAATTTCAGTTCTGAAACTTAGTGTGGTTCCATTTTGCCCACTGCCATCCAACCAGGATGCCAGCACCCCAAGCCTCATCTGTTTCCAGCTAATTACCTGCCATTCCCCTTTTGCACATGATTGCTTCTGGGGTACCAGAGATGGTTAACTGTGCTATCCTTGAACCACCTGGACTTTTTCTTTCCATTTTCCAGAACAAACTGATTCTTAATCTAGCACAGAAGACAGTTTCTCCTTTAGCAACTGTTCCACAGTCCAAACACTCCAAAGACCAAACCTGAAAATATCCTTACAAATGGTTGGAAGGGTACATTTCAGGGGCACTCGTCCAAACCTCAATCTTGAGACCCAACAGGTTTCAGAATTAGCTGCCAGATCCAGTCTGGCAACCAGAACAGCTACTCCAAGCTTGGTCCCATCCACCCAAACACACTGGAGCGTTATACATGGACCACATGCAACAACGTGCTCTGCACATCCAAGGTGCTCCCTGCAGCAAGAGATAGGAAGGGTGATGGGGAAAGCATTTTTTCACACCAGCATTATGAACCCTCAAAGTTCTCTATGAGCCCACAGCAGAGGCAGAGAGAAAATAAAAAGGCCAGTATTACCCATTTCTATTAATGTCAGTACTTGCTTGAGCTTTCAAAGGGGTTCTGTATCTCAGCACACACACTGTATCGTGTTTCTCAAAGTTTCGTGCTGGTGAACGTTGCCCAGACAGGGCAACTTTACTGGGAGTGAGTGCAAGACTGCCCTCCTGCCACTGCCACAACGGGACACCTTCCTTCCCAAAGTAAACCAGACACTAATGCTATTTATGGATCCTGTTGCAGAACCAGACAGGCTTCCCAGCCACTATTCATCAACGTGCAAATAGGTTTTATTTCATGGCAGGCAGAACAGATTTGAAAGGAAAAGTCCTGAAGTTCTGTCTTACTTTTTGAAAGAATTATATATTTGAAGAGTAGTTGGAAATTCAACACAGAACAGTAATACCCACAAATGACGACTGATCATAAATTCTTTGAAGAACACTTTATTTTTAAAAAAAATTTTCAATTTCAAGTTAGTTCCTAAAGGATTATTAAAGGAAAGCAAATATCCTTGGAAAAGGCAGCCAGCTAATGTACCAAGAGACAGACCACTGGAAGAACATCAGCTCCATTACTCCTCCACATCCAGAACAAAGATAGGGAATATAACTCTGAAATCTTCTTTACTTTGCAGAAAAAAAAAACTACATCAGATTCCAGAGATACAGATGGACAACACTCACCAGCATTACGTATAAAAATTAACACAGCAGACTCCACCACCTTGTCCTCCTATGTCTTGGGGTTTCAGTGGGAACTACAGCTTTGTTCTTACAAGCATTTTTCATAGAATCACCTTTGCATTTAAAATGTCAACTGTAAATGCATCTGCTATTCAGATCAAGCACCCACAGGCACTTAATTTTACATGCAAGAAGTTTTAAAAAGCTCTAAAAGAGCCCAAGGACATTTGGAAGGGTAGATGCAAGTTTTGAATGAGTCTTAGCATATCATCAGCAAAAAAAAAAAATCTATTCTTAGATACCCCCCTTTGGTGTTTCCTATAATCTTCCTTTTTTTTTTCTCCTACTCCTTTGAGAAAGTAAGTTGTTTGGTTATTAGGGAAAAAAATGGAAGAACCTGTTCTGCAAGGCATACAAACAAAGCAGTATATTCCAAAAAAAGAAAAGCTCATTCAAAAGTATGTAAATATTAGGGCTGGTAACACAAACAATAAAACCACAGGAAACACAAGAAATTAAGAATAGATCAGGACTCATTCAATTTCCTGGCTGCTGGATATATAAGCACTTTTCTGGGTTGAATGTATCAGACAAGATTTATTTTCTGAATAAAAGATATCAGGGAGCTGACATGTGTAATTTAAAGAGGCAAACAGAAAGCAATGTCTGTTCTGATCCTTGTCCAGGACAAGGACATTGACCAAGGCAGCTACACCCAGAACCTGGCACATCACAGCACTAGGAGCTGAGCATCACTAAGCACTGAATTGAAGTTTGCTGAAGTCACGGAGAAGGTACAAGCAGGACACTGCTTAGTTCCCAGGGCACAGCCAAAAGGCTGCTGTTGAATGAGGTACTGCTCACCAACACTGAGGCTGAGCAAGAAGCAGAGGTGACAATTAGTTCCCAACATGCAGGGTGGTCCATGCCATCACCACCCTGCAACTCTCCCTGGCTGGAAGGCACACTCCCAGAGCTCAGCACTGCATTCCCCAGCTCGGGCGTATTCCTAAATTCCCCATGGCTGCTAGGCTTTCATCTAGCAGCATCCCAACAGCTTTCTCTCCTCCCCATCATGGGCATTTTTTTTGCAAACCAGCCAGAAGCAGCAAGGTCCCAGCTGGACAGAGTCGTATATCTCTTGTACTGAAGTTTCAAATGTTGTTCTGCTGAGCATTCTAGCCACGTTAACACAACCACACCACACCATCTCCTGCTCCTCATCCCAGCTTCCATCTAATGCTAAACCAACTCTCCTTCTTCATCCTCACGGCATCCGGTGGCTCAGATCCAGACTCACCTAAGAGTCAAAAAAATTCCTACAAAGAAAACAATTTATTTCTTTCACTGCAAACACCAAGTGATGGACCTATCCAAAGAAAAAAAATTAACAAGGCTTAAAGTACATTTCCTCCAAAACGGCCTAAGTTTCTCTTGGGGCTGAAATATCACAAGCCCAAGGCATAAATACACACAGGTATTTATGCAAACAGAATTATCCTAATTTTTATCAGAAGCACTGATCAGACTAGGTTTACTGTCAAAACTGGCAAAGATTTTACAAATTAGTCCCTGGAGAGTGGGGAAAAAAAATGAAGACTCTTCCAAGCAGAGTATGAAAAACTTTATCAGTTTACACCCACTTGATAAGTTTTATGCATTTTAGGCATTTCAAATGCTCAATCTTTATATAATGCAACTGTAAAGTAACTCTTTGCTATTTATCTGCCATCTATCATATATGTATATATATATATACATACATAACATGTATTAACAGATACCACAGAGAGGATAGGTCCTGCAAACAATTCAGTAAAAAAAGGGTAAAAAAAGCACACTCATGTTTTGCAGTTTCAGGAAGACATACACAATTTCAAGCACTTTCTTTGCCACAGGTCCTCCATCCTCTTCAAGTAGTTTTGAATTTTCATTTCAAAACTTGCTCTCCACTTAGTCAAGTGTTTTCCTTTTCTCCACCCTCCATAAGCTGTTGCTGGGATAGGATCTCTTATTAGTCTCAAACAACCCGATGACTTCTGAACTTTGAGATTATAAAGCAAGAAAGTTACTGAACACTCACATGCAAGTGGATTGGCTAAGAAAAAGTAGCACAAAGTCCTGCCAAAATCCCAGCTAATCTGATAAAGGAAAAACCAGGGAGGTCTAAGCACTAAACCCCGTGGTTTAAATAGAGCCAATTCCAGCTGCAGAAGGAAACATGTCACTTTTATAATTTACCTCTCAGGTGGTAAAATGTTTTCTCTTCAGATGGCATATCTGAAGAAGTACCTTGCTAAAATTCCCAAAACACATAAAAACATGGGACCGATAGGTAAAGTTCATGCCAATCAACAAACACAGTTTGTAAACTCACTAGAAGGAAGGAGAAGCAAATTTCCGAGACCTATGTGACATACAGCCAGTTACCACTTAAGTACTTCTTTAACTTTCCCACTTTTGATGCACTTCACAAACAATTAATCCTCTTAATAGCCATGCAAGTATATTTATTATCCACAGTTTTAACTTGTAAGCTCTTCAAGCAATGAGTTATTCTTTTTCTAGTGTAATATACTACTCATGAAAACAGGGATCAAAGCCCTGTTTTAACTGTGGAACAACTCACTCAAGAAATCTGCTCCCACCACCTCACTCCCTGCTAGCATGTTAGAAACAAAAAAGGCACCCGCTCTGGAACATACTTTTAGGCCAGTTAAAATCACTTTTAAACTAGCTAAGTGCTCAAATCTCATCCTCCATGCTACACACACCCTTCTTCAGGCTACATAACCAAAACACTCTTCCAAAATTATTTAATAGCTCTGGACAGGTTGGAAAAGCAGCTCCAGACTTTGGAGACTCCCAAGCCCTCACTGCACAAGCAGATTCATGCTCCTGTGACCAAGACAGCAGGAGCCACCAGCACATAAACACAACCACGTGGTGGGTACCAACATAACCCTCAGCATCCTGTCACAGTGGGCCTGAGGAAAAACATGTATATTTGTTTTCCTGTTGGCATCTGCATTATTTAATATAGAAAAACTTGCAGTTAACAAGCATATGCAGCAATGTTTCACCTTGAATCACACAAAAATGAAAAGAGACACCCAGACCTTGTGAAATGAATGTTTATTACAAAAGACTGTCTTTTACGACAGCACATATAAAAGGGGTTTAGTCTTTTATTTCTCTACCCAGCTGAGACAACCTACCTTCTCTGCAGCTGCTAGGAGAAGAGAAACTATAAACATTTACATTTAATGCAACAAAAGGTTTGCTCACCACCTCTTGTGTTCCACTGTGCTCTTAGACGATGATCACTCACCATAAAAATGGGTGGAGTGGCTGCAAAACACTCAGTGATGGAAAAACTGACTCCCATGTTCAAGAGAAGCTCCTGCACAGGCTGGAAACCCCACTAAAATGGAGTGTTGTCATTACTCCCTGGATGGGAAGTCTTTCAGCTACAGATGCAAACACATCTGCTACACAGCACGTGAGCCAGTGTTTTACTTTAATCTCCAGAATCACCCTCTGCAGCAACCCAAAGACCTTCAGATCAGACTCAGAAACTGTTTTAATCTAGGTCACACATAAACTCATTCATCTCCAGTTTGGTTTTAAAACAATTAAAAAACCAGCTCTCCCCAGTACAAAGTTCAGACTTGAAGATGTCCAGTGTTGTCAGCACCGCAGCCTTCCTACAGTGCTGAAAGATTTATGGTAACAGGGAACAAAACAACAAAACCCACCACATAACATCAGAGGTACATCACGTAAACCTCACTCCTCAGCTGGCTCACTAAGTTATATCAACTCAAAAAAAGGATAAGTCCCAGTTTTGCTGCCATCTTACTTGTGGGTCCAGCAATCAGGAAGCATCCTGTGCAGAAACTCATGAGGCAAAAGAAATAACTCTGTATAAGGGTCAAATCTGGCCATCCTGTCTCCCCTTCCCCCCCCAAAAAATAAATCACTTCCCCCCTTCCTTTAACACCTGTTTCCTCCATCTGAGTACTCATTGTCCCACTGCTATTACAGGACCAAAGGCTTCAGCATCCCAAAGGAAACTCAGGAGGGAAACCAGTGCATAAAGCAAGCAAGACTCATTCCCTACAGCAATCTCACATCTCAGCATCCCCTATTTTCCCTCTTTCCCTATTGACAGTAAATTCCAAGATTTGGCTGGATGTTGATAGCCACAAGTGCTGGGAACCCAAATGTGCCACACATCCTGGTACTGAACCCCACCGTGCTCACAGTCACTCGTGTGGACCACTTGCCTTGCTCTCATACCTCCCCAGGACCCACAATCAACACCATGGGGCAGGAAACGAGGCTGGAGAGCCCACAGCATGACCCAGCACAGCTTTTTGTATAGCTGCCCTGAAAGGAGAGACTTCACACAAACAGTTGCTCTGTGCTCCCCTAATACATGGCAGGGACAGAGCAGCATCAGGGACATGGAAAAAGGAGTCTTTGGACAAGTCCATTCCCAGCATCGGTTTCCATCAGGAGGGTTTTAACTGCAGGAGGTTGCCCTGCAGACTCACACTCCCACTTTGGTTTTCCCTAAGCAGAAAAGAAGGATACCTACAAGAACACAACAGGTCGGCCAGTATCCGTGTGTGACACATGCCAGGTGTGTTAATCCATGGAAAAAGAATGGGTGAGTCAGTAGTTTGAGTCTGAAGACACCCTGGTTTAGAACAACTGCTCCTTGCCAAAATCCTTGTTTGTAATGGTTTTATTAACTGCAGCACTCAGACTTACAGAACAGTTACACCACTGAGGGCAGAGGCACGTTGGGAAAAAGATTTACTTTCCCAAGTAACTTTGCCAGAAACCTCAGATACGGTTTAGACTGAAGCTACAAAGTATGTCACAGATTTTAACATAACTTACTGCTCCAATTCATTATTCACGGGTGATAAAAAGCACAGAGGACTCAAACATGACATATCGGGCATTTTTAACACAGTTCTGAACATCATCATCAAGTGACTTACATCCTTCTGCTTTAAGATGATCACCTTAAATCATGCTCACAGAGAAAACATCTCACCAAAATTCAGCCTCATAATTAAATAAGTAATTCAGCACTTATTTTCTTTTCCCTTGCACTCAGAAAGAAAACCTAAAGTAGCTGCTACAGAAGAAAATCCTTAAATCCTTCCTTTTACACTGCATCAGGCTAATCTCAGTGGTGCTGTCACACTGCAAATAACATCTCACATTAAAAAACAATTTGGGGACATGTCTCACCATGTATTTTGCAAATGTAACATTAAGTTACAAACGGTTCAGCAACAAGACTAAAGGGTAGTGACTTCTGTGAAACATAGATCAGTCACCTCAATGTAGTCAAGAAAATACACCAACAGAGACTAGAAGCAGTCAGAAGCTACTCTGGCAAATGCTAAACATTTTGCATAGTCTATCAGAAAATTTTACAAGTGCTTGAAACAAGATGCAATGGATCACTTGCAACTACCTGTGCTCATAAATTTTAAATAGTATCCCAAGAGAGCAACTACACAGGATCCAACAAGCAATCAGTCACTAGGTCATCATTTTCAAGGAAATCAAAGGTGACCTCATGGAAGGATCAAATCTACAAGAAAACTGTGACAGTTCAGTTGCCACAATGACTAATTAAAAAATTATCACCCATTTTGGAAAGACAAGAGCAGCCAAATGGGAATATTATTTATTATTAACAACTTATGGAATCACCAAAAAAAAAAAAAATTTTGACTGAAGAGACTGGATCACTTTGAAGAAACGTAAAAGTGAATTCCCAGTCTTTATGAAGAGGACAGTCAAGAAAAATACAAGTAGTCCAGAAGAATTAACTTTGTCAAATGAAGCACTGCTACAGAATTACAAGTTCACCCCTGAAAAAGTACCATTCTGGATGCTGCAGCCAAGGCCAGATTCAAGGTCCTCCATGAACCGTGGAAGCCCACAAGGCCCACACCACCAGCAGTCCTTGCAGGACCCCACAGGAGGCTGCCCAGAGGCATCAAACCCAACTTCACACCAAAACCATGCTTGGAATATACTGTATTTCAAGTCCTCAACACAAGTGCTGTACAAGGTGCTGAGAGTAGTCTGAGGGGTATTTTGTCCTCATGTTTTCTCCAATCTCATGTGCAATTATTTGGGAAGGTCCCAACGTGCCTTTGTTATAGTTCAGCATTTGGACTGTGAGAACTACATTGCTACGCCAGCAAAGAATTAAGCTTTTTCTCACCCATAATAAAAGTCACCCAATAAACTCCTTGGCACATGATTTTTAGGTTTGCGTTTTTTTAATTTATATATATATATATACATATATAAAAAGATAGCCTTGTTAGACTGCCTGACCATGTCACAACACTCGATACATTACAGATACAACAGGATTAAAGCTTACATTTTGGAAGATATCACACTGCATACTTTTTAAGGACTGTTGACTACTTAAAAATATTTGTGATTACACTTTCTTCCCTTGTTCCTCAGCAATGTAGCAGCCTACCTAAACTGGTTATAAAGAAAATTAAAAAAAAAAATTAAATGGCAGAACTTTGCAGAGAAGTGTATTCACTCTCGATAGAAATAATTGCAGTCTTAGGGAACTTAAAGAGAAAACATTTTGACTTTTAACTCACCGGTTTATCTTAAGAACACATCTATCTTCCATGTCATCTTCACATGCTATAAAACAGGGATGGGCACCACAGTCAAATAACTTTGCAATCGAAAAAGCACTTCCAAGGCTGTTTCTCCTGGTGGAAGCACTTGAGCCTTTGCTACAGCAGCTGCTTGTGGAACACAAGTCAGGGAACTGATGCAGGGGAAGAATGATCTTTTTTTCTGAACTGATACAAGCTATGAGTTGTATAGAAAAAAAATTCATGTATTCTTAACTGGGATCCATTTCCCAGTCTGGTTTGCTGAACAGACCCACAAACCCCAGCATGGCCCAGCTGGGGAACTAGAAGAGGCTGCTTACCTACACCAAAGCATAAAGGAGATGAGAGGACAAAATTACAGTTCGAGTTTAGAATGACACTGAGAAAGTTTCACCTATTGCACATCTCCACCAGCCATCTCTGGAAGGGCAATAAACTGTTTACAGGATCTGTGGCGTCGCAGCAGATTTATCATGTAGACATAAAGAGAGGAGTCACCCTGTTTCCGTGACAAAGTACCGTAAGTATACAGGGATATATTGTTCTGAAAAAGATCTGTATAGCTTGACTGCTGCAACAAGTTCCCAGCATAGCTGCTTTTCCTGGAGCACTGCCATCATATTTTCTTATCACTAACTGAAGTAACTAACCAGCTAACTCCCAGTGATGTGCTTTGCCTTCTAGATCCTATATAAAGGTCATTTACAAGGGAGAAAGGCAGGCATAATAAATAAATAAATAAAAAGAAGCCATTGTGCCACATCCACGGCTTTGTTTCCAAAAGTCACTAAGAAGTGCAAAGCCAGGCTGAAGTGTTTGACTATTCAATAAGTACAAGGAGTGGCCAATTCCCTCCCCACAGCGAGACTGTTGACAGCTGTTTTAGAGGAGAAAAAAAGTGAAGCATGACTAAGCTATTCATAAAAACCACATTATATCTAACACCCTAACAACAAGTTTTGGTTTAGAAAAAGTGCAGTGCTCCCTGGCCGTGAATGTCCAGGTGGTACATGACAGCCCTGAATCAGGCTTCCAACTGGATTATATCCCCCCTGGCAAACCCCACAGCAGCAAAGTAGAACTCTGTCCACACCCAGAGATATCAGCTGCCTCACAACGTCATTCATTACCTTTATCTGTCCTACAGGTGATCAATGCAAGCAAGCACATGAGCACTTGGCACCAAGCAGCACCCAGTAATCACAAGCTGCAGACTGCAAGGTGCTTTCCACCCCAGCTTTCCACATCCAGCCTCTCATGTGCCTGCAAATAGGAGTTATCCTCCAGCTGGAAACCACACCAACTGCCAATGCCTGTCCAGGAGACCGGTAAAACATGGGCCCACAACCACTCAGAGAGGTCACATCATGCCTTTATGGCCTCCTGGACTATCTAGCCTTTTGTTCAAGTTTTTTATTTCTTACCACTACCTTCCACCAGTAGAGCAAAGCCAAAACCAAACAGTTCCTCCATACTAATCAGCTGTGTGGTTTAGCTGACTTCAGGCTATTTATTGCCTGTGTGGGGAACCCCTATAGAAACAGCATTTAATAGCACTCAAGTAGATTGCAGAGATAACCAGCTACAGTAATAAGTAGAAAAGCTTCCAAGCTGCTTCAAGGTCAGTTTTACTGGCGAGTGGATGGCCATCAAATACCAGGCAGTGAAAACTGATACACTGTCCTGGAAAGGACGTGGAAAAGAGATAGGTACAGCAGGCCCAGCAGCTTCTACTAATGATTTTTTTGTTAAGTAGCTATTTATTAAAACTTATTATGCCAATAGAAAACTATATGAAAGCACCCACTGCCTTTATAACACATGAGCCTGTGCATACTACCAACAAATCTACCAAGGTTTTTTTCCTCTAGTCTAATTTATTGACCACTGTCTTAATTCATGCTTCGGATGGAATAACCAGATTCTTTTAACAGTAGTTAATCCTCCTCTTAGCACAGGAGCATACCCTAGACCAGAACATGGCTTACTCACGAGTATATCCTGCTGAGAGATTAGTAGCAAGTTCTGCATATGCCTGAGTCTCAAAGCTTCCCTACACAGTCTGTGTTTTAAAAACATCCATCATCGGACAGTACCTGGTAGAACTCTATTCCTATGAGAAGCTTTGACTTCTTAACTATGTTTTCCTCCTTTGATGCAGCAAAGCTGTAAATCACGAACATTGAACATCGAGCTCCTGCCTTTCTCTCTGGCTGCAGTCCCTGGCTGGACTCTGTTACTTCGAGCACGTGTCCTCACCTCTCGGGCTATGCCGGCCATCCTGTGGCCACCAGAGCCAGGCAAGAGATGAAGGCTGGAACGCCGTCAAGAAACGCGGCTCATCCACACTACCCGCGGGAGACTCATCATTCAGGCTACCTACAAAACCTGTCTGCCTGGCAGAACTCAACATCCGTGCCCTTCTAGCAACAGCCCCAGGCCAGCCTGTCTGCCCAGCACCGGGCAGTGCTGGAAGGACAGACAGGCGACGTACAGGCTCAACCCATGAACGCGGAAGACAGGTACGCACTTGAACTCATGCCAAGGGAAAACACATGCCCAGGTGATCCTCACCTTGCCTAATGCACTCTTACCCTGCTATCAGGCTTGGGGGAAGAAAAAAAAAAAAAAAGCAAACAAACCCAACTTAAAGTGCCCAAACAAGAAACTGTCACCATAGAAGTGTCCCAAAGAATAGCAAGCGCCTTCTGAGTGGATGCTCCTCTAGTGCAGACAGCAGCTTCTATCCACAGGCACAGATGTTATGAGGTTAATGTCAATCTGCTCCCACTACTAAGGTATCTATGTATAAAAATACACCTCCTCTAACACTGTAATAAATGAATCACTAGTACCTTAACTTTCAGGAACTATGTGGAACTTGGTTCGCCCTTTTCCACAATAGCTCGGCAAGGGCGTGCAAAACATGAAAAACACACCCGGCAAGGGACTGAGGAGAGTCATCACAAACTGAAATAAGGTAGCTTGGCCCTTTAAAACTGATTAGATTACATTAGCCAAAACTCCCAGTACACAAGACATCCATGGATCTCAGACCAACTGTCTAAACTCAGCTCTGAAGCTACATGCTTTACATATTTCTACTGCATCGCATATCTCCATGAGTACCTAAAGTTTTACGGCCGACGAAGATTACAGAGAGCTACAGCAGTGCAGGATTTCTAATCCCTTTATCAAGTCCCCGTCTGGTCATCCACAACAGAATCGGTACAGCAGACTCTTCAGTGAAAAAAAACTTGTATAAATGACTTTTTTTCCACTTTTGAGCTCCAGCTAACATGAAGCCCTGTAAAGGACACTGGAGCAGAACCAATTCCAGAGGTCAGCAAAATCGAACTCTCCAAATCCCATCTCCTCTATATGACTTGCAGGGACAACACAGTCATAGAAGGTAGATTAATAAACCCCAACAGTTCACAGGTTAAGAAGAACTACCCTTTCCCAGTTCTCATCCAGAAACTCATGCATTTGCTCCAGAAGAAATGTCCGCACTCGAGAAGAAAAAAAAACATTTTCAGGCAATAGAGTGAACGCATGGAACAGGCCCTACGGCAATGACCCTCTGACCGACTTCAAAGGCCACTCAGCCCCAAAGGTGACACGCACCAACACCGGCGTGTTGCGGGGGGGGCTCTTGATACGAATCCCCGACGACTTTCTGTGAAATACACTGAGATACAAAGTTGCGTCTGCGAGGCTGGAGGGGGTTCCAGATCGGGGTATCAGTAATTCCAATGGGGAGGGGGGCCAGGCGGGTGCGTGTGCCGGAGCACACACCCGGGGCACACACCGGGGCTCGTCCCGACCCGTCCGCGGCAGCGGGGCGCCACCCCCGCCCGCTGCGGGGGACCGCGCCCGGCCCCGGCCCGCAGGACAATTAGCGGCGGGAGCAGCCGAGCGATGAAAACACACCAAATAGATGCGAAAACTAATGCGAGACGCAAAATGAAAGGGAAAATAAAGCCACGCGGAGACAAGGGGCCGCCCGGAGCGGCTCCACGCGAAGTTGCGGCGGAGAAAAACCCCCCGAGGAAGAGGAGGAGGAGGAAAGGTCGGGGGGAAGCGTGCGAGGGGCGCGGGAAAGGGGAGGGAGGGGGCTCCCGCAACCCCCGTTTCCCCGGGGAAAGCGCCCACCCCCGCCGGCCCCCCCCCACCCCCAATCCGGGGGG
Organism: Manacus vitellinus; assembly: GCF_001715985.3. Taxonomy (NCBI): domain Eukaryota; kingdom Metazoa; phylum Chordata; class Aves; order Passeriformes; family Pipridae; genus Manacus; species Manacus vitellinus. The sequence goes on along the minus strand of NW_021939189.1, from coordinate 6,831,734 downwards.
CCTCCCCAAACTTGTCCCCCAACCCCCTTCGCCCAACTCCAGGCGGGGCAAACTTCACCGCGGGGCCGGCGGGCGGCTTCGCCCCTGGCAGCGGGGCCGGGTGGGAGGGAGAGGGACGGACGGGGAGGGGCGGAGGAGGCGGCCGGGCCGAGTGCTCTCCGGCCCGGGGAGGGGCGGGCAGGAAGGAGGGGGAGGGAGGGGCCGGGGGCTTTGGCCGCCCCTCGCAACCTGAGCCGGGCCGCCGCCCGCCCCGCGCCCGCCCCGTTCCAGCCCCGCGCCCGGCCCCGCATTGCGCCGACCGGAGCGGGGCCCGTGCGGGCCGGGGAGCTGCGGGCGGAGCGGGCAACGGCCGCTTCCTGCCTCGGGGATAGAGCTCCCAGCTTGCGCCTGCCCTGCTCCCCAGGAAGGGGCTTGGGGGGAACCCCCGGGGCCTCCCCCCTCGGGGCTTCGCCCTCCGGTGCGCCCCTTTCCCGGTTACTCGGCCGTTGTGGGCGATGGAGCTGTTGGGTGTAACGTTGTGCTGCGGGTGTGAAAGGACGTGGGCAGCTTAGGCTGCGGGTTTGTTTTTATCTGAGGGGGATCTGAGGGTTGCTCCGTGCCTGGAAAAGGGCAAGGCCAGGTTAGATGGGGCTCTGAGCAGCCCGGTCTAGTGGAAGGTGTCCCTGCCCATGGCAGGAGTGTTGGAACTGGATGATCTCTAAGGTCCCTTCCAACTCAAACCAGTCTGTGATTCTATCATCCTGCTTTCCCACATGCTGAGTTCCAGGGGTAAGGGCCTGTCCTGGTTGGGGATGGGTTCCTGGCATCCGTTTCTTCAGCAGTTAAACCCCCTCCTAGTGTCCAGAGCCCAGGCTGTCCAACTGTGAACGAGATCTGCTGCATGTCTGTACCTGTCACAAACCCAGCAGCTCCTCTTGAGCCTCACCAACCCAGCCCACCAACTCATCCTGTTCCTCCCCCTCTTTCCCAGTTCCACTATGGTTGTGTGCAGCACGTAGGTTTGATGGAGAAACATCTCCTACACCGTTCCCACGCCTTGCCCCAGAAAAACAGTGGAAATGGCAACCCACCATTAGCAAATGAGCTCATGTGGTCTGTGGTCCGCCTGTGGCTGGGCTGGAGGAGGCCCCGCGGAATGAAATTGAATGATCTGTTGTGGCGGTCAATTTCCTTCAGTTTCAGTTTTTGTTGGAAGCTCTTTGGAAATGTGTGCATGTGGTGGCCCAACATTCCCACTTGGCTTCACCTACTGCACACACGTGTATCCCGCTAGCCCTGGCAGTGGCTACATGATCATATCCACAAAGGCAGTGCCAGCGCTGAGTTTAACGTGCGTGTCCTGCCCCACCACAGCTGATCAGCCTCACCTCATGACAACCACCCCAAAAGTACTTCACACAATACTTTCCAAAGAGACCTTGCTGCTGGCCAGAGCACTGGGCAAAGGCTGCAGGTAATACCCGTACACCATATTCTCTCTAGGTAGAACAGAAATAATAACACAGTTTACAGTGCAGAAGATTACCTGCTGAAAACCCTGTATGTGAACTTGGCATTAGCTTCCTAAATATGCACTGTTGATTCAGTTTAAAGCAACTGAAATAATAAAAATGGTTTCAACACTTGTGCACTGTGGTCATTTTGGAGACTGGGATGTGCCAGCACTTTACAACCAGATGTAAAGCAGTAGTTTTTCTTGCATGGCTCCAACAGGATAAGGCATATGAGAGCAGGGACCCTGCTTTTCATTTGCCTTCCTGTCACCTCTACAAAAGGGGTTTATGAGGCAGATCACTTGGAAGTTCCCAGAACCAAGAAGAGGGGTCAGGCACAGCAATGGCTCAGCTAAGAGCACCATCTAGTGAAAAGCCACTTCTTGATGAAACTCAATCCCTTACAAAGCGCCAACCAAACAATGACTAACTCAGCCCAGCCCAGCCCAACCTACCTCATCCCATCTGAAGCAATCGTGAGCAAGGTAGTGTGGTAACAGATAACAGCTGTCTAAAATTTTCCATAACACACACACACCAAGATCTTTAGCTCTACCTTCTTGGTTGTCCATCAATGGAACATTTCCTTGCTTGTCAACTCCAGCCTGGCAAGTCAACCTCTGTCTTCTGCTGCCATGCCTGGAGCTGACACAGCCCCAGTCTTGCTGTAGGTGCCCCCCTCAATCACATTGTGGGGGTCAGAAGCCCCAAAGACAGGGCTCAACCTCCCAGATGAGTCTGTATCAGCTGTGTACATGCCCTCGGATATGGTCTCATATGTGCTGCTCTTGCAAATAGTTTGGAAATGCTTTTGGGGAGTCTTTTCAGCAGAAGGGTGTGAAGGTCATGTGCCAGCATGGCTTCCCAGGAGCATTTACCATAGTGATAATATTCTAAACCAAGAGGGAAGGAAATTAGCATGGAAAATACTGAGAAAAGACAATGTAGAAGCTTAGCACCAAAGCAGGAGGATCAGCTGATGGGCCCCATTTATCAGAAGTGTTATGATCCTTTCAGACAAAGAAGGTAAATCAAAATACAGGCAGAGAAGGTTTAATTTTTTTGTGTCAGAAATATTCCCTGCCAGAGTGGGCTTCTCCAGCTGCCTACATATCCCCAGAGTGCCAGGAGCTGGTGGCGACTTAGGAAGGGAATTAGCAAAGGGAGACAGGGTTGTAGGGTGGGTAGGCAGCTCCCCAGACTGCCACGGGTCAAACAAAGGCTCAGTTTAGATTTGAACCCAGGTCTCCCTTGCCTGTGGGAGGGCTCCTGGTGCCCCAAGACCAGAGGCCACCAAGTATCTGCCATGAAAAGGCTGTATCAGCCACTTGAGCTACTCTCAGTAGCACTTAACACATCTTTTTACCTCTCTTTTCCCCAAGATTAGTCTGCACTATACTTTAATCTTTAAATTATTATCCACCCCCAAATTCTCTATGTCAAAATATCCTGTCTGCACACACATATCACCACAAACCAAAACAGGGAGACAGTAGAAGGAAAATTTGTACAGCACTCTGTGGATGCCAACTTCCTGAGAAATCATTTGCCTTCAGATCATCTCTGACACTAGTTCCCCAGGGTTCCACCCTCTGCCATACGTTTGAAAATAGTGTTTGAAAATAGTGTTTGAAAATAGTGTTTGAAAATCTGCTTTTCAAACACTATAAAAAATAATAAAAGATATCAGATGTTCTTTTATTGCCTCTTTCAGGTTTTAATTTGTCACAAACTTTGCTGCAGGGCTCCCTGATTCTTGTTAGGGAAACTGGATTTAAGTGCGAGTTACACTCGTGAATGAGACTGGAATTTGGTCCTGCACAACATAATCTGAACATTTGTGTGTAGTGGCATGAATTAGCAATATGAGTGCATTGTTCCCAGTTGCTGGAAATGAGCTGTCCTTGCAATTGAATAGAAAACATAGTGCAGTGCAATGATGGAAGCAGCAATTATTAAAGATTTGTTTTCATCATATTCAAGCAGCTACAAAACTGAGACACTGAGCATTAGTGTGCCTGACAACAGTGTGTGGTGTTTTCTTTCTCTCCTTGCTTGTTGGAAGCCAGTGCCTGGTAGCTGAGATAACAGCAGCTACACCTGAGGAGATTTTAATGTCATTTTCCTTCTTCAAACTCTACCAATGTCATCTCTAAAGTCCTGTGAGCAGTACAACCTTTACTGCAAAATTATGTACTGTGGCTGAAAGCAGCCTTCAGGAGAAGTTAAACCATTCCTATGTACTATATATATATCACAGTTAAAATGTAAAAGTTGTTAGTGTGTCACAATCATCAGACATTGGAGTTCGCCCTTGGAAAAGGAGATAGCCTGGAATGGTGAACTGCAGTAAAACCCACCCAAAGCACAAACACTTAATGACCTACAAAATTATATTAATGAATTCAAAGAAAGTTCCCTGGGTTTTTCTACCCCTCTGTGGAAAGTTTGTGGGGCTTTAGTGGGAGAAGAAGGGGTGCAGGCTTGCATCTAGCTGTCACCCACCGTGTACCCCAGCCACTCATCACAGCTCTTTAGGATGATTTCTCAATTCTGGGAGGCAATGCTTATCAGCTGCTCATGCAGATGTCATTTTAGTTGCTCAATTGATGTGGCACATCTAGCACGTCCACCTCTTCAACTCACAGGGCCCCTCCATGTGCTGATAAGCTGTGCTAACACCAAGCTCTCAAAACTCCCCCTTACACATATCACTGGATAAATACTGATATAAATACCGGTTTTAATTCTGGACAAAAATTTCCTGTTACTAATGTTCAAAGGACCTTAAAACAGGTAAGGGAACTTCTCTGCTGAGAACCTCAGCAGAACTACACCCACATGAATTTCTGACAGGCACAAATCATCATATTTCACTTCGTATTTGCTATAAATATTCTCCAGACCAAAGAAATCGTCTAGTGAAGCCCATGTGGTACCTGCACCTGCTGCCCTGCTGGGTCTGTATCTGCAGATTCCAAGCAGTTCACACAGAAACAAGAAATAAAAGCAATGAAAGAATGAGACGAGCTCCACAATTGCCTTTGCCATCCCACGGGGATAAGGCGTGTGCAGGTGTCTTGCACATGGGGTGACATTTCATCCCCTCCTGCCTGGGCTAAGAAATAATATCCAGATTGGCTGGGACTTTGAGCAGCCTGGTCTAGTGGAAGGTGTCCCTGCCCATGGCAGGGGGTTTGAACTAGATTATCTTTAAGGTCACTGTGGTGGTTTGAGCCACTTCCAACATAAACCATTCTATTATTCCACAGCCTCTTACTGCCTCTGCCAGACCTTTGAAGATCTGACAGTGTTGGCTTGCCCCAGCAGGGGCTTGAACTGTACCTGTGGCCTCCCCCTCTGTTCAGCCCTGTAGGACAGGTGCTAGGCAGAGCAGAAAGGGAGGGCTGAAAGGGGACTTGTAGGCTGCAAACACTATCATTAATCCTCCTGGGACAGTTTTCTCTTCCACTTCAGCTTTATACTTCATGCTTTGTCAAAGGACACTGTTTACAATCATCTGCTGCAGCCATCCTGTTCTTTTCAATAATCTTTTTAATTTAATACGATTCTATTTCTGTCTTCAGTAAGGGTTGTTGTCCAGGTACGTGCAAAGCAAAGGAGAGGCAAATCTCTGCCAAAAGGCTTTATTGAAGTATCAGAAAACATCCATCAAATCAATTTATGAAACTGAATTATGTGGGACCCCAGGAGTAAAAACTGACAAACACAGTTAAATTGATAGCAGACTAGGATAAAAGCTTTTATCAACACAGGCTATAAAATTAATCAAATGCAGTATACACCCTAAAATTAGAGTAGTTCCCTAATCCCCTGCACTCTACTCAATTTCAGATCTAAATAACCTACAAAGTAGATTAAAATTAATCAATACAGCAGATCCCACAGTAAAGCAACTAATCAAGAAAGCAACACGTGCATTTGAAACCAATTATTTATTGCCATCACCACGTGTGGCCAGGATGTCAACGCATGTGGCATCCCTGGCTTCTCTTGAATCCACGCCAGAGCTGATGGGTGTATTTGCTTTTTGTGTGAGGCAGTAAGAGAAACTGTCAACATCTAGGTCACTTGGCAATATTTGCTTTAGTCTTGCAAATATTACGAAGGGTGAAACAGGCTGAAACTGTATGTATGGTGTGGATGTACAACATCCAGAAAATCTTTTTCTCTGTCTAGCACATGAGTGCTCCATCTTAGACTTCCACTACTCAGATTTTCTCAGTAGATGTATATGGACTGTATGAGACCTCCCAAGGTACAGAATGTGACAGAGGAGAGTCATCTGGGTGCCAGAAACCAATGGCCCATAGGTGATGGGAAATATTTCCAGCTTATCCAGAGGAGACAAGCATGTTGTCCCATTCATATCCTTGAATTAAATATCTGCCAAGATTTTCCTATTGATGTTCATGAACATGCAAAATGAAAATGAAGTACCAAAAGGGATGCCTTCCTCAGGAAGGCAATCAGGGAGCATGTGTGTTTCACAGAGATCCAGGTGCAGCCTGGAAGTTCTCATCATGAACTGTCAACTTCAGGCATATTCACAAAACCTGTGGGCTGAACATGAACTGCTTTAAAAACTGCTCTGACTTTCCATCAGCAGGCACCCTCCAGCTGTTTTGCCAATACCTGTGTCTTACAACATGTACCTGTAGCAGACTGTTGTAGCTGGCTTCGTATCTTGAGAACAAAATAGGCTCCTTTTATAGAGATTTCCAGTGATAGAAAGCCAGAAAGTTCCTCTCCTCATGTCACAAAGCCCCATTTTCTCGCACACAAGTTCTGTACCCGTTGCCAGTCAGTCCTGCTCTGCAAGAGGACATTCACCCACCAGATGGTCCTCGTACTTCTGCACCAGAACTGCTGATGTGCACAAGGGTCAGCAAAAATGCACCGTGGCTTTTCCTTGGCTTAACACGCTTCCAAATCACAGAAAAGCACAAAAGGCCATTGAACATCTCTGTTCAGCAGCACGAACAGTTGGCCTGTTAACAAATGCAGATCTCTTGTGGCAGTAGGTTGAAATAACCTCAGTTCTCAAGAGGAGAAAAGGAAGCTGCCTTACCATGTGCTGTAAACAAATGCTATGTGGGTCATAGGATATCAAAGATATGTTACCACAAATCCTGATGCCAGGAAGGACAACAGGGACTTGGACATTCACTGGGGGATGTGCATAAATGTGGTGATGAAGTATCACTCAGCATGGCAAACAAACATAATGCTGTGACACAAGGTGCTACTGGTCATCAACTTTTATTATCACACAATTTCCCTCTGCCCTTCTCTGGGGAGTTAATTCTGAATATGCACATGGCTTTGGTAGAGTGGTTGTCCTTAGTGTCGAAGGAGGTTCTCAAAGAGAAACCTGGCTCACAAATGCTCATCACTTTACATTCCCCAGACCAGCAGAGCCACAATAAAAGCATAATTTCTCTGTTCCACTCTGCATCTGGTTGCAAGGGCTCTAGCTGATGGGGCAGAATGGGCTTGGCTGGCTGTTTGCAGCAGCAGGCGTGTGGGATATGCTGTGAGATGGACACGTTGCAGGGTTGGCATTCTGGCCTGTCAGGGTCTCCTCTCACTCCTGTAATGCTAGACTGCTTCTCAATTATTTCTTAGCAGCTTGGGCTAAGAAACCCATGTCAAGAATGGGATACGGCATCTCTGGCATCCCAGGCTGAGCAAGTTGTGTTTTGCAACACACACTGATGTGCTTTTGTGTGGAAGGGATCTCTTTCACATTAAGTAGCTGTCATACGGTATTTTTGATCACCACCTGCAAGCAAATCCAAGCAAAGCTCATTCCAGGGTCAGCTGGGTATTTTTGCAGACTTATCTCCAGCCTTGCAGGCTGCAGAGCAGGCCACTGCACTGGTCATTTAAGCCTCTGATAGATCAGAGACAGAACTGATCCAGACTGGCAAGAAAGAGATTAGGATCAAACAGCCTCCTCCGTCTCTGCAGCTCTGCATTGACAGGTGTCCAGGATGTCATTACAGTTGGCAGATGACTTCAGCTAATGAGGTTTTTGTCTTTACAACTTTTTTATTTATTTTTTTGCCAACACAGAACAGTTAACCCATCCTTAGACATACCTGAGCTTACTCTTAGTGAAGCTGATTCAGTATATTATGGCTTACCTGCCCTGGGTGGTGAGGTGGGCATAGGCCATGGCTGTGGCTGTCTTGGGTAACCTGACAGCCTGGAGAATTTGTTTGTGACTGATTAAGTGGCCATGACATCTGAGAACTTCAGCAAAATCTGTATTTCCCTTTTTATTAGCTTCTCTGTCCTCCCACTGCCTGCCTGGGTTAGCAGAAAGTAACTTGTGTGCTTACAGTAAGAGACTGGAAAGTCGAGAAGCACCTCATCAAGCAAGATCGTTTAACAAAACAGGAGATTAAATGCCTCACATAATTAAGGATTCAAATATAAAAAAACCCTTTGATGATACACAGATATAGGATTTGGTGGTGTTTCTCTTCATAAAATCCTTTGCTTTGATTTTGACTCTCTCTTTTGTACTATGTTTCCAAATGTTGGCATCCATTTTCTCATGTTTGTCACAAGCCAAGAGCATTGGTGCATGTATATATTCAACTCCAAACCACATCTGAGGGATTAGTGTTACATGGGCAGAGAATCAAGTTAACATGCCTGAAAACAGCCCCTATTTATTACACCAAGATGGGAATAAAGGTGCCCATAACAAACTTTGTCCTGCAAAGTATTAAGCACCTTGGGATGGTGTTAACATTGGTGTTTTTCCTTGAAAATAGTCAAATTACACTTTTTGCAAATTGGGAACAGTTTATTTGATTGGCTTATGAAGAACTGTTGAAAGCCTATATGTATGTAGACAAACAGGTCTCTCCCTCTATCATTAGTCTGATTTACCCACTAATCCAAATATCAATAAAACTATTTGTAATTACTTTACAGCTGTGTAATTATTAAAACCACAGACACTCCTGCCACACAAAGTGTCTCATTCTGAAAATGAAACCAGGAGGCTCATCTCTCTGTGCCAATGTATGGCCACATCAGGTTACTCCTGTAATCACATTCGGTTCCTCTTCTGAGCATCTTTAAAATAAAAAAAGGAACTGAGTTTCTTTCCCAGCTGTTGTAGTGGCCAGAAGAATAAAGCAGATATTGCAGCTTATGTTGAAACCACTGGGCAAAGAAAATAGCTTGGGGTCAGAAGTTTACAGCTGTGCATGAAGACATCTTGCTGTGCATATATAAGGCTATTTTGAAAAAATCTGTAGTTTTAAAACAGTTTTATAACTGAGAATTCATTGGCAGAATTTGCCTGCTCATTTACAGTGACTGTATACACAATCTGATAATTACTTCTGCAAATGTTTGTTTAGATATGTTTATTCTCACACAGAATTTAATTGTGCAAGATGCGACAGCTAGTGGTGGAAGAGCAATTGCTTTAAAATATTAGGACCTTAGCTGATATATATCTACATCTCTGCATGGTGGCAAATTTTCCCATCTCTCCTTGCCTTCAGGTGAATTGAGGCAATCCCCTCTTCTCAGCTATTCCCATTGTTCAGCATGGGAAAAACCCATAGTGTTCCCTGCTCCTCAGACCTGAGCATGCTGTTTTCAACACCCATCTCCTCCAGCACAGGCAGCAAGAACCTGGAAACTTAATGCCCTACAGGCCTCTGAGGGGTTTTCCTACAAGCAGCAAACCTCTAACTACCCACCCTGCTATAATTTATCATAAGTTTAGAAGAAAGAACAAGAGAAAAATCCAGAAACTTAACAGACTGTGGAGGCTTTAGATCTTTGTGCGGTGATGCTTTGCTGTCTATTGGAACAGAGCACTGGGATGATTATTATAGAAGTGAAAATGAAGATGTAGACTAATCACCCTCCCCTATTTATAAAGGGTGTAGGTAGTTTTTAGTGGGTCTTTGTGTATATGGCTTGTGTAATACAGCAGATGAAGCATGTGCTGAAAGACTGAGTGAAGAAGGGAGCTGGTTGTGTTTGGCAGGGAGATGCACGTGATGTGTTGCATTATTACGACTTTGTAGGATCACAAAAGTTAACGTCCATTATATCACGTATCAGGCTTCCCCACACCCTCACACTACTTCTGCTACTTCAGTTAGTTCCCTAGAGTCTATTTTTGGTGTTTTATCCATTGAACTTGAAGTATCTCAAGCAATGAAGTATCCCTCCTTTTTTTCCCCTTTGAGATTTCTGTCGTCTAACACCTTGCAGAGCTGTGTCGGACTCTCCTGCCTGAAACGCTTTTCTTTGGCAGCCATGTAGCCACTTGCATGTGACCCACACTCACTAGATGGAGGGCAGCATTTTATTTTCTTCGCAGCCATTATCGGGCTCTTGCTTAGCTCTGAGCCCCCCAGGGCTGGTCACAATAAAGCCATTACCTCTGTGCACATGCACACCACATGCCTTCCCTGGGCAATTTCCACTATAACTCAGCATCAGCTGCTTAACTCAGTGGTTGAAACAAGTACAATGAATTAAAAAATAGGGTAGGATGAAGTGTTATTAGTCCCCAGGGAATTTGCTGCCTCCTGAAGCACACTATTCCCTAAAGCTTTTAGAGCAGATCTTACTGCTGTTCCTTTCTTCTGCTCCTGCTGTCATGAAAACCCCAATGTCTTCTGCATTTTCCCATCGATTACTTCTTGACCCCTGAACTCCTGTCCAACCAGCCACTGACTCTAGACAGTCTCTAAACCAAGCTTACACACCACACTTGTGCTGTGCTTCTAGCAATGCTGGTCAAAAGTGTCCTCAGGAATAAAAGAGTCAGGAGAAGATACACACTCTGTCTGAATCTGCAGTGGCAAAAGAACTATCACTTCTGGTACTCCGATGCAACAGAAGCAACAGCCAGACCCATGCTGAGTTCAGTTTTAAGGGTTAGAAGTAACATTTTAAAATTGTCTAAAGTGGTTCAGACACAAGCACTGATGGTGTAGCTTCAGCTGATTAACACAGTTCTTCACCCAATACACCCATGCTGCTCAAACTGGAAAAGCAGTGACTGCAAAGATACAAATATTGCCAAGGAATAAAAGTGTTGATAGTCCCCTTTGGACCTAATTTTCTGTGAAAGGGGACTGAAAGTTTGGACTTGTTATTTGCAACACAGTATGCTGCGGGTGAGTTAGAGATCTTTTCCAGAAATGAGCTACTTGCACAAAACAATTGAGTAGATAATACTTGTGCTGCTGCATATGGCCTTTCTATTTAGGGGTGGAAGGGAAAGTGATAATTGAGGATGGTTAGCTTCTGTGCTTGGCACCACCTTGGCAGTGGGTTGAGAAGTCACACTTTCAGTTATCGAATTGGAAATGAGACTTTGCAAGGTCATAGATGGGAAATTAATAGTGACCCACCTTTATAGCAAATAATTAACACATTCAGAAATGTTGGAATAGCTAATCAAAGAAGCCAGAATTACTGAACAGATTGGTAACTGAGGCAGAAAGTAGTAAAGCTTATCATTTAGTTTCTGGCCCTAAATGTCCTACAAAGTTGGTTGCAAAACTGAGAGTACTACAGACTAGCAGCTTCTTCTTAGGCAACACTGCTAATTCAGTGTCTGGATCCCAGAGGGCCCATGGGGAAGGCATCTCCCCCACACAATACACACCCTCTGATGACTACATTTCCACTTGGAGAGCAGAAAGAGGTATAACATCAACTGGAATAAGCTGAATATGCTCAGCCATATTTCATTATGACCAAGACAGACTGGGGCACAACATTTCCACCAGAGTACACTATGAGAGAGCACACTGTTCCCCCTGGTACTGGGAGTAACAAGATGATAAAACACAGGTACAAGGAGCAAGTTTGTCTTTATAAATCTAAAAGGCAGACATTGAAAAAATGCCAGATTTCTGAAAAATTAACACCCTCTTTCATTATTTAATGAAAAAGACCCTCTGTCTCTTAAAAAAAACCCTTTTTAAGCCATTCTAAAATTTATTGAAAGTTATTTAAAGAAATTAAGTTATTTTAGAAAGAACTGTTGACTTTACTGATCGTGCCCTACTTATATTTCCACATTGGTGCCTTTTTTAAGAGCAGTAACTGGCATTTATAGTCACCTCTCTGTTTATTTCACTAAAGTAGAGGCAGAGCTCAGCTTTCTTTTCACAGATCCAAGCCATTTCAAACATCAAAGGTACCTCACATATTGCTCCCCATCGCTGGGTACATATGAACAGACCTGAGCTGTGAAACTTCAGCAAGGCAGCAGTACTTCTATGGATTTCATTGTTCAGCCCAATTTGTATCATTTTTATATCATCTTAGTAAACATAGAGAAGGTTAAGAGCTTTGACAAGGATCAGCCCAAAGCAACATAGTTCCAGCTGGGCAGGTGCCACGGACTGCAGAGAGGGCACAGACAGCACTCAGGCAGGAGAGCAGGCCGTGCCCTGGAGAAAGGTGGTCACATTTTTGAGGTTACCATGCCTGAGAGGCTCCAGATTTCATTTTGCTTGCTTTCTTATAGAAACTCCTTATATCACACCACCTTAAGGATATCTGGGTTGGAGTGCAGTAGCCCCTTGGGGACTTGCATTTACTAGAACTGCTTCTGACGGTTCCTCTGGTGACAATGGTGAGTTTGGGGGTGAGGAAGGGAGGGACACAGACACTTACATCACCCCTTTGCAGAGAGCAAAAGCAGTGGCTCTGACCCAGTGCTTTGCAACACGCCTGGGGATCCTGGAGCCAAGACATGACACCACAGAGAAGAGAGAAAAACACATGCTGGAGTGAGGAGCACGCCTGGGAGTGAAGCCCACACCAGAGAACTCAGCCTGGAGTTATTTTTAAGCATACAGCAGTGGCCTCTGCCGGCTCTGGTCAGGACATCAGCTGTGTTTCCTTTTCCTGCTTCTCTCCCTGCTCTAATGGGGATGCCTCTGCAGTGACCAGGCTTTGCAGGGAACCCATTTCCCAAGGGAAAAGCAAGACACAGAGACAAAGAAGTGAGTTTGCAAGATGCACAGCAGCACTCATTGGGATCCAAAAATGGGACTGACAAAGGGGTTTGGTGACGCTTGGTCCAAGTTCTGTGCAGTTACTTTAAGTGAACCTGTGATGTGCTGCCTTTTGAGGCTACACAGCCAGGACCATTCCTGATGTCTGAGCCCAACCTGAGCTCTCCTCTGAGCCTTTCCAGTCAGCCCAGGATTAGCACTGGGACGCAAGGCAGGACTAGGGTGAAGCCCAGCTTCTTCCTTAATGCTTGGTAGGAGAGAGACTCAAGTGGAGTGGAGTACAAGGGCTGCACTCCTTCCACCACTGATGGATGGGGTTTTCAGGAGCTGCCTTTTCCTCTGATGGACCTGCCTGTGTACCCCATGTCTCTGCCGGAGCTGCCTGCAGGCAGGAGTAACAGGCCTGCCTGGTTTCACAGGGCAGTGGGATGTGCAGACAGCTGCTTTCTCATGCACATCTTCAGTTTCAAGATCCATTTCTACCCAGAATTATTACTCCAAATCATGGGTTCTTTGGTTACTGTTTTAGATGGCTTTAAAATCTGCTGTCACTGACTTTCCTGGCCTCTTTCTGCAGTCCCCATGGGGAACATCTCCCACTGTGCTGTGTTTCCAGGAGAGGAACAGGCAAGTGCCACAGCTGGCATCACCCAGGCTGGGTGGGAACAGCACCCAGAGCTCACAGATCCCTCTTTAGTGCTTTGGCTGCTCCTCCCACTATCCACCATCACTGCTGTCACCCTTTCAGAAGCACAGCCAGGTACCTTCCAACAACAGCTACTCCTTTAAGACCAGGTTACTGTTGTATTTATGTATTTATGTATGATAAACCCTAAATGCAAGGGCTATGGGCAGACAGGCTGTCACATGTCGAGGGCTCCCTGCATCTGCTCCCCAGCTGCTCTCTCCCCCAGGCCAGCCGAGAGGATATTGGGTAACGTGGCTAAAGGCTTGTGGGAGAGCTGTGGCAAAGCTTCCCCCATATTAAGCAGCCTGTAATTTGGCCCTGGCTGGGAGGAAGTGACAAGGACAATGCAGAGATCAGACATTCAAAATTTTTGCGCTCAGTGTGAATATTTTACATGCTTGTCAAGCTGTGCAGTAAATGATGAAGGGCTGTAGCCAGCTGTAATTTAACACAGTGGGATCAATCCAATATGAAGAGCAACAGACTGTATCTTTCCTCCATATGGACATCTAAACAAACGTTTTATTGATTTAAACATTTCTCATCATTTATGGGAACAATTTATCACCATGGCCTATTAAAGCATCCCATTTTGTACTTTAAAGCTATCGATGTGTTCAAGGATCATACAAGCTTTTTCAACTTAAAATGATTAAAAATTGCAGCAAAACAGGGGATGGCCCCACTCTGAGGGCATCTGCACAATTATTGCTCTTAATTACTTGCTTTGCACTCAAGTTGGTTTCAGCAGCTGATAGGACAAAAAATTGAAGCGGCTACAGATCCAAACAAGTTGCAACAGAATCAGGAGAGCCAGAACAGACAACAGGTATGAGTCTGGGGACTGTGAGTGCTGGAGACATCTGTCCATCCCTCTGTCTGCTTTGTAGGATTCCAACACAAGGCTTCTTGCAGCAAGCATTGCAAAATGGAAGATGCTGATCCCACTCCTCCTTCTAGAGCACTAATAAATCAATACCATCCACATGGTCTAACCTTGGGGCAGAGACAGGGTTATCTGCTGAGCTTAGTTCTCTTTCTAGGGAGTGTCAGTCTTCATATTTTGAATTTTAATGCTTGCTCTTGACATGAAATGGGCTTTGCCTTAGTGAACCCAGATGTTCTCCCTTTGCTGATCTTTCTGATATGATAAAGAAATGAAAACCCAAGTCTTTCTTCCTGCAGCATCTTCTCAGCTGAGACTATTTTTTTAGCTCTTTAAGGGGCTTCTTTAGCTACTAACAAGTTCTGCTTTCCAAAATATTCAAAACTCTTCCTCCAAAAAAAATTTGCTTAAAAATTACCAGATTTGAAGTAGATACACTTGTTTATTTTCTCTCTAGGTTTGACCCTGTCCCACTCACAAGCTTTTCTTCTTAACAGTGAGGGATAAAAACTGTTATTAAAATCAAAAGCTGAGTTGCCTGCTTAATCCCATGACTCCAGGAGTTGGGGCTTAAGAAAGGAAAGCGAACACTGTGGGGTTTGTGATAAGATTGCAGGAGTTGGCAACAGCACTGGTGCTTAACAGTGGGTGTTGCTGGGAATACTGACTGCCATTCGGCTTCACATCTTGGCAGGGGATGGAAAATCCAGCAAAGTTCTTTTTTTTTTTTTTTTTCTTTTTGGTTTTTATGCCTTTGTCTGTTGTTGCAGAAACAAAAGCGTAAATCACAAGTCCTTGGCACCAAGTGGGATTTTGTGCTGCACTGGGTCCTGGTGCTAAGTTACATTCCCTCAGATCCTTTGGTCCCCTGTTCATCAGCCAGCAAGAAACACGAGGCTGCAAAGGGTGTCTAACATAGGAGTGTGTGTCTGTGCGTGACTGTGTGTTTGTCTTGGGTCCCACACCCAACATGGTCAGGCCAAAACATATCAGAGGAGTGTTTAAAAATGGTATTGTAATTTAGATCACTCTACCTCCATTACAATGACACCAGCGTGGGGGAATGACAGCCTGCTGATCCAACCAAGAGTTAAAACATGATGCTGTGTCGTGCTGAAAATTGGAGATAGGCAAGTGTGACCAGACCTGGGACCCTCAGTGCTTTGTAGCTGTGCTGAATCACGTCTGACAGTAGCAGAGATCACAGAATCATAAAATCACAGAATGGTTTGGGTTGGAAGGGACCCCAAAAGTCATCTTGTTCCAGCTCCCTGCCATAGGCAGAGACACATTCCACCAGACGAGGTTGCTCAGAGCTACACCCAAGGTGGCATTGAACACTTCCAGGGATGTCCAAAGGGTGTCCATGGTGGTCACTACCAATCTTGAAATATGATATAATCTTAAAAAATCACACTGTTAAGGGTCTTAATGTTTCTCCTACTACAGCCTGCTTCCCCCAGGCAGGTTGAGGTCCCTTTGCCCATCCCTGGCAGGATCCATGTGACATTTTTGTGGGTGAGCACCCCCCTTCCCAGGGGCAGGCAGCCACATGCCTGCAGCTCAGCCCTGTCTCTGCAGTGACCAAGCTACTGCTCTGACCCAGCCCCACTTTAATCCTGTTATTCACCAAGCCCATTTTGCCACTGCCATGTTTGAGCTGTGCTTTGGTCCCCATTAACATCCACCCATCAGCCAGAGAAGATGAAGTCTAAAAAAATGTTCTGAGTGTTCTGCAAGAACTAACCCCAAACTGGAAGTCTCAGTGGTCCCTGTGCCTGAACCAGCTCTGTGCAAGGTTTTGAAACAGCCACATTTCTGAGGCAAATGCCCCTGAAGACCTGAAAGCTGAGGAAGGAGCTGGGTGCATCCTCCCACTGCATGTTCCCTGTGTAACCCTCTCAGTGCTGGCTGCAAGCAGAGCAGCAGCAGAGGCAGACAAGCAGCTGTGATGCCTGGAGAGAGCAGCCCCACCTGGCCAAGCCAAGCCAGACAACACTTTCATTAGCCACCCACTGACCACCATTGTTCACCATTTGCTGAAGGAACAGCAAAATAATAATATTGGGCTGTGTTAGGGATGAGCCCCATCTCTGGTTGTCCCTGTTTGGACACCAGCAGTAGAAAGTTTTGGCACTTTTGGAGTTTAGGTAGTGCAGGCAAAGCCTGATGGGAGCTCATTCCCAAGTGACATCATTTAGCAACAATTCCTAAGAAATAGGTCCCAACTAGCAGCGAGGAGTTGTGCCTCTAGGCAAACAGATGCTGGTTCAGGGCTGTTATCAGGTAAAATGAGTGGGTGAAAAGCCTTCTCTGAAGCTTGTCTGTTGCCATGAGAAGAAGCAAACAAAGCAGGGACAAGGCTGGACTCCAAAAAATGAAGCTGCTGACTGGCTGGCACTGCATGCCTACTAGAGATGGTGATGAGATGCTTCCTTCTGGTGAGGGCTGCAGCATCCAGATGTCTCAGCTCTTGTCAGGAAGCTGCTCCAGTGAGAGGAAGCACCTCCAGATCCAGGGACCCGGCAGTCCCAGGGAGGTAACTGGTGCTTAGATGCTTACAGAGAGAAGAAAAGGTGGAAAGAAGTTGAGTTTACATTTGCTTCATTTCTCTCTTCTCTCCTGCTATACACGTGCAGCAGCAGCGAGGACACTGGGCACTGCCTGTGGTGGGAAGTATCAGCCATCTCTTCTGTGTCCTTGGTTCTGCTCTGCAGCAAGATTTCCACCTCTCTGATAATTCATGCACTGAATTGCTGCTGCAGCGATCCTGCCAAAGACTGCAGGTCATCCTGGAGTCTCTGAGCAAGCAGGTGGGTCCTGCTCAGTGTTGTCATCTCACTCAGCTCCAGCTCTATCTGTATGTCTTGGGCTGAGAGGTTGTTAAAAGGCACCAAAGACTTATTTGTGACTCAGTGTATTGATCCAACCAAAGGTCACATTTTCACAAGGGCATTTTGGAGTCAGAACTCCATTTTGGTTTTTTTCTTAGCAAAAAAGAAAACAATGAAAACATATTCAACATTTGCACAGCATTGGCTTTTCCAGCTCTTTTGCAGCACCTTCAGGCAGCCAAGAAGGGGGAAGAAAAAGAGCCCAGGAAGATTTTTTGCATGTGGATATGACACACTGCAAAGTGTGATTGATTGCCAGCAAACTCCAAGGCAGTGATTTCAAGAAGTGCAAGGGGAGACCCTCTCCTTTGCCTCCCCTCTCCTCTTTGTGTGAGGAGGTGCTGTGGCTACAGAGACACGTGGGAGTTGATTGTTTGCAGCACTGGGAAATTGTGTGCATCGGAAGTAAAGCTTCTACACAGCAAGTACACATCTGGACAGATGCACACATGGTAAAGGGAGATGATTAAGGGAGTGAGGGTAAAGAGGGTGAGCTTGGTGCATGAGCTGCTTCCCAGCCTAGAAAGTTAGAGAGATTGGGCGGAGATGCAGCTACAAGGAAGTGCTCAAAAGAAAGCCAGAAATTGAATCTGAAGTGCCCTGGCAATCCTATCACACTCACTTGGTGCTCAGGTGTTGTCAACTACTGTGTTTAGGTTTCTGCATGTTGCTTAACAGTTCCAGCTCTGTGTTTTCCACTAAACACAAATACTTGGTTGTTGTTCTACAGTGATGCTGCACAGCTGTGTTTAGAGAAGCCATCTACAAGATGCTGCTTGACAGTGGACTGTCCTCAGAGATTGGGCCAGGAGCAGAAAGCCAATGGATGCCCTAAAAGCTCAGAGCAGGACTCGGCCCTCTCTCTAATGCCATGTCAGATTATGTGATACGAAGAACATAGTCTGGAAATCACATGACAGCCAGCTTTCTCATGGGATATCCAGTCACTCCTGCTTCCAGCTGGACAAGACAAAAGCATCTTTATTAATGTCAAGCAAGCCTGTGTGCCCATCCCTACTGAGAAGATCAAACCATGTGTGCCTTTTCAGTGGTGTTTGTGGTCACATGCTGACCTGTCACACTGTCTGATGAGAGCCTCTGACACTGTGGTTTTACATGTAGCTAGAGAGGACATAAACATGAATCATGCAACTCCCAAACTGTGTGTTTTCTTCATTAACTTCAATAAAGAGCCATCGCACACGTTGCAAAACCCAAAGCTTGTGGGTTTCCTTTTTTGTCTTACCCTGGGGGCTGGATGAAAGGGGGATCCTATCTAATCCCTGCTAAGGAAATTCCTGTTGCAAGGCACACATGCACATGCAACTGGCATCCAGCTGGATCCCAAGGAGAGGAGGAACACAGTTTGGGGAGTGGTGAGTTAATCACAAGGCTTTGGAGAGTAGCAAGTGCAGAGTTGCATCTGAACAACTTCCTAAAGGATGTGCAGGTAACAGGGATGGCAGACATGAATGTGAATGTATCTCATTTTGTTTGTTTGTATGTGACATTGATATTATGTAGCACAAATATGATACCAAAATCAGGCTGAAAGTAGGAAAGCAAATCTCCCTTCTCTTCTTCAAGAAGCTCATGTGCTGGCCCACGATTGCAGATGAATACTTGTGTTCTCACCTGCACCAGTGAGCCTAATCCAAACAGAAACACTGGCAAAACACTGGCACAGGTCGCCTGGAGACATGGTGGATATCCCATCCCTGGAAACATTCAAACCTGGAAGGGACAGGGCACTGAGCAACCTGTTCTAGTGGAAGATTTCCCTGCTCATGGCAGAGGGGTGGGCTAGATGGCCTTTAAATGTCTCTTTCAACCCTAACTATTCTATGACTCTATAGTTCAGAATATGAGCACATCTGGGGCAGGGACTGACCTCCTCAGCATAACCCCACCTGCACCTCCCCAGAACTCACTTTCTAGTGGGTATCTTCCCCTTTGTGAAAGCAAGTACAGCTCCTCCAGGGGATTGTGACATCTGGGCACTAGGACAGAACTACTGAAATAACCATAAAATAAAAAAATAACTGCTAGTGGCTATCTGCTACCTTAATAATGTGATGTTTCCAACACACCAGCCCACTGCTATCTCAGTTCTTTATGCTGAGTGATCTGTAAATTTTGTGACTTCATTTATTTTTTCATTCTTTTTACCTTTTTGCTGATGGACAGAAGTTATTAGGCGGCTGATGAATTCCTCGAGGCCTGTGTGGAGTCCCATCTGCCTTGGCCACGGCAGCATCTCCTCCATCCATCCATCCATCCATCCATCCATCCATCCATCCATCCATCCATCCATCCATCCCTTCATCCCAGCTCCCTGCTGCCATCTGCTGCAGGCGGGTCTCCACTGCAGCGTGGCTGCTCTCAGGCGCTGGCTCCTCACTCACTCTCTGCTTGTATCCTCAGTGATGCTTCTCTCTGATTTCCTCCACCTCCTCTTCACTCAGGGAAATTTTCTCCTTTCTCTCCGTTTCTGCACATAGTTTCTGCCCAGGTGCAAACACAACAAGCTCGTGTCGAGCCTCACTAGTGGTTGATAATATCGCAAACTTACAAACCAGTGGTGCAAATACCTGAAACGTTTCTAGGATCACCAGCAATTTTTTTTTTTCCACACAGTTTCTAGTTGCATTCTGTGAAAATATTTTTCCATCCCTTTCCCCCTCCAGCTGTATTGTTGGGAAGCAGCCTGGCTGTGGTGTCCCCTGCCCACAAGGCTCCTGTCCTGTGCACATTAAACTCACAAAAGTGCCTTCTGATACTGCTTAGAGCAGCCTTGTGCTTGGGATGTGAGGCAAAGACATGAGTGAACAGCTTAAGTGATTTTGTTTGGAAATACCAAAACTCCTTTTTTCTCTACCTTTTATTGAAGAAGGGAGAGGCCCCTCTGCTTCCCTCAAGGAAATTCCCCAGAAAGCACAGCTTCAAGAATAAAGGCTCTTCCAGACGAGTAAGAAAAAAACTGAAACCTGAACCTTTGCATCTGAAATTACAGCTTTGTATTTAATTTCTCTGTAATGTAATATAGCACATTGTCTCAGACCCTTAGATGCCTAAAAATCACTCAGATGAAATGAGTACTGTACAGCAGGCTGAGACCATTTGCTATAGTTACAGAATAATCATGGAAATATGGAAAGGTGCTGCAAGTGTAGCATTTGTGGGCAATTTAAATTGAAAAACAGCCATAGCTCTGGTATCTGGAAAATTACTGACAATGCTGATATCTGCACTGTACAGGGGAGCAGGATGGAACCATCCATAACTGTCAGCTGTACCATGAAGGGTACAGAGGAAGAACAGATTGAAGATTAATTTTTATTTGATGTCATATAGAGCATAAATATATTTATCTGTATATATAAAAGAGAAGAAATGCTAATGATATAGGATTCCCATTCTTATTTTGCTCAGTTGTCTAACTCATAAGAAATTTGGATAAAAGATGGGAGATAGACTGTGCTATGGATGTGCAAGGTTGGCCTTTCTCTGAGATGCCTATGTCCTGCTGTTACATGAATAATCATGAATTTGCAGGGGATGTATGCTGGCTTTGGTCTGTTAGATTTTCTCCTTCATATCTCATAAAATTATTACCTCTGTGTGTGTAGAAGGCAAGAATAAGCAAGCAACATTAATGAAATCATGTGGCAAAAAGCCAGAGTTCCATTGCAGTAATTTCTTTCATGTATTGTACACTATACAGAAATGGAGTTTCTTGAAAATTGGGCTACCACACATAAAAAAAAATCTTTTCTACTTTCCATTTTCCACTCCCACAAATAATGCTTATTCAATTCCCAGCAGCTTCTGCTCTCCTGACTCAGCCCTCTCTGAATAACAGCCAGGAATGTACATAACAAAGGACGTTAAATATTTATGCTGAGGGGTTTGTTGCTGATTGTGCTATTAACATGTAGGGAACCATTCATCCTTTCCACATAAATAAACTCTGCCTAACTCATTAGAGCTCTGCAAAGTCAGAGTTAACCTGACAATATATTCCTTCATTTCGAAAGATGAAAATAGGGGAAGAAAGAGATGTGTGAACTGCTCTTTAATGGATCACTGCACTTGCACTTGGGATTTTCAACCTAGACTAACAGAACAATTAGAGAAAGAGGAAAGAAAGGGGGGGGGGAAGAAAAAAGGTAGTATTTAAGGAGATCCTGGATGATGCAACTGTTAGGGGATGCACTGCCTTCAGCAGAGCCTTTCATGAGACAGCGACATCACCACTCTTGAGTGAGTCCAATGCTGCCAGCACAGGTCCTGCAGTGCTCATTAGCCTGGCCCTCACACCAAGACCTGCCAAGGTCCCCCAGTTTTTCCACTCAGATCCGTCTTATAGAATGGTTTCTGCTGGATTATAGAAATTTAACCACCCTCATCTCTTTACATTCAACAACTTACAGGTCAAGATACTGCTGAAGGACATGGGCTGACATCACATCTCCTGGCCTGTCACAGCACATGCAGTGGCTCTCTTTAAAACTGAAACTTTTATGCTACAAATACTTTTCAGCAAAGTACTATTAGGTTAGTCTTCTATTTTTCTAGTGTGGTACAGCCTCTCCAACTCACCTTTCCAGCTCAGGTAAGTTGATATTGCCATGGTGACTGTGCACTTTTGCCCTGAAATGTCACCGTCAGTGCTGTCATGTGGGTTTTACATAGTTCAGGAGCCCCTTTGGCTTGGAGGGCACAAGTGCAGATCATGTTTTGCAGCCTGTATGCTCATGAATCACCTTTCTGAGAAGGTAACAGGGCTGACATTCAGGAGTACAGGTAGTGCTGGGATTACCTTGTCCTCCACAAGGTGCAGCCGTTTGGGTTGCCACAATAATCAGGAGCTTGTGTGAAGAAGAAAGTGACAAGCTAATTTAAGGAAAAAAAGTATTATTATGCTTTGTGAAAAAAGAGCCTTAGTCAGATGAGCTCAGAATTTTGGAGGAAAATATAAGATGCATTGAGATGTTTGCCCCCCTTTCTCCTTGCTTCAATAATTCATATCTCCTGGTACTGGTAATGGCAAGGCTCATGCTGCAGGTGTTACAGCACCCAGCAAAGGTCTTCTGCTCCTGAGCAGCACTGAACAGCATGGTCCATCCAGTAGGTATATGTGTTTATGTATATATCCACATATCCCATCCAAACTGTGGGCAAGGAATGCTTTCACAGACCCAAACCCTGACTTCAGCATCATTTTACACTGCAGTGTATTCCATATAAAGCCATTTTTTTCTCATATTCAGGCTGTCCATTTCCCCAGACCAGAGAGCAGCCCTGTCCCTTTCCGGTGGGAGGGAATGCAGCATTGCTTGCCTCTCCCCCTTTGCTGGGTGGTCTCTCCTCCTGATTTGTTTGTGGGTCTTGGCAGTGCTACCCCTTTACAGTGCAGCATGTAGGACAGTTATTTTATTGATATCCAGACTGATTCCATATGCATTATACTCTGTCTACCAACAAGCAGGCAGCAATACCAATGATTAGACTTAATGCCTGTATAACTCTTTGCATTGTATTCATTATCTGCACTACTAATCCTGCTTATCAGGTGTAATAGCAGGTGCCATAAAATGTTGCCTATGATTCTCCCTTCTATTAAGGCCTGATTCTGGTTTTTGTAAGCTAAGTTTCATTGGTAGAACTGGTGGAGGGAGGGGAGGTAAGGGCTGTCTCTGGCTGTACGGCTGTCACCAGTGGAGAGCAGCAGCCACCAGCCTGCTATCACTGCACATCTTGGAGAGGTGGCAATGCCCAGCTCCTGCTGCCACCACCTTGCAGTCCCCAGCCTCAAAGCCCGTCAGCTCAGGGATTTTCCATGACATCCCTTGGACTTGTTTAACCCCTGCTCGACATCTAAGCTGTTTTCTCCTGGCTCCTGTTTGGACAAGGATGCCTCCAAGGCCAGGTCTGCTGAGGCTACTCATGCAGACTATGCAAGAGGGCTCAGGGCAGGACAGAGGGACACTCTCTGTGCATGTGAGTGTGTGCCCCCCTGCACATGTGTGAGTGCCTGTGTGTGGAGGGGACATGAAAACCAGCCAAAAACCTCTGCTCTGCCCTCCGTTCAGCACCCTGTGATACTGAGTGCCTGTCACAGCAAGCGCCCTGGTGTGTAAGCAATGGCTCTGGCAGAGCCATGAAATATGCATTGTTTGTGTGGTTTTAGAGTCATACATTTCTCTGATTATCTTCCTTTCACTTGACAGCCTGTGAGCCACCGGAGAAGCTGCTCCATCACCACTTAACTTCTTTTGTTTCAGTTTCCCTTGTACACCCTCCCCACAGCATGCGAGGACTCCTGAAGGAGGGAACCCTGGTGCGCCCAGATCTGCACCTCAGTGCAAGAGTCCCTGGTGTCTTGTTCATGCAAGGAGGCAAAAAAATTCCCCCTGATGCTGTAGGTGAGACAAAAAAAGGAAAATGTTTTGATTGTGGCTGTGGGGCTCTGCTCCACCCATGTGGACTGGCCAGATCTCCCGTCTGACCCTGCTCCCCAGGAGGTCTGGGGCTGCTCAGTGAGTTATAGGATTAGATAAAGCCCTCTTTGCCTGTGGAACCATGTTGATAACTACACCTGCAGCCTTTACACAGACACCTATTTCCCTGGGACATAAGAGCTTACATAATTTTATTCATCTCCATGACAGTTCCTTATTCATTGCAGCTCTGCTTTGTTTTCCATTTACTTCTTGCAGCTCTGAAACAGTTGGATTGCTGCAGATTTCATTAATGTGCTCTTATGAACAGAAAGATGTTATGCCTCCCCATCCTAGTGCCTTGGATGTCAGGCAGCCCGTGAGGCTCAGGTTCCCTGCCGGCACCATATGGCACTACGGAAAATGGCTCTCCCTGGCTGAGGTACCTGGATACGGGCAGCAGTGATTAACAGAGAAGCACAGTAGGGCACAGAGGTAATTAGAAACACTGATAAACACAATGCAATGGTAAGGAATGCCTCCCAGATTTATTGCCTCCCTCTCTGTTCATTCTGCTATGAGGTTTAGTACAAATTTAACTGGACTAGATCTATCCTGCATGGGAAGCAGTAAGCAAAGTGGATGCAGGGATTTTTCTGGGAATTGGGAAAAGCCCAGCAGGGACACTGGGGTGCTCATTTGACCAGCCTGCCACATCTTTCCTCACTGCCAATTTCTTCTGCCAGCAGAAGGTGACATGAGGCAGAGCAGCCTTTTTCCAACAGCAACTGGGATGGAGCTGGGAGAGCATCTCCAGGAGTGCCCCAAGCCCTCTCCAGGGGAGCACAGTATGAACAGTGCTGTGCTTCCTGAGTATGACCCACACACAGATCTGAAACCTGCAAACAGAGCTCCCACGTTTAGAAGAATGTGAAGTATTAATGAGCTGGAGGACTCAGAGGAATGGTGACAGGCAAGCAAAAAGTGCTCAGTGCCACGGTGATAGACTGGCTCTTTTTAGCTTTGCCAAGGCCTTGATACTTGGCCTGTAGCACACAGGAGTGCTGGTAATAATTTGACTTCTGAAGTGCTCCCACATCAAAGCAATCAGTGCATTGTACCAAACACAAAATGCAATTAAGCTAATGTATTATGCGAGGAAGAATAAAGCTGAACTTTAGATTTAAGTTCCAATTTTTAAATGAGTGGGTGTTTAAAAAAAAAATGAATTAATCACCTACTGCATTTTTCCTGTGGAACTGATGCCACCAGTGCAGTCACAGGAACTGTATCAGCAAGCCATCGGATAAAGAGAAAATTTACAGGCCCAATTTGGAATACTGTCAATAATTACAAGCACAAGCACACTTGAGCTGGAGATTCAGTAATTTTTATTACATGTGTCAAACTGCAGCAATATGATCCATAACACCAAGATTCCATTACAAATAATTGGTAAGAACTGGCTCCACGAGGATATTACTTGTCAGGGATGACCTCGTCTCAGGAAAAAATGGAAAAGAGTAACAAGGAGTAAGAGGGGAAACTGAGGCACTGAGTGGGAAAGTAGCTTTCTAGGGGTTACCTGCTGACAGACCCAGGATGGGTGTCTGGGCTTTCAGTTCCACTTCTTTGCTCAAGTACAAGGGATTCACACTGCCTTGTAAATCCATCCCCATTTCCTTTCTCAGAAGCCTGTGGATCCATGCTCCTCCTCAGTTTTAGGTTAGGAGAAGCAGCAGTGGAAAGCTGTCAGTGAAAATCTTTATTGCTCTCATTATGGGGACTAATTTGGGCATCTCTGCATGGAGAGATGTTGCAGGGTGTGAACATGCCCCCCATATACACTGACAAGGCTTTTTTGGTTAGGAGCTGCATGTGTTATTCTTCAGTAAGACACCTCCTCATGTTACTGGTTATCTCTTTTAATAACACAAAATTATGTGGATGGATTTCCATGGCAGACTATGTTCCATGCTGCTGTGTCCACATGGTCTCTTTCAAGCACGAAATTGCATGGACAGTAGGATATTTCCTGCTACTCTTCTGGCAAAGGACTCCCAAATTATAAACACAAGGGGATTTTAAACAGAACAGGCTTATCCCACAGTAGGATTATCCCTGAAACATGCCCCGTCCTTAGCAATCCTGGGGAGAAGGGTCTCAAATGTAGCAATGGTCTAATATATAAAGTGGAGAGACCAAGGATGCCCAGTCATGCTGGGATTCCCCTCTGCTTACAGCTAGAAACATTCCTGTATGTCAGCAATTAGAAAAAGAAATAAAAATACCCTCATGTAATAAAGAACTCTGCTAGAGAGCTGCAAAATTTAGACCCTGGGTTGGATTTCATTACCGTGATGAAATTACACAAGCATTGCCTCTCTCTCTGCCTGCTGTGCAGCTCCTCGCTCTCTCCCCTTCCCTTCGGCAGCCTCCGCACGCTCCCTCCGCGTTCGCTCCGCAGCCGGGCTGGGGGCGGCGTGGATTTAGGTAGGACACGGAGCCCTGGGCTCCCTCCCAGCGCTGGGGTTCCTGGGCAGGGATCCCCTGGGCCGCATCATTGGCATGCGGCTCCTGGTAGGACTGCATCACTGCTAGAGGAGATGCCAGCGCAGAGCCGCGCTGCGCCGCTCGCCGCGCTGCGCCGCCCCGGCAGCCGCTCCGCCGACAACTTGGGGTGCCCGAGGTAAGAGCCCGTCGCTCCCCTCTGCCTTGCGGAAAAAGGGGTGAGAGCTGGCAGCCCGTGGGGGCTCGGTGCCTGGGAGGCAGCTCGGGTGGGGCAGGGGAAAGCTCTCTGCAGAAAACTAAAACAAAAGGTGGCACCGAAAGCAAAAATGCTCAAGGGCGCAGAGTCGGTGTCGGAGTTGGGATGGATCGATGGGAACTGTGGGGACTCCCCTTAGCTTAATGGCATTGGAGGGGTCAGAGCAGTCGAGGGCGAGTAATTTAAACCAGCCCCGTTACGCTGCCCTCGCTTTCTGCCAGGAGCTGCTGCGCTGTAGAGTTTTAAGTTGGGCTGAAGCAATTTTTAGGAGTGCTCCCGGTGTGTGCTCAGTTTGCGGTGGACTCGTGGGGAGGAGGAGAAGGTGTTTGCTTGGGGGCAGGGACTGTCGTGTCCGGATGGAGCTGTGTGGGACTGTGTGGGTGGTGGCACCCCAGGGCTGTGGGGGGGGGTGCCGGTGCCCGCGCACGCCGGCCCCGGTGCCGCACCCACTGTAATTGTCCTCCCTTCATCCTCCTCCCCAGACTCCAGGAGAGCTTATCTGCAGCTAAAGCTAAAAACTGCAGTTAGTTTTCTCCGACCTCCTCTGTTAGGAAGGGTTAAATGAAGCCACAGAGAGAAAGCAGCGATTTGGGAGCTGTCGCGGGATGCGGGTTCTGTGGCGAGAAGTTCCCGTGCATGTGTGTGTGTGCTCACTGCACACCCTGTAACACATCCAGGCACACATCTCTGCAGGACTATTTTTCTTGTAGAGGGCAAGTGTTGTTCAAGGGAAATTTTTATTACATGTGTCAAACTGCAGCAATATGATCCATAACACCAAGATTCCATTACAAATAATTGGTAAGAACTGGCTCCACGAGGATATTACTTGTCAGGGATGACCTCGTCTCAGGAAAAAATGGAAAAGAGTAACAGTCTGATGATAATAATGTGTAGGTGAGGAGCATGCAGTGCTCTGTGTGTGCCGAGGAGGATCCCTCACTGTGTTTAGGTCAGGCACTTCTAAGCACATGCTAGAGCTTAAAGGGGTCTCCTGCCATTGGGAGTCAGAGTAGAAATTCCAGATAGGATGAGATTAAATCTTGTGTCTGACATGACATGAAAATTGCTGTTTCGTGTCTCCTGTGTATCCCTGGTGTTATCATTTGGGGGAAGGGAGAGGAAAAGGGTTAATTCTGTGTCTTACTTAACCAGATATTGAATGTACAATAGTGCTGCACTGATCATCCCAGGCATCCAGCCGGATGTTCTGCTGTGCATTTGGAAATACACCTTGGTGCCTCTGCCTTAAATGACATGGGACCCAAGCACTTCATGCAGTGGGATGTCCATGGTCAGGATAACCTGGAGGAAGGAGTGGGAACAGAGGCAACATCCAAGTATTTTTCTAGTTCTTCACGATGGTAAAGCTCTCTTCCACTCTCCAGCAGAAAGAGAAGGGGAACATCTCCCTTCACTGCTAGACAGCTACCACAGGTAGCAGCACCTACAGGGAGACTCTGGGTCTCAAGAGATCCATGAGGCCCTTATTACCTCCCAGTGTTTCCCCTCTTCATGGCTTTGTTGTGAAAGGCATGTCCACCATTATTAGATGGACTCAGCTGAAGATCAGATCTGCAATGATGCCTTAGGTTTTCCTAATCCACTTTTGCAAATGCATGATGTGAGTGCTGGGGGAACCCTTCTGGAGCATTAAAGATAGACACAGAAAACAGTAAACAGGAGACATCTTTCCACTTCAGCTTGCCCAGTTCTGAGAGGTCTGTCCCATGAAGTAGCTATTTGAACCCATTTGTGTTCTGTAACATCTTTAAATGAAAGTCTCTGGTACCTGACAGCTTCTGATTGAAGGAGCTGAGCTGGATGTGGAAGCCCACTCAGGTTCTGATGCAGCCCTGAAGTTGCAAGTGCACAGCTGGGTGCTTCCCAAAAGTCAGCCTTGCATCTGCAGATGATTTCTGAAAATCTGACTGCATGTCTGCAGGAAGGGTGTGGGCCCCAGCTTCTGACAGCACAGTCAAAAAGGGTACGAAAAATCCTACAAGGAGAAGAGCACACGGGCTGGTGCTTGGTGCAGAGGGTGCAGGAGTTTTGTTTCAAAACAGGAATTGATCAGCCTGTACCTGCAGGGAAAAGGCAGAATGATGAAAACACATCCCTTTCTTGCTCTGAGCTGGGAGCATTACTTTTGGTAAAATGAAGTGTGAGAGACGAAAAAGGCAGGAAAATCCACCATGATTCATGGTGATGCTGTCCCACCTGTACAGCACACATTTGGGCAAAACTTGGTGAGGCAGGTCTGGGGTTTGAGGCTCATCCTGGAATTGGTGCAGCATGAGTCCAGTTCTTTTCCTTGCCTGAGCCAAATGAGAGCCCTCGGGTCCTCCCTCCTCCCCTCAGAGCTATTGTGGGTGGCCCCTTCCTGGCCACCAAGTCCCAGAGATGATAACAGTCCTTCTGGGGAAGCCAAAGCCAGCCTTGAAAATCCTCTTCCTGCATTGCCAAGCCAGCAAATTGATTTTCCAGATCATGAGCTGAACCTCTGAAATTGTTCTCTTCTGAAGAGATTATGGAATTACTCCTGTGCTAATGAATGCTTTAATGTTACGGTGACTAAAGTCCCATAAGGACTTTTAACAGCCAAAAAAGAAAAGACACTCTAGGAAAGATGAACCTGTGGTGGCTGTGTCAGACCTCACTTCACCATCTGGGGCAGAGAGGAGAAAAAAAGTGAGAGGAGGGTGAAGATGGACTCATGGTCTCCCAGGAAGCTGCTAAATCCATCAGGAATATCTTCTGCAGCTCCCAACTTTATCCCTCTGTTTTTGAGTGCAAGCAAGGAAATTATCCTAATGTTAACTATCGCTTTCCCTGTTCACCAGCTCCCTGGTAAATACCTGTCCCCTCCCTCAGTGGGAATAATCCAGCTCCTGGTGACCTGCTGGGAGAGCCCCAGGGTGGGCAGCAGAGCCAGGTCCTGTGCCAGGCTGCTGTAACCTGCCACGGGATTATCTGAGTTTAGCACTTCCCTTCTATCCTCCCAATACATTACTGTCAGGCTCTGTAGTTTGGGATCATGGCACTGGTTTCCAAATATACAGTAAGACAATATATTCCCTGACACCCCCCGCCCCCCAAAGGAGTTTGACATTTATCAGGGAGAAAATATGCTTGTGGGGATGAGTCTGCATTGATCCTGCTGGTGTTCAAAGAGCACAGTCTTGCCTCTGCTTTACTAACCCTGGTTTTATGGCACTGTAACTCCACAGGTTAGAAGCAGGTTGTCCCAGTTTTGAGCAAGAGCAGAGTTAACCCCTAAGCAGTGCAGGGAAAACGTCTCCATGCCACAGGAGCTGCAATGCAAGGGGAAGGCTGGTCTATATTTAGGTTACGGTCTCTGCACAGAATGGGTAATCCTCTTTCCATGAATTATCCAGGAGATTAGACAGCTTTAAACTCCCCCAGGCCTCCCTGGCTGCAGCCGGGCTCAGTGGGAGCCAGGGGGGCAATGGCCAGAGGGAGGTAGGTGCAAGCAGGTTGCTGATGACTCATTTGGCTGCTGCCAGCCTTGCCAAGCACTTCAAGAGGTCACCAGAGGCCCAGACGCAGAGTGACACAGGAGTGACGTGCAAGGCAAAAGGGAACATCCCGATTAGGAAAGAACACAGAGCTTTATAAATAATTGCAGAGACGAGGGAGTTGGCAGCAGGTAGGAGGAGGGACAGAAGACCCGAAGCAGCAGCTTCCCGAAGTGTAATATCCTCGCTAGACTTTTCCAAGCTGTTTCTCGAACCAGAAAAAGGGATGCTTTTGGAACTGCAGCCGATACATCCGAGGAGATGCTCCAAACCCACCTGCTTGGGCTGGCTCTGCAAATGCAGTTCCGGGGATGCAAGTCAGGTTCATCTGTTTGGAGTGCGAATGGATCGCTGTCAATACTCCATTAAAATGTTGAAGGGAGGCCAACAACACAGCTCAGGGACAGTGAGGGGTTGGGGAGGAATGGGATGCAGGGAGGGAGGCAGGCTGGATTGCACCAAAACCCGAATATTCCACTTAGTTATGGGGCAAGTGCCCACAACAGATTTCTGCCCTTTACTTATGCACAACTGCTAGAAAAAAAAGGAGTCCTGTCACTGGGGGCCTGTACATGCCATAGAAGAGACATTCTTGTCACCCCTGCATGTGGGTCTTGGGACAAAGCTTTGGTGGGGAGATGAATGAGAAAGGCTCAGCTGTGCAGGCTGGGCTGTAGTTGACACCCACTTGTGGTGTAGGATGCCAAGGAGCTCTTCCTCTGGTGCCTTTGGCAGTGGAAAAACCAGGGAAGAGGACCACGCCTGTGAAGCAGGAAGAGGGTCCTTGTGTGGGAGAGTGAGCTAGCTGCCACTTCTGGTTTTCTATCTATGGGCTTGTGGTGCAGCCACTCTTTTCCTCCATTAGTCTCTAGAAGCTGGGATCTAGCTCAAAGCTCAAAACTTCACTCAGTTTTCCAGGCTGTAACTAAAATCGGTGCAGGGGTTTGATTTCCCCGATTCCCTTTGCCTTCTGTTGCTGCCTGGACATCTTGCCACCTTGTCCTGGAGTTACATTCCCCTGGATACTAACCCTGTGGACCCTCATAATACAGCTGCCATCCCCCAGCCTCACCCTTTTTCTGGACTGCAGGAAAGTCAGGTTTATTCATGGGGAAGTTAAGTGCACCAAGGCACTTTATTATTCCTGCATTTAAATCAATTTATTCTACTTTCTGCCGCTTATGCTACATACTCTAAGTCAGGATTTTGACCCTATTTTATTTTCCCCTGCCCAGAACTGGGACAAATTGAAAGCCTCACCCTGCTGTTCATCATTCCCTCTTTTACTCACATCATCTGGAGGATGCCATTTAAGTAATGTCAGGGGAGCTTGAGTAGAAGAGGGAATAAATGAGCAGTCTCCCAGCTCACTGCTAGGATGGGAAATTCTGTGGCTGGCCCTGCAGCTCCTGCCTTGCCCAGGCACTCGAGCAGAGTCAGTGTCACCCCTGGCTTGTTTCTGCCTGTGAGGGTAGGGCTAGAAATCACCAGAGAAAGCCTGGAGGGAAGAAGGAAAGCAAAGAAGGGAAAGACCAGGGAAAGTCTTTGCCTTTAACGTGAGCTAATGTCTTTCCTCCCTGCCTCGAACATCCTCAATTTCCTGTTTAACTTAAAGTCAACACATCTGTCACGTTAGCATCGCCCTCTGCCTGGTTCCCCCAAGCCACCCCCCTCCCATCTGCTCTCCCTGCTGCCTCCAGCCTCCCTCCACTCCTATTGCTTTGTGGCTGGGGGTGTGTGCCTGCGATTGTGTTTTCTGCTGGCTGATGGACTTTTCCATTGCTCATGATTCAGTACCTGGATGTGGTCGCAGTGGGATGATCTGCTTGGCTTGCAGAGCATTTACTTCTAATCTCCGGCTTGTGACATCCTAGCAAAAAGGGGTGACCCTTCCAGGAGCAGCTCCACAGGCTAGAAAGAGGGGAAATGGCTGGTGAATGGCTGTGATGAAATATTTCCTAGTTCTGGTAAGCGATGATGCTTTTCTCTTTGGTCTCTTTCTGGACTATCAGTCCTGCTGCAATAGTAATATGGCTTAATGGGTTAAAAGCAAAGGGAGGGGAGCAGAAAAAGAGACAGAAAAAACAGTGAAGCTCATTTGGTTTGTATTGAAGCTTTTCCAGGGGTCAGTGCTCATCAAAGCAGTTTAATTACTGTTGGTGAGAGTCTGGGAACCGAGCGGATCAATGTGTGTGCTTGGGCAGCCAGACCAGCTCTCACTCACATGCAGTTCCATTGCTCAGCCTGCATATTTTTTTCTTACTGGATTTCCAGCTTGGTCTGATGCTTTCCATGGGGTAGTCCTAGGTGAGCTGCTACCTGAGTGTTGCTTTTTCTGCCCTGCACTTGTTACTGCAGGAGTTATGGGAAGTCATTCATAAATTCCTGCCCCTAAAACCTCTCAACCTTTCTAGCTAATAGACTGTCTCTGTCATTAAGTCTAAGTGAATTTCTCACTGAAACCAGTCCCCTAGGTTCTGCCAGTATGTGTTATATAGAGAGGTGCAGATAAAGATGTTTGGGAGGAAGAGGGTCTCATTGGACTACACTCTGCTGGGACCATGAGCTATCTGGTGTCCTGGGCACTGGCTTACTCTAAATGAGAGGTTTGCCAGTCAATATATCTCACAGGACTCTCAAAATGGGCGTCCTGCTTCTTAGTCGAGTGACAGCAGAGCTCTTACACTAGGGATGAATTTAGGGCCCTTGTTTAAAGAGGATCAGGGAAATAATAAACCTAAGAGCAGCCTTTGCAATCTGGCTGTACTGAATCTGCAAAGGTCTGTACATAACAAAACCCCCAAACAAACAAACAAACAAAAACCCACACACACAAAAAAAAAAAAACACAAACAAAGGAAAAATACAGCAGTGAAGCTTTGGCAGTTTTTCTGACGGGTACAAAGCCATGACCTTCTTGGTAGACCTGTGTTTCACCCAAAAACTGACACAAAATACGGTTCGGGGATACCAAAACAATTTTTTTCCCCTGGATTTCTTTATGACAGGCAGAGTTAAAAACTACTCCTGGAGAACATTGCTGATATAACTTGTTTATAAAAATATTCCTCTCATGATGTATTCATACAGAAACCTCCACTTGCTAAAAACTCACACATTTCCTACCCTTTGTTGTTTAGATATTGTGACACTGAGAGTGGGGCACTCTGGGTTTTGTGCTTATTATAAAGAAACTTCAAAGTTTCAAGCACCAGTTACATTAAATATAAAGATTCCCCCCTCCTTAGCAGCAAGTTTTGACTTGGGGTTTGGTTTCACATGTGTTTCAGGGTGACAATCTTTTGTGCCAAATCTGTGTCTGGCAAAGAGTGGGTGAAGAGGGAAGTGGAAGGGGCTTTGTGTGATTGAATCCCAGCACTGTGCAAGAAGGAGAGAGTGCAGGAGTTGCCCAATTTGTTGTCTTTGGGGGGTTGATGATTGTATCTGTGAGGAAATCCTCTTAGGACAGCTTTTGTGTCCTTTAACCAAAACACCATGGCTTTTTTCAAAAGGCTGAAAATCCTTCATTCCCTGTTTCCTGGAATATTATTTCTGAGTGCCAGAAATTTCTATAAATTGTTTTTCTTGTTAGATTATCTTCTAAAACCTGCAGTAATGTTGATGCCAGAGTATCTTTGCTGTCAGTTTGGTGTTTGTGCACTTGACTTTTCTCCCACATTCAGTCTGGGATGTTGGCCAGTGGTGACTGTGCTTTCCTGATCCCTGCTGCAGTGCTGCCTGGAAGGGTTAATTTCCTACATTTAATTAATGACTCTGTAATATTTATAAAGAGAAAATAATCATACCCATCTGTGATAATTTTGGTACTTCTGCCAAGATGAAATTCTAGGGCCAAATGAGTATTACAATATGCTGGATGTAGAGAGTTCTGTAATGTCCTGCAGTTATTTCCTGAGAGAGCTTGATTTAATGTTGGGGAAGTGAAGGACAGATACTGAAGTCTTTGTCTCTGGGTAGAAACAGAATTGAATGTGTTACAGGATTAATGAATGTTATTCCTTTTAACTTAACTTTAGTCTTTTCTCAGGGACATTTGGGTTATAAAGGATGGATTTCCCTTGTGAAAAAAATCCATTTGGTGAGGACAGGGAGTCATAGGGGATCCTAAGTGAAGAATACTCCTGTGATGGCGCTTGGCATCAGTGTCATCATCTCTTCAGGGCAAGGTAATCAAGGAGATGGAAGATGAAACCTTTCCTTGCCAGGGAGACTTCCACATTATTTGATTGAAATTGGAATCCAGTCACCTCATGTTTGTCTCTCCAGATTTTTCTTACCACATCTGCTAAATTACCACCAGCTATTTGCGTTTTAAATGAGGGCTTCCTCCCGCACAACCCATCTGCTCAGCCTGTTTGTTCTTCCCGTGCAGTCATGACTTAGTGATCACGTTTATGTCAGAGGAAACACACTGGTGTTGGGGGTAGAAGGAAGAGGGGATCAGGGTGGCCCTGAAGATTCCCTTGGCTATGTTGAGTTTGAAAGAGGAGCTGGGTTAAAACTGGGGGAAGAACCTCTTATGAAAGAGAATTAAGCCCAGTCAAGGGAGCTGGGAAGCTCAGGCCACTTTGAGGACAATTCTTCTTGTTTTCTAGTACTATCCCAGGGAATCTTTACAATTGGACATCATAGACTCTCCCACATCTAAGGTGACATAGCTCACCTGGTTATGTTCTTGACTGCCCTAATGCCAGGGAGGTAGGAGAAGTTAAGGCCTTTTTTGCTTGGAGGAGGTTGAAATGTGTAAGTGTTTTAAGGTATTCTAATCTGCCTTATTAAAATGGAGGGACTACAGGTCTTCAGAGATGCTTTCTGCTCACCTTGATGTGACAAACCTGAAGATATGACTACAGATATAGAGGGATGTGATAGAGGTCTACAAAGCTGTGAGTGACATGGAGACAGTCAGTAGGGCTGTTGACTATCTCTTCCAGTCCAAGACCCAGGCAACATCAGAACTGATTAAGAGAAGCCTGGTACAGTTCCAGGATACCTCATTGTGTGGGGACTGCAGCAAGCCTGATGCTGGGCAGGCTCCTACAGGAGATGCTGCAGGACTGTGCGGCAGCTGGTTCTCCATGATTCAGTGTTTCCAGTTAAACTTGGTGTTTTGCTGTGATTCACAACAGCTCTTGTGGAAGATAGGTTTGCAGGAAGCTGGAATTCATCTGCTCCTGACTGGGTGATGGATGGATTTGTTCAAGCTCTGGTTCTCTCCGTGCTGCCAGCACAGTGGGTGCCTCCTTGGCCCCCTATACTCCCAGGCTGGCAGTGAGTGGGAAGAGTGGTGTCCTCTGAGCACTACTGAAACACAGAGACTTTCCCAGTCCTGGCCTGAGGATAATGCCTGTGGCATGTTCTGTAAAATGTGAGAGGGTGAGTAAAATCCCTGCAGGAGATTTTTGACCACGGGGAAAGTACAATGGGAGCCAATCTACTCCTGGATGTGATATGCTTTACACCCATCCTACTCTCAAGGACTGAGATCTGGTACTGCAGTGGTAAACTGAGGACAGGTCCTCTGTCAGGACACAAGTGGTCACAGCCTGTCTCAGGGATTGGTCCCACCACATCCCTCCAGGCAGCAGGGAAAAACTTGCCTTCTCCATGGGACATTTCTCTTGCCCTTTACGACAGGTGGTCAAACTGCTGCAGATTAACTGCTCTAATTAACTGCTTACAGGTTCCTGACCTCCTGAACTCATATCCTTGCCATTCTCAGACATGCAGGACTGTCCTGGTGTCTCTGCTCTGCCTTGGCACTCAGAGGAAACCCCAACAGAGGAAGTGGTGGTGACTTCTTTGAGGAATCTCAAAGATTTATGTTGCAGTTCTACGAGTAGTGATGGTCCTCCATCAAGCCCAGTGATATCTCACAGGGGGATTACCACAGCCAGAGTACGAGGTTAGAGGCAGATTGAATTGGATGACTCCATGAGGAGAATTGAGGGACTGGGGGACAAGAATGGATGTATGCAAAATTCTCTGCCAGCTGTACTTGGCACAGAGTATCTGTTGCACCAGACACTCATACTAATGGACAAAAGTTCTTTTAGATTTACAAGCTATCCTGAATGGCCGGATCCTGATATTAGTCTCAGGGCTGTAAATCTAGTAAAATAAATAAAATTGCTCTGGGATTTTGCTCCTCATAATGTCATAAACACAGAAAGTGATCATTCCACTCTGTACACAAAGTCCAAGGGTCTCTCTGCCCTGATAGATGGGAGGGAGCAGAAGCAGGGGTGATTTGGGCTGATGGCTGCTTGGGGCGGCAAGAGGTGTGGGCTTTTCGCAAGTGGCAACTGGTTCTGAAATGCTTTCAGCCCACTTCAAAGGAGGAAATCTGACCTAAATTCCTTTCATCTGCTTCTACTGAAGCTGAGAGTGGGCACCAGTGAGATCAGCCATTTCTTGGTAGGGGGGGGTACATTTGTCCTTCTGCACCCCCACATCACATGCACTTGCTGCCCAAATTCACAGATGTTTTATTAGGACTGTCTCATTTCAGGGATCTAGTGTGCATTAATTATGAGCATGTGTAAATGAGGTGTTAAATGATTTATACGCAGACCCAGATTGAGAAATCCCAGTGGTTTCTTCTCTGGATGTGCAGCCGCTGTTAATAAAGTCAGACTTCCTCACATTCAGGAGGAGCTGAGGAGCCTTTTCACTTGTGATACAGACCCAAAACTGCTAGTCTTGGTGGAGGTTGAGCCTTCCTGGTGAGCCAAGGCTCACCAGTGGGGCAGGCAGATGCATGAGGAATCCTGCCATCACCAGTGCAATTCACTGGCCCTCTGGGAACTGTGGCATTGCTCTGATGTCAGGCCACCCTTGGGAAGAGGGGGAATGCCTTTTGCATTCTCAGAACCAGAGGATGGGAATTCAGAGCAGCAAAATTTTAATTAATCTTGTATTTATTTTTTATCACTAATTGAATATGCTTTTGGTGCTTTTTTCCTTCTTTTAGATAAGGGGGTTTAGGGTTGTTTATTAGTATCTATTTTCTAATTGTAGCAAGAGAGGATCATTTGTTCTTAGTAGCTCAGACACTGCAAACCATCAGAGATACTGCCTGTAAAGTGGCCATGCCTGGATTGGTGCCCAGGGCTGCTGGGCAGGATTGGTGCCCAGGGCTGCTGGGCAGCACAGGCACCTCCAGCCCAGGGTGCCCAGCAGCAGGAGGGCGAGAAGCCAGAGCCTTGTTGGGCTGCTGGGGACTGCTGGGGACTGGGAAGTTTGCAGGGCTGGGGGTCTCTGGCAGGGAACACTCATAGACCATTTCTGACCAGAAGGCATTTGGTGTGACCACTGACTAAAGTGAGTCGCTGGGTACTCCTTCTCAGGGCTTTATTTTCAAGCAACTCTGCTTAAGCATGGTGGCCACCAACAGAGTCTGCCCTGAATGCTGCAGAGCCAGCCCACAGAAGACTGATGTCCTTTCAGCTCCTGTAATCCCCCTGACACACGAAGGACAGGCATGAAGGGAATGAGGAAAGATTAGGAAAAGCCTAATTTTCCACATACACACACCCCCCTGCAAGTTCTGCAAAGCCTTGTCTGTACCCAAGGCTTACACCCTGACTGCTTTAAAACCAGAAAGAAGTGGGAGAAAGCTCAAGTCCTGCTGGCTAACAGTTACAGGGCGCTGAGCACAGCAACTTCCCAGCCATCGGCAGGAAAGAAAGATTTACACCTGAAAAGCAGCTGAGAATTTGGAAAAGAGGAATGAAAAATAAGGTGCTTCAAAACCATGCTGTTTGAAAGCTGTTGGAGCTAAAGCAGCAGGCTGAAACAGGGCTCCTGCTTGGCTTTCTCCACAGCAAATTTGTAAAGGAGGCAAGTTCTCAGAATGGAGAGATGCTTGGTGAGGGTGGGAGCACTCCCCCCCACTCGCCTGCTCTGCACCAGGCAGCTGCTGCTGGTCCCTGCTTTTCCAGGCCATGCAGCTGATTAAATATTGAAAGGCTTTGGTTGCTGTTGCTTGAAAAGCTTCTGTCTGGATGAAAATGAAGTTATGTGAGGACAAGTTTGTGCTGGTGCAATTAGTCTCTGTTTAAATACATCTGATCATAAACAGACCAAAAATAGCTTTGTGGGTTTAAACATAAAGGCACCCTTGGGACGTGGGTTTGGGTTACTCCTTCTTGGAGCTATGTGGGAGAGCTCAGGGAGGGGGGTATTGCAGATGGAGGTCAGGCTGAGTTATCAGCAACTCTGTGGCGTTCAGAGGTTGTTGCAGATGCTCAAAGGCTGGTTGTGATGGGAACCAGCACCTGAGGTTTGCGTGTTCACACAAACCTTACTCCAGGCTCGCCTCCCACACACCCCCCAACACCCTGGGAGAGGGGGTGATGGATTGAGATGCAGGCAGAGGGAGGGGAGGGAGAAGGGATTTGGGATGAGTTAT
This sequence comes from Manacus vitellinus, assembly GCF_001715985.3. Lineage (NCBI taxonomy): Eukaryota > Metazoa > Chordata > Aves > Passeriformes > Pipridae > Manacus > Manacus vitellinus. The sequence continues at coordinate 6,793,542 of NW_021939189.1, read as the reverse complement.
AGGATTAGGCAGAGGCAGGAGGGAAACTGGGGTTAAGGTAGAGGCCAAAATGTGCAGAGGATGAGATTGAGAGAGTTGACATTTCTGGGAGGCTGTTCTTAAACTTCCACAGAGTTCTTCAGGAGCACCTTGTGGAGAATCACCCACCTAAGCAGTGGGAAGTGTGGAAGCCAAGTGTGGAGAAAGAAGGTCCTTTCTTCTGAATAATCTATCCTAAAAGCACCTGGCCACCCAGCAGGCAGAGAGGCCATCCAGCCTGGGGGAATGGGACAGACTGGTTAAAGAGCTGCTGGTCCCTCTGGGTCATGTAGGGGTTCAGAGAGAGGAAGGAGAGACAGGATTTCCATCCTTCCTGCAAGGGGAATTTAGTTCTTGCATTGAACTGCATAGGTTTCAATAGATAATCATCACTGAAAATTGGTTTCTAATTGTTCTTATCTATAAGTTAAATCAAATTTGCAATAATTTTAATAAATATTTCTTGAGTTTGATGGTAGCATCCAATGGGAGAGAAGTCTGTAGAAACACCTGTGACTAAACAGACAAGCAAAGCTTTGCTTTCTTGGAGTCTGAGTGAACTGGACAGTATTTGCTAAACCAAACAGGAAATTTAGCAGCTTATTTTTTTTTAAATGGTAAGGAAAAAGGGATCATATTTATCTTTTTTTTTGCTCAGAATAAGATGGTATGTCTGGAGCAGAATTTGCAGTTCACATTTTCATTATTCTTTAGACCTAATTGAAATTTGATTTCAAAAATTACATGAATCAGCTCAGTTTATGGTAGTCATTGATCAGTTCCTAAGCATTTTTTAATGGTGTTTCATGATAATTGTTAATTGCACTTGATTAGAAGTACATAGTCACAGTAGGGCTGATGGATGGATTCTCAGCTGAGCAAATCTGGATTAATTTACAGTCCTGAGGTTGTGATCCATAACATGTTTGAAATCAAATTAAAAATCCAGACTGTTATGAGACTAGGATGTGTGTTCATGGTGAAAGTCATTTAATATAATTTTGGCATCTTTTTCATTCTTTCAGAGCATCTAGTTTAGCTGTTCAGTTTCAATTATTTTTTCTAATTGTTATAAAAAAGTTTTTGCCCTGGGAAATATTCCATCTGGAAGATTTCCAAAAGAAAATATTTCCTTTGGTATTTAAAAATCAAAATCTGAAATGGATTTTTATTCCTACTAGATTTAGATAAGCAATTTGATTAAAAAAAATCCAGAATTTCTGTCTCCCATAAGTGTACTGAAAAATGTAAGACCTGATTGTAATTATTTAATTAACCATTGTTGGGGTTTTTTCCCCTCATACGTACTATGAAATAATACTGTGATTTTGGCAGGCTGACAACATCTGAGCCCCTGTGGCTCAACAGAAATGTATGGCAAGTAAGGAGGAAATGCAGCCTGTTACCTCTGTGCTACACAGGGTTTCCCTCAAGTTGGAAATAATACCAGGTCTGACAACCCTAAAAGTTGCAATTAAGCTCCCCAGGTAAACGGGTCAGTCCTTTTCAGAACAGTCCCTTCCCAAGGGTCTTGATCTGTGCATCTTCCTGACCAAGGACTAGCTGAAAGAGAGCATTTTCCCCTTTCGATGCTTTGGGAAGGCAGCAGCCTGAGGGATGTGGGGTGGGGGCTCAGGGCCCTGTCAGAGGCTGAATTATAAGAGACAACCTTTGTCTTCTTCCAATTAATAAGTCTAGCAATTGTTCAGCTTCTTCCTTTAATTCCTCCTTTCTGTCAGTGTAAAGTGCGTGGGAGGGATTCACTGTGCAGGGATCCCTCCTGGATGGAAAGGCTCTCTGGCTGCAGGAGCGGTGGTGCAGGGCTTGGGGCAAATCCACCCACAGACATCCATCTCCCTGCCGGGAAGCTGGTGGGAGCTTCAGGGGCCTTTCAACGGCAGCCAAACAAGCAGCTCCTTGCCCTGCCTTTACAGCAGGTGGGAGGTGGCAGCTGGCGGATCCCTGCCCTGTGGGGGTACAGGGGATAATGGAGCTGCTTCCCTGATTAACTCTGGCAGCGGCTGCTGAGTTAATTAGTGGGCAGATATAGGATACTAGGCATTACTAATTTGTTCGCAAATGCAGCTTGGAGCTGAGTGGGTTTGGGGTGAATTTCATTCTCATTGTTTGCAAAAATAATTTTCAGGATCTGCTTCAAAATGAGCGTTTGAGCAGGAGATGCTTCAACTGTTTCCCTTGTGAGATTCCATTATGAGGTTTAATCTGTGTGAGATGTCAGTGCAGAGTCTCCTTACATGGCTTCATTTTGCATCCATCTGGTCCTGTTTGCTCATGTTTGGACTGCCTTGTTCTTGCCAGGAGTGGTCATTCTGGTTTCATCTTCCCACTAGGAAGGAGAATCTTGCTTGCTCCAAGTGAGGGGCATCCAGTTAAGCATGAGAGGCTCCTGAGAGGTGTCTAGAAATAATTTATATACTGTGGTTGCAGAAGCAGAGGCTTGTTCTGACCAGCCATGCATGGCTAAAGCACGTAAAGGCAGAGATCTCTCAGAATCCAGCTGATAAAAAAAAGGACAGCAGGACTGACAAAGCCTTTAGTAATTTCACAGGGAGCAACCACTCAGGTTTTCATGAACTCAGAGCATCCCAGTGAGAATTCCTGTCCTTGCAGCTGGAAAAGAGTCGTTAACAAATGTTCATTACAATAGTAACCACTTAGCCATTGGCTTGTGGCCATGCCACGATCTGTGCATCAGCAACTCTGTTTCCTGCTGGTTCAAGGTAGACAGATGTTTTCTTTGGGGCATTACTGAGACTGTAAATGGCTTGGATCAGGATATTGAGTCTGTGCTGCGTTTGTTTTCATCAGATGCTCTTCCTATAGGATATTGGAGATAACATATTCTGAGTAGGTGACAGAAAATAGGTGGAGTAAAAAGGGAGAAAGGTTGAAAATGGAGTTGCTTGTAGTTACTACTCAGTTACTCAGCACAGAGGAGGGTTTTTCTTTCTTTTTCTTCTCAGTGATTGTTGAATCAAGTGTGCAGATCAAACTTTACCAAACGAACCTGTTCTGCATCCTTATGCAAAGCATTTCTTGCTTGAAGATGGAGTCAATTACCGTGCATGTATTTACCCTGCTTGAGGAGCCTGTCTAGTTTCCATCTATATTTCATGAGTCTCAACACTCCCTGAGGCTTGCAGCACTCTGCTGTGCCTGCAGTGAAGGGCTCCTCCACTGCAAAAGCAACAATGGCTCAAGAGAAGCACACAAACAGATGAAGTTCCCTGGATTTACATCCCCTGGCAGCCTTGGCCTTATGCCCTTAATGCTGGGTGGCATTTGGATGCTCTTTCAGAGCCTGCCAGGAGTCAGGTACCAGCTGATGCTCAACCTACCTGCCACTGGGCTGATGTAGGGAACAAGCTGCTTCTCACACCCTGTGCAAGTTTGAAGTCAATAACAGCACTAACCCCCTCTGACAAGCTTTGGTGTCTTTTCCATCTTTAATTAATTAATTAATAATAAATTAATTAATAGAAGAGTTAAAGCAAGGTCTCTTACATTTGCTGGCTCAGCTGTGCAGTCAGTGCAGGTTCACACAGGTAACTACCATCAGTTTGTCTTTGATTTTCAGCAACCCCACTGGTGAGGTTTCTGTCTTTCCCCTTGAGATCCTCTCCTACAGCCCCAGAAATGTTGCTGTCAGGAAGCTCTGCCTAAACTTCAGTATCAGTTTGAATTTCGGGCTTTCACATCTGCTGCAAATGCCCCAGCACAGCTGTATCCAGCTTTAAACTATCCAATGAAGCCAGTGGATTATTGGAGAAGAGAAGCTCACTATCCCTCTTTGGAGAACGTTTCTTCCCTCCGGTCAAAGAATGTTCATCCAAACATTTTATTCTCAAAAGAAAAGAAATCTGTTCTAGACAAATTAGAAATATTTGAGAAGCCAGTGTTTTCTTTTGTCCATTTTCACTCAATATGATCGAACCCACTGCAGAATTCTGAATCCTCAGGGAAAACCTGCCAAAATTTCAAGGAAAAATATTACTCATATGAAGAGAAAGTTTATTTGCATCTCTTTTTTGTATAAAACCAGTCTATTTTTTTACTCTTTCTCCTTGCTTTGTCTGTCTGATGAAACAAACAGACAAGCAAGGAGCAGGAAACACTTCAGATTGATTTTTTTAACCTTCAAAGTTTTTAGTCAATTCCTCATTTGCTGGGCTCTTAGTCAGAATCATGTGGAAGAAACAATTTCTGTTCCTCTCAGCAGGGCTGTATTTTTAGAAGGGATGCAGAAAATAGAGGTAAGTTGGTTTTTCTTCAACTGATATATGGGCTTTCCAGTGGTGATCCCCTTTTTTATTTTTTTGATTTTACTTTAGGATTGAAATACTGTGGGTCTTGGTGGTATTTTGAACCCAATTATGCCAATGTGATTTCTTTATATTTCTTTATATTGCTTTTATTGTGGAAAGAATAAATGACACATTAGAGTTAAATCTTCAGTTGCTGATAGTGCAGCTTGCTTTTCTTGCAGTTGGGATCAAGCCAAAGGAATAATCATGTTCGTCTAGTCAATGCATATCTCTGAAATCTCCAGCTCACATTGCCCTGGGATCCAAATGCAGGTGATTTTATGACAACTAATAATCACTGTAATTAGGAACCTAATTAAATATACTCTGATCTACCTTTCTCAGAGCTGATCAGCTCAGGGGCTGATTTGGATTCTCCATCTCTTTTCACACAGTCTCCTACAGCAAGTAAAGCATGGGTGATTTTTAGCATTCTTTGAAGTACAGACACTGCTCATCAGCATCCCAGGGCTTGGGGACAAATAGACCAGCAGTGTGAGCCAATGTCTCTAGTAAGTTCCTAAAAAGTGTACCAAATGTGTTAAAAAAAGAAATCACACAGAGTGACTGAGCTAGAAAGGAGCCAGGGAGGGCAGGACAGCTGGAAAGCTTTGCCACCTTTGAGTAGAGAAAGTCAGCAGTGCCTCAGCAATCTGTGGCAGCACAGCAGGCGATTTGTCAGGTTAGTGTTGAAAGAGTCTGAGAAGGAGCTGATCTGTGCCTGGGAGCAGGTGCTGAGGGTGCTATACAGAAGGATCAGCAGTTTTGCCTTTACTTGGCAGCCAGGGTTACTCTACCAGAAGAAATCAGCCCTGTCCATGAGCCAAGGGAGCTCTCTGCATGATGTCATGCCGCAGGGGAACCCCTTGCTGCTGAGACCACAGGCAACGCTTCCCTTCTGCAAAGCACCGGAGATGGGAGAAATAGAAAAGTCAGGCAAAAATTCCCTGCCTATACTGGGGGCTGTGTTGGCTCAAACTGGCTGTCAGGGAGAAGTGGGTACCCTGAATAAGCAGGGCAGAAGTGGCTGTCGGGCTGTAGGAACAACACTGAGGCAGCCTTGGGTTTATAGCAGGCAAATATCAGGGATGAATTTGGGTTCACAAAGCTCTCCTGTTTGCAGTCCACGGTACTGAGTGGCAAATCTGTGCTGGCCACCCAAGTATGACCACAGTGGAGTTCCCCCAGAATTTGCAACAGTCAGATACAGCAGCAGATTTGGAACCCACAGGGAGAGACATTTTCTCAGTTTCCAACAAGTGATGACAGTAATTTCTAATGAATTAGGGGGAGTTATTTCCCAGAGAAAATCCTGCTCATCTCACAGTAAAATTCCAAGGTGTATTGCCTGCAAACAGGAAATCTGTGCAATCTTCTCAATTCTGCATCAAACTCTGGTGCCCCAAATTCAGTCACTGTGCGGCTGGTTTTGAACAGAGACCTCCTGCAGACCCTGGATCTCCACCAGGAAGACTCTTCTTCTGCTTTGGAAGGAGGGTCTAGATGAAGACACATGACTAGATGGGCACGTGACACTTAGGAAGTGAGTAAAGCTGTCACCTGCATTCTATATAGGAGGGACACAGCCTTTAGACACAAACTTATGAGATAAGGTCTTACTAAATACAAAAAAAAGAAAACATGATGGACCAAATGTGTCACCTGGAGGATGTTATACCTGGCTCGGGTTAGTTGGGAGGTGTAGTGTGGGCTTGGCCCTTTTATTGCTCTCTAATCCTGTGGAAAAAATACTTTACCTGAATCCTACATGGTGCTGAGCAGCCTTGCAGAGCAGCATGTGGCCATGGAAAGCAGTGAGCAGTGAATGTCCATGTGTCACATCCAGACAGCTGTGGCAGGTGGCCCATGAGTGCCTCCACTGAGGGCCAGGGGAGTGCACCAGCATCACAAAGGATGGACATCTGGGCAGGACCTAGCCCTGGTCATATCTAACTAGTAACTATGGAAGCTACCACTATCCAAGGCATGTCTGACCCTCTGCTTCTCTATAGGGAATAGAGAAACATGTTTAATTTGGAAATAAAAGATCCTTTTCACAGACCAGTTTTAAACCCACCTCATCCCAATCACAGCAGCAAACCCATTTACTGTGGAATAGAGGCAGGCGGTGCTTGACCCTCTTCCAGCACTGAGCTTAAATCATAACAGGCAGGTCAATGCAGTCACACAGAACCTTATGAAAATTCTGTTGCAGAGAAAGAACTTCCTATACAAAATGTCCAAAATTGATACGCTAATCAGAGGTCCATATTCCTCTCCTATCATCACTTGCTCCAGGGATCTCATGCAAGCAAGAGGGGAAATGGTCATCTCTTCCCCCTTCTGCCTGGCTTGCAGTGACAGGATCTGTTCCTCCAGGCCTGGTATCGTGGGCTTCAGTGGTCTGGCTGCTTATTCCTTGGTAACCAGAAAGATTTTACAGCCACCAGCACATTTTACTTCATCACTAAAATGCCATCAGAAAGCAGCTTTTTGGCTATCCAGTCTGTGTTAGCTGAAAGGCTCGATATCCACCTGCTATCTGCTGGCCATTCTCTGGCTCCCTGTCAAGGAAGTGTGATGTTACACTTTGATAAATAACTTTTGATCATCACCTCCTTCTTGCCACTTTCTTCACCTGGGATATTTTATCCTCTTTCCCCTGAAGAGGCATGATCTGCCTTGAAGTATTTGTTATCCCCTTGAAATTTGCCAGCTAACCCCCCAGGCTCATCATCTAGAGGACACCTGCTCTCACACTCCATTTCTTCCTGCCTTCTCCTATATATCATGCAGGATTCCTGCTTCCAGCAAATGTCTTGAATTTATTTTATCCTAAATTTACTCCGGGTCCAATAGGCTGTGCTTGTCCCTTCCCCCTGGGGATCAGAAGCCATTTGCTGTGATATCACTATCTTCTGGTGTCATTTCTGTGTCAGTAGGCCCAATGTAGCTGGTTAAGGGAAAGCTGTTCTATAGCCCAGGGAATCCTCTAGCTTGGGATCCCCTCTCTAACAGTTGGCACCAGCAAATGCATCCAAGAAAACATCTTGGTGGATGGTTACGGAACAGCCTACACCAGAGTGAAGCTCTCGTGATGTCTTGAAGAAGAACTTATTTCTCCCAATAGAAATAAAAGGTTGTAGAAACTCAAGTGAAACTCATGTTCTCCTCTCCCTTAAATACATCCAATCCCTGCTTTTAATGATATTAAGGCCTTGCCTTTTATTACCAGGAGCCCCACAGGTTAGTGTGTAGGTAGAGATTTCCTTGTGCAAGATTTCTATCTCTTCCCTTTCAAATTCCCTTAATGTTCCTTTGTCTCCTATATACGGACTGCAAGCCCATCTCATTTACATTTTTAGGACACAGACTGATTTGTTTTTCTTTTCGTCCCCATAGCAAGAGATAGTTTCCACGTCCCAAAACATGCTTAGGAACAGAGCCCACACAGAGGGTGAGGAAGGCAGATACTTAGTGGAGACCCCTTCGAAGCCTGGTGCCTCATCGTGCATTCCCTTCCACCCAGCATGGGGCTGAGGTGCTGATCTGGCACCCACTTGGCCACCAGAGCGATCTGCCAGTGGGTGACTTCACCCAGTCCTGACAAGGCATCTCGCAGGAGAGTTGCCAGCTGACTTGGGGTTGCAGGGAGGAATGAAAACAGAGCCCTGTGCCAGCGTGCAGGACGTGATCTCTGCAGCTCGGTGGGGAGGAACAGCATCAACAGTAGGAGTTAGGTGTGAACAACACATTTCAGGCTGCACTGGGCTGCAGACACTGCCAAGTTCCCCTGTGAGTCCTGGGGAAAGCAGGAGCTAGAGGAAAGCCCACGCTTTCTGATCCCACACATCTGCTCATCGGAAGCCAGGTGGAGGGACAGTGCTGTGGGCAGAGTCAGCAATAGGGTGGCACTTGAAGCCTGAATCCTGGCAGCCAGTCCTTAGCATGCATTTCAAGGATAGATTTCCATGCTCTTTGAGGCCCGTTCTGCCTGGCACTGCAGCTCTCCTGAAGTTCAAGGCTATCAAAATGACAGTCAAAATGTCCCTGAAGGAGCTTGGCGAGGTCTGATCTCAGCGTGTGGACTGGAAGCTGGATAATAACATGCTGACAGATGGAATCCTCAGAAGGGGCCACATGCAGCTGCCCACCAATATCCCTCAATAGTCCTGCTGACAAGAAGAGCTGTGTTCCAGCTGAGGTGTGGAGAGGCATGAGAGGGAGAGGGTGCCCCAGTACCAAATAACATTTTGCAAGCAGGCTCAGGAGAAGTGGAGGCCAGTCAACATGTACATGAGGCAGGTCCGAGACTCTCGGCAGGAAGGAAGATGATGAAGTTCCTTACTGCTTAAATTTTACTAAAAGCCGTATTCCTCTATCAAACTCACTTCCAGGGAGATGACAGCTGGAATTTCTGCTGTACAGTCCATTTGGCAGGCTTGAGCTGGGTCAAAGAGACTGGGCTTTGGGAGCAGGTAGAGGGATTCCCCTCATTTCAGTATCTCTGCAGGAAGGAGGACACTTAGACCAGGGACAACGAGGACAGGTCAAAATATACCTGTCCTCCCCTTCTAAATGCCAGAGCATCTCCTTTGCATAGGGATCCTAGAATTTCAGGATCTCTCTCTGTTGCCTTCGCAGTTTTAGGAAGTCTGGCGACTATTAGTGTCCTTAACACGTCTTCTTTGGCTAGAGCTGAAATAAGAGGAACAGAAGGAGAACTATGAAACAAGATGGAAGTATTATTGATTTCGATTAGAAACATCACATCGGAGGTCATTCACAGGAGACTCTGTCCTTGCCAGGATAATTTCAAGATCACAGTGGTCTTGGCAAGGACCATCTGATGTCCAGAAAGGTGAAATTCTGAGCTCTCCATCAGTGGTTACAAGATTCCCTTTTCAGTTAGGCATGTATTTTCCCTACACAGTCTCTGACAGGTAGAGAAAACAAGTTATTACAGTTATTTTTCAGACAGCTCCTCATAAGAGTAACTAAATGTCTTGTCTAGGGTTAATCAATCCATTTGTGGCATTACAGAAATCTGCACAGAGTTCTTGATGTTGCCCAAGATGCTAAACCATCTTTCCTCTAACCGAACCTGTCCAAGTCCTAACTCATGTCTGCACAGGCATGTATTTTTCAGTGGTTTTTTTTTTTTTTTAACCCTTTTCATATTTTACAGAAGAATTCCAGGTAAAACATAAGCAGAAGTTGCCTGAATTCAACTCTCCTGGCATAAATTACCCTGACGGCAATCTGACTTTAACTCCCATCTGTACTGTCGCGCCCCTGCCCACAAGCATGAGTCACACTGAGCAATAAATAACAGCTAAATCCTTCTTCTGCCTCGACAGGTGATTCTGAGGATTTTCTCTCTGCGTATACACGAGCTATAGTGCCATAGCCTGATGATGTATTATGGCTATTAATTTGGGGAGATGAAGCTTTTTCATCATTAATGTCCAGCCTGAACACACTAATTTATTATGCTGTTTGGGAAGGAAATTCAGAGTCTTCTCAGTGCTATGAAGTGGAAAGCCTAATTGTTGGGGTTTTTTTTCCCCTTCCTTTTACTGGCTCAAGGCAACATTAGTTTCCAAGACTGGGTACTCCAGCTACTACTGTGCTTTTTCCTCTCCCTTCCTTTCTGACCTTCACTATCCCTGCCTTGTCCTGCCTCCTTTCCCGTATCTCATGCTCTGCTGTTCCTTTCTCTCATTCTTTGGCTTCTGCAGTATCTGCTCCTTGTTTCAGTAGTTTCCTCCTTTCTTTCTCTATCCAGCAGAGGTATGAGCATCATTTCAAGAGATGGTGAGGCAGTAGTTGACCCGTGGCACAGCTGAAAACCACATGACTTTGGATTGTCAAGATACTGCCCAAGCTTAAGGCTCTGTGTAAATGAGGTGCTCTTGCAAAGAGCTATCCTAAAGACTCTAGCAGGAACAAGAAAGGAATGTGGGATGCTTAGGAAAAGCCACTGCCATGTAATCCAACTTCCCATAATATTGGGGGGCCCATTACATGTGCTCAAATTAGCCACACTCCTCTTTGCAAGTGCGAAAAAACCTGCCAAGGGCTCTTTTGAGTCAAAATCCTTCATGAGTATAAAACACAAGTATAAATGTAGACTCGCTATATGCAAGGTCTTATGTTGCTGTTAAGTCTGTGCCAATATATTCCAGGCCTTATGGCAATTTTAGTTTGTGCATTTAGTCAATGAAAAAAAGGAAATTTATTTTTATGATTTTCTTCAAGATGCTGGTTTCAAAAGCAGGTTCTTCAAAGATCTGAGAATCTGAGACACTCAAGATACAGCCTCCCAGCTAAGACAGACTTTGCAAATTGCCTTCTTACAGAATAAGACATCACTTTGTGGGTATGTTTTTTTTGTACTGCAGTGATATATGTGGGGCACATAGTGAATTTGATAACTAGGCAATGCAATCTGTTGAATGATCATGGTTGCTACAAGGTTCAGGTCTCCTCAGTAGTGTTTCACATTTAAAAAAAAGAGGTCAAACTAATCAGAAGGCTATGAACATGAATGAAGCAAAAGCAATTGCCAGTACTTTCCCTGCTACTTAACCTTGAAAGATGTCTCAGAGTGAACGTTTCTTTAAATTTGCTTCTGCTTTCACTTGTATTTCTCCACAGGCAAGGTGCATAATGAAGAGCACATTTGCAATTTTGCAAGCTCTTGAGGCTACAAAACAATTGTGTTGGAGGGCTTATGCAGAAAAGAAAGTGTCTGGATTTAGCTTGAGAACCACCCCTCTTATTTGATCTCAATCTCAGCACAATAATAACTGTCTTCCTCAGGCATGACGTTTGGGCAGCCCCAAAGGGAAACACAGGGATCAAACCTATTAAAGAGCATGATGGAAGCATAAGGTTGGCTGTGTCTGTGACAGGTTAGGGGGGATTTCTTGTAATGAGCAAGAATTCTGGCATGACCGGTGCATTCGTACACTTCACTGGAGCTGGCAAGCAACTGCCTCAAGAGACTGATCATCCTGGGCTGGGAAAGAGCTGTTCCTGATAGCAGGAGCGGTTTCCGGCAGGGAGATCTCTCAGCCTGTGGAAACGTCTCTGCTAGAGCTCTCTGTTAACACACTCTGATATCATGCTGGAAAACGGGAGACAAACCCTGCCAGGACTGCTGTGAGGTGCAGTAAATGATTTGTCCTTCTGTCCCAAGCAATGGGAAGGTGATCATGGACAATAACTGATGATGCTTTTCAGTACCTGAAGCACTACAGTCACTTCCCATCTGAGATCAGAAATGATGAGATGTCCTGTCCACAGCACTGTGATAATGCTGGGCATAGGGTCATTTTGTGGCACAGCACACTGAAGACACTTTGGCTGCATGGATCCAAAGGAAAGGGGGAACTTCAGGCTTCAGCAAGGCAGAAAGGAGAGAAGGACAAGAGCAGGGAGTGAGGGGGGAAAACAGGCCCCAGTGCTGTTCTGTTAGGTAGAGACAGGAGGAGGACTTAGGTATTTAATTAAGATACTTGCACAAATAAAATCCCTTCTGAAAGAAAGCAGTACTTAGAAATCACTCAGGCCTGTGTCTGCTTTCATGACTCCATCACTGGAGTAAATCTATTCATCACAGGCATGTATTAATGAATTAGTTAATTAAGTGGCTCATTATTTAATAACTCAGGTTGCAAGTGTGATGAAATAAAAGTCCCGTTTGTAGCCAGAGGCACATCTTTGCCAACAAGCTAAGCAGTTTACAGTTAATAAGGGATGTTTGCTGTCTGACACAGGCAGAATCTGCTGAATTGCAGGCAGTTTATTTCCAAGGTTATTGCTTACAGTCTTCTCTGGGAGCTTGTCAGGTCTTCCAAGCCCAGTAAGGTTAAACCTAATAAGCTTTCCAAGGGCAAAGACATGTAGAAATGCTCAAATTCATTAAAGGCACCAGGGCACCATTGTTTCTGAATCAACACCAAATTACCTATTGGTTTATGCTGCCAGGTGCAATCCTCATAGAGAGGTTGATTTATTAATAAACAGTAAAGTCTCAAAGATTCTGGCTTGCTATGATATTTAAAAAGACAAGGACATAACAGAAACATGTGCTGGATATTTGGCACTGATATTGCTCCCCCAGATGATCTTGGGAAAACTCCTTGATTTATATCTGCGCTGGGATACCTCCGAGTATTACTTGGTATCCAGGTTGGGGTTTGTGCCTCATCTCCACATAAAGGAAAAGATTTGTGGGGCAGCAAAGCTCCCATTTATTTTGGTCATCATGTCAAGGATAACTGGGTGTGAACTTTGGAGTAAAGCCTTCGCTTGCTGGTCCACAGTTGCCTTTGGAGAATGGGACACAACACACAGCATTTCCTTTTCAGTTCTCAGATTAAATTATAGTCTCTCTCTGCCTCAAGTCATGTTGTGCAAACCTGAGAACTTTTCCCAGCCTTTCATGGGAGCTGTGAGCACTGTAGGGCTGCTTACGTACCGTGATAATGAGAGAGGAGGAGAAGAGGAAGTAGATATTTAGAAGAACTTAAGAGACTATGAGTATTTTCTCAGATAGAAGATTGTTAATCTCAATAGGATGGGCAAATTTTGGTTCAGGCATGTGCATTGCTAGTTTTCATTGGGTAAATTATCAGCTCCACAAAACTCTAGCACTTAAAAGTAGACATTGCTTTCCCACCAGTCCTCCTGCTGTGATTCTCCCCCATCCTCTGTGGTTTTATTCTTTTCCCCTTCACCACCTCCCTTCTGACTAAGCTCTCAGCTGTGATTTCTCCCTTCATTTACTCCTTGAAGCAAGTTGGTTCATTATTTATTAGCTACCATACTCTTACACCATCTGTCTCAACTCATTATCCATATTCATCTTGTCAAATTGACCTTTTATGGCCTTTCTCTGGAATCCCAATGTGTAGTCTGTCCCTCCATATATAGCTTTGTGTTGCTAAGCCATTGCTTCCAACTCCTACCGTTAAACATTCCTCTCTATATCTTTCTCACAACACCCCAGCTTGCTAGTCTGTGTCCCTAACTTCAGAAAAGCTGTGTACTCTGCTTCAGTGATGCTTGTTCCTTGTTTCATCTGCTATCTGAGACAGCTTGCTGCAGCACATACTTAGATACGACCTTTAAAGCATCTGCATCAACAGAGTATCACATTTAAAGATATAATCTCCCTCTAACAGTCTGGAGGACTTTCTGTCCCTTAGTTCATATCATAATATAGTGGATTACAAGTTGAATTCAGCCCACAACAACTTGGCTGTGACAGTCACCACCACATAAGGCAATGGCATTTCAGTGTCCAATGTGCTGGAAAGCAGAAATCTCCCCCAGTGGGATGGGTTAGTATGAAAAAATGTAATGGCCTTGGAGCACTGCAGCCAGATTCTTACTCACCATAAATCAGGACAGTTCAATCAAACAACTGAATTATTCCTGTTCATACCTCATCTGTCTCTGCTGCCAATTTCAGGAGCTATTGTAAATGCTTCATCTTCAAACATGATAGTTTCTCTTCAAGAAGAGCGTGTTGTGTAGCAAAGTAATGCAGGACTCTGGGGCCAAGTTACACAGTGGGTATTTCATCCTAGTGGAACAAACATACACAGAGTGCACCTGCCCAGAAATGTGTAAAACCAACCACAGATCAATAGAGGTTATCCAGGAACTGTAAGACAACTTCAGTTCAATAGATTCTGTAGCACAGAATTTTGAACTAAAATGCTTTATCTGATAAATAATTGATCAGATCAACTGGTAACACACTAAATTGCTCCAGCTCTGGTTTCCCTGCATTTCTCAGCATACCAGGGCTGCATCAGCACCAATCTTCTTCCAATCTACAGCATGGGAAAAGTGAATAAAGGAGTCCTGTCCTAGAGACCTTGGCAGCATCTCGGAGAAAATCAATGCTTTTTACACTGAACAGAGGACTTTTTACCCTGTGTGTCCTACCTGTGCTGCAGGAGAGCAACCAGTAGGTGCCATCTGTACTGCTGAAAGTCAGTTCTTTAAACCAGATGATTTCAAGTCAATGACTTTCAAATATCTTGCTCTTTACAGAATCTGTGGCACAGATAGCTTGCTTAATAAGCTCCATGGAGAGTTTCTGAATCTGCATTACATACCTATCAAATAATTTCTTAATAATAGAATAAGTCTCAGGAGAAACTAGTTTTTATCCTCAGTCTTCACTTAATATAGTGCTCCCCTCTGAAGCTACAACAAAAGACAGCTCTTTATCCAGAGTTCAAAGCAAGCTCTTTTTAAGGTAGGCTCTGCTACAGACTTTGATTTTTAAATCTCTTGTTGCCCAGACCCAGTTACCCTCCTGTAAGTGTTTGCAGATACAGTTGATTGTTGTAGCCATTAACACAACTTTATACCTGAAAAACATATATTGACATGCCCTCACATGTAATCTCGATGTCTTTGATGGCAAAGTAGCTCCTTTTTCCTTCCAGCTACCATGTCACTGATTAAGAGAACTAGAAAACTCAGATATCTGCCTTGATTTTTTGAACAAGAGCAGAAAAGAGTCCTCAGAAATTATATCTGGGGCTGATATTCCTCCAGCTGCTAGGGGTTTTCAACTTGCAGCTGTGATATAGTCCTCTCTCAAGAATGCTTGATGACCATGGTTGCTTTTGGACATTAATTGCAAGGATAAATTTTACTTCCAGTCTTATGAGATGGGAGAGAAGTCAGATGGCAACTTTTTCCTAATGATGTATATAGTGCTCCCTTACCTGTCTAAAATTATGTATAAACTTGCATCCCAAGGGCTGACCTGTATTAAAAAAAAAAAAGACCCAAGTTTTCAGCTGATTAAATCACACTGATTCACTGGCCAGTGTTCAGATCTGAGAACATCCTACTGGAAATTCCCCAGGGACTCACTGCTCGTCACCACCATCTGATTAGGATATCTGATGGAAAGGCAAAGTAAGGAAAGTGACTGCTGAGAACCTGCAAGAGATGTGACCTATTTTGATACAATCACCCCCTCAAATAACAGTTAATAATTGTTTGGGGTTTGGTTTAGTTTTTTGTTGGCTTGGGGGTTTGGTTTTTTGTTTTTTTTTTTAATGAGTGATGTCCTCCACAGCCAACTTCTTCTAAAAGTGTCTTGAAATCCTGTGTTCTGAAACTTTTCTCCCTGTTATTTTGGCAGTGAAAGAGAGATGCAAAAATTCAAGCAAAAATTAATAAGGCCTAGGGCTGAGCTCTAACAGAGATGGCACAGGATGCTTTTATAATCCTTGCATATGAAGGCAAGAGCTACTGTCATTACAAAGTGGTAACTGTCATCTTTTTTCCACAGTTTTTGGATCAATAATATGTCAGAGCTTCCATCTTCCCTTGGCTATCTCTTCATTTATTCAGAGCACAGTTTGGACCATTAATCCCTGTTCTTGCTCCTTGACTTCTGATTTTACTTGGTTACTACCTCTCTGCATTTGAAGCCCCCTCATTTCCTTTTTCTAATTTTCCTCGCATATAAATTCTCTTCAGAGCCTGCTGCTTTTCCCTCTGCAGGATTCTTGCCAAGAACCCAGCATTGCCATCTGTCCAGGAAAATGATGATACTGCTCAGCTCTCTTCTGGATGTTGAATTGTGTGGCTGCAGCAGCAATTTTAATGTTAGAAAAGAAAAAAAAAGAAATCAGAACCCAGTGGAAGAAAAGCCCTTTTCTGCCTTACAGAGGTCAGATACTTTTAGTCCTATGCATATAAATAGCAGGATTACTTTTCCTATATTATACTTCTTTATATTGCCTTCTTAAAGATGCACCTCATAATTTTACATCCATGAGAGCAAAATCAGAGTTCCTTGTACAATTTTTGTTGATAAGAAAATACTGTTTTTTAAAACCTGAATTATGTAGGGGGAAAATATCAGTTTCAGCTAAGGTTTCTAATAAAAAATGGATCAAGCAGCTGACACTATGGCATTTCTTAAGTGAAATATTTGGTTTCAGTTTGAAACAACTCTCCATGCACCTGCTTTTCTTTTTTTTTGTGCCAATGAAAAGGGCAACCTTGTACAGTTTAAGATTAAACATTTCTAATGGATCTTATCTGAAGTATTATTTTTTGTGAATTGTGGGATTGCAGACTAATTTTTTAGATTTTTAAAACATTATTATTATTTATACTGGTTGGAAAGAGGGAAAGTTTCAAAATTCTCCTGAGGGAAAATAGCAGTTTTCTTAGGGGCGAGGCGCAAGGGGGGAAAGCTAGACTGCAAGAGTTCAGTGAAAACCTGACAAAGACTCTAGACCACTTTTCCCCAGTTTCTGATTTATTTAAGGTTTTGAGGGCACAAATTGCCATCTATCCATATAGCCACAGCTGCAAGGGATTTCAGCAACAGACCTGCAATTTCCAGCAGGGTATAGCTGTGCTGTCCTGATGTACAGCCCTGAGGGACACAGAGATGCCAAGAACACAAGGGACAGAGGTGAGGATGCTCAGCCTGCAACACAGTCATCAGTCACTGCTACAGTTCTCAGCCTGATAATATTGGTGTAATTGCTGGGTGCCCAAAATCCGGGATGATCTCCCCTGGGAGCCGTGACTTGTTAGGCACCTCAGAAATCTGGCACTTTGTGTGTACAAGTGAATCCATTAATTACATTCTCGAAAAGAATCTGAGATTTGAACTTCACAGAAACCCATCTACACCATTTTCTTTCTCCTTTTAGTGAGGGACATTTCTTCTCAGGAATTTTTTTACAGTTAGCTTTGTGACTGCAGTGTCCTTATGGTCACTGTAGGATCTGGGCATCTTCACATTGCTGTCAGCAGAAAGCAGCTCTGGGGGTGAGGATGTTTTGCAAGAGGAGTTGTCCTTCAGGCAGAATATTAAACTGCTCTGCCATCTGTTTTACAGGGATTATTCTGGTGAATGCTAAAGATCCCTTGAAAGCATTTTTATAGTGTGTCCCTGTACTGCTCCTTCTCCACAGTGTTCAAATAACCTCTCCCTTCAGCTGTTGATATTGAGACTGTTCCCTTTCTGAGCACGCAAAGGCAAAGAGAAAGGACCTGGACAGCAGCTCCCAGCCTTGGCTCTCTCCTCCCTGCACACATATCTTGTGTGTGCAGCCAGTGTTCCTTTCAGATGACGTTCCCACAAAGCAACGATCTCACTCTCTTTACTTTTCCAGAAACTTCACCATGCCCCAAGGTTCAATATTTCACAAGAAATCCCCACTCTGTATCTGCCCTGCTCACTGATTTACCATGATGTCTATTCTCTGCTAGAGCTCACCTCTCTGACAAGCCCTGGGCTCTCTTCGTTTAGTGCCAGGTACCAGACACTCACCCTTCTCTGCGTCCCCTCCAAGCTCTGCTGCCCTCCAGCCCCCAGTTTATCACCTCAGCATGCCAGACCTACCTTATGTGCTCTCTCACAGAGGCAAATACAGGTGTTAATCTGCTTTTCTTAAAACATCCCTTTTCCTAGAGTAGATATTGTTTCTATTATGAGGATATCTAAGACTTTAGGTTACTATTTTAAGTCGCACATCTCAAATGACTGAATTCCTGGCTAAGTATGCAACATCTGAGCTGACTAAAGATAGAAGGAGTGCAAGAAAACTGCACGGTGGATAGTGTGTTTTAAAGAGCTACTGTTAAATAAATTAGAGTGTGCAAGATGCAGGGCTAACTGAAGGATGCTTGTAGCATCATGATAACTGATGCAATGGACTGTTCAGTGGGGAAATAAGGTTGAGGTAAATGTGAAGCACAATATAGAGAAAAAGCTACAGTGCAAAATGAGGGGAAGAAAAAGCAGGGTAATGTATTGAGAAATAAATACTGTGCTATGGAGAATTACAAATGAGGAAAGAAACTAAATTCCCATGTATTCCAGGGTTTTGTGTCCAATGCTCAGTTTAATGGCCTGCTTCGGGGACACCCAGAATGAGGCTTTCCTGCCTCTGCCTTCCTTCCCCTGCAGACTCTGCCTTACGGAGCCTGACATTTGTTGTGTGTTAAAACCTCACTTACATGTCTCAGAAACTGTCAGTTTAAAATTGCCCAAGGTTGTAATAGAATCATTTAGGTTGGAAAAGGTCTCTAAGGTAGTCAAGTCCAACCATTAAGCCAGCACTGCCAAGCCCACAACTAAACCACATCCCAAAGCACCACATCTACACATCTAAGTCCCTTAGGGCTGGTGACTCCACCACTGCCCTGGGCAGCCTGTTCTTGACAACCCTTTTGATAAAGAATTTTTTCCTAATATCCAGTCTGAACCTTCCCTGGCACAACATGGGCCATTTCCTCTTGTCCTATCGTTTGTTATCTGGGAGAAGAGACTGACACCCACCCTGCTACAATATGCTTGGTGTGGTGTGTATATTTGTCTCAAGCTCTCATGCATCACTGTGAAGGGTAATTATAGCAATCCAAGCCTGCCATCTCTAAGACACATCATGATTTTGCATCTAAATGCTAAATGGGGCTGTTAATGTGAGTGAGCCAAGCTCAGCTTGAGTGAAAGGGTGTTAAAGAATCAGGTCTAGAGTGAATCAGCCTGTGCATATGTGGCAACAAAAGGAAACAAGTGGTGTGAAGTATGAAAGTGTAGTGTTCGAAAGTCTGAAGTTCCAGCCTGCCTTGGGCAATGCCCCTTCTCCTAGGGTGATCCTAGAAAATATCCATCCTACAAACTGAATGGGAACCCAGTGATTATTATTTACCACAGTCTTTTCTCTGAATTACATGTTCTTACCCACACAGGTGGCTGTCACTGGTCTATGAGGCTCATCAGTTCATGTCATTATTTCTTAGGTTACCCAAGATGTAAGTGATTCCATTTGGAAAATACCAATCTTTGTGTGTCAGTGAAAGAGCACAGATGCTTCAGTAGGTTTTTTCTAAGTTTGTGATCTTTGGTCCTGCTGTTGTGGGAAGCAAATAGCTCAACTTCCAGCCTCAGCAGCTTTTGAATAGAATTAAAAAAAAAATTTCTAGTGCTTGGTCCTTAAGAACATATTTTTACCTTCTGGGAAAGCAGGTGTAAGGTGAGGGGTAGGGTTTGTGAAGACTGAATCTGATCAGTTCTGTTATTGGTGTTATTATTGCTTCATCTCCTAAGATGAGTTTTCAGTCTAGTTCTGTAGCAGATACAGTGAGGTCACATGCTCCAACACTGGAGGTCACTTTGAAGCATAACCTGCCAGCAGATGATATTTAAAGGCTTCCAAACTAAGGCCTAATGTTCCTTAGCACATATTGTTCTTTTTTTTTTTTTTTTTTAAATAAAAGGCTCCTTCCCCTACTTTTCAAAAGAAAATATGTCTCTGTGGAACTACATCTGACTGTCTTGGAGAACATGATGTTCAGTCATGACACAAGTCTTTGCGTAACCAAGAAAGTTGAACTTCAAGACTTGGAGGTTCTGAGACTCAAAAGTACTTTTGCATTATTTAACCATTTGAGGTGACAGTTCAGCATTGAAACCAGAGCTGTAGAACTCACTTAAGTGTTTCTGATGGCTCTCAGATGTATTAGCTCCCCTGCGCATTAATACCTCCATTGCCAATGCAAATACTTCTCTTTACTGCTGCTTGCACTGTAGACTCCTGATCTTTATAACATAACCATAATGCCTTTGGGATCTTTCTGAGCCCTGGAAAATTGCCCCACTGCCTTTTTCACTTCATGCAAAATGTATGGTGTGATTCAGCATAAAGAAAGGGAAGAGGAAACAAATTGAATGCAGTAAAAAATAGCAGAGGGGCAGAGAAAAGGAAGATGCTCTGGCAGGGTCTGCAGAGGCCATGTTGTAATTAAGTGCCATAAATATATAGGCAGATAAACAGAAATGCAGAGGAAGCTTTTATAAAGTTTCTTGGAGCATCTCCCATGAACAGCACAGGCAAGGCATGGCCATTAATCCACACAGAGAAGTCAAAGCTCTGTTCCTTTCTTACTCTGAGCACTTGGGCTGCCAGAAAATCACAGCATTTGCAGCAGGAGCGATGCCCTTCTTAGCATTTTGTGAAAGTGCTACTGAATTTCTCTTCTGAAGTCATTTTAGCTGCATATAGCACTGTTATTTACAGTGCGTGCGTTTGTGTGCGCTTCTATAGGTCAACTGACTGTGTAGGTAACACCACCCACATATGGTGCCTGCCCATGTCAATCCATAGCTCATTTACACTTTATTTAGGCAAGCAGCTCAAAGCTTAAAGCAGAGTCCACGTTCTGTGCATGCCTACGCTGTGCTGGCTCCTCTAGCATGACTCCACTCTTGTTTCCCACATGCGTCTCCTTCCAAACTCCATGTCTACAGCTGTGTGTGGCAACAAATGCAGGGGAACACTGGAGAGCCAGCTGGCTGGAAAACACTTGAAAAATAATGGAAATCAGGTGTCCAAAATGAGTATGTGTTTAGATGTGTCTTGGCTTCCCTTGCTTCTCCCTGCAGAGAGCAGTGATTCAGTATTAGCTTTGTTTTCTGCTCTCTGTGAAAATCATCCCCTGTTGATGGTTAGATACGGGAAGAACAGAGCTTGGTGTCACTTTTGGTGACTTTATCTTGGCAGACACTGCATGCTAGTTCTACATCTGTCATGCAGATGGAGAGACACTAGGGGAAAAAAGAAGCCAATAAATGAAATTAATTTTGGGATCTGGATGAAGAAGAAAACCGAGATCATATTTTGTCTCATTATGATGGTAGGTAGTTGTAGGGAGCAGGGATGACTGTACTCTGAATAGATGGATAGAAACATATTTAGCAACCTGAGAGGCCTGTTCCAGCAATTCAGCCCAGTGCTGTTCTGCTTTCTGTGGAAACCAGGACCACATGTGGGAGGCAGGACTTCTAGGAACGACAGAAATTGGGACCACATTGTACTTTACATTCTACTTTATGTTCCCATTGAACTTGGTACACTTTATTGATAATTTTTTGCTGAGGCTTTGGGTTTTGATGATGCAAAAACATTCCTCTGTTGCCATATTGTTTCAATGGAAAAGCGTGCATTCAAAATGTTGGGTATTAAACTCAGTGAATGTGTGCTTGCAAGCTTACTGCTGTCTCATTGCTATTGTTTCCTCTTTCTTAGGACATGACCTTCACCACCACAATGAATCAGGAAAAACCTGTCAAGTCCTCCTAATTCCCTGGCTGTGCAATTGCTGTTCCCTTGCTGTTCCCCAGACAGCAGCTCTTGTCACCCGAAACAGAAAAGCCAGCAAGTCACAAATGACAGCTGAAAAGTGAAGCATTATCAAAAGCTGTGTGAGACTCTGTCAAAGAGAACCTTTATATAGTAATTCTCCTTCTGAGGCTGGAAAGCTGTGTATCCCATCAGTGCAAAGAACAGAGAAAAGATATGTTCGAGTAACCAACACCAGAAATTGCACAAATCTGTACATATTTTAGAGTCTCTACACGCTGTCATCTACAGCATTTAGAAATCTCCATTCAGAATGGATGATGGATACAGAAACACAAACCAAGTCTCAGATGACTACAGGTACCAGGATGGTAACTATGATGCTCCCAATGATGGCTACTACCGTGGCGGGGATGAGCCCGCTCAAGAAGAAGATGCCCAGAGTGATGTTACAGAAGGCCATGATGAGGATGATGAGGTCTATGAAGGGGAATACCAAGGGATCCCACACCCTGATGACATTAAAGAGAAGCAGAAGCGAGCTCCTGCCGTGGCTGATGAGTACAGAGACCGTGCTGACCTTATGGCTGAGAGGATGGAGGACGAGGAGCAACTTGCCCACCAGTACGAGAACATCATTGAGGAGTGTGGCCACGGACGCTTCCAGTGGACCCTCTTCTTTGTTTTAGGGTTGGCACTGATGGCAGATGGGGTGGAGGTGTTTGTGGTTGGATTTGTTCTTCCCAGTGCTGAGAAGGATATGTGCTTGTCCAGTTCGAACAAAGGGATGTTAGGTAAGTGCCGCTGGCAAACAGCTCTTCTAATGCAGTAAACAGCATCTGGAACAGCTTTTCCTAGGGAGCAGCTGATTTCAGGATCTTCTGATGATTCTCCTCTTGTGTTGTATGTCATGCATAGTCATGCCTGGGTGGATCTGACTCAAGAGGGGTTTGTGCTACTGAGAAGGCAGCTACCCAAGAGCGGTGGAATTGTACTGAATGTGCTGCGGGCCCAGTGCTGGTCACTGTGGGCTGGATCTGAGCAAGGCAGCTCACAGTCTGCAGGTCCACAGGGCAAAGCTCAGAGGGGTGTTCAAGAACAAGTAAGAACAGTTAAAGGTGGATTTAGTGACTCAGAATTCAAAGCTTTTAGAAAGTACAGGTCTCCCTTTTCTTCAGCTCAAAGTCCCAGCTGGCAAATCATCTGTGCAGTCAGTTCCTTCTGCCTGCTAACTTCCCAGTCAGAGCAGTCTGTTCATATGTCCTGAATCAGATGTAGCCAATGGAGGTTTCTTTTTAGGTCTGTGGAATTCAATTAAAGTGCTGCATGTGGATCAAAGGCTGAGGCTACTGGCAACATCCCTTTTGCATCACTATTGACATCTCCCTGTGGTCAAAATACAAAGGCTTAGTTATTGGGAGTGAGACTGGGTGGAAAGGTTTGGATGAACAATATTTTCCTTGAACAATAGGCAAGCCAAATTCCATAAGCCAAAGACAGCAAAGCCTCCCACATTTCCAAGAATCAGGAAAGTATCCAGCATGGCCTGTAGTGAGAGCCAGTCACGCAATAGTACAGTCCATCTGGAAGGAAAATAAAGTAGGAATAACTGCTTTAGGAGGAATAGAGTGTGTTTTAATGGACATATACTGGAATTGCAGGGAATCATCAGGGCCTGTTGCTCATACATTCTGGGCCAGAAGCCCTGCCTGATGTGAGGTAAATGGAGATTTGGGACCAGACCCCAGCCCTTGACTCAATTCTATTTGCGTTATTTTATGTGACAAAGGCAATAGGTAATTTTCCCTATATAGACCTCTCCTCTTGGTGTTCTGAGGTTATAGACACATTTCTGTTTCTTCCTTTTACTTTGAACTTGAGGATCAGGATGTTTCTTGCTATAGTTAGCTAGGTTTGTTCTTAGTTTTAGTCTTTAAGGGTTTAATAACTATTTTTGCTTCACAAACCACTTAAAAATTCTAGCTCGAAATATCTCAGGTCAGATATCTAAAAGCAAACCACTCACAATTGGATCCTAATTTCAAAGGGACTTTGGAATTCACCAGCTCCCTGTGGGACACCAGGCTTGGTGTCTTTTCAGTGATGAGACCTTTATTGAGAAGCAGGTCATTTATTTTGGTGACTCTATGAAAGCTGAGATCTTCTGAAACTCTGACCCCATAAATATCTATCTCTGTGGAGCTCAAGCTCTGGCAGGCACCTGAATGAGAAAACTTCAAATGTCACAAGAAAATCTATCTTTGAAGTATTTCTGGCCCAGCCACAGGTAAAAAATGAACACTAAATCTCCCCAGAGAGCTCGTTCTGCTTTTTCCAGCTCAGTATTTGCAAGGCTGAAAGTTCAGGGTGTTCTGATAAGCTCTGAATAAATAAGGAGACATTTGGGTCTGTATCCAATCCCAGCTCCATCCTCCCGCGCACTAACTGAGCTAATCTGGGACTGCTAATGAGGGGAAAAGAACTCTTCTTGCTGCCTTTCCTGCCCACCTTTGAAGACAACTTGAGAGAACCTGATTTTGCAGAACAATTTTTCCTGTTCTCAGCTTGTTTGTTTGGGGGATCTGCTGTCAAAACTTGTATTCACACTATTTGATGGCTTCAATATGAGGGGGGGAAAAAGAATTTTCCTAAAAACAATAGGAGTTGTTTCATCTTAGATTGAGTCAGGGAGGAAAGTGGATATTTATGGTAGCACTCAGTTGTTATTGACTGGTGGTGTACATGGGGCAGATTGCTGATTCACTCCATCTTATTTGTTAAACACACTTTCTTACCTGCTGGATATTTCTCTGCTGCTGGGTCTGAGGTTTGTGAGATGACTCTTTGTGAAAATGAATTAAGTGGTGCTTAGAAAGCCTTAGATTGCACAGAGGTGCACTGATAGGCATAATGAATGCCCAGGGCATCAAGAAGTGAGGGTGAGAGCAGGCTGGAGTGGGTGCAGGGCTGCTGGAGGGCATAAGAAGAGAACAGTAAAGATCTCTGGATGTGGGCTTTCTGCCAAACAAAGGGTGACAGCAGCAGGGGACAGAGGGTGTTGGAGGTTTGACAGGCTGCAGGACAGTGCAGGGACATGAAGTGTGAGTGCAGACCTGCCTCCAGCACAGCCTGGCATCCCAAATACTGCCCCTGAAAGAAGGTTTTGTCCCTTTTCTGAGCAGCTGTGCCATGATAAATATCAGCTCTTGAAGGAAAAGGCTAGGGAAGCACTGTTGCTGGAGACGAGAACATAATCTTCCTCAAAATCTTTCCTGGGTTAGCATCAGCACCCATCCTCCTGCAACTAGGAAAAAGGTATCTCCCACAAAGCCCAGAGCCTTCAACATACGCTCATCTCCCTCTGTGATTCCATTCCCTCGATGGTCTGTGGCACTGCAAGTTGATCTCGCTGGAACTCAGGGTTCAGTGACACTTAGGGGTCGACTTGGCAGCAAGTCAAAGAGCTCTTCACCTCAGTATCTGCCTAATGTGCAGTGACAGTCCTGTAAGAGTGTGTCTGCACAGAGTGAACAGGCAGGTGATTAGTGAAGGCACAGCTTTCCCTCAAATTATCACAGGGTTTTAGGGCATCAGGGATATTTACACATGAGCTACTGCCCCTTGCCTTGTCCCCACGTACCAGTAAAAACCTGCAGATAAGCTTGTGTTTATTCCCAAGCAACCACGTTTATCTCACCACGTTTTTGCTAAGGAAACATAACCAGGTTTTCCCAGGTGCAGTTAAGAGGTTTCCAGGCAGCTGCTAACATTTAAACACACGAGAAGGTCTCAGCCATAACAAGAGAGGCCAGGAGGGAAAAAATGGGAAATAAGTCAGGTGAGTAATCAAACTCCAGCAGAAACAGGAAGGGACAAATAAGAGAGATAAAGTAGATTCCTCCTAAAGACCAATTTAGTGAAGTTCAGCTTCTGTTAAAAGGACATTTTGAATTAAACACTCTGCATATTGCATATTTTTCCTCCCTTGGAAAGCAACCATGGGAAAATATCAAGCAAACTATGGCCAAATTATGCAAAAATTACAAATAAACAGATGCCCACGGTGTTTCATGAAATGTGTGAAGTGGATATGACACATCTTAGAAAACGTTTACATTTTATTCTGAAAATAAACATCTCACCATCAGATGCAAATTAACAGCGATTTTCACCCTAAATATCCCTAGTGGGACAAAACATATATTTGGAATTTTTCTGTTATGAAAAATGCTATTTTAAAGATGATTTCAAGGGCATTAAAAAAAAACAAACAAGAAAAAAAGAAGAAACAACACTATATATATTTTAGCATTTTGATTTAATCAACTTTTAACACTAGTTGTTAAGAATAAGTTTGGTAACATATAATGACATTATTTTTACATATTCATTTGATAAATCTGTTTTGCTTGAGCTTTACCAGCAACAGTCAGAACAATAATTAAATTCTTATTTATACTGAAAGAGAATATTCCTTGTCAGTATGATACAGCCTATCAGAAACATAATTTTTTATTTGCTAAGGATAATCAGAAGAGTCATGAAATTTGTATTTATTTATTTATTTGCTGAAAGGCACACTATCATTATCTGGAGGAACTTCTTATAAATATATATCTTCAAGTGCTATAAATCACCTCTCAGAGGACTAAATATTATATTTGCAAGCACAGAGCAGTAAGTACACAGCAAGTATAAAAGATGGTGAAATAGTAATGTTTTAAACTTCTTCACATCCTGCATATAAAAAACTTGAGGCAGAGTTAAATCATCAACCCTCCCAGATCCCAGAGCTGCAGTTGTGTTATCGTCATTTCACAGCTCAGTAAACTGAGGAAATTTTTAAGGGCCTTGCCCATAACTGTAAAACAGCCACACCAAGGCTGAGAATAAAATTGCTTTTCCAGGCACACAGCTCCCTATTCCTTTTTATGATTTAATAATATTTTTTTAAGGAGAATATCATCTTACAGACTCTTAACCTCACAACGTTGGATTAAAAAAAACTAGGAAAGAAGATCCTATTAGTAATTATGCAGTTACGTAGCAATTCAAGCTTGTCTGTGTGAGTCAGGTTAAATAGGATGTGTAACAACATCCCTGCTTTTAGTTGTGTGAAGAGGATGTTTTAGTATCAGCTGAGATAAAATCTGGTCTCAGCTTCTCATTGACCTGAATTCACCTGATATGACAGTAAATCCTAATCCCCTCTGCAGAGCTCAATGGCTTTTGTCTACTTCTTCTTTTTTTTTTTCTCTGGCTAAGCACAGACAAGCCCAACCATGGCTGCCTTGCTCTGCCATGGCTAGTTGCTGTCTTTTTTGTTCCTCCACAGCCATTAACCCCAACACAGCAGCCAGCTAAAGACCCCGATGAGACCAGCCCATGTTCACATCCTGAGAATCGGGCACAGATTTCTGGCTGCAAATTCGCTTTTGGGCAGAAATGCTCCTGCAGACAAGGAGCATCATCACCTATAGTGGCAGGGACATATTAGGGGGAAAAAAAAAAGTTGTTTTTATGATTTGGGAACACCCCACACCTTGCACAGGTCTGATTTGGGGATGGCTGTGTCCCCATTTTCATCTGGTGAGTTCCAGGTTTTTGTTGAACAGCAAAGGATTTGTTTGGCTTCCTCAGCTGAAAGCTTAGCTTCAGCAGAGGGGTTGGATGGGGAGAACCAGATGGTCCCACGAGTATTGCGGTGATGGGCAAGTCCTGTGGGGAGACTGTGAAGCCGCCTGAGCGTAAACAGCCGCCCACGTCCTGCTGGCAGCGCGGAGCTGGGCGTGCATCGCCCTGCCTGGGCTGCGGCACGGAACTCGTGGGCTCACCCATCCACCTCTGGCTCCAACGTGCACGATCCCATTCACCCGAGCAGCCAGATTCGCCCAATATCCACACACAGATCTCCGGGAATGGAAAGCTGCCTTTCCCATGGGTGATTCACTTCTCGGTGTCAGAGCCATCAGCTGTAGAAGTCCCACTGCTTGTACTAATCTACAAGGCAAGCGTAACGAGACAAGCCTTTCATTTGACTTCCATTTACAGGGTTAAGTTTATTCATGGGGAAAGCACTAATAAGCCTACAAGGAAGAGCACATTAGAAATTTCAGGAAGAAAGGGAAAAAAGGTCACTCAGCCCTCATCTTGTCCTCTGTTGAGACCACCCTCTGTTCTGGCACACGCTGGCCATCATTATGGCACAAGAGAATTAGGACTACAACTTCTTTATCCCTTTATTTCAGTTACTTACAACAATTGGATCTTGTGCCTTGTGACAGCCATGTCCCAAATTGTCCAGACCTGACTCACAAAATTCTGTTTGTGTCCATAAGGTTCATCACTAACAGATTCTACACCACTAATACAGTGTTTGGATTTTGGTTTTATTACAGTTTGAACTGCAAGATATACAAGATCCTAATCATTTTCTTCCCTCTTCAACAGCCTCTTTTATCCCATAGGGCTGTACTGGTGGTGGTCTGGGATTTGTCAGCAGGTAGGAGCTTTCACTTTCCTGTGGTTACTGGCTCCCTGCAGACCAGAAATAACCCTACACTTGGACCCAGGCAGCCTCCTCACCTTCCTGGAAGCCCCAAGGACTCTGGGACTAATTCTTCTCATTGAGCTTTTTGGTTTTTTCTGCTAAAATTTTCTATTTATTCCCCAAGTCTTTGTCCTGTCTTAAAAGGGATTATTTTCAGATGTGCCTCTTCTTTAAGAACTTTAATCTCATTAACTAACAGTGAGAGAAATTCATGCTTGTTATGGAGATTTAGGTAAACCTTGAATTTTTTGTTTTCTTTCTGAAACCCTTACAAGTCTACTTTTAATTATATTGAAATAGCAAAAATACAGTTTAGCAGACACATGGCTGTCTACCATATCTGCATTATATTCTTTTACATATCCCTAGAACTTCAGATCTTAAATCCACAATTCCTGTCTAACATGGAGCTCACAACTTCAGTAAAGGCTAATAAATTTCTTAGTGTGAAAATGCTGAATATGTTACTTCTTTTCTAGTGGGAATAAGCCCAGTCAGTGGTCACATATTTTCCTTATAACTTCAGCATTGGATGAGTCATAACCCAAAATTTATTCTTAGAATTTCAGCTCTTTGGTTTTCCACCACTTTTATGGGAGGGAGGCTGTTGCAGACCTTCCCACAGGCATTCATTATACTCCAGCACTTGTGGAATAGTCTGCAAATAATGGATTATTCAGAGCTGCCTTTACCATTTCCTCTAAGCACTGTATGTGTCAATCTGGAAGCTGAGCCCTCCTAGCACAGTGTAGGTCTGCATGGTTTGAAGCTGAGGTTAGAAGTCAAGATTCTGGTGCAGACCATTGTAATGTTGTGCCGTAGAATATTTGATGGACAGAAGTAACCCAGCAAAGGAAATACGATTTCGTGATCACTTTTCTTGGATTACTTCTCCTTAAAACTTGACTTTCCTTGATATGAGCTGGGTCTCTCTCAGAGGTAGCAACCATCACTGTGTTCTCCAGAAGACTGTCTCTCCTGCAAGGAGACTGTATGAGTAACTATTCTGTTCCTCTTTGGGTCCCTGCCACCTTCTTGTTACTCCAGGACAGAGCAATCTGCAAAGCAGACATTTTTCTGCACTTTGAGTCCTGAGATCCATCAGCTGACAGACTGTTTTATAGCAGCTGCCCCAAAAATTTTAATTATTTTGGCCAGAACATGCAATCTTCCCCTCCGAAAAAGACTCCTCCATTATAATGAAGTGTCCTTCTGATTTTGTTTAAACCCTGAAATACACATTTCCAAAACCAGGATCCCTCCCCTCGTAGCCTGGCCAAGCAGACAGTCCCTGATTGTCCCTGAGGTTTCCTTTACTACAGATTTTCATGGTTTTAAATTTCTTGGCGATCATGCATTAGTTGGTTTATCATATATGATAACTAATTAAAGCAACATCCTCTGAATGAGTTTGTGACATTAACAGCTCTGCTGCGTTTTATGCTGCTCACTGTTTGATGGATGCTGTGTTGCAGAGGTGTAAACTTCCCTTCCATCACAAGTTTGGGCTCACAGTCAGAGTCTGCAGGGGTTTACCTAGAAAAGCAGCTTCACTTCACTTCTTGATGTCGCATTTCAAGCACTGCCACATCCTATGCTAAGCCCATTCTTACCCTGGCCTGTGCCGGTCACAGCATCCAGCTGCAACAAACCACCAGCTAGAAGAGAGTAACAATCTCCTCCACCTCCTCCTGACCTGGGATGTTTTCTCTTACTAAGAGGATTTGGATGAACATCTGCCATCCAGGGATTTTCTCTGGAAAAAAAATAAAAATCAAAAAAATTAACTTTGGCAGATCATTTTTTCTTCCTCTTCAGGGTCTGGCAGTGCTGGCAGCACTTGCTGTCAGATGGGTGCCAGCGATGCACCAGAGAGGAGACACAGGGCTCATCATCACCTCTATCTGCTGGCTGCCATCAGAGCTGCTCCATTAAATACAGCTCAGGAGCCGTGGTAAAAGCATTAAGCCATACAGCATTGCATTAAGATTCTTCCTTCAGAAAGGTTTTGGACTAAAAGAGTTTTTGCTTTGGCTCACCATTGTAATTTGCACTTCAGTGAGCGAGGTGAAGGTCAAAGTTAATAGAAATAGAGATCCCAGACTTTCAGATGTGTGTGTATCTTCAGATCAGTATCTGAAACCTTTACACACCTTCAGATCACCTCACAAGGACAGCTCTGGTCAGGAGGGTAGGGCAGAGAGAGTGAGCACTGGTTTCACAGAGCCACGTGCTCATGGTGAAGGTACAATTGGGATGGCAAAATCCTGTGCCATGGTTCTGGTACAAAGGCTTTTAATAGGCAAGAACAGATTTTTTGCCTTTGACACACAAAATCCTGACTGCCTGACAGGCATTGTGTGAATAGAAAAGAAAGAACCACTCAGAGAGGTGACCCTACTATGGAACAGGATGATTTCAGAATCTGAACTTTTCCACTTCTGATCAGTGTGAGACAAGTGTCCTTCAAATGCTGCAATGGATCTCTGCTGCATAGCTTTTAATTTAGTAATGCATTTTAAATCAAGTGCAGGCATTTGCAATCAAAAGAAAGAATCAGCTGCCAAGTAACTCTCTGCATTAGCCCTTTTGTTGGGTGGTATAGAGCAGACTTTAGCCACCAGACTGATTGTTTTGTTTAAACAATGAATTGCAAAAATTTCATTGTCACCTTGTTTCCCAAGTGATGTGTTTGACAAAACAGGTCCTCCTGCAGGCGTTGGCCTCCAGAGAAGGTAAACTTGGTTCAAGGTGAGAAATGACCCTCCAAAGGGTCAATCATGCCTGAAAAATGTTTCTTTCAGTTGTATTTGTTCAGTCAGTGAATAGGAATGTTTCCTATTAAGGCAGTGTATTTACTTGCTCAGCATCCATTGCCTTCACTAGGGCCCAGGGATGCAGGAGCACTGCTGCTTTGCTTCAACCCCTGCTCAGCTGGGTCTTGAACCTGACATGCCCCCAGACTCCAAACATCCTCAAGCATCATTTTTTTTCCTTCAAGAACTCTCTGCACTACAAGTTCTGCTTTCCAGCAAGCAGATGTTCTCCATCCTGAAATAGCTAAGTTCATCTGGATCACATCCAGCCATGATCAGGCTCCATCAGGATCTCCACAGCAGGACTCTGCATCCTATAGGCAAAGACTATAATCCTGGGGTCTGAGATGATACAGGAGGTATTCTTGGGAGCAGACTCTTGAACCTCTGTTTTCCCCAGGAAACACAGTCATTGTCACCACTTTCTGCTGGACAACATCTGGAAAGTAGATAAAATAAACGAAAAAAAAATTCCTTAACCTTTGAGCATTACTAATTAGTGCTATTTACACTGCTACCCTCATAAAGGAAAAGGCAATATAACCTCTGGCCTTTTTGGCAGCAGTGGCAGTAGAAGAGCCAAGGACAACTGCCACAATCTCCAGGCTAGAGTAGCAAGCACACAGTGGGATGGGTACAGAGAGACTGTTTGGAGAAGGAACCCATTCTCTCCTATTCAGCCGGGAACTAAATGAGTCATTGAGACTGTCTTTTGAGGACTGCATAGTAGAAGATCTAAGTCAAGTTAAAAAGAAGAATCCATTTTTCCTAACAGTGACAGACTGATAAATCTATAGAGCAAACTGTCAAGACAAGTTCTACCTTCTCCTGAAATTTTCAGGTCAAGAATGCAGTCTTGAGCAAGGTGTCCTATAGTTAGATGCCAGGTCTTGGCTCAGTAACTAAGGAAGTAACTGTGCTGCACAAGGTGAGTCTGGATAACAGACTGATCCTTTCAGATACAGCTGTGAAAGGCAGAGAGTGAAAGAGATGAAATAATGCAAAGAGATTTAGCTGTGCTTCACCAGTCCCTCTACTCTCACAGCTTTTTGAACATAAACAGCAGCCTGACAGAGCCTCTCCCTACATATCCTCCATCCCGCTGGGCTCAGGGGGGTCAGAGGAGTTAAGACATTAGATTTCTGTTGTATTGTTGGTGGCACATAGCTGGGACACGTGCATCCTAAGCTGCTTATGCCTGGCCATTGCTTACGTGCAGGGGATATGTGAGCAGTGAGGTTGGGGAGGAAAGATGTGAGTCTGGTCAAATGAGGGTATGTCCATATTGCACGTTGAGGTGCAGCAGGGAGTGATGCAAGATCATGGGCATGAGATGGGAAAATTAGGATTCACCAATGGACAGAGTTTCTGGCACCTGAGATCTGGGGAGATGGGGGTATCTTTATTGCACAGTTTGCCAGGACAACATCAGCTGCTGTATGGGTATTTTAAAATCTGCTTCTACGTTTCATACTATTTCCACCCGGTTACCAAACTCACTGTCTCTCTCCCTCTCTCTCTCACTTACAGGTTTGATAGTCTACTTAGGAATGATGGTGGGGGCTGTCTTGCTGGGTGGCCTCGCTGATAAACTGGGAAGAAAGCAATGCCTCATCATATCACTTGCAATCAATGCTGCCTTTGCTTTCCTCTCCTCCTTCGTCCAGGGATACGGATTCTTCCTCTTCTGCCGCCTTATCTCAGGCCTCGGGTGGGTAACTGGTGAATCCATCCCATGTCCTGGAGGAGTCTCACCACAGCTGGGCAGTTTGGGAGTGTGGGGTGGGAGAAAGAAGGCTGCTCAGAAGAAACATCCCTGGTCCTGAGCCGGGATGGCACTGCCGTTTAGCACGTGTGGTTGTGTTACCACACTCTTGAACCTTAGAGCACTAGTGGCAGCAAAGTTTGGTCATTGACATTCTTCTGGTACTGCCCAAATTGCACAGGAAGGTGAGACTGATAAATACCCACCTCAACTTACAATCCTGATTGCCAAGGCCTCCAGTGAGACCCTCAGCAGTTCCAATTGCCTGCCTGTATTTTTCCTCCCTAAAATGAGTGATCACAGAATTACAAGAGAAGATGTCTAGGTGAAGAGCAGGCTATTACACTGGCTTTGTACAAACTGCACAGGAAATTCAGCTTTTAGAGTATGAGAACCCTGTTTATCTTTGATGTCTAAAGCTAGTTCAGCCAAGGAGTGATTTACATTTTCCCTCCAAGTCTCACTTTTGAGCAGCATATCTGTGGTTGTGACCTCCCCTCTTGATATGTTCAATCCTAACTACAAAGCCATTGAAGAAGACTCTCATTCTCCCCATGTGCTGTTTTTTCTCCTCAGTATTGGGGGTACCCTCCCCATCGTGTTTGCCTATTTCTCTGAATTCCTGTCTCGTGAGAAGAGGGGGGAACACCTGAGCTGGCTTTGCATGTTCTGGATGATCGGTGGCATTTATGCTTCAGCAATGGCTTGGAGCATCATCCCACATTACGGTAATTGCTTTGAGCTTTTGACTTTCTACACCACCACATTCCTGCATCTCTACACTACCCCAAGCCCCTGCACAGATAGAGATAGTCAGTCTTTACACATCCCAGCATAAACACCACTGAAAATAACAGATATCTGAAGTGCAGGGAAAGGTCTGACAAATTGACTGCATGACTGACTGATTGATACTAAGGCTGTAAATAGGACTGATGAGGGCTATTTTCCATCAAAAGCTTCAAACACACCCCTTGAATCACATTGCCAGAGCCTGAGCTCTTAATCTATATGGGGAAAATGGACTGAGATTATATTGCAAAAATTGATCCAGTTATCAAAAATAAATGACTTTAATCAGGGAATTACTGGATACTATGAATGACAGCAATGAGGAGAGCACATATGCTTTCCCTTAGCTAAGTGTCAAACTCTCAGGGCTGTGTACCTGCTGACACATCTGCCCTGCATGGGATGGGCTGAAGTCACATCTGACTTCACCTAAATGTGTTCAGGAATGGAAGAGGTTCCCTGCCCAGACCTGGAAGTGGGAATGAAAAAGTAGATGTTTGTAAACTGAAACATATTTGTGCACTGAGGGGCGAAAGTCTGCATGTCACATGGAATGCCTTGTAATTCGTAAATAACCAGGAAAACATCAGAAGCAAATATCTACTGGAAAAGATTAATTTCCTCAGTATTCAGTGACACCAGCTGTTTGCAAAATCCTGTTTGAGGAAAGTAGGACAGTCCACAAAAACCATGAAGAGAACCACTAACATTTACCTATCTATCAATCCATTTTTAGCATGCTTAAAGCACATTCAGTATAAAGAAATGTTCATGCTTTTGATTGATATGACAGAGTCTTTTGGAACAAATAGGCAAACTTAGTGCAGCAGTGTCAGGTTAGAAATAATTCTATTATCTGCAACTATGTTTGCTTTAGTAAGCCCTTATGTATTTACATGACAATTATTTTTCAGATGACTCTTTGATGTTATATTTTTATAGCTTCTCTTTTTTTTATTTCCAGTGTTCCACCTACTATTTTGGAACTTTATAAAATTGTTAGAACACCATGACCGGCTCAGATGAGACCTCTGCACAAACCATTGCTTGATGATTTTCTTCTTATGTGACTAGAAACGTTTATAGAAAAAAAGAGTGAATTAAACATTACTTCTGAGATTTGAGCCTAGGGAAAGTAATTGGAACAATGTAAGAATGACGCTGTACTTTCCAGTCCTTAGCAAGGGAATACCCAGCCTGGTCAGACACCAGGAAAAAAGCAGGAGAGGAGGAATCTCCAATGCAGGATTAGGATTTGGATTCTTCTAAATTTGAATCCCATCTCAAGTTTTGTGGGTCGGGAAAAAAATGAACTTGCCTTCCTAGCTCATTTCCATGAAATGTTTAATACATATGTGATGCAGGAGATGGAAAGGAGCCGTATCTAACGTGCCTCTCAGATCAGACATTTAACCTTTGTAAACTTTCAGTAACATCACTGGGCAGCAATAAATTATGGCCCTGATTCCTGTACCATTTCCCACCCTTATTTGCCTACAGCTGTACGGAGCTTTTCTAATCATTAGGTGATTTCTAAACTCAAAGATAAAAGAAGGTTTTTAAAAGGGCAGAGCCTGAGCAAGTATGTTCCAATTTTTGTAATGAACATGAACTCGCTGCTATCTACTCATGTTATTGAGCCTCCAAGAGCCATCAGCACTAAGAATAGAAAACTTTCAACCTGTCCTCATGTCATACAGAGCTGTAAAGTTCAGAGCTGCTTTAGGAGAGAAAAACTCAGAATGCCTGGTCAGTATTTTTACTTGTTGGCTCTTGCTGTTTCCAGGCTGGGGGTTCAGTATGGGAACCAAGTACCACTTCCACAGCTGGAGAGTCTTTGTACTCGTGTGCGCTCTGCCCTGTATCGCCTCCCTGGTGGCGCTGAAATTCATGCCTGAAAGCCCACGTTTTTTGCTGGAGGTAAGATGATTCATCTGAACGTTGCAGTCGGATATCAGCAGAGGACAGGAGGTCCCTAATGTGTCACTGTCTGTCTTTCTTTGTCCTATCAAACACACAGAGCACAAGCTCAGAGGCAGAGCCACTCCTACATGTCTGCACTAGCTCCACAGACTGCTTAAACCCCAAAGATTATAGATGATGGGGTCAATCACTGATGGTTAGTGTGACACTGATGGATGGAGTTCAGAAAGAAGGTGGTGAGGACTGGGAATTTTATAAGTCCAACAAAGGCACTTTGAAAACATCTCACAGAATTTTGGCATGGAACTACAGAATCCTGGTGGAAGAGCAAAGGAAGGAGTGCATTTTACTGAGTAAAATACATAAACCTCAAAAATCTTAAGCAAGTTATTCTGTATTCCCAATTCACAGATGTAAAATGTAGCAATATCTAATTCAACTTAACCCTGCAAGCCTTTAGCAGAGTTGGGGTAAGAGTCCAAGTCTCCTTATCCATCTCCTCTTTCATCTGGTTTTAAAGCTCTATTTTTGACCCCCTTTCTGCCTCAGACAGTTTTAGGACAACTCCTTTCTCCAGCACAGAGATGCTGCACTCTGTGAACACCAGTCATGCTTTCAGCACTTCACATTTAATGCAGCCAGTGCTATCTGTGTGCCTCTCCACTGTGCTGGACCTCTAGAATTGGTTTCTCTCTGTACTTTGATATATTAAAGATATATTTGATATATTAAACATTTGTTTTCCTTTTCTTTGGTGTTTTCAGATTGGTAAACATGATGAAGCCTGGATGATCCTCAAGCAAGTTCATGACACCAACATGAGGGCCAAGGGCGAGCCAGAGAGGGTGTTTACGGTGAGTTTAACAAAGCCATCAGTGTGTGAAAAGAAAAGATGGACATAACCTTCTTTGGTGCAGCACAGCACCACTTTATTCCTCCTTGGGGCTCTTTCAGTGTAATCTCCTCCAGCAATCAGAAAAGGGACTCTGAGATACATTATGTATATTTAAACTTAGGTGCCAGTCTGTTTTTTCAAGAATTAATCAAGTCTGGGAATTGCACTGAGTACTTACTGTTCCTGGTGTTACTCTACATCATACAGACCAGTGATTTTCCAATTGCACACATGTTAATTGGTCTGCTCTAAGAGACTAAAACAAAATAAGAGAGATATTAGTCACATGGGAGACCTGAGTCACTCCTTTCTCCATTCTGGCTTCTAATCAAACTCTGATTAAACTTCATGTACTTTCTAATGAGCTTTCCAAACTCCACCTGCCTCACACCCAGTCTTTAATCTCTCCAAGGGAAAGTGGGATGAGTGGCTATTACTCATTAGTCTGCTCCTTGTTGTGAAAAAGGCCACACCAGTGGATTCATTAATAGTAGAATCAGGGAACAGGTTTATGCTGGGGTTAGGTGCAAATTACTATAATTCAGTTGTAAACTCCTGGTGAGCCAGCCAGGGAAGAGCTCTTGATTTGTGCTTTTAAAGGATGGAGAAAAGAAGATACAGTTGTATGTAAAACATGTATTTTTGATCAAGGAGGAGAGCAAAGCTTTGTGTTCAGCAGGGTTGTCAGGAAACTGGGCCCCTTGGGAATGATCCTTCAAGGAAATCAAAGTTTCATATCTGAGCATGACAATTGTGTGCAGCTTCAGGTAGGAACTTAATGAACGTGGTATTTTTGGCTACCAACCATTTGACTAATGCAAACTCTGATAGAAAAGGTGAGAGAGACCTTCTCTTTAAATCCATAGCTGGCTTTGCTGTAACGCTGAGATGGGGGTTGAAGCTCAAATATATATAGATATATATAATCACAAAGTAGGGCACTAGGAGACTGAGCTCAGTAGGAGAATGAAGAAGCAGCTGTACAGCACCCATTAGTGCTTGTTACTCCATCCAGCAATGTCATGAGTGCTGCAGCAAGAGCTGATCTCAGTATCACACCTCTAGGTGCAGCGCGCCGGCTGAATTGAGATGTACTGACATGCGTTGACACAGGCAGATGATCAGTGTGGCTGGTGTAGCACAAACTGTCAGATTTTGTGTTTTTCTGATAGGCCAGAAGTTGGCAGTTTGTGGTGAGTCAGCTGGTACCAGGACACTTCCCAGATCTGACATTTAAACAGTGCCAGGAAGAGGAATGCAGAGACTCCACAGCTGAGCCAAGGCGCTCATTCACACCCAGAAATTTATTCAGCAAATTTTCACCTCCTTCATGTGTTTACAAACAGATTTGTTTTCCTTGAATGTATCCTTCACTTAAATTTACTGAACAAATATCTGAGACCCATTTCTAAGGTTTCGTGACCAGTCCAGTTCAGATGTTCAGCTTTGAAAATTAAGAGTGTTTTGGTGAAGCAAACTGATTGCGTGGTGTGGGCTCACTTGATGGCAGGATGCATTTTCAGCTGCAAAGATTCCCATCTACACATTCATTTGTCATAGAAGTTCTGCCAGTGGCATTTAAAAGATGTTGATTGAGAAATATTTCACTAGCTGTCTTAGAAGAGAGAGATCCTGAGGGCACAGTTTAGATAGAAGTGGCTGATCTTGGGGATCATTTTTACTATAATTGCCTACTCCTAAATTCTAGTGGGAATCTAAAGATAGAGAAATAAGGTAATATACAGGCACATTAGCTAATAAATGAAAGAGTGAAGTGGACATGATGCACTTAAAATATTTCATGAGAGGAGAGAGAGAAAGGATGAAAGGATGGATGAAAGGAAGAAAGGCAGGCTTATTTCTATAATAGTTTCTTACTGTAATTAAATCAATTAACTCAATTGTTAATGCTAACTTTTAAGAAAAAGATAGTAAGGGATATCAGGTGGAAACACTGCCCAGAAGATGGTAGAATTTTAAATCCACTCAAGATCAATTCTAGAAACTTCAGTCCAATTTTTTTTTCTTTCTTTTTTTCTTTCTTTTTTTTCTCCAGGTTTCCTATATCAAAACTCCAAAGCAAGTAGATGAATTTATTGAAATCCAGAGCTCAACAGGGACCTGGTACCAGAGGTGGCTGGTCAGAATCACAACTACTTTAAAACAGGTAAAGAGAAGAAAAAAAATCACATGGGATTTTGAGCTTTGGGCTCCAGTGCCTCATTGCTTCAGGTCATTGTGCCTTAAAACACTGACTGTCACCCAAAAAAATCTGCAGGTTTTTTGCAAAGGGCGATAATCTGACTGTTCTTTCTGTGCAGATGTGTTCATCTGCAAGCTGCCACGCTGTCAGCCAGGCCCCAAAATGCCCCTGAGAGCATCATCACAGTCCAGCAGTGCAGAGTCCAGGACCAGCCACTGCCCCAAGCCCTTGGTTCTCCTCCTGAGCTGATAAATATTAATTCTCTCTCCCCACGCCTGGAGAAGTAAAATTACCACCGGCAGTGGATTCAGAAAGTGTTTGCTCTTTGTTCCTGCTGAGACTGAGTTTCAAACAATGTCTCCTTCCCTAATTTAACCTTTCACACGTGCTATGCTGCTCACCTAATACCCACGCAGGACTTGTTAGAACTTCTAGTCTCAAAGGATGAGCTGAATGTAAAGGAGAGTCATTATTAATTAAAGTGCTGTACTATTACTATATTTATGTGGCAAGTAAAGAGCATGAGGAGTTACATCCCCTTGTGTTCCTGGCAGTATATTCTGCAATGGGCCAAGAGGAGCAGGTCTTGGTTTGCCTCTTGCTTTGCTTGGCTTCTTCCCTACGTGAGTTCATCTTACCCCTCCTGAAGTGCCAGCTGTGTTTGGGTTTTTGCTCTTCAGTTAGCTTTGGAGCTTGGTCTGAAAACGCTTCTGGGTCTATACATATACTTGAAAAGATCAAGTTGTCAGAAGGTCTGGGAAGGGTCTCATAACCACATTTACTGATATAACCAGAGAGAGACACAGCATCAAACCAGCCCAGACCTAGTCATACACTCCAGCACATTACAGAGGGCTCAGATCAAGTACCCTGGCATATAGCTGAACAAGTGACCTTTTTGTAAGCCATTTATCTCAATAAATATAATTTTGAACAAACACTGAATATAAGACTATGTAACATCTGACCTTCCCCCAATTAACCCATTTTTCTCACATTAGATTTATAATGCACTCAGAGATTAATCTGTTGAGTGTCTGCAAGGGTGTCCTGACAGATAATTTCTTCTTGTGGATTTGTAGGTCTGGGACAATGTGCTATATTGTTTAACAGCCCAGTACAG
This sequence comes from Manacus vitellinus, assembly GCF_001715985.3. Classification (NCBI taxonomy): domain Eukaryota; kingdom Metazoa; phylum Chordata; class Aves; order Passeriformes; family Pipridae; genus Manacus; species Manacus vitellinus. Next base: position 6,753,976 of record NW_021939189.1, on the reverse strand, counting down.
GATGAACACACTGATGCTGGCTGTGGTTTGGTTTACAATGGCCTTAAGGTAAGGTACTTTAACTTCTTCAGGAAACTAAAGAACCCTCAGAGTTTGAATAATTATTTACACATTTAAATAAACTATTACAAAAGTAATCCTGGTCATATTTTAAAGAGCCTTTGCTTACTAAGCTTTGCTCTCCTATATTGATCCATCTAATTACTTATATGAGATACAAGGTGCTTTGAACAAATCAGGGCTTGAGAAGTGGTCAGTAGTGTAGTAATATATTGACTTTCTCACCTCTACATCAAATCTTTCATTTGATCTTGTCCAAACAAACAAAAAAGATACAACCCTGCCTGATTCTCAGCTGTTCCTTAGTCTAGATCAAAACTATTCAGGTGAGCCTAAATCTATACTACAGGTAAATTTTGTCTAATTCTCACTTAAACCTCACACTTGCAGAAATCTGCAGTTTCTTAGTGCTCTGCTAGTCTCTTGGGCAGCAAGGATAGCACACTGCTTTATTCCCCAACCAAGGGGAACTTAAATGAATTGCCCTGCTTTAAATGAATGGGAATGGACAAACATGCTTCTGAGATTAGGGGAGTGTTTAGGGTGAAGAAACACTTTGCTCCATCCTGTTTCAGAGCTGAGCCAGAATTTGTGTCAGAAATGCATTTGCATTAGAAGTTTAACAAGTTTGCAAGTTATGAAGTAGATCATTGGAAGTATTTTGTATTCCTGATGTATTTCTCCTGTCCTGCTTTAGTTACTATGGCCTTATTGTCTGGTTCCCTGATATGATTCGGTATCTCCAAGACGAGGCATATGATTCGCGAGTGAAGATCTTTGATGAGGAAGAAGTGTCCCACTTTACCTTTAATTTCACCTTGGAAAACCAGATCCATAGAAATGGGGAATACAGGAATGACAAGTAAGTGAACAGAATTTGGTTCAATGTATTCAAACAGAAATAAATGTCTAGGAAACTCTTTCTTTCTTTCTCATTTTCCATCAACTTGAACCTCTCTGTTGCTCTTCTGGACACACTGTCTAAATCTCTCAAATCCCAAAGGCAGTTTTCCACAAGCCAGATATCCTTTTTAGCCTGTTTTTCCACATACTCTCCCTCAGTCAATGGCACCTCCAGACCCCGGGGGGATGCCTGTTAAGAGTCCTGTTTCCAGCAGCCCGTTGTTGGGATCAGGGCAGTGGGTGCCCACCTGGCTGGGCTGGGCAGCTCTGGATGGAGAGATGATTTCTCTTTCCTTAGCCCACACTGACATCTACTGGGCTTGGGCAGCAGAGACCATCACCGGTAATAAAACTGCTCTGCTGCTATATTTCCAAAATAAAAAGCTGTTTTCTCTTGAAGTCCTCAATATGAATTACCCCAGCTCTATCCTGCAGCCCATTAGTGTGAGGTGTGCCATGGCCACACTGATGTGCTTCTCCCATTCCAGCCAGTATCTCCCCACAGCTGTGTGTGTCACCTTCTCTTTTAATGCTTTGAAGTCAGTGAAGTTGCTCCAGCAGAACATCATTGCTTTCCTTCCTTTTTTCTCTTATTTGCACTGAGCTTGGTGGGTTTTCTTTTGTATCCAGCCTGGACTCCAATCACTCTATGTCCACAGTGATAGAAATCCTAGCCATTCCATTACTGCTTTTCAAAATCCCAATAAAAAGGGGGGGAAAATACCCCTATGTAATTTCTGTGGAGATCCCATTGCCTCAGACAGACTTAAGAGGATGTTGCTCCAGCTGCCTTGCACCATGTGGGGAGTTCCCACTGTATGTTCAGTGTTACACAAAGCACTCATTGTTTTAATCTTCACAGCTGAAACCACATCTCATTGCCTAGCCAGATTGTTCCTCTTCCCTCAGAAACTATTTGTCTCCATTCCCTTGGTATATATCTGATAGACATTGGTGGGGGACCCCAATATGTGTCCTCCTGTCCTTCCAGAGACCTTCCCTGCAGGAAGGAGCTGTGCTTGGTGGTGAAAACCTAGCCCTGCAATTCCTATTCCCCAAAAGAAAGTGGTGATAAGTGGATGTTAGTCAAATGTAGGGACTGGGGACCTTTTTCTTATGCCCAGAGGAGATGCTGAGCTGTCACTAACTTCATTGAGAATTAGGGATGCTCAGCACCTTACTGGACAAAGACATAAACTGTGGTGAGCTAAAGATCCACAGATTACCAGGCCATTGCTATCTGACTCTTTTAAAGATGGATGTTAATAAAGCAAACTGCAGGAAAAACAGGCTTCTAACAGCCTTTGGGAGCAAATACATGACAGGCTATTACTGAGCAAATGCAGAACAGTTTTAAGTTTTGCTATAACCTATGAGACCTTCTAGATGGAGCAAAAGACTTGAATAGTCTTCTTGTGGTATTTTGTGCATTAATAATTTCTGTTAGTAGGTTCAGTTAAGAAGCCCTGCAGTGCTCATTTAAAGGTGTAAATAGCCATCACACTGCACTGTGTTGTAAGTGCTCAGTTCAATTAAGCTTCTGAATATATGTTAGAAGGGTTTTTTTATTTGGTGACAGTCGTGGCCTCTTTAACTAGAGCAATAATGCATGTTCTTAATAGCTCCTTACATCGTCCAAACATGCCTGTGCATTACCTAATACATCTTCTCAGTGTTCCTGCAAAATCTCACAGGTAAATCAATATTGTGTCATCCTTCAGGCAGTCAGGTCAGACATGTCAAGCTTCCCATCAGAGGAGAAATCAATCACCTGACACAGTTTATTATTTTTAGTGAAATCTGTTTTCATTACACGATAAGCAATAGACCTCGAACAGAAATGGTTGCAAGCAGAACTCAGATATCTCCCCACTCTTTCCAGAAACCCTACTGCATTTTCACTTAAAAAATCACTTTGAGTTTAGACGACTGTCAGAAACCTTTCACCAAATGGCTCAATAGGCTCCTGATAATGTCTGGGTTTATTTATGCTGGGAGAAGGGTGAGAATAAGGAAAGCAGCAACGTCAACTCACAACGGAAATGCCCTGCATTGAGTGAAAGTCTGTTTCTTCAGATGGCCCAGAACTGAACATGAGAGGATTTTTGTCCCTTTGGCCTTAAAAGCACATTTTGTTAGATGTGATTATTTTGAGGAATAAACTACCAAAGATCCTAAAAGGTCCATATCTCTTTAAAAAAAACCTGTCTTCAAATCCTTCTGTCCTACTAAAACACAAAATATGTAAGCCCAGAGTTGGAAGAACAGTTTTGCAGCCAAGCAACACCTCTTCTGTAAATGACCCTAGAAATTGCCATTAGTGTCTGTCTCTTGAGACAGCCACTGCACACTACACAGTGTAGAAAATACCTTAAAGCACAGAGTGAAGTTCTGTTTTCTGCCCCACAGGTTTATTGGCATGAAATTCAAGGAAGTAAAATTTGAGGATTCGTTGTTTGAGGATTGCTACTTTGAAGATGTGACATCCAGTGAGACCTTCTTTGAAAACTGCACCATCATCTCTACTGTCTTTTATAATACTGGTAATGGGATTCCTGCTATGGTGTCATCTCCGTAACTAGGAACTATTTTATCAGAAAACTATTTTATCAGAGAACTATTTTATCTATTTTCTGGGAAAAAGGATGATAGGGATCTGTGAGTTTGTGTGTGTGCTGGGTAATGAGAGTGATGATGGAAAAAGAAGAGGGTGATACTCCTTCAGGTTGTTCCATTAGTTGATTTTAACCACATGGCTTCCAGTGTCACTGGCTGCTGTGTGGCAAATGCAAAATTCAGCACTCAGACCCTGACAGCTTAAAGTAATGGCAAAATTCTTAGCACTTTACAGCTCTATTCAGTAAATTTGTCTTAAACTATAATTTTAACCAATTGGTGGTTGATGATTGTAAGTAGTAAAATAGTCATTAATTTATCCTGAAGAAGCTTTTTGTTTCTACTCTAATAAAGAACAAACCATAATGCCATGAAATCAAAGCCTGCATTGCCCTGTCCTTGTGGCATGGGGATACTGGTCCAGGTGACTCCAAAAATAAAAGGAGTGTATGATCCTGCATGCACCAGGAGTCAAGGACACAGCTAGAGTTTGCCACTGAAATAGAAACTCCCTGGCCATTTGCATTTGATGAGGAGCTCTTCTTGGGTCTTTGATTTGGTTAGATCCTGGCTCTCATTGCTGCTGTATGAAGGGAGTTCAGCCAAGCAGGGTCAAGACTTTGCCTCTTTCACTCACAGATCTCTACGAACACAAATTCATCAACTGCAGGCTCATAAACAGCACATTCATGAAGGAGAAGGAAGGCTGCCACATCGACTTCGAGGAGGACAATGATTTCCTGATCTACCTGGTCAGCTTTCTTGGCAGTCTGTCTGTCCTGCCAGGCAACATCATCTCTGCATTGCTCATGGACAAAATTGGGAGGATAAAGATGATTGGTGAGTGGGGATGATGGGTGACGGCACAGGCCATGGGTGGGAACACGGCCCTGCAAAAAAAGAGCTCACTGCATCTGCACACCAAGAGGGCTCTGCTGGGAATGAGTCATCCCCTTATCAAAAGGAGCTGAAGAGTAAAGACTAGAGAGTGAAGCAAGTGATCTACCCCATCACGGTGTGCAAGTGGCCTCCTCCCCACCTCCTCCCTCTGATTTTCTCTGTGTCCATGGCATCCTACTTTTTATTTTATTTTGGCTTTTGTGTCAAATCCTTCATGTTTATCCACAGGTCAGAGCTGAAGCAGGACCTCTTAGTGCTGTTGAGCTGATGCTGAAGTCCAAAGCCTCTGTATAAATAAATGAACACTTTGCTTGTAGCAATGAATATTCACAAATTTTATTTGATGTGGCAGCTTGACGGCCCAAGAGTTCCCTCTTTTATTTTTTCTGATTTTCAAATGATTGTACAAACAGCTTCAGGGACCATATGGTAAATTAACTGGCCATGTCACAGCCAAACAAGGTGCCACCCTTTAGCACTATGGAATAAGTTACTGAGTTCTCACCTTATCAGCTCTGTGAATACTTTGAGAATTTCTGCTGTTGATTCCTTCAGAGTTCAGACCTTTTTCTCCAGATACCATAGGAATCATGCCCAAAGGGACAGCTAAGGGAAGTTAATAAAATCAGGGATGTATCTCAGGGGTAAAGGATGAATCACTCTCTTGAGCTCACCTCTCTCTCCTCTGAGAACAGAGGGAAGGTAAGTTGGTTTTGCTTCACCATCAGACAGGTTAAAGTAGAGCAAGATGACCCCATTGGTGTGTCAGGAATGTACCTGGGGGGAAATAAGCATTCATGTGGTGAATTTGGAAAAGACCCAAACAAACTAGAGGGTATGTGGGAAATAAAGGAAGCTGAATGACAATGAGATTGTCCATCCTGCAAACATGTCAGCATTTCAGCATTCTCATCTGGAATTGAGATGACAGCTGGAACCCTAAATGCTTATTTCTTCTGCAAAATGAAGAGCACAGGACAAAAATTGGTAATGACACACTGAAACGTTTCACTATGGAATTTTCAATGGAAACAGCCTTCTGGCATCCCACCTGTATCACTCTGTTGAACATATTATTTTTGGTCAGCTTAACAGGAAAACTGTATTTTGCTTTTGTGTTATTTGCCTTTCTGGGACTTCAGTTCAGTTTTATTACGTCCCTCCAAACCTTCTCTTGTACAAAGCAGCAGATCTGGTGCCCTCACGATGACCCTAATGCTGGACTGTGCATTTTCAGCAGGGAGAAATATCCCACTGCACTATGGGGATGTGGTTTGGCCATGTACCACGGAGGAGAAGTGGACATGGGGTCCTGCATGACAGCTTTTCATAAGCAGGGCACTACAGTGGGAAGATGCAATGTAATGTCCAAAATGAAGCATTTTAGTTCCAGTTCAGCACCTGAATTATTTCAGATGGTGCCAAATTGGTTAAAAAAAAACCCCAAAAACAAAGAAAATTGTTTGGTTTTCAGGTAGTAAATGGAGCTATTTCAGTGATAACAGAACTTCCCAGTGAAAAATAGTGTGATATTGCAAAAATTGCATCTTTCAGGTGAAAATTCTCAATGGGGTAGAAGGCAGTGATGTAGCTATTAATATTTCTAAATCTGAACTGTGCCTAACTGAGCATGAATGCTCTCACTTTCTCCCTTGGTGGTGTTCATAAAATTATGGCTCCTGTGCAAATGTGCCATGAAATCTAATGATGTTCTTATAATTAAAAGAGACCTCAAGTGCTTCATACAAGTGACTGTAAATTATCCTAATTGGGACTAGAAATGCATCAAGTGACTTCAATATGATATGAAATGCACTAGCTTATCACTTGAAACTCAAGTTGAAAAGCCTTCACAATGATGCTTCCTCCTCATTGACTTTCATGTTTACTTGCCTCTGCTCTTCCTGGGTCCCTCTGGAAGTCTGAGATGCTGGAAACCTGCCTGGAAAAGCCTGTCTTCAGAGTCTTTGTAGAGCAGGACTATCAGCAAGATCATTGAGCACAGTTTCAAGCTGGTTTCCAGCATCAGAGAATGAGAGATAGGAAGGATCAAGGTACTTTTGGATTCTTACAGATTTAATTCCTATTGGGATGAAATGCCATTGCTTGAAAGCCATCTTTATCAACAAATGTGTTTGCTCAATTGTGGACAGGGGATGCTGGTGCCAACATTTTTCTCTTGTTTTCCCCCCTGTAGGTGGCTCAATGTTGATCTCAGCAGTGTGCTGCTTCTTCCTCTTTTTTGGCAACAGTGAGTCAGCGATGATTGGCTGGCAGTGCCTCTTCTGTGGGGCCAGCATCGCTGCCTGGAACGCCCTGGATGTCATCACCGTGGAGCTCTATCCTACAGACAAAAGGTGCTCAGAATATTTCCCCTTTGAGTCTCCACATTCTGACTTTGTCCTCTTGGTTTCTGATGCAAAAAGCCACTCTAGAGACACGTAGATGGAGGAAGTGGTTATTTTATTTTATTCTATTTTGTTTATTTTATTTTCACCAGTCCTTCAGGGCTGTGTAGTCCTGGAGCTACATGGAATCAGCACAGACATCTGCAGACATAATTCTGCATGCATGGTGGGTTGTACACAGGGATCATGTGGGCCTGTGGAAATTATGGCCAGATAAATCATAGGGTCATGGAATCACAGAATGGTTTGGGTTGGAAGGGATCATACAAGTTCCAAACCCCATGAAGGGACACCAAATGAAAAAAGTCCTCTCTCATTTCCATGGATGTACATGCAGGTCTGACCTTTCAGACTGCATCCCCCAGACTCTAGTCATGGCTCATCACTGGCAGCCTTTCCCTCCAAAACCCAGAGACAACCATGGGCACAGAAAGATTTGGTTCATGGGGCAACACAGGAAACTTCAGAAGAGTGTGCTGCAGATGAAAGCTTTCCTTACAACATCATTATAAGTACCTTTTTGCCCTTTTCAGGCTGTTGGGGAAGCCAGAAGGGAAGGAGAAGGACTGTGCATTGAAAGTAGTATGCTTTTAGCTGCTGGGTGAAACAGGATTTGGAGGAGAGCTGTGGTTGCTTCTGTGGTGACTACCTACTCTAGGCAGCCCTTGGAAGAGTTTTGACAAGTTCTAGAGCAAGGCTGTGTCCTGCTGCCTTTAGGGAAGGCAAAGGCTGACATAGTGGGCCACTCTAGGGCTAGGAAGAATCTGAGATGGAAAGGAAAAAAGAGTGCACAGACATTCTTCTCATTCCCACAGATGTGCAAAACAACAGCATTTATTTATCTATCTATTTATTCTGCTAGGTTTTATTTCCAACACAAGAGCATTCACAAAATTACCCATCCAGACCTTCTGTAGTTATGCCAGAGCCTCTCTCCTCACCATTGCTTTCTGCATTTCCTCCCCACAGGGCAACGGCCTTTGGCATCCTCAACGGGCTTTGCAAGTTTGGTGCCATCCTGGGGAACTCCATCTTTTCCTCCTTCGTAGGGATAACCAAGGTGGTTCCCATCCTTCTGGCCTCCTCCGCTCTGGTTGGAGGTGGCCTGCTCGCTTTGCGCCTGCCAGAGACTCGAGAACAGGTCCTGATGTGAGCAACAGAGGCTCAGGGGTTCAGGGGGGGCAGACATAGAAGAACAAAAAAGAGCCACGTTTGGAAAACCCAAAATGTTCATTTCTGTACTGTTCTGTCAATACCTCAAAGCGAGGTGGCAGAGGGATTGAAGAGCCCGAAGGGATATAAACAAAACCCCGTAGTTTCTGACCTTTTCACAGCCACGACTGGTGCATGCAGCTCCCACACGCCCCTTGCAGAGCTTGGGTTCAACCTTGCCTACGCTGGGAGCCCACCCTGTCCCTCCCCATCCCACTGTAAGGACACCAGACGTAGCAGCGGCTCCGTGCATGTGTGCGCCTGTGTGGGCGCCAGCGTGTCCGACAGGAGAGCAGATCCTCACCCCCTCCTGCCTTTGCCGAGCTGTGAGATACTGCCTGCCCTGCCCAGCACTCCTTGGCAATCCATATCAGCTGTGCTCAGACACGAAGGGCATCCGAGGGGAGGCAGGTAACAAACTGCTGTAGGTGAGCTCCAGCAATAGGGGCAAGAGCTACAAATGTGGCCAGTGACCCACTGTCTTGATTTTGGGGTTACCACCCCAACCGCCTGGAATAGTGTGGGAGTCCTGAGGATTCAAGGATGGGTGCTTGGCTCTCTCAGAAGACTCAGAGTTTCAAAGCCCTTTACTGTCTTCACTTGGGCACAGAGAATCACTAGGCACCTTCTTGGTCTGAGAGAGAAATATCTACATAATTTTATATATATATATATATATGTATTTACACATACTTGCAAACATACATATACACATTGAAGTGGTCAGCTATTAAAATTTAGAATTTTTAATTTCTGCGCCCTTAAGAGGATTTTAAGAGAGACACTAAAAACTAATCCCAATAATTAAAGATTATCTGGAGTCATGACCAGCTTAGTGCCACTTCATTCTTTATATCCAGACACCAAATATTGCAATGTATTGATGGCTGGGAATATATATTTCTATAATAATTAATTAGTTGTAGTTTTTTTCCTACAACTTTCACAGAGGAGAAATTGATATGCTGTTGGAGCGTTCCACAAACCAAATGTGTACATATTATCCAGTGTAAATAAGGGATTTTTGCCTAATACCTAGAGTATGGTAACTGTGAATTTACCAGCATTTTAGCCATATTATTTAAAGAATATGATGCTTGACTTTCTAATATACTTGGGTCTCATTGAAACACTGTAAGCACAGTTACTTAAAGCCATTTAACTTGTTACACAGGGAATGCACACAGCAAGCTTTCACTGTACAGAACATTAAATTCTCCATTTAGTGGCACAGTTTAGTTTGATATCCTGTGAAGAACATTCTTGAAATTTGTGTGCCCTTTCTATCATACAAGTCCTGTTGCACCTAGGAGCAAAGTGAGTTGTGTATTTTAGAGTATGTTCTCTTGGGAAGTCAGAATAAAATGCATCCTGTTCAAAAACACACTAATGCTCACAATAGAGGAGATAACACTAATTAGATCCTTTCAACAAGCTCAGCAATAGACCAGAATTGATAAGAAACCATCACATAGCGCAGGGAATTTGTCCCACCAGGATATTTTGTGACATAAAAAGTTCTTTTGTACTTTTGTTCATGATCTTCCTATTTACCTTCCTTTGGATCCTCTTTGTTGCTTTTTTCCCCCTTGTTTGTTTGTTTGGGATTTTTAAAGAAAACCAAGGAAGGCTAGGCTGAAATCTTGCCTAGGACTGATGTCTCACACCTCTGCCTTTGGCTGCACAGGGACAGTCACTTGCACTCACGCTGGCACCAGCCCAGCCCACGCTGCAGCTGTGGGAGTCAGTGAGGTGCTGCTGCAGAGGGCGGCCGAAGGACACACAGCAGGGTTAGATCACAAGCAGCAAATCCTTGCTGATGAGGCAAAAGCCTCTAATGAGCATCACTTTCATCATTGTGTCAATCAGGGCTAAACACTTCTGGAGTAGCGAGGCTACAATGGGCTGTTTGGGATTTTTGACATTTATTCTGAGGTTTATGAAATTGATAAAATCACAAGCTGCTGTAATAACAGAACTTATTATGCATAATTTCTTCATTTTATGGGTAGCTTAGGGCCTTTTTTTTTTTTCTATTTGTCTTCAAAACAGCAAGGTTCCTTCTCTAAGGCAGGAGTGAATGTAATAATGTCCTTTGGCAGCAGTTCACAGCTTCTGTTCAGAATCCCAGCCCAGAACATGTTTTTTTTCTCTAAGACTATCTGGTCCTTTTGCATGATAAGAAGCAGCTAAATATGTATTTTAACACAAAAGATCACCATGACTTTTAGGTTTCATCCATTTTGTTCGGCTGTACTTGCCAATTACCATATTACAATTGGGGGACAGGAGGGGAAAATTTTGTTTCATTTGCTGGACTGTTCGTTTGTGCTGCTCTGTGGAGCGCGAACCTGTTTATTTAAATATTTATTTTACATAGCACTCTCAGTTACTTATTACCCAATGCTCACAGAAAATCTATTTTTGTTCTCCATTGCCATTGTGCAGTGACCTTAATGACATAATTTATTTTGCAAAACTTCTCTATTAATTTTCAGAGAAGGAAGAAATTGAGGTCTTGAGGAGATATAAATGGCAAGATAGTATTAGGAAATATATCCAATCTTAGAAACCTTTCCTCTTTACAGAATGGCTTCCAGGCTGCTAAACCTCACTTCACAGACTAGCTGGGACAAAGTAAATAGCAATAGGATCTTGTTATCAATGTTACCTGGGCTACCCATGTGACTATAGAAACTTAGCATCCCTAAAATCCATGGGTCAGTCATTGAGGCTAAGGGGTGTTGCACGTGTGTTGGCACAAGGCTCCTATCCCTGGCTTGACCAGGGAGTTTGTGCCTAATAGTAGGAGAGAGCAAACACACACTGCAGCTGGTACAGGAGAGCCTGGGAAAAGACAACACTGAGCAGAGAAGGAAGAAATGAAAAGAACTCGTATCACCTCTCTGAGACACCTACAAGTCAGGGGTCGGTGGCTGAACTCATCACTCTGGGTCCCATTATTCTCAGCTGAAAGGCAGAGGCAACACATGTCACCATACTCAGGCACCGTGCTGAGCTGAAGATGCCCTGGATAGCCCTGCTTCTTCAGGAACAGAGAAATACAGGGCAACAGCTCCAGCTCAGGCATTTGCCTTTGTGACACTGGGCTGACACCTCCCATCCAACTTCAGTGCGAACAGGTGCAGTCAATACTCCCGATGTGTTTATTGTCCTTGTCATGGTGTAAATCAGCGTAGGCCTCACACTGCTGCTTTCCAGAGCAAAATGGTTGGTGGGTGCAGACCCCTCAACATTGGCCCTGGTTTGATTTGGGCTCAGTTTCAAGCCATGGGTTACCTGATAGGCTGAACCTGAGTCCCAGAGTCCCAGAGCCCTGTTCAGGGGGAGATTTCTCATCAGGCACCTCCTCTGATGGCTCAGCTTTATTTCTTCTGTAAAATCAGCATTACACCTGCTGTGCAAGGGCCAGCATGCCTCTTCTATTGGTTCCCCTGCCCATGTTTGCCACAGTGAACAGTCTCTGTCTTGGATACACTGGACCATCCACAGAGAAAACTGCTGACCACGGGTCCCCTGGTGATCTCTGCAGAGCGCTATTTCCACAGATTCATGAACTTTACTGCAACAGGGACACAGAGGAACAAGACAGAGGACTTGCCTTAAATCCCAAAGATCTCTGTTCTAGAGGACAGCTGGACCTCCTCATGGATGTGTGGCACACCAGTACAGCCACTGATCCAGGGACATTGTGGCATAGGAAAGGTGAGTCTAGGGAACCCAAATGGACCTACTGTGACTCAGTGTCTTCAGCTGTTCAGCCATGTAACAGGGGTCACAGGAGGAGTCCTTTGCTGAGTTTCTGAGCATGCAGACACAGACATTTAGAGGGACACCAAGCACTGTTGATACTATTATAAAAGACCGGTGGTATTATAATGAGTTCTGCCTCCTTATACTCCTGTTGATTTAACAGGTTGTCGTATAATTAATTTATTTACTTCAGTTGTGCAGGACAGCTCCTGTTACTGCCTTTGGCTGTGCTATGTCCTAGTGATGGTGGCTGCTGCTTCTGCTGGGTGGGGTGATCCCCTTCTTGCCCATATGAACATCATTCTTTGAAATTCCTTGAAATGCTACATTATTTATAAACAGTGGTGTATGGATCTTTTGGACTAAGAAAAGGATCATTCTTGGAGAACCCATACCCAGAGCCAGGTGTTCTGCACACTGGGAAGTGCTCAGGCATCCTGATGTCCTTCAGTGATATTGAAGAGGGGCACTGAGGGATGTTCCCCAAGCCTGGGAGTGGTCCAGCCCCAAGGTTGGATTCACAAAGGAGCACAAAGTGAGGCTGCATGGAGCTGAGCTTTCTACAGATGTGCAGGTTGGTCTCCTCCAGGTCCTGCTTTGAGACCTCCAACAGCAGAGTATGCTCTGATGCTCTTAAGGAGGCCTTGGGTCCATTTATATTTACTGCTTAAAGTCCTTTGACTTTCCAAAGGGCACACAAAACCCAAGAGGGTATTTTTAGGTTATGTAGATTTGAGCCCTATACATTTTATTTTCCATTAAGTTTCTCCCCATTTCTCACCCTTGTATTAGCAAATGCTGCTTTTAGGAAGAATCACGCCTGGGAACTGTGAAGGAAACAAAATGAAATAAATTTTTTTGCTGTATGTGATGCTAGTGCTGTATAAATGTACACACACTGCAAGTCCCATTGTAAATAACACCCGGTGTCGTGCTTTAATGCAAAGTTTCATTTAGATGTTCTGTCAACTCTGTGTGTGAAATAGCCAATTCCAGTCCCTTGGTTCCTTTTCTTCATTTAAAACCTTCTTTTATTTTTTTTATTTGATCTGTGTCTGGTTGTCACTGGAAATTGCAGCTGTTCCAATGGACTTTGTTTTTGTTCTCTCTGTCACATTAAAAAGCTGGAAGAAAAAGAATGGCTCTTGTAGTGTTCGTGTTTAATGTGCACTTTGAGGATTTTTACAAGGGCTGTCATGAGTGACTTTGTATCCTGACAATGTGGGGGCTTCCTCTGATGTTTGCTACTTGTACATCCTTCCTCTCTCAAACAATCCCACCTCAATTAAGTCTCCCTTCTATCACAGTCCTTTCACACCGTGGACTTCCAAACACAATACATGAGAAAATCTTTACCCTGAAAAGTTTTCTGGTAGGAGGAAGCATGAAATATCTTTAAAGGCCGTGCAAGACCAAAAAACTAAACTCTGCTTTGTAACAAGAATACATCCAAAAAAACCCCCACTGCTTCTTGAGGCTTGGCACACCATTTGACCACAGCATACTCCCTTATTGGATGTGTTTCTAAGGATGTGAGCTCTTGCTTTTTATTTGCAACTCTTTGTATAAATCTAACTATCCAGCCCATGCTTTCAGAGCAATGATAGAGACAACACCAGCTATGTGGGAAAAGAGCTCATGGCATAAGCAGTGGAGGCTGGCAGCCAGACTATGGGTTTATGTATTAATTTCCTTATGTATTCCATAAAATGCAGTGATGTCTCTTCTCCAAGACCCATTGAAGATCAGCAGGGTTTTGATTCTGAGTTAAATCTGGCTTGTTGTTAAGAAATGCAAGTGCTGAAATGTTGTCAGGTCAATCAGTGATTAGTTCTCTCTTCACGTACATTGCCCATGCAACATGCTAAAGGCAATATTCAAGTGAGAGATAAAGAGCCAGAGAGATTGGAAATGTAATAAAGGAACCATGGAGGTACCTCCATCATCAGGAGACTAAATCACCATTTTTCCTCAGCTCAGGTTCAGCTGGGTCCCACAGGATCCATCTGAACTGGGGTCCCACTGGGTGAACCAAAGTCAGCAGCAGTCTGGGGGGACTGGTAAGGACTGTTCTAGGTGGGAGCTGCCAACTGTGAATTTTGCAGTGCTCACGTCTGACTGTGGAGTACAGAGCTATGGAGACAACATTCTGTAAGCCCCTTATGTGTGTTCTGCCTGTAGGAAAATGTGCATCAGCAAACACCATCAAAAAGCATTTTCTACGACCTGAGTTTTTAGATAAAGGTCAGAGATTTGCACTGAAAGCCTTGGAGGTGCTTTTGAGTTGTCCTTTCTCCAGGCTAGTTGACATTCTGCATAGGACTGAAATCTCAGCAAGCAGGAAAATCCCATATTTGAATGTTCAGAGAGGGTTGCTGATAAAAACAGTGCATAAAAACCCCTGACTAATTTTAAAGTAGGGAACAGGGAATTTAAAAGCAGGATTATGTGACACAGCTGCCTGAGATCACATAGGATGGACTGGATGATAAGAAAACCTTTTCAAACCTGTGTTCTTTTCCGTATTGATGTTTCTACCCCAACCAGCTCTTGTTTCTCACTATATGGAGTTACTGGCACAGATTCTCAGAGTTGCTAATAAATGACCCAGATTCCCTGGATATGCAGGTTCATCCAAGCTGTCACAGAGGGTTACCTGCTGGAGGAAGAAGGCTGGAATTGACGGCATTCCCAGCAGCCACTAAATCCGGCTACAGGTCTCAGGGATGCTTCTGAATTGTGGAGTGACTTCATACTGGGAATATGATTTGAGTTCGATTATGGTAAAAAGGCAAATCATTTTACCACTGCGCCTATATCTCAGATCCTCCTATTTCTCAGACCAGTTTTTTACAAGCAGACAAGTATAAAACAGAAAGAGGTAGCCAAAGAAGTTCCCACAGATTTATTTTTTTTTCTGTTCTCAGTGGGCAAGGAGAATTAACTGCAGAACTTTCAGCCACCTTGCACCATGATAATGCAAACAGTTAGGGGTTATATATAATTTTTAACATTCTAAGTGTACATAGTTATTACTGAACTAACCCATAAAGTAGTTTGAAAAAAACTAAAAGTTATATTTAAATGTATTGCTCAGCACTTGTTTCACCTATAAAAACACGTGTGTATATAAACATACATACGCATCTATGCATGCACATGTGTTTATATTTAAAACTAAATGATTACAGCTGACCTTACTGATCCTGCCTCAGGTTTTTTGGGAGTGAAATTAGCCCCAGTAAGACCAGGAGATGGCAGCAGTTGCTCACAACATAGACTGGTCCCTGCTTATTAGTAACTGCTGGAGTCTGGGCTCAGGACCCACACCATGCACAGATGAGGTGCTGCAGCAGTGCCATCGGGTACAGCTCATAGGGGTCTGACCCCCAAGGGAAATGAGGGAAAAGTGTGTAAAAAATAATAATAATTTTAAAAAAGCAGTGATTAGAAGGTTTAGGGAAAAAACAGCCCTGGCTAATGCCAAAGCTTTTGAAATGGGAGTTGTGCAAACCTGAAGCAAAGCAAATGTAATTATGGGGAAGAAAATAAGAATTTCTGCTTCAGTAGGCTAGTGCAGTGGTTTTCAAGCTTTCTCAGCCTGCAGCTCCTCAGTGTTTTCCAGAGGAGATATAGATTCCCTGTAAAAATGTGGTGAGTTAGAAGAGAAAAGCTCTGATCTGGCCAGTGCCTTACCTGCAGAGCTGGGAACAGGCTGGTACCAGTGGTGCCTTCTGGGGCAGCCTGCTGAGGTGCTGCAGGGAATGGGGTCTGTAGACAAGGTCTACAGCCCAGATAATCATGGAGGAATGTCACCAGCATTGCCTCATGGGTTCCTTCTTCTACAGCCTCAAGCACAGGCAGAACCTTCTGCTGTTACAATCTGAGCCATTAAAATGAGAATTCTCATCACAGAGTGGTTTCATGAACTCCTCCTACATCTCTGTATGAGGAAGGTAAGTCAAGGGACAACTCTCCTATTTCTAAGTGTTTTGCTTCTCACCTCAAAGCAACCTGGGGCCACAAACCCTCAATGCTTTCCCTGCATGGGTGATTCAGATCAGAGTTCTGAGCCTGCTGAGAATTACCCAAATAACACCAGCAAGCTTTGTAGCTGTCCTGCTTACAGCTTCTAGAAACCACGGAGCCCAGCTGAGACTTGTGATCCTGCTAAGCAGGGCTTTACCCCAGCCTTATGAACTCTCTCCCACCACAGCTGGGTACAGCTGCTGTCTGCCATGGGTTTTGTGTTGATGGTTTCTGAGAACCAGGAGTTTAGAATTCCCTGGAAAGCTTTTGCTTCACCATAGAAAATAAACAAAGGAGCTATTCAGTAAATACAAACAGAGTTAATTGCGAGGAGACCAAAGCCAGCTCTCGAGTGGCTTCATTCCTTGATTTTGTTGCCCTGGCAAAGTAAAGAGACTGACTCCAGGGAGGATGTATCTTCCCAGGGTTGTAGCCTGTCTCACAGTGGAGTGCCATGGGCAGGACAGCAGCTGGAGCGGGATCCACTCTGGCTTTCAGAAGTTTGTAGGATTTCTCCAGAGGGAGCCCTTTCTCAGCCTTGAAATCTTCTGCTTCAGACTGGGAAAAGAATATTGTACCCAGCTCTTCAAAATACATCTTTGAATTATAAATTCAGCTCTTTTATCCTTTCTTATTTAAGTATAAGAGCTTTGAAAACTTCCCAGCAACCCTATTCCTTCCCTTAGACCCCTGAACAACAAACTGCTCTGCAGAAACCAGCCCCATACTGAGCCCTTAGGCCTATAAATATTTCAGAACAACTATTTACAGTCCTCTTTTGACCCTATCCAAAGAGACCACACAGAGTTCACAGCCCTGGTTCAGCCCAGCTGTGGGACCCTGCTAAGTTACTTTGTCCCCTTTCACATCCCACCTGGAAGAGGACAGGAATAGTGTCACCTTTGTGTTGGTCTCTGTGGCAGATCTCTTGCTCTGTGTGGAGTCAATCCCTACCTTAGGGACCCAAGAGACCTTCTTGGGCAGATTTTCCAAGGGTTTGGGGTGCCTGTTACTATTCAATGTCCTAAAGCTCTAATATGTTGTTGACATTTACCTCTGGTATTGCAGAATGTCCCTCCTTGGTCAGTTAAAGCAGCTTCTTCTTTTAAGTGCTACATATTTAACTCCAAGTAGCCAGTTTGCCTGTTTCCTCAGGTCAAGGTTCATTATAAAGCTTATGTGGGAGAAATGCTGGTTAAAGAGAAAAAAAAGAACTAACCCTGGATGACTGCCACATCCACCACAGAGGAGTTCAAGCCTGAAGTTAAGTGTATCCCTAAATCATGACCGTGGTTACTGCAACCTTCCCATGCCCGCTGGAGATGAAATACTGCCTTAGATAGGCTTTAGAGATAGGGTTTCACATGAAAGAGGAACTCCAAATAGAAAAAGAAATGTTAGAAAGCAAACAAATAAAAAAAATCAAATTCAAACCCAAACCCTTTTCTAACCTTTCATGGTCTTAAAACAGTGTTTTACCAATTACAGCTCTTCAGGATCACTCCACTTTTGGCTCCAGGAGAAATTCTTGTCTGGAAATGCTGACAGCTCAGCCTTCTCCTCTGCAGTGCACAGATAGCTTGAGCAGCCTAGAGATACTTGTCTCAGGCTGCTCAACCAACAGCAGTGAGAAGATAAACCCCTTATACCCTCTAAGAGAGACAAGACCAAAGCTTAAATCCACTTTTGCAGGAGTAAATTATGCCACATACAAGTTGAAAGAATTTCCCAACTCACACTCTCTGCTTATAGGGGAGAATTTCTGGCTTTTTGCTGGAAATATTGTTCACGTGGCGATGGTGTTTTGAATTATAGAATCATAGAATAGTTTGAGTTGGAAGGGATCTTAAAGATCATCCACTTCCAAACCCCTGCTATGGGCAGGAACACCTTTCATTAGACCAGGTTGCTCAGAGACCCACTCAACCTTTTCCCAGTACGGATCACAGTGCAAAGCAAAAGCAGAGGCCTCAGCCTGGATCTCTGCTGTGTGTGCAAGCCCCAGGCTAGCAGAGGTGTGGGTGGCAGGTTCTCTGAATGAAAATTAGGGTGGTGGTGTGGCTCACTGGAAAGCTGACAGTTCCTTTCTCACTTCAGAAGAAGACTTTCTGAACTAGATCTCTGAGGTGCCTCACAGCACAGCAAAATCTGGGAAAATCACCTTCTGTCTCCTTTTCTTTCTGTTTTTTCTCTTCATCTTTAGGTATGACTTCCCTTGCTTGATGCAGTTGGAATCTGGTGACATGATGCAAATGAAATGCTGATTTTTAAGCAAGATTATGTAAGTCCAATGTGTTCAGTCACAGTGGTACTGGGAATCATTGAGAATGAATTCTTCCAATCTGTGAGATAGTGGCAGGGAAGGAATGAGGGCAGAGTTAATCACCAGGCATAACAACCAGGACTTCCTCATAGATGTCGAGGAGCGAGCACGAGGTGAAATGTTTGTACCACAGAGATTTCCACTGCAGTGACCCTGCTCTCAACAGGCATCTTGTATAACTGCACAAAGCATTAAAGCCAAAGTGGAGGACAATCTAGATCTTTCTGTTTGACACAAAGGGATCCTGATCTAGTTTGGTGTCTGCCCTTCAGCTGATTTAGGGATAAAGCACTAAAATTTTCTGTCCTGAGCTGCTTGGTGGTTGTAGCCCTGAGCTATTAGTTCTTGTGTTCCCCTTTTACTCCACAACAAGAACCTGTTGCCTGACATTACAGTTATGAATAAAGTCCTTGGGTGGTGGCCTGATTAATCTGGTTTCAAAATGAGACATGGGGAATAATGCTGCCTACTCATGTCCTTGCTACCTTCTTACTACCAATCTTTGCAACCACAACTCACAAGTGACTACTTTGTTTTCCTCTGGGCATGATTTAGCTTTATTTATTGACATTGTTGTTATTACTATTCATAAAAGAAATTGTCAAGGTAACCTGGCTGATGGACTTTGAAGCATTGGGTAATGACTTCTGCAAATCACAAAGAAAAATGTACCCTCCAAACTGAAGGCATAAGCAAAAACAAGGCAAGGGGAGGATGAGCTTTAAAGAATAGGTGTCCTTTCAAGTCAAAGATTAATTCCAGATTGAAATTATCAGGCAGTAAATAACACACCTGAGTCTTTGTCAATAGGAAGCAAATTTACCCTGCTGCAAACATACTAATCACTAGTATAGCCACTCACATTATTAGCTGAGAATAATTATTTTCTCCAAGGAAAGTATAGACCTTCAAAGGAGATAACATCTTAAATCACAGCAAATTTTAATTTAAATTCAAACTGTAGGAATACACACAATACTCCATCTCTTTCTTATCCATCCAGGATGGTGCCATTACAGTGTTTTAAAGACAGCCCCAATCATTGAACTAAATACCTGCAGCCTAACACTTTGCAATTTCATTTTCTCCTTGTCAGACTGTGTAATTGATATTTGTACTGGAGGAAACAAAACAGAAAATGCGACGGTGTTGGTAACTGTGCCATTACTGTCTCTTAAACTGCCTGAGAGATGGAGAGAACTGGGTGACAGTGAGGAACTGGTGCCTTTGTAATTGGATACAAAACCTACATGGCCCAAGACTGTAGTCAATGCCTGCTTGGATTGGGACAGGTGTGAGATCTGACACTGGGTTGTCACTGGTCTTGTGTGACCACTTCTACTACCTGAAAGCCAAGTCCTGCAAAGAACCAAGCCCACTGATTTCAGCAAGATCTCGTCTTACTGCAGAATATGACTGAGTACATGGAGATTCAGCCTCTGGCACGTGGCAGAATTTGGGGCTCTCCAGTGTATCTGCAGGGACAGATGGAAGAAGCTGAAATGTTCCCTGTTGACTTTACTGTCTATCTTCCACATTCGTGCTGTCCTGAGGACTGACAGTTCCCATCTACAGTCATACCTGGGGAAGTGCCCAGTTCTGTTCCCCTTGTTCCCAGCTCAAGGACAGGGTAATGGCATCTATTTCATAAGCTTTTGGCTGAGAGTGAATTCACCAGGTGAGTTACAGCGATCTTTCTGCCTCTGTGGGAGTTTGTTTTCTCCACCAAATGCCTTGGGTTCAGTAAGAGCACTTCCTCTACAGAAAATTGCTTGGAAGTGTCAAACTATGGTGAGGGCCAAGTAACTGCAAAACTTTTCTCTGAATAAGGCTCAGAGACTCCTGCCTTTCCAGGTACCACAGCAAGCTTTGCCTTGGCCATCATTGCTCTGAAGCTACGTAAAATGCCCAAAGACTTAATCTTCTCCATTGTTTTCTGATACTTTTCATGTTTTGCTTTCAAGTTTCTGCAATCACAAAGTGCAATAGGGCTGATGGGTTAGAGAGACATAAATGCCCTGAAGAGGTGACCCTGAGTCTGAACCCAGAAAAAACAGGACTTTCATGTTGAAATTATCACCAAAACAAAAGAAAAGAAAACACCACCCCAACACCCTTCAAATGTGAATAATTTGTTGAGAGCATCTTCCGGAGTGATAGGTAATTGTATCTGTTCCACCTCCAAAGCAGCTCAAATCAGCCCAGTGACATTTGTCACAAATGGAGGCAGTTATTAATAGGCTGCATACTTATAAAACTTCTTTACAATGCAAATTGCTTCCTTCTGCCTTTAACCCAGCTTTTAGGATGTTTTATCCATGTATTCCTGACATCTCACTCCTCAATGGTGTCTGAATATCCTTAGAGGAAAGAGGAGTGAAAGCCCAGTTGACCCTGTAGCTTGGGGCAGCTACAGGAACTCTGGAGATATTCCAGTAGGGATGTAGGACAGTGGTCCAGCAGGATTTGAGGGCACTGATGCCTCCCTTATTGTTAAAAATTTACCAGAATAAATTCCAAAATATGGCCAATCTACTTGCTCACTACTGGAGATGCTTGTACCCATTCACTTGTCAACACTGATTGAATAAGAAGTTTAATTTATTTGGATTTCAGAGATGCTTTGGCAAATGTAGAGTGGGAATCACCTTGTCTTCTTTTCAGCTTTACATAAAATGTATATTTTTAGCACTTGAGTTCAGAACTACTTTTTTGGGAATTTCCCAGTTTAAGCCTCTTGATTGGAAAAATAATCAGGGAAACATTAAGAAAGGCTGAAGAAGTTAACAGGGCTGTGAGCTCTTACCAATGTCCCATGTTGATTGCTGTTTTCATCCTCAGTGTTGGGAAAAAACCAGGAGAAAGCAAATACAATGCAGCCTCCAAACAGGATATGTAAATGTAAATCAGGATATAACAGCAGCAGTGACCCAGGGGTAAACACTTGCTGGAGAGTAGAGGCTTTCAGACTCTCAGATGAGATTTAAAATCAAAGTCCTGAGCTCTTTTTGTCAATAATGGTTTAATGAAATGAAGAGACACACTGTGCATTCTATGGGAAGATGTCAGAAAATTAAGTACTGAAATCCTGGCTGTATTTATGTGTGCAGCACAGTAGACTGAGTTGCTCTAAGAACTGAACTTTTGTTTCTCTGAAAACATGCCCCCACACTGAAAAAAATGCCCCTATACTGCAATATGTACATTATATAAGCAGACTCTGGTAGCTCTTGGGGTCAGACATGATTTAGAAATGCAGATTACTGTTATTATTAATTAATAATTATCATTAACTATGGTCATGACCAGCGGGGGTTTATAATTTAGGATATACTAGTCCTGGCAGTCTCTTACTAATGTATGTGTCCTGATCATTATCTTATAAAACAGCCAACCAAAGTGCTATACTGTGTGTAGGAAATCATTCCCTCTGCACTTCTAAGTGAACTAAACACATAGGTACCATTAGTACTCCATTATATACTCTTCCAAGTACAATTAAGTGCAGACAGGGTCTAAAACTGGGGCCTGTTGTTTTTCCCCTGTGCATGATGTAGGTGGAGTTGGTTTATTATGCCCATTTCAGTTCTTGTTTTTTTAAAAAAAAGAAATGTTAAATGGTCTCATTAAAACCTCATAGAGGAAATGTATTCATCTTGCTGAAATATTTTTGGGCTCTTCCAAAACCAGTAATCAGCATCTGAAGACAGTCATCTGCCTTACTAATGGACCACAGTTATATGTGTAATTGATTAATTAAGGAACGAAAATCACTGCTGAGACTAAGGGAGGAATCCACAACTTCAGCAGGCATTGAAGTGAAATAGCAGCTCCTCCTGGGCAAAGCAGCTGAGTTTGTTTCAGTTATTTTCGTCCATTTTCAGCTGCTCTATCTTTTCTCTACAGGTTCTTGTTTGGAATCCCAGCGCTTGCTGTGGGGAAAAAAAATAGGGAAAATGAGAAACATCCAGCCTTCCTTTTTCCAGCTGGCAGAAGGAACATAGCTTGGTAGGGTTTGAGCATGTGTGTGTTTATTCCCATGCATTTGCTGGCTTTGTGTGTGTGAGCAATTGTGTACATGTACAAAGGCAACGGAGGGAACTCAAACAAATGAGCTCTTTGGCAGCTTTAGCTGAGCATGGTGGCACCTGCTCTCCCTTGCAAGCTTTGTTACATGATTTACCATCCTGTGGAGGTTGTGCCTCCTGACTCACCACTGGTTTCACCAATCTGGAGCTTCACTGGTGCCTTGTAGCAATGCTTTTTTACAGAGTCCTGGCTGAGGAGAGGTTTCATACATAGGCAGAGCCAAATATAAATTCCTCAGCAGATATTTTGAACAGGGGAAGTGGTGCAGAGTCACCTCTGGTGAGCTTATGGTGATGAACTGTGCTCTACTGGGGCTCTTTCAAGGCATAAGACTTCTTCAAGAGCAGAAAGAGGTGGGACAGCAAGAGATGCTGCCTGCAGATAGCATGGCTAGTGCTGAGGTCTTGCTGCTTCTACATAATACCTGACCTGAGAGATTCCTTGCACTTCGGAAGAACTTTTGGATGCTTTCAGTTATATCAGCACTAGTGGCTGCATCTAAGAAAAAATAAAAGATAGGCTTAAATGTTTCCCATCACTAAATCTATTGTTTTTCTACGGCTCTCATTGCCTTAGCTTGATCTTGCACAAAGCTCCAGGCAGATCCAAAGATCAGAAAGATTTTTATAGCAGGTTAGAAAGAACCAGAGAGTGTTGAAAATTGATGAAAAGCCCTAAACCTATCTATAGATAAACATCTTGAGCCTTCTGATAGCTGAACCATTTGCAGTTTAGCCAGGCAGCCCAACCAAAGCCAGTCAGAGCTGTTCAGCTTGGTCTGTTCACCTGCTCATTAGACACCTCCCATTAGGCATTGCCACTCCAGTTGTGCACTGGTCAACTAACTTTTGGAGAACAGATGGCTCAGAAAAATTTTCTGCAGACCAGAAGCAGGCAGTTTTAATTCTTTCATGTTCTTGGGGATATGGATACTGCAGGTACAGCTTTGGACTCCTCACTCCCAGGACTCTGGCATAGACCCTCTCATAGCCAGACCACTGCACGTCCTCCAGGAGGTTATTTCTGCTGCTGTTGATGTGCACATGAACTGTTCGTGTTAGTGATGAGTTATTTCAGTTGGTCACGATGAGTCAGGAGCATAAGTGAGATACTGAATGGTTTCCACTCAAATAATTTTTTTTAGATGATGATTTTCAAGTGTTGGAAATTGTAGGTAGGCAGCTACAAACCAGAATCTCTAAGTTACCTTCAGGTTTTGTAACATGTAAATCTAGCTTTTAGGCAGCTAAAATGAAATTATATGGAAGTCATCTGGATTTTATGGCAGCTGTGAGTGATGGCTATCCTCAAAGCTTTAAAAGCAGCATTTTTGTGCATTTATTCCTCAGACCTTATGTGAATTTTTGAGAGCAAATTGAGCCTTCTCCTCTCAGCTCCCTTGAATTTTTGCTTGTGACTGGCAAAGATCTGAAGTTTGGTACATTTCCTTAAATGCACCTTAAGGTATTTGCCCCTACCTGCTATGAACAACTGTAATAAGCAGCTTTTTGGAGGTCATTTAGGCCTGCATTGCTATCCAGTGCCACATAGAGATTTGACAAAGCACTACTCAACTGGGCTGAATTTTAAGCATGACATTAACTGTGTTTAACTCTGCTTGGTATCAGTGGGGCTTACAATGAGTTTTAAATGTTTCACTGAATAAGGATGGATTCAAGCAGGTGCTTATTGTTCAGCATGCACAAAAGTACCTGACTGATTCAAGTCCTAAGAGAGATACATGGAGAGAGTTACAGAGCAGCTGCTATCCCTTCCTTCCTAGCAGTGCAATTTCCATTCAGGGAGCAGGTGAAAAGGGAAAGGAATTGGAAAAGAGACAAACTAGGTTAAATTAAAGAAGGAAGGGAGAAAAATAGGTGTTGGCTGAGTTGTGGGTATGTTCAGAGTGACACACAGGCTCCGTCTGACAGATCCCTGTGTAGGGATGTGTCCTTTGTGGTTACGAAAGATGACTGAATAGAAGGATCATCAGGATAAATGCAATCTTATTCATAGTCCATAAACTAGCAGAAGAGAAGCTCCTGGTCTCCTGATTTATGTCAGTTTTGAGACTAAGCCAGAAAACCTCTTATTATGGAACGACTTTGTATGCAAGTGCATGCACGTGTGTGTCTGTGTATGCAAAATCTGTCACTGTCAGACACAATAATGGCATTTTATTGGAAAGAAATTAAACTTCTGTTTTCTTTTTGGGTTTTGATTTTGAGAGGCAAAACTGAGAGACCTGCTGCCCCCTCAGCTTCACTGGCTTATGACTGAAGCTTATTTTATTGTAGATTTTTTCTTACACATTCAGATGCAACATGGTTGAAAAGGGAGAGAGCAAGAGTGACATCCAGAATTCCTGTTTTCTTAAGGATTATGTAGTCTGTCTGTTGTTTTATGTCTCTCAAACAATTTCACTTCCATCATGGATTTCTATTTTATCTATAAAATAAACACTACCTACGAGGCCCCATATAGTCACAGACTGGTTTGGGTCGGAAGGGACATTCAAAGATCAGGTAGTCCAAACCCCCTGCCATGGGCAGGGACATCTTTCACCAGATAACATTGCTCAAAGCCCCATCCAGCCTGACTTTGAACAATTCCAATGATGGGGCAGCCACAGCTTCTCTGAGCAGCCTGTTCCCATGTCATACATAAATGCAATTTTGTGGTTTTCCTGTCTCTCCAGGATTATACCAGTAGCTCTGTATTGAACTGTCATTTCCACCTTATCTGGATGGAAATCTATTTTGTGCATGCACACACAGGCAGACACACACCACTCCATGTTTTCATCTCTTGGGGATATTTAGTCTTCTCATGATACCCAACCCAATTCAAGGAAATCAATTAATTGTGACTTGTGAAGACAATACTGCAGAAGGAAAATAGATGAGTAGCGGATGTTTAGTCTAATGGATGATGAAAAGTTGAAGTGTTTTAGACACTAATTTATTACCTCTGAGACTAACTGCAGGATTTAGAGGGAGGAAGAACTGAAGCTCATGAATTAGAGGCCAAGGTTTGTACCAGCTGGTTAACACGGACAGTGTCAGTGAGGCACAGAAGATAGACTGTAGGGCGGGATGGCTACTTAAAACCAGGGGCCACATTCTACCACAATCCAAAGAGAGGACAAAGGTGTCATGAAAGTGCTTATGACAAGATTAAATCAACAGAAAATAGAATGGAGGATAAAAAAACAATGAAGTGATAGCAGCGAACACGTCAGGCAGAGACATCTGCAGAGCAACTTCTTCAGTCGTGGTT
This sequence comes from Manacus vitellinus, assembly GCF_001715985.3. NCBI lineage: Eukaryota > Metazoa > Chordata > Aves > Passeriformes > Pipridae > Manacus > Manacus vitellinus. The sequence continues at coordinate 6,728,383 of NW_021939189.1, read as the reverse complement.
TGCAGAGGGTATTCATGGCAAACTCCTAGTTCATCCTCATGTAATTAAGATCTGCTACCACAGATGCAGTCTATGGTTTCCCTGAAGCTGTTACAATGGTCAGAGACCACCTGGTAGCATCTCACATGTGTTTGATCCAGCATGGGATTGTCTGAGTTTCAGGAGAAAGAGAGCATGAATCCCAGGCTGAATCTGAGAGACGAACACTTTGCTAACACAGATACAGCTGCTGCAGCTTCCCCTGGTAAACTGCACTTCCAGGAGCATGTCTCCTTCCACCTCCTCTGCAGAGGTAAATGCAGAGGATCTCTGGCATCACTCTGGCTCCTGTAGAAGATTATAAAAGTGCAGTTAAGAGCAGAACCATTTTACAGCTGCAATGAAAAAGATCAGCAATGCTTCTTGTGCATCCCTTCCAACCCAGGACATTCTATGATTCTATTTATTTTGTTTTATTCTTCATTTAACTCCTAAGAGAAAACAGAACAGTCTACTTTGTGCCCCTGACTCTTTTTAGTGGATCTAGGGGAGAGATCCACAAAGGAATTTGGCAAAACAAGCAGGGACACAGATGACAAAGTTGATGACTACAATCGTCATTTGATTTTTTTATTTACTGCTGCCTAAGAAATTATGCTGTTGCAAAGGATTTGTGTATTGATGATAGCCATCAAAATCAGAGAGTGTATGAAATACTTAAATTTGTAATTACTTACTGCAGTAAAATGCAGTTTAAGTGCTCATTTCCCTCTAAGCTCCTCCTCCCTTTCATATGCCTTCCTAACCATCCTGCAAAGCACAGCAAATTAGCAGCTGAAAGGGTTAGATCACAACAATGTCCCAGTGAAGAAAACCCTAAAGCAGTTGGTCACATTAATGTAGACACCTGGGCTTGACCATGGGCTCTTTCCTACTGCAGATGTAATGTTCTTATACTTCCTTAACACATGCAAAATGAAGCACTAGATGACATGGTCAGCTTCACTAACTGGATTTCCTTGAATAATATCAACTTTTCCCCCTCCTCCCTTTCATTATGCCCCTCCTGAAGTCATTATCTATAGAGAGGAATTATTATTTTTCAAGTAGGAGCCAAAGAAAAAGCCTTTTGAAGACGTCCTTGTCAAATTAATTTAACTTTTGTATAGAGGAGTTTGGGCTGGGAACTCCCAGTGAGGGTGTGCATTTGTGTGTTCCCCTCTCCTGTGAAATGTGCAGGAGTCAATGCTGAGGGGCAGATTGGGAAAGCTGGTTCCACTGAGCTGTACCACAGGCAGGGGGGCTGTTCCCCTCTGGGCTCACTCCTGCTTCTTTGAGGTGAGTGGCTTGGTTACTATGCCTCAGTGATGGCTCAGGACTAAAATGCTCACATGTCATGAAATGCATTCTTCAATTTCACTTGTCAGCTTTAGGCTGGATGCCAGAGTTACTGCTGTAAAATGTGCTCTTTCTTCATACCTTTGTTTAATTGTTCTGCAGTCAACTGGTCTGGAACAGCACTAGGACCATCAGGGACCACAATCACTGCTGCTACACCAAAACCAATTAAACTCTGCTGGTTTACCCCACTGGAGGCTTGGGTTGTCTTTTCCATTTGTCCCAAACCTGGCAAGTTTCTGGGTTTCTATATCAGTCCTGAATCAACATCTGACATCTGAAGTGCAGAGCTCTCAGCACCTGCAAACTGAGCCCCCAAAGAGGTATATTCATCTGACAAATATAATATTTAGTATCTGCTAAGACAGATACTCACTAGAACAGACCATCCACTTAGGCAGAGGAAATATAAGAGACTGTGTTCAATGTACTGTATACAGGAGTCCCTTTTTCAGCATATATCCTATTAAATTAACTGGAAATGAGGTTTTATCAGTCTCTAAGGGAAAGAGCCTGAAGCTTTTTCTTTTCTCTTAACATCAGACATTCATCAGGCCTTTGATCTTACTGCTCATGACTACATTTGCTTACAGGAAAGGTCAGAAAACAGCTTTGCAAATACAAGTTGGATTTCCAAGGGCCAAATACCTTAGTCCTTAGGTGGGATTTTTTCAATAAAATGTGGTCAAATTCAGTAGGTCAATCTTGTTCTTTTTATTCAGTCAGTGCTGTTGGGGTTATATGGAGACTTCAAATTCTCCATTGCTTCTCTTCAAAAAGAGGGTGAATTCAGAATCAAGGTAAAGTTATCACATTTTTTGCGTGCTCAAAACCTTCAGGTCTTTCTACCTATTCCTTTCCTCTTCAAGAAAATTCACACTGATAACTGCCAGATATCCTTCCAGTTTTTGGCAAAGAGCTAAGGATTTAATTTAGGGAAAATGGCTGCCCTCAGCAATTCTTTTGAATGCCTCTTCTTACTTGTGGTGGAGATTGAATATCTCCTCTGCTTTGGTGAGAAGGTTAGAGATACACCTGAAGCCATTTGCTTATAGACATGAAAATAAAGTCCAGGCTTTGTTTTGTTTTATTTAAGTGTCTCATTTTAGTGCCTCTTGTTATATAATATTCTACATAACTTCTTGGAACAAAACAGTCATAGAATTCTGCTCTGAGGAAGGTGAATCAGACGAGTGCATCTTACTTATGGTCTTCGTTGTTGAATTGGGTGGCAGAGTCTCTCTGCAGAAAGCAGCCCAACTCTCCCACTTCTTCAGCTTTTATTTCTAGAATAGATTAAAAGCAAACTCCTGAACCCAGGCTCTGGAGAGAAGTTTAAAGCCTCACTTGCAATCTGCATGTCCCCACTCTGGGGAGGGAGAGCCATCAGGCAGGCTCCATGGCAGATGACATCTCCTGCAGTTATGACTCCATAAAGGGGCCCTTCCTGTGCATTGTGAAGCTTTTCCAAGTGATAAATGGTGCTTTCCTGTCTCTCCATATCCATCAAAACCCCTTAATGAATTTGATTGCACTCTGAAAGTGCACCCTTGCCATAGAAGTGAATTAATATCGAGGGGAAAAGTCAGTTTTCTGCTAATTCACATCATTTTTTCATTTGTCACATTATCTCCTCAGCTTTAAAATCCCTAATGCTCTGGGTATAAGCTACTGATTAATGACACAAACTTTCACCGCTCATCTAAGTGCTTGTATAAAGCATGAAAAATGCAAGGAAAAATCAGAGCATCTACAGAGCTTCTCTGCCCTGCCCTTGATTCTCTGCGGTGACCTGCACCAGCAGATGTGTTTTGGGGGATGTCACGGGTAAGTTAACAAGTCTGAGCGATTTCAAGTGAAAATCTGTCATGAAGCTGAAGGAGGAGCACTGTACTGTCAACTCCTGCCTTCAGAGCGAGGACGATCTAGCCCAGTTTCCTTTAGCAAACACAGTCCTGGTGTTACAGCACAAGGAAGGTTTGCTCTAAAGACCACAGAGCCTTCAGGGCAACCTTGAAATGCTTCCAGAGCAAATCCTCTGGCAGATGCACATTTGCATTTGCTTTTGCAATGGCTTTTTTCCTCTTGCTAACTTCTTGCATGCAGAAATCTGTCTAAATGTTTGCAGAAATCAATTCTAGGGGAATGCAAGCACAAAAATGAACACTTTTTCTTCCAAGGGAAGGGAGCAGAGTGTCTCAGACTCCAGCCAGGAGCAATATGTAAAAGCATCCATAACAGACCAGGTTTTTGCCTACCTCCTTCACAGTTAATGCACTCAGAATAACATCCAGATTTTGAGCTGCTGCAGGCCACCTTATTTCTGGGCTATACTGCTTTTATGGGAAAACTTAAAGACAGAAATACTTTGTCCCCTTATCAGATGCCTCATCACTAAACAGTTCTGTCTTGCTTAACTGCTCTAAATGATACTTCTGTTCTGTCACACTGACTAATGGGCACTGTGGCCGCTATTTTCATTTTTAAACTAGAGCCAAACTCAAGTCTCCACGGATGAATAAATGAATTAATTTATTTTATTGCAGTATTCAGTCCTCAATAAAATGTCAGAGGTAAAGTGGGGTTATTTTTTTTTTTATGTTCTTGGGTAGGAATATTCTGAGCACATGCTGTACACCAGCTTCCTGAGGAAATTAATTATTGTTATTTTATTATTATTACCGTTTAACACTTGTATGGAGTTTTACATCTTCAAAGCACTTTGCAAACATTTAGCTAATTAATTAAAGTGCATTTCATGCAAATCCATTTCCATCTGGATTTACAATCAGCCCTCCTTTATGGGGAAATTATGTCACATATAAACTAAACTGAAACTAAAAAAGCTGTTGTAGCTCGGAGCAGTAGCGGTGGGAGGTAGGCACTAATGATGCCTCCACAGCTGTCACCCTCAGCCAAGGTCCTGGCAGCTGTGGTACCACTCAGACCCAGAGACCCACAGCTCACAGCTCCACACACACCCAGCACAAGGTTTAGAGACAACCCAGTGGCCTTGTTTCAGAGGAGAGTTTTGGAAGCGCTGACGGCTGCCTGTTGTGAGCAGCGCTCCTCCACCCTGTTCTCATCATGGGATTGACAGCAGTTATTTCAGCCTTACCCCAAGTCAGAGTGATGGCAATGACATCCTCTAAACATCCCTGTCCTGGAGATGAAGATCACATTTGTTGTAAAGACTTTTTTACCCCTGTTGGAGTTCAATGAGGCTTGAAAGACAGTGAGTGCGAGTGACTAAATGGGAACATTGCTTTTGACAATGTGGCATCAGGGAACCTGTGGCCTGTTGGTCAGCCTTCTCCAGCACCCTGTGACAGGTCTGGCTCTGCCTGCCTGTCTGTCTGCCTCCCACATCAAGCTGTTAAAAGCAAAGATGTGCTCAGCCATTTGGATGAGGAGGAAAGACAGTCCTTGCTGCACCTGGAGATGCCTTTGCTGGCTCACAAGGCATCAGTCCTGATACCTCCAGAAGGTATTCTGCCAATGACTTTGAAATTCTCTACAGCATTTACTCAACAATCGTCACAACCTCCAGAAGTACCAGATACAATTCAGTAGATGCACAATTCAGTAGATGTAAATAGGGCCCTAAAATTGTTAAGCTCCTGATGTCTCAGATAAGGCTGGAGTCACCATCCAACAGCCTCAGCTAAGGACATCTTGACTTAAATGGCAGCCAGCTGCAAGAAACTAAGCATATATAACATACATTTGCACATTATATATACACACAAAGAGGTCTGGTCAACTATTCCATTAAGAACTGTGGAGAACTGATGTGAGAATGGAAAGACAGCAGAAAAAAATTACACAGCTGGCAGAACTCAGAAATTTTACAATATACTAGGTCCAAAAGGAGTTTTAATAATGCAAATGACAATGAGATTTGTGGGTGGTTCTGGAGAAAATACTCAAAAGAATAAATGTCAAGTTGCTAAAAAAATTCAATCCAAACACAAGATCCAAACATTTAAACAGAAAGATAAATTAAGCAGCAAAATAATTTAGTGTCACAGTTGTCCCATCTTCCATGTTCTTGAAAACAGGACTGGATGCTCTGTTGGAAGTTTCACACCAGTTGAAGAGTTTGTACACTCAGTTCAACTGCATGAAGCGTTGAGATCTCTAAAACAAGAGGTTTGCTGAGAATATTAAATCTTTTGTCCTTGAACTCTGCAAATAGCAGAGTGCAGGACACCTTCACTGAGAAACTGATGTAAAAGAAAGAGTTCAGCAGGGAGGATTCTCAGCTGACAGCACAACAGATCAGCAGCATCTGGGACTTTGCCAGGCTTGTTTATCTAGGGACTCTGGAACTAAACTTGCAGGGGTGAATCTTTCCAGGGAAAGAGCAGAATTGGAAAGAGATGTGCTGGAGCAGTCAAGGAAGAGGAGAAAAGGAGTATAGCTTGTACCAGTGACCTGGTAAAGATAACCTAGAGGAAGAGATGAAGACCTCATCAAACCTTTTAATTTTTTTTCCTCTTTCTGTATGAAGCTGAAATCTTGGCACTTTGTCCAGTGTTTTCCAGTTGAAAGTTAAAAATCCATTTTTAGGACTCCAATTATTTTTTAGAACATGACAAGACTTTGAAGGAAAAAAGATACATCTTTAGAAATTTTCCCTCCAGTGAAAATGAATGTTCTCTTAAAAATTAGGTTTTAATGAAAAAGCTTGATTGCTGTAAGAATCTGTACAGTCATGGTAACATAAGAAGCGTGGTAAATTGTGCCTATAATACTTTAAAGCTATTCTGCTTCTTTCCTATGTCACTGCTATTGGACTATGTGGTCATATGCACAGCTATGGCCCAAGTCCATGAAAATCCTGATCTTTCATTTAAGCAGAGCAGAAAATATTTTTGACCACTGGTGCAGTCAAGAGAGCTGTGTTTTCCTTTACAACCTGTTAAAGACCTAAGAGGAGAGAACTAGAACTAACGAGATCTCAAAATAAGCAGAAGCTCATGGCTGTGTTTGTTTTTTAATTCTAACACAGAAATTGCAACATTAAATTCTAATGTACATTTTCCTCAAAGGAAAGGGGGATCAGGTGAAAGTTAGCTCTGAATAAGCATTTTTTGCATCATGGCTGCATTCCAAAGGGAAACCTCCCCCTCCTTCTAATGATGCCCTTTGGCTCTTTATTTTATATCTATCTTGGTTTTCCACTTTGATGATCATTTCTAAATTGCTTATTATTGTAATATCAGTTCTTTGCAGAAAGCTTCAAGCAAAATGTTTTCAAATACAATGCATAAGTACTGTTGTAACTACTACTGATTATCTCTACCATGCCTGCAAGAGCTTTCCCAGGCTGGGAAGTGAGGAAATCCCAAAGGTCCTGCAGAAGGATAAATTATCTTTTTTGAATACTTGTAAGTGCAGAAAACTCATGACCAAACTTTTATGTATTCATAGGACAAAGCAGAACTCATCATACTGAGTCCTGACCTGGCTCCAAGGACAACACAGAGCCACAGTCTTGGCTCCTGGAGAACCACAACAGCTCCAAGGTAGGTGACAGCCCTGGAATTTAAAAGCACCCTGTAGAGATGTCCAGTTTGGCTGGGGTCTCTGTGCAACATGTGGGGTGGGGGGACTATTTATCTTCCATCCATTCCCTCTTCAACCCTAGTGATAACTGAGCACCTACTCCTGGTAGGTGAACATCTCAATGGTTTCAAACTACCATGCACTGACCATTGCCCTCAAGATCCCTGATGTGTGCAAATCATGCCCCAGACTGAGCTTTGTTCCCCCAAGGAGGGAAGGGCTCCGGCTCCTAGAAGAACAGCCAGCAGGATTAGTCATGAAACAAATTCCTCAGCCATATAGTTCATACTTGGCTGCTGGGTGCTGGGCTTGCAAAGTCTGGCCTCCAGTGGCTCACTTTCCTGAGCACAGGAGGCAAAGCTATGCACAGATTATCTCTTGGCAAACACTGCCTTTAGCTAGAGGAATCAAAAAGGAAGATATTTAAGAAATTATTTTCTTTTCCCTTTATGCCTTACTGCTTTCTTGCCTTCCTGAGACTCAATTTCTACAGCTGAGCTTCAATTTTCAGCTCTGTGTCACCTCTCTGAACTAAAGATTGAATTTAATGCAATTGAATCACTAAAGAGATTGACCCATCACATTCAGATCTTGGTCTACTTTCATGCTTCATACTGCTCCTCTGTTTTGGTTTAGCTTGATATTCGAAATGCCTGGTGAATTTTCAGATTGTCAGTGCAGTTCAAGACGCTTCTTGCTCCTTCGATCTCTTTTTCCCACTTCTCAAGTCAGAGTCCAGCTAAGGAGTTTCTTCTGGGTGCTGGTTCTAATGAAGAGGCCTTCTTTCCCCAACAACATCATGTCTTCTCAGTCTGATGAAATCAGCTTGCTCACCTGGAAGGATCTACTCTGGAGGCTTGAGGTTGCAGCAGGTTTGGAGGGACAGATCTGAGTAGGGCATCAACATAGTCTACTTTGTCTCCATCCCCTTGCTCCACCTGGTCTTTGCTTTATTCTTGAATGCTGAATTGAACAGTACATGTACCTTGTTCACACTGTTCTCTCTCTAAACATCTGGGGGAGGCAGTAAATGAAGATTTCAGTGGCCTACACTCTGCTTTTATGTAACGAACAGACATCACAAGGGAACAGTCTTCAGAGACTGATGCCATGTCTGGCTGGGATCAGCTGTACAGATGTACCTATCAAGGCATCCTTTGAAGAAGGGACTTTGTAAATCATTCAGTCGTCACCATCTTGATGGTGTTCACCCCTCCTGGCCACAGGCAGGAACAGAGCAGCTCAGGGGATGCAGAATGTCTTTATTCAGGGGGTTATTTTCATTTCTCTAGGCTGCCAATATCCTGTAACATTTCAACAGCCAAAGAACTATTTGTTCTTGGGCACCATTTGCTGAACAGGGAATCTGTCAAGTACATTTGCATGGTTTAATTTCAGTGACTCTTTGTTTGTTTAAGCCCTGATCCCCTCCAGGTTTTGAAAAGTCACTTTTTCTCTGCATTTGGTAAAGGCTGATTTCTTCCATCCCTCAAAAAATCCTATGAAGCTTAAAATGAACCTTCCTTTTCAGTCCAAAACAAACAAACAAAGTTTGTGTCCTTCCATACTCAGCTGCCTACCACATTCTTGGAAGCAGGTCTGCTGCTTACCTCGCACTCTCAGACTGTCTGCTTTTCCTCCCACAGCACGCGCCGAGTGCAGGCACAGGATCCTCAGGGCTGGCATGAACAGGCTTCCTGGCAGGGCTTCTTGGTGATAGATGAGGGGAAAACAACCCACATGAATTTATGAAACCTCTCTCCTGCCATTTTGTGTCTGGTATTTGGATTATCCTGGGTTTAATCGGCTGGGTTGTAACTAAATGTGAGCTGGCAGCGTGCCCAGGTGGCCAAAAAGGCCAACAGCATCCTGGCTTGTGTCAGCAACAGTGTGGCCAGCAGGACAAGAGCAGTGATTGTCCCGCTGTGGCCCTAGTGAGGCCGCACCTTGAATTCTGTGTTTGGTTTTGGGCCCCTCGCTACAAGAAGGACATTGAGGTGTTGGAGCAAGTCCAGAGCAAATGGAGCTGATGAAAGGTCTGGAGCATAAAGAACAGCTGAGGAAGCCATGAGGGTTCAGCCTGGAGAGAAGAAGGCTCGGGGAAGACCTCCTTGCTCTCTACAACTATTTGAATGGAGGTTGTAGCCAGGTGGTTGTTGGCCTCTTACAAGCAACAGGACAAGAGGAAATAGCTTCATGTTGTGCCAGGAGAGGTTTAGATTGGATATAAGGGAAAGTTTCTTCACCAAAGATTTTCAAGCACCAACGATTTTCAAGCAGTAGAGTCATCAATCCTGGAGATATTTAAAAGATGTGGCACTTGTGGACATGGGTTAGTGATGGGCTTGACAGTGCTGCGTTAATGCTTGGACCTAATGATCTTAAGGGTCTTTTCCCAAATGATTCTATGATTTTTCTGTTGCTGGGATATTAATAACAGCTCTGGCTTATGTTGATTCTCTAGTATCTAATAAGGAATGTGTGTTCAGCCCTAGTATTAGCCTAAACATAGGTACAGATGCTTTTCTACTTGCTGGCCTATTTCCTTCTGGGAACTTAATATCTTTCAGAGTATTCACATATCTGGTTCAAATCAGCCAGTGGACATCATGATTTTTGCAGAGGCAGAGACAGACAGTCACACAGCATGGATCACATAAACCTCATTTTCTCAGGTACACTGTCTACAGAATAATCCGTCTGTCACTGCCTTTTTCCACCACAGCTGTGGCGAGGAAGGACTGTGGTTAAACCACCTCACTTCTATTCATCTGAATCTAGATCTACCAACCCATTTTTGTCTTAAAAAGAAAACAGTGAGAACCCCTGGCTCCCTTTTCCTTTGGTCTGTGTTTCTAATTCATTCTTAAAGCAGCATCAAATCTCACCCTCCTCAGCCCCTGGGCTCCAGAGGAGCAGAACACTGTTAATTAATTCTAATGAACATCAGACAGCCAGCTCCTCTCTCTCTGTATTGGGACAGGGGTTACTTTTATCTCCATCATTTGCCTTCCTTGATCTGATTTCCCCCCAGCTAAATTAAATCTCCATCCTCTGTTTCAATCGATTTTTCTTTTCTTGCTCTCTTTTTAACTGAAATAAGTTTACATAAATGTAAAAGCAACAAGACAAGGTCTTGGAACAGACACATCAACTGTTTAGTGTGGTCCAGGCTGTTGTAAATCAATAGCAGTGTAGTTTAATTTGTATTTTCATAACTCATTCAGCTTCCCCTCCCTTCTCCCCCACTAACCCTGAAAGCTAAATTTTATTTAAATGTCACAGGATCCTGGGAGATTGGCTGAAGCTGCCTGACCCATTGGACCATTCATTTGATGGAAGAGCCATGAAAGACTCAGAGTTATGTTGCAGAGGCAATATTTCTTGCATTAGCTATTTATGGATTTACACATCTTTTCATTTCTCAACAATAAATAAAATAAATAACAGGCACCAAAAGCCTGGCAGCGTGACAGGGACCTTTATAGGATGCAGAACAAGGACAAAATTAAGAGGGGAAAGTGTAAATAAATTTGTGGACCTGGTTTCTGACACGTGCATGGGTAATTGCTGCACTCTGTGCTTTACAGTCATCATTATATCTGTATATGGTCAGAGAAGTTGGTATTCTCCAAAGAGAATGAGGCTTTTGCTGTAAGAGATGAGCCTTGCATGGGATTCTGGCATGGGCAACAACCTGGGGATAAGATAGGAAATAGCTGGAGAGCTAATGGCATCTTTGGTTATGAAAGATATTTCTTATGTTCACCTAATACACTTGGAAAGACTTGGCCAAATGTGATGGCTGCCAACAGAAAACTGGCTCAACTATCTGAAGGGGAAAAAAAACAACATAAAATTTGGGGGGTTATGAATAATGAAGGGCAATATTTGTATCTATTTGGACAGAAATATAACAAGCTTTTTGGATTGTGGATAAAATTCAAAAGCATTTACACTGTCTGTTGGGTATAACTTGGAGATGGCCAAGGAAAACCCCACTGACCTGGGAGGTTCCTTGGAGGGCACAGTGGCTCCAAGGCTGCAGGATTTGACCCTGTTTGCCTACAGTACCAGCCATGCCTGGGAAGCTGTGATGGAGTGTGACAATTTCCACTCTTTTGCCCTAGATGATCTGACTGCTCCTGGCTTTCTGACTGTCCTTGAGCTCCCAGTTTCACTAGGATAACAAGGTTCCTGTCAAGAAATAAGTTTAAGCACGTGTTTAACTTTCACCACATTCAGCTTAACTCTGTGGTTTTAAGTTTCTGGAACTTCTGGCATTGAATTATTGGATTTAGGCCCAAACCCTGAACAGATGTGTGCACACAAACAAACATGTGTATAAAAACTATCTAACATTTGCTCTCATGGTAGCAACAGGATGTCTGTGTGCTGCTGATGCCTTGGTAACAGCGTCTGTGTATGTCTCTTTGTGTATCTGAGTTGTCATGGGATGGGGTATGGAACATAGTGAAAGAGAATAAGTTTAAAAAAAAAACATAGGAATAAGAAAACCTAACAAAACATCCATCTGCCAAATCATTATCCCTTTTACAGATCTCCTTACAGCCTCTGCATGCAGTTCTGCTCTTTGTTATGACTAAGGAAGACTGAAGACTCTCCAGAGCATCCCTTTTTTGCTGTGCTTGTCCCCAAAGCCCCACACATAGTAGACAAAGGATTAATAAAATTTAGGGGAAAATAATTGCATTACAACAAAATGAAATGTGTACAGGAGTGAAAACTGTTTTCTTTGGTGAATCATCTTTTCCCCTGAAGAATCAGTGTAACAGAACACCAGTAATAACACACCAGGGAGAAAAAAAGCAGTGCAAAGTCAAACCTATCTACCTTGGTAAAATCATGGCATAGTCCAAATGCTAAGAAATACCTTTTCTCTACGGCAGCTATTAACAATTAGAAATAGTTCTGAATTTCCAATTTGCTAATATAATAGTTAACAACACAGAGCACTGAAACAAGCATTGATACCTAACCACTGCAGTAATATTAATAAATTGTGTGCCTCCTGAACAGAAATAACTCAGGCTTCTCACACTGAAATCCAGAATTCAAGGCTATGTTGGTCGTTTTCTGAAAGCCATCTTGAATCAGTAGGTTCAGATGTATCCATAAGTTATCTTGAAATTAAGTAGTTCTCCAGAAGAAAAATCCCAAATACTAGACAATAAATATCAAACCATTATAAAGAAGGACTACAGGACAACTGCCACTGTGTGAGGGTCATGAGAACACTGCTCATATCTTATGAAATCAAAGCTATTATTTCCATCCTATGCTATCATGCCTACAAACTCAGTGATCCTTGAAATTCCCCTCCTGCATTTTTCTTGCATTGATTTAACAGATCATTCTCACTGTTTTTATTAAACTGGAAGAGTAAACCTGGCCTGACTGCCATTGCACCTCAGTCAGTAGGAAATTATATTCATCGGTGATGAAATTAATGCTTGAAAGGATACAATAAACCACAAAGGAAGAGGAAGAGAAAGACAAAATATCAGGGAAGGAAAATACTTACAAAAAACCCCCAAGAGGCAGAGTTGCATTAGGCTGTGTTTGATTGCAAATACCACTCTGATGGCAGCACTCAGCTTATTCTTCTTCTAAGTATTCATGCAATCAAAATGTGGGAAGTCTGCCTTTGGAACAGGGACAAACTCTTCTGCAGGGCTGTCTTCAGCTGCAGATGAAATGGACTTTTTTCTGTTTCAGAAAGTTTGATTAATGGTGCCTGTCGTTATATCCCTGCCTGTACCAGTGACAGTGTTTTACACTGTCAAACAGACTCATTTGCTGGTGAATTTGGCCAAGAGGTGCTGTAGACTCATGACACATGAACTGGTGAATACCCAGTGCCCAACATATCATTTCATTTACCATTCTAGTTCTTGTCAAATACCAGATTCTATAGAGATGTGTGATACCAGCTCCTGGAAGCCTTTTCTAGCAGCACACAGGGCTGGGATTAACCAAATCCTGTTAACAAAGGGCTCTGTAATGTATCCACTGAGCCTCAGAAGGCCCCATCTCTAATGTGATCGGGTATTTAAAAGGAATCTAATTTTAAAAGCAATGAACAATTATATGAACATGAGGAAAATCTTTTAAGAATGGCTGATCTCTGCAAACTTCTTCAGCTCTTATGGAAAAATTCTATAGAAATCCATAGGAAAAAAAATAAACTTCTCTGAAGAAGTTTGGGGTGAGGAGGTTAATAGAAAAATCATATCTCTGGTGTGGAATTTATTTTTTTTCCGGTGCACCTCAGTATAGCATTCTGTAGACAGCTAAAAAGGAAAAAAAAAATCTATCAGAAAGTAACATTTTCTAATCTAGTTGACTACAGTTCAGCCCTGCGAAGAAATAAAGACTCTCTCATCCCAGGAATCCAGCAAGTGTGAAAAGCAGATAGGAAATAATTTGTCAATAGATTTGCAGATATCAAATGGATGCGAGAGGTTAGAGCAGGCACAAACCTCTGCACAGAGCTACAGCTTGTCTAACATTTTCTTCAGCAGCTCAGGGAAAGCAAATAGTTTTCCATGAGCCTTTTCAGTGGAGGGCAATAAAGAAGCAGGCTCTCAGCAGCTGTTGCCTCTAATTGCTTTTTGGGCCTTCTCAACACTGGCACCTCTCACCTGCTGCACAGACCAAAGGCCAAAGGCAGATTTTAAGTAAGACCCCAAGGAAAAAACAATCCCTCTAGTTCAGAAGTCTGTTGAAAACAGGATGTACTTTTTCAAAATTTGCATTTGTAAGGTAAACATAAGCATCAGAATGGCCAAAATAAGTCAGTGTGAGCATCTAATTCCTTTGGTCCCCTGCAAGTTCACCCCCTGGGATCAGTGATCCAACAACAAAGGGAATGCTGGGAGTTGGTCCAAGCATAGCTTTGATTTAAGCTACTATAAACCAAATTACAACAAACACTCCAGTGATTTCATCTGCCATGAAAAGAAAGTCCCACGAACCCTAAATGCAACAAGCATTAGCCTTCCCTGGTAGAAAGGTGTTGTGGGTTTATTTATAGCCTATTGTTGCTCATGGAAGGCAAGGAACAATAATCTAAGCCAGAGTCAGCAGCTCTGCTACTCGTCAGAAAATATACCATTTTAACAATCCAGCTCGCTCCTGGAGCAAATCCCCCTTTTCCTTGTCCTGCTCTCCTGCCTTCTCATCCTCATGCACTTCACACTCTCCAGCTGTACTATGGGGTCCAAGCTCAGGAGTTTGCATTACTGCTGAGCAATGTATCCAAAACAGAGAGAGGACAGAACTATTGAGAAGGTCCAGAAGGTGATTATTCTCTCTCAGAAATACTCTGGTACAAGTAACATTCTTTTTCCTTTCTCTTTTGGATCCAACTTTGCCTTGCAAAACCCTCAATATTTTAGGTGAAAATATTCTTTTCTATGAGAAGGTCTAGTCTATCAAAAAAGCCTGTTGAGAGAGAACAGATAGGCTCCAAGAGATAGTCTCAGATACTATGGGTAGTACACAGTACTGTCAAAACCCCACACCCCAGTCCCTACCTAAATAATTCCCTTTACCATGGGATGAATGATGAGTGCAGTTGTTCTTAGTTACTAATTGAATAACTGATTTACAGGGGTACCAGAAGCCCCAGGGCTGGGTCAAATGATGCCCAGTCTGCTGTGGAGGAGCTCTTCCCTCTCTCCTCACCTTCAGAAAAGGAAGGACCCCAATTCCCATCAGTTGCTGTCCATGAGCATTAGGTAGTAAGAGTCAAGGGAGAAAGAAGTTCATTTTTGCAGTCAAGGCTCCGAAAGAGATGCCACTGTGTATTTAGAGTCGACTTCTCTGGACAGACATTTTCGCTCCTGCAGCAGAGGTTGGATGCAGTCTGTAAACCACACTAGGCTTGGCCATGAACTCCTGTCAGTGCACCAAGGGATATCCCTAGGGATGACAGTGAAGATGACTCCAGACTGGACTGAAACCTACTGGAGAGCTTCAAGGACAGTGGAGCAGCAGGGAAAAGCTGAGCAGCTTATACACCTGTTCAATTAAGGTTCAGAGAAATGCTATGTATATCTTTACTCATGATTTTCCAGGGATACTTAAAGGTTAAATAATATTAATGATAGTAATAGTCAAGACTTTCCTATTTCTATATCCACCTGTTCTATGTTGTATTGGATCTGAATTACCACCCTTGGCTGGCCCAGACCTGCACTACAACAGGTTGGTTAGGGCAGCAGCAGAAAAAGGAGCAAGATGTGTTCCCTGTCTCCATGGACTGGAGTAAAGCTGAATGCCTGGAGCCTGTGTGCTTTTGGCTGAGAAAGAGGGACAGAGCAGCTGTATAAGGCAGATTGTGAAGGGCTGTTTGGAGAAGCTGTTGGATGAGAGCAGTGTCAAGGGCTGCAGGGTAAGTGAAAAGAGGAGTCCACTGGTGGAAGATGGGGTTTAGGATCTCGTTCATGAGTGTGGCAGAAAAGGATTGACAGGAAAGGGCTGACCTGTAAGGACAAATCAGTTTAAACAAGAGTAGTCAATGTGGAGTTATTCTTTCCTAACACTCCACTTTAGCAAACTATGAGTGGAAAAACCTCTTCCAAGATATAAAAACTGTTTTAAATTCCTGCCACGCAAACCTGCTTTGAGCACATGAAGCTCCAGGCTCCTGAGACAAGGGCTTATACAAATTACCTGCTATACAGCAATGAAAGCTGCTGTAGTCATTCTGTGTTGCCAAAAGTGTTGTAGAACCGTATTCCGAGAAAAGAGTGGAGAAGTAGATATGCACTGTGCATATGCAGACCCATCACAGCACATGGATTCATGGGACAGGGAGAGATGAGGAGCATGTGTTGGGAGGAGGGGGGAGGCCTGCAGGAAAGTAGACTTGATTGAGTATTAAAAAGGGATCATAGGCCCTGAGGTATAAACCACTGTCAACTTCAACCTCTATAAAATCTATCCCGTGCATACCTGGGCTCCAGTACAATCCCCAATAAGCAATGTCTCACTCCATGAATTACAGCAGAGGCAGAAGGACACATCACGCCCCACTTAGACTGAGCTACAGCCCAGAGGCTCAGCTGTGTGCCAGAAGACATCTATACCACATGCCAAGTCCTCTGAGTTCTTGTTCTTAACCTCAAACTAACCTCTTCCCTCTCCCACTAGTGGGAATAATGTTGGGTAGTTTCTTTTCTGTACACCTGATTTTTCTTTGCTAGAAATCTCAGATTTAAATTGTCCTGGAGCTCAGAGATGTCTGGCAGGTTTAATCATGAGCTATGCCACATGTGAGATGTTGAGATTGTGGAGGAATAATTCTGGAAAGGGCAGCTGGGACCCAAATTCTGGTGATCAATGTATTATCTGTGTGGCCCACAGAAGAAAATGCTTTGGATGTTCTCATTTAAGCTGCAGTGAGCAGCAGAGCATAAGGAAAGGAAATGTAAGATCTTAAATGAATCCAATTACTCATACCATTAATTTAGATTTACTTGAGTAGTTAGAGTATGCTAAATAAACAACAATTGATTAGCTAGATCATGTTCATTTGAAATTTTACCATGAGTGGATGGATATTTATTTTACAGTCTAATGGTAAAGGTTTGCCAATATGTTTCCGTGGCATTTAAAAGAAGGTCACTCAGTCTTTATCATCTTGATTTTGCAATTATTCCAAAGATCATTTTCATCTGCAAGCCTTTTTTACTGGAGAAGTGAAAATGCTGTAGCGATGACAGGTGTAGGTGATGCTGGTTTGGCATGTTTCAATCAAACTAGGCACAGCTACAAAAGAGTGTGTGGAATGAACCCTAAGTTTTGCCTCTAGCTCATGTGACAATCAGCTATTGCCCACAGGAGCCAGCACTGATTTTTACTCTGGAGGGAAAACAGCAAAATATTATTTGAAACCTGCATCGGTTGCAGAGAGAGAATAGAGTCTGCATGGGCTTTGCAATGAAATCAAGCCAAGAAAGAGCTGGTGGAGCAAACATGCACGCTGAAGTGGCTGAAGAACAGTATTTCATATTGTCCGCATCACATGCATTAGGAGGTGGGGGAAAAAAATGGATGTTTTTATTTGGAGACAAGAAATATTTCCCTAGCTCCCATTTCCTCTTGATAAAATCACTGTCAGCCCTGTAACTCAAACACATCCGGAGGTGGGGCCTTTCTCTCTTCCCACACACACAGAAAAATGGATGCAGCTTCACCCAAGGCTTCCCTGTGACGTGTTCTACCACAACCCTTTCCATATGTGAAACACAGTAAGTAGTACCTCCCCTCTGAATTTTTCTGGGTACTCAATCTCTGACAAGAAAAGAGTAAGAAATCACTTCTTCTGTGACTTAAAAATCTCAATCTGAACCCAGGTAACGTGATTATAAAGTAATGTGCTTCTTAACCACATTACTATCAGCCAACATTTCCTGACAATTAATAAGTTTCTGAGGTTGCCACACGGATGAAGATGGAATTTAAAAATAATGTATTATTTCCTTGAGTGAAAACAGAGTTTGGAAGTAGGTATATGTAAAAATAGAATAACCTCTTATGACTGGGGGAGGGTGGCTACATAATCTTGTCTCCAGAAGGTACATCTTGATTTTCACCAGACATTGGTGAATCTTTGTGGTTTTTTTTAATATCAATTCTGTATTCAGTTCCAGTCAGCCTGGTCTTTTAAGAAGGAAACACCTTGACAATATTGAGATAAAGCCCAGTTCTCCCAAACTTGGAATATATGTGTAGAGAGATGAGAATATTAAAAAATTAAAATAAATAAATAAATGTATTGTGGATTGCAGTAGCATTCTGTCCATGGTTTATAGAAAAGTAACAAAGGTTTAGATGGCAAAACTAGGCTGTTCCTTTGCAGATTTTATTTGCTTATTTCTGTTTTTCAACTCAGATTTTTTTATCTTTTTCATTTTCTATGTCTTGGAGTGCTTGAGTCAGTCTTCCTCAAAGAATGTCCTTGTAAATGAAATATTATCCTCTCCAATATACTTTTAAAGAAATTAAAGTACTCTTAAGTTCATACTTCAGAAAAAAAAATCAGATCTGTCAACTTTGGAATATTTCAGTTGTGTCAGGTTGTATTTCAAGTAGACAGCTCTATGTGCAGTCTTCTAATTAAAATGAAAAGATATTATCAACTTATTCAATTAGCTTCCCATCTGGCAATTTTAATGTTTAAAATAAAATCTTTTCTGCTTAGAAAAAAATCTGAAACCAACATAACAAGTGCTAAACTGATCTTGATACTGTCACTGCAACAAAAGTCTTCAAAAGATGAGGGTGACATTGAGGGAATAGAAGAGTTGATAATCCTCATACAAAATCTATAATAGAAGGTGAGGGCTTCTTGGTGGGGAAGGGAGTGACAATGATCCTGAATGTTTTACTGACTCCAGATTAGGTTTTATTGTATGAGTTTTGCCTGAAAGTCCCAGAATCCCCCTTCCATCACACTCTGCATCTCACGTGAATGACTCCTGCCCCTATTCTAAATAACATGAGTATATGTAGAAATAGATTCATCTCATTAATGTATATCATATATCCGATATGCCAAAAAGGGGGGGCAGTTCAGCTCAATAGTCAATTTATTTCACACAAAGCCATTGTCACATCCCTCAGTTTGCTCTTGGTACTCTCTAGCACTGGCAACAGTGGCCATTTGGAAGGGGAGGTGTGGGTTCAGGCTTTCAGACCTCGGCTCAGCTCATCACCACGTGTCCCCTCCAGACAGGGAAGTCAGGAGTGTTGCTTCCTTGCAAGCTGTGGCACTATGAGCTGCCAGTACTCAGCCTGTGCTCATCCTTGCCCCTTCCAGGGCCAGCAGCAATAACACACACTCCAGACCAACCCATGTAATTCTCCTCTCCTTTATCCCAGCACGGAGGGATGTGCTGAGAGCCACATCCTGAGACCTGAGATGTCTTCAGCTGCTGAGAAACAGGCACCCTGCTAGAGTCCTGCTCCCCAGGGAGGACAGCAAGAGGAATTTCTTCTCACCTCTTATTCCAGAGTGTCCTGACCTTCTTAACTGAAGGATAGTCTAACTTTGGAAAAACAAATGCGAAGAAAAAATTCCAAGGACACTCCAGTGCAATGTAGCTACGAGTTATCACTTATAAAAGCCTAAAACAAGGTTTAACTTTGAATGCTCTTTAGTTGAATTCATCCTTCTCCATTTTGTTTGTTTGTATCCATGGGAATTTGTGCGTGCAGCTCAAAATAGCTTTTCCCTTAATTTCTTCCTACTTCTCATCTGGAAAATCAGTTCCTGATGCCTTGAAGACTCCACAGGACTGGAGGTTCACGGATTATCAAACACTGCTCTGGCCAAACAACTTATTAAAGAACAGCTCCATAGTCATTCATACACATTCCCACTGCCAAAAGCTACACAGCAGGGAAGAAAGAGTGGATCAAATAGGGGTCTACATTCCTGAATGATTTATGAATCAGAATTTCTGGGAAAGTAAAATCTAATAGACAGCATCTGCTGTACCTGGCAGCAGTTGCCTAGAATAGATTCAAGTTCTTGCAAGCTTATTGCCTATGACTCAAAGCCACACTCCTGAAGGTGCAGAGGCTGTAGGGTCTTGGGGAGGAAAGGACTGGAACCCAGTGCACCAGTTCTGGGAAGCAGGGTGACAGGATGCCAGCCAGGTGATGAAGACAAATCCATCATGTGAATGTTTTCCCTTTTCTTGGCTTTCCATTGCCTGGAGTCAATGGAAATAAGGAAAAAAATTACAAAGGAACATCTACAGACAACCATCTGCTGGAAGAGAAGGGAATATAACAGGAAGAATTACTCAGCTGGCTCCAAGAATCACTTTTGGCCAAAGGTCCTCCCAAACAGTCATGTTCACTTCTGAGAATCGAGATGCCTCAGCTGAGAGCAGGCAGAGTGAGACAGGCAAGAGCAATCCCACCTGGATCCCACCCAGTCCTGGCACAGCCAAGGACCACTGCATTGTTCCCTGTAGTTATTCTCCTGTACTAAACTGTCAGCAAGGGCCAACAGCTCAAGCTGCACCTTCACTTGTCAACAGATTCAGGAAGATTTCTGGTTACACTGATCCTTGAGGTAACAGCTAAAACCAATGTAGTTTGCATCAGTGATAATTTTTGCCCATTTATTCCATGAGGACAACCCACTGACATTTCTATGGCAGCTTAGTGGCCCTTACCTTGTCTGAGTGGCCCTTAGCAAAGCCTTCACTTTGTCAGAAGAGCTGTTGTGTTGAGGGAGGGATGACTTTACTTCAGCTTTCTGTTTCACTTACAACACACTTTTTTCCCTTTCAGTGAGTGCCTCCGTCCAGTCATAAAGTGAGTGCAGACTCAGAAGAATGTGCCTCCTTCCAGTACTGGGTCTGGGATAAAGACCTCATCAGTCTGATATCCAGTTGGGATCCTGGACTAGTAGTGATGAGGTAGTAACATTAATGTTGGATAATAAAGCAAGAAAGTGATTTTTAGCCCTTAAATTACTGTGTTTCGCTCCCTCCCCAACAACCCTGCCTCCCCAGGAATGGAAAAAAATAAAATCAGAGAGAAGAATTCTGTTCACAGACAAGGCAAGACATTCAATAGAGATGACATTTGCTTTGCAAAGCAATAAAATAAGCTCAATCTGTTTAACCATTAGGTACTTTCAGGTAGGATTTAGCACAGAACATTTTCAAAATATGGCAACATTAAACACTCAGCCTTAGGACAGATGTGGGGTGGAGATGAGGAATCAGAGGCAGAGAAGTTGAAAGAGACACCTCGAAGATGATTTGTTGCAGAATTGCAATTAGGACTCTTGGCTTTTGGGGAGTCCCAGGAGCAGTATATATCTGATCCTGCTTTCCTGGGTGAGGTAACCAGCATGGCAAAGAATAATCAGCATTTCAGCAGCGAGTTGGGCATCTTTTAGTTTGTGTTCTCCAACACAAGAGGAGTGGGATCTGAGGGGGGTGGTCCTACGTGAGCCATGATGGCTCACACCTACCCAGCTGTCAGGATTCCTTGGGTCCCAGGGCCATGGAGCATCTCATGCTCCTGTCTCAGCACTACTGTGTTAATGGCTGCCAGTGTTTGCAGCCCCAACAAAGACACTCCTGCAGGTGACACTGCTGTTCCTGTCTCTTCTGCTCATTCTCCCAAGACAGAAACACCAGAAATCTGCTTTAAACGGGGAGCTCTTTTCTTACCGCAAAGGAGTGTACCGGTGTTTAGCATATCAGGGCGAGTCATCCCCACAAAAGTGCACACCTCCTTTCTCTAGAAATAAACTGAGATCACCAATTCAGGCTTGTGTCAGGAAATAATTCAAGAAATTATAATCAAGGGCCAGCAGCTCCCACTTCCCTGCATAGGCCAGTGAGATTCTCTGAAGGGCTACCAAGGAACCAGAGCAATTAGCACACGAGCACCTAATCAGTTACTGCAAAATGGCCTGAAACACAAAGGAGAATAAAGCCTTGGCACATGATATTTCTGACACAAACAAAAGATTCAATTAATATTAGAGCAGTATGCAAAATACCTATCACAGTTTCACAGATATTCAGAAACAACAGCTGGTCTTTTCATGGATGCTTGTGGTTGAGACCTAGCAGAGGTTAAAAGTTCATTGTTCCCATTATCCTCTATCTATATGTATATATACATAGCAATTCATGGAAGTATGGTGAGACTGAGTACCTCTATTGGCATTCTCCTCCTAGGAGGGGGGCCTGCCTGTATTTATCTGCATGATGGAAAGATCTTGTTCATTAGCTCAGGATGCTCATATTATGTATATTCTATTAAGCACATATTGAATATGCATCTCATTTTCATTTCAATTAGGATCTGAGGGCTGAATTCATTCATGACTATTGATTCCTTCCAGGCCATTTGCATTTTATTCTGTTCATTATTATTTATAAGTTCTGTGCTCTCTGAGTAATTTAAATATCCCTCTCGTGATTGCCCCCAAGTGATGAATTATATACCGTCCCTCAAAAACCAACACAACAAGCCCTACGTTAATCCTCTGCTCTTTCTCTGTGTATTTATGGGGCTTCCAGTACTTGGGCTCTAGTGCTTTCTGTTGGGTTAGGAGCAGGTGATGCATTGCACAGTGAATTCGATTTACTGCATGACAAGCTTTTGTACCGCCTGTAGTTTTCCAGTAGAAAGGCATATTTCGCCCCCAGCTCTGGTGGGTAGTATTTCCCTGCCCTGTCAGGGCACTGGGTCTACAGGAACAGTTGACAATGTGACAGCTGAATCACAGATACCTCCTCTCTTCAGAAAATCACTCCAGACTTTTGCCCTTGACTCGTGAACCAGGACAGCCAACACTTCACTCCCAAATCCTCTCCCTCTCCAAGGACATCCTCTTACCTGACATTTCATAGTGTCATAGGATTAATTAAATCTTCTCCCCCTGTTTTTGTAGGAAGGCTTTGTCCTTTCAGACAAGATACTGTGTTTTAAATTTTGTAGAGAGGTTTTAGTTCAGTGGTTTGCGTACACAGATATGTGTGACTGAATTTGCTGGTCCCTGAACTCCACAGGGGTGAGTGAAGAATTGGAGATTCTTCCTGACACGTGGAAGCTCCCCAGTGCCTTTTGATGATTTGACAGGTACTGCCTGAGATCAAATTTGCACAATCCCTAGCTCAGAATGAACAGACAGGAAACTTCAAAAGAGCTGGAATTACAGTTTAAATTGCAAAGAAGTTGTCTTTTCGTTAGAAGAGCTATGCCACAATTAATTGCTTACTTAAATGTAGATTTACATCTGAAAAGGCTTTTGGGAGATTTAAGAAGGTCTACACATTGAATCTGATAGGAACATATGCTCCTAGATTGTTTTGATCTACCCTAACAGAGCTGGAAAGACACGAAATGCAATAGAAATAAAGTACAAATTTTTCTACATGTAAAAGAAAGTTGTTGGCTTGATTGAGTTTTGATGCAAATGGATAAAAAGAGGAGAGAAAAAAAGGAAAAGGCCACACATTTTTCTTTTAACAAATTAACCCCTCTGTCCAAAATTCAGGTTTTTATCCACCTGTCAACTAAAGCAATGGCAGTACACCATGTGTGCAGTCAGATAGGAGAAAATGAAACCCTGGTTATCAGCTCTGACGCTGTTTTTCTCCACTCCTTTGGGGAACCCTGTGATATCAAGGTGTAACAGAAGACATGAAGTCCCAAGACACTTCTCCAGCACTTGTGTTAAGGAGAGATTTAAGTTGGATGGATGTTATCTAGAGATTACATTTCTGAGTCTCCAGTGACCAAGTTAACTGATTAATAATTACCATCCTGCCTACTCCTAAGGGGGATCAACATGGAAGGAAAGAACTCACAGTGCAAGTGCAACTGAAGTGCTGAGGATTCCCATATACATCAGCTTCTCAGCCCATCAGGCATGTAGGGTAGATGGATGGGACACATAACAAACAGAGAGGAACAGTAAAGCTTTGAAAATTGTACCAGGCATGCTTAAACAGAACAGAGAGAATGACATGTTGGCCAAACTTTTAATTTCCTAGAGCAAAAGGTACATAAAAATACATATACTTGCATTTTCCCCAATAAAATTATTTCAAGGAAGAACAGTAATACCCTTAGCAACATAATATTAAGGTTGATGACCAAAGCAAACCATTTCACATTGTTCTGTGTGTACCTAGATGGAGTTTCAGCTATTTATTTTTATCTGTAAACCTCACCTGCCTTGTGATTTAGACACACAACTGTTGGATGCCCTTTCTCACCAAGATGCTGAAATCAGCAGAACCCTCTTAGCTGAGCTTTGTTTATCTTTCTTCCTTAGAGAAGAAAGTTTAAAATCTACCCTGTATCTCACTCGAAAGGTGGAACAACCTGCACCAACTGGCCCTGCCCTGGAGTTATTTGCAACTATTGACTCTACTTCATCTGTATTTCAGAAGACTAATCTGAAGTATTCTGTCTGAAAGCACAGGCAGAAAGTGAAGATTTTGGCTTTAACCAGTAGATGACAATGTGAATTCAACTGCCAGAGAGGGACAGACCTGTAAAACTTCTATCCCTCAAGGGAAAATATGTCAGAAGCTGAAGGACACCCTTTGGTAAAGGTTATTCTCATGGCCAAAGATCTGTTCCATGGGTGGTTGTGGACATGCAGGCCTTGCACCGATGAGGACTCCTGATGTAAATCAGAACTGGATCCCAGCCTCTATCTCTATTCTGAGATGGAGTTCCATCCCAAACACCTGGCTATAGGGTTGTCTATAAATTAGCAATGGCATTGCCAGAGCTACTCACTTGATTTCCCTACTGCAACAGGAGTGTGTGCGATGTAGGACACACAGTGGAATAAATCCCACCCTCATATCTCATTGCCTGCTACCTGCACACCTCAAATTAATGGGAGTCAGTGCACTGAGGTGGCCAAAAACCTGTTACGAACTCAGAGCAACTCTAATTGAGGAAAAGGAGGGAGCAAGGGCTGGATAAGATGCCTTTGGAGTTTGCTCTTGCTGCATCAAGTCAAGGAGAGTTAGTTACTAGAATTCTTGTTGCCAGTTGTCAGACACATCCAGCTCTAAAACCCAAGCCAGTTTCTGGGTCATATTTTTGAAGAAATCCATCATATTATTTGGATTTTCAAGATCTTGTAAGCTGGAGCAACCAGCCTTAATTACAACCTCCTACTATAAAAGTTGCTTATTCCCAAAACCTTGGGAGGGGAGGATTTATTTCCAAATAAATTACCAACTTTGCCTGTACAGAGCTGTAGCTGAGGAGCTCACCTCTTTACTGCCAGCTTCTGGGATAAGCCCAAGGAGTCCCTGGGTAGATGCACTTCCCTATTTTATTGTAAAAGTAAAACCCCATTTATGTTAACATAGAAAAGGCCCCATTGACACCAGAGACTACTCTTGGTGGAAGTCAATTATGTTGTACATACCCTCTAAAAAAAAAAAAGTTTCATGATTCTTTCTTATGTAAACTGGGTATTCCCTGATTTGTCTTGAAATAAATGCTATTAAGCAGCCTGTAATGCAGCAGGGCAGATCAAAGGGCCCTCGTCCTTGCCTCTCCACAGCAGCCACTCAAGATGCCAGAGTGGTTCACGCTTCCCAAAAACCACACTGTTCAGTTATTTTACTCCTTGAGTCTAAGTTACCAGCACCCTCTACAAAGGCTGTGGGCTGTATGATGGAGATAAGACCCGGAATGAAGCACTTGCAGATGGCAGTCGCCATAGAACAGCACAAAGGATTCTTTAATTAAGTCTTCCCTTCCCCTTATTAAAATTCAGGAAAGATTACCAAGGAATTTGTACTGTATCTGGAAAACAAATCATAACAATTACAGCAGGCTGCCCCAGGCTGGCTAGATTGTAGCTTATTATTCCACAAAGGCTTGATAAATGTGTAAATTTATATAGAAGCCTTCTACATGGCATCACTGCTGTGCAAAGACTCCCTGCTTTCTGTATCCAGTTTTAGAAGGAAGACCAGCTGGCTAGAGTCCCTTGAATTATTTGCTGTTGTTGCTGAATTTTTAAAATACATATAAATTATGTCTCACATCTACAGTTTATCTACAAGCTGTCAAACGGGGACTCATTCCTGCTCTTTTTGATGCCGACTGAAAAGCCATCTAACTCAGTTAACCCTCTGGCCCCACATTCCTTAAACATCACCAAAAACAACAGCTTTCGAATTCTAAATTGCATTTTTAAATGCCACAGGCTTTCCTTTAAGCATAAAGCAAACTTTAAAGCATAATTGTTCATACCTATGAGCTTAATTGCCTTAGAGGCATAAACCAGGATGGTTTGCATATGTGCACATCTGTAAGGACAGTCTGTGTTTCCCCCCTAAATGATTAAATGGTGGGTCAAGGAGAAGGGGGCTGGGTGAATCACTCATTCTATGCATTTCCTCTTAAAAGGGGAGCTTTGAACAAAGGTCATGGCTAGATTTGATCCTCTTCATCACATCGTTTGCATACGTGAATCCATGGTGAACACTGGAGCAACGGCCTGATTTATTGACAAAGCTTATGGGTTACAGTGCCAGAAGGGACTGTCAAGATGATCTTAACCAACTGCCCTGCACAAAACAGACAAACAAATTTCTCTGAATTAACATCTGGATGAAGATCAGAGGCTGGAAAACATGTCCAGTCTTAATTAAAATATATCCATCACTGGATAATCCACTAACAACCTTGGGAAAATGAAGCAGGAGCATCATTCTGGGACATGCACCCACCCAAGCCAACGTCCTTGCCTGATACTGTCTCTCTACTGTTACTATTCTCCTGCTTTCATACCTGAGACTTCAGGCTCCAGTGTTGTATGGGGGACTCCCTCGCTATGCTCCTGCACATATGACTGTTTTTGCAAGTTTAAAGTAATTTATATGAAACTGGTTCAGTGTGGAAGTGTGTTTGTTCCAGAAAAGAGAAAAATGTAGATTTTTGAAAGATAGTGCTTACGTGTTCTGTTTCTCAAATACATTGAAACAAATGTAAGGTTCTCTGTCTCCTGCCTGGCTGTGGTGACTTCACCTTTTCCTGAAAGATTTTAAATGTTCAAATACATGCAAATCCCATTTGCAAAGAAAATACCAGGCACTTCCACTGTGTCTGAGAGCTCACAGCACCATGTGAGCACTTTGCAAATATTTTAAATTCTGCTCATTTTACCAATGACACCTTGAAGCCAGAACTCCAGGGTCTCAACCCACCGAGCTGGCAGACAAGCTTAGCTAAATCAAACAAATCTGAGGTACAGCACTCCACAATCTGCAGGTAAAGGCATAGGCTGGAATGTGATGTGAACAAGGCCATAATGAGAGGTTTAGCAGAGAAAATGAGAGCCCTTCAAACTTCCCACAGGCAGGAAAAGGACACAAGGGATTCTGGTTCTGTAGTGTTTTGTTGTGGGTTTTTGTTTGTTTTGTTTTGTTTTAAACTACATTTGTCATTGCATCTCTGTGTAAATAACCAAGAGGAGATATTCATCAACCTTCTCCAGGGCTAGTCCTTATTCTTGCTTTTATTCAAAAATGCTCTGGCTGGGTTTGTCCAATAAATCAAAGTCTTCAGCTGATCATTAAATTAATAAATAAGGTGACACATTTGCTCTCCGCTGCAGATGAGATTTCCCATTTCATGCTTCAGTTGCCTGAAGTAAGAATACAAGAGAGGGAGATTTTTTCCCCGCAGTGGTAAAGGAAGCTGATGAAAGATTACCTTAAAATCCCCCATAAGAGACAAACAAGTAAGAGGTTTTTTTTTTCCTTCCCTTAAAAAAGATAAAAGCAAAGAAATAAATAAAATAGAAGGGGGTATACTTTGTATTGATTTTCCTGATCTGCCTGCATTAAGGCATCGTTCCCACAGGGACTGCAGGGAAACACAAGCTCAAATGAGGAGATGAGCAGATGCCACTGGGGCATGGGCTGGACACCAACACCCAGTGTGGGCGCTGTGACGTTCACTGTGCTGCCCACCCACACCTCCCAGGGCTCCTGCCTGCAAGTCCTGTCCAGGCAAGTGAGCACTCACAACCCCATTCCTAAAGATGTGTTAATTTTTTAAAGAAGGGAGTAAAAAGGGAGGCTTCCAGTATTAAAATAAGGAAAAAAAAAAAACAACCAAAAATATTGTTGCCGGTTTGGCCAGTTTGGAGGGTTTTCTGTACACTTTTGCAACATGTGAAGGGCTAGAAGCATGTTTTGAATTTCAGCTGGAGAAAGGAGCCTCCAGTTCCTGGGCTAAAATCGTTCTGTGGAGTTGTAGGGTAGCATTAAGAGACTGATACACTTCAACAGTTAGAAAAAGGAATTCCACTCCTGACACACGTTCATGAATATACAAACACGTGACCCAGCCCTGTATTCTTTACTAAAATTATCTCATTGATAAACAGTAAGTCGAGTAAATAAATAAATAAATAAATATCTCATCAAAGCAGCTATGTCTTTTTAAAAATTTTCTTTTAAGAAAAGGAGGCAGGAAGAGGTCTGCGAGTTCTGAAATATATTCTTTACAGGGATGAAAGCAGCGGCGAAAATACAAGAGATCATTACTATTACTTAGAAGTTGGCTTAATTATATTTTTGACTGAATGTTTGAAGTTGGATGGCGTGGTGCACTCTTCAGCAGCTCATAAAAGATTGCAGCTTCTCCTTCAGCTTCATAGGTTTAGAATGTCCTATTAGTGCGAGGAGGGAAATACCTGATTATTCTGTAAAGTGTTCTTAAGGCAACGGAGAACTGCAAAAAAAGAAAAGATCTCTTCCACCTCCAGGGCAAAAAAAATTGCATATGGTCAGTGTTTTCTTGTTCAGAATACCAAACTGTTCGTTGACACAAAAATCTGTATCTCTCTGATATAATAAAAAAATATTTTTTATTAAGAAATAGCATTTCCCTTTCAAAATAAATGGAAGAGGTGGATAAGATCACAGAGACCAGTAAAAGAATAGATTTACATTTTCTTTGAAAAATAAGACAGGGCAGAGAGGTGTGATTTTGCAGGATTTTGGTCACTAGTGGTCATAACAGTCAGAAATGGTGCTGCTGAGAGGCTGCTTCTCTGGGGATGTTATTTCTTCCTTTCTCTATGAAAAGCAAGTTAATTCTGACACATAAGCCCCCTCCCCCCATTTTTATTTGTGATTTGTATAAAAGACCTTGAATGCTTGTTAAATATTAATTTGTAGATTAAAATGTACACTGAGTGCAAAAGTTTTGGTAAGTCATTTCTGAAACTGAGACAACCAAAATGATTTTGAAAAATATTTCTAAGATCACTGTGATATGAATCATTATAAGAATTAAGAAAAGATGTTATTACAAATGAATTAACTAAGTTGCAAAATAAGATATCCAAAAGTATGGTGAAATAATGGCAAATGAATATGTAAATTCAATTATTCTTTTCCTAGAAGAATTAGATTTGGAATATATTCCCAAGATTTTGTTGCTCTGTTCTGCCAGTCCAAAGAGACTGTGAGTATGAAAGGTTTAACAAAATTTTGGAAAAGGTTTGATTAGTACTAGTTCTTCTTTGATTAAAAGTAATAAAGTACATCAGGTCCACATTTTGGTTTCTGTTTGAAACACTTTTACCTTTCAAATTTAATATGGTTCATTATAGATACAGTTAGTAAAAATGACAAGGGTTACCTTATTTTTTCCATTCTCAGTCTAACCTTAATATCAGGAAGAGTCTGGATTTCTAGACTCTCCTTCACCAGGACCTGCATCCTACAGCAAAAGGCTCATTATCACTCACTGTGGTGATGAATTCATGAGCTGAACAGAAATTTCTCAGCTGTTGAGGAATGTATTAAATGCTCCCAGTATACATTCTAGCAAGTTAATGCATATATATATATGCATGTGTGTGTATAAAAATGTTATAAATTAATTTTTCTCCCTTCCATGAGTCTTTATGGCATAGTATGTTAACCCCATAAGCTCTGGTTTATATTTTATAGAGTATGGAGGGGTTTTCTGTTTATGTCAAAGGAATTTCAGGCTGGTTGACACAACCCTCAAATTGTGCCACCACCTGGACTGGGTGAAATCAGGGAGTATTGAGTCTGCTGTTCATGGGAGCTTCAGAATTCAGAAGCTGAATTTAAAAGACAAAACTGAGGTTAACAACAAGCTGCAGGATAAAAAGAGACAGGAATCTCCAGCCATGGAAAATCCCCAAGCTAGCCTTGGCCACTTTGATTTGCAGCCCGTCACTCATATTAATTCAGCTCCTCTGCATAAAAACATCAGGCTGCCCATGTGACACTCCCTGTTCCCTTGGATGTCCAAACTGTACCAACAGCTACAGCAGGATTCTTCCATCTGCAGCCCGGCAGGAGATCAAGAGCTCTCAGCCTTAGATAGATCTGATACCACCCTTTCTATCTATATCTGGCATTTCAATACTACTGACAGAGTATTAGTGACTGTATCATCTTTTTAGTCTACTTACACAGCAAGAAATCAACAGCACATTTAGGCTATGCCCAAATAGTGAAACCCAGAGGTGGTCCCTGCATCCTGCTCTTACTCCTGGCTCCATCTGAACATTTGTTTTAGGACAAGGCCATCTCTACACAGCTGATGCACTCTTATTCCAGATTTCAGCTACTCAGCTGATCAGAGTAAAAATAAGCCAGTCTGTTCTTTAGAAGTAAATCTCTTTCTTCAGACTTAACTCTGTCTTGGAGCTTAATGTGACTCTCTGAGACACCTGAAGTCAGGTCTATCCCCTCTAATAACAGATAATGTAGAACAGATGTCTAAGTTTATTATTTTTTCCTTTCCCTGGATCTACTGAAACCTCAGTTTTTCAGAAAGTGGAGTGTAAATCAAGGATCCCTTTCCCTATAATTATCATCAGTAGCCGCACACTACAATTTCCAGAGCAGAAAGCAGACTCTGTCTTTCCTGTGGTTTGATCCCCTCTCCCCTGCACGCTGCTGCCTGCAGGAGATTCAGAGAGCTGCAAGGCTGTGAACACTGCGTGGGATGAAACCCCAAACAGGAAAGAATCTGTTGTGCAAAAAGCCTTTTGTCAGCTGAAAATTGCAGTTGTAAAAAAAACACAGAAACCCCAAAGCTTGTAGTTAAAAGAGTAACATCTTTAGCTCTAATTTATATTGACAGCGCAATAGAGCTATTGCTC
This sequence comes from Manacus vitellinus, assembly GCF_001715985.3. NCBI lineage: Eukaryota > Metazoa > Chordata > Aves > Passeriformes > Pipridae > Manacus > Manacus vitellinus. The sequence goes on along the minus strand of NW_021939189.1, from coordinate 6,697,716 downwards.
AGGCTCTGTCTCCTCTCGCCCCATCACAGCAAGGGTGTTATTAAGTGATAAATCAATTTCTACAAGGCAAACTGAAGATTAAGTCCTTACACAATGTTCATTTGCAATTGAAAGGAAATAGAAATACCCTGGGACAGGGGCTTGGTGACCCTTTTCAAGGGCCAAGCTTGAATAAACACCCCACATGCCAGCACAAGGCTGTGATCAGTATTTGAAGTCCTGAGTGAATGCTATTTCTCAGAATCTGATCCAATAACGATTTCTTTTTAAAATTAATAAAGCCCCTGAATAAATAATTTGGGTTTAAATGGTCACTGCAGGGAGAAATGTCATTCTTTAGTTCTGATGGCAGCTCTCAGCTGTTGCAAACCAGTGCCCAAATAGCCAGATCTCCTTAGACCAGGACCTGCCTCATCTCAGATCCTTTGCCAGGTGAGAGGCAGGGGTTAATTCTGATAATCCAGAAGAAGACACAGGGAAGCCTGGCAAGGAGCAGATCCATAAGCGATGGATTTGGTCTCCAGGTACAGCATAAATTCTTTGTCACGTGAGATGAGAGCATCTCCCTTTGAGCTGTGGCTGCAGTGGTTACATCCTCTCCTGCATCCAGGGAAAGCTGGAGTGGAAAACTCACTACAGCTGTTTACAGTGCCATTAACAAAAACCAAATGGGAAGAGTCCCCCATCCCAGCTTCTTCTCAGCAATTTAAACAACAGTGTCGTAAGTAGAATGGAAGCAGGGGGAAGAAGTGGAAAAAACAAGAATTTTTCCATTCAGCCTGGCAAGAGTTCTATGAAAGGGCCTCCACAACTGCCCCCTTTGAGGTGGCATTGAGTGCTCAGGTAGCAAACACAGCTGGAGGATGACAGGAAGTGATGCTTAATGGAAATGCAGTTACTCAGAAGATCAAGGTGAGCTTCTGAGATGATGCCTGCTTTCTTCTCCCTGCCAATACCCCCTCAGCAGTGCTGGAGGAACTGGTGACAGCCTAATACCTCTTTTACCCTGGGCATGAAGCCAACTGCTCGAAAGATGTGATTACCCTTCTCCTTTGGCTCTTCTTTGCTCTGAGGAAGAATTTTGGTACCGTTTGTCACCTTACCAGTTGTGCTTTCCCCTGGTTCAGTGTCCTCTGTAACATCTCACCCAGCTCAGAAGTGAATGACGCACATATTCAGCCATTGTAGAGTTCAGCTGACCTTTGGGTCAGCTTTAGCTGCAGGTTTACTCTTAGGATCTTTCACTAAGCCAGGTGAGTTTTTAATTTTGTTTAGGGTGGTTTGTTTTTTTTTTTTTTTTTGCAAGGCAGCCTATAACTCATCCATTCTTGACTGTGGTAGCTGTAGGACAGTGAGAAAGCAAGAGGAAAAACTGTCTCAGTATGGGAGAATGAAACTGTTTAGTAACAGAGGGATTAGTGGTTTGCAGGCAAAGTCATTTCAGAAGCCATCACAGGAGAGAGGAAATCCTGCCTTTCCACCTCTCCCTCAGTGTGCCCTTTGCAGAAGGACCAGGCTTTCAGTAATCCCAGTCTTTGCACACTGGAATGGGTTAGGGAGGGCTCCCATGAGCTCTTCAGCTGGGAGGTGTGAGGGGGTGGCAATCCCTGCGTGTCAGGGGCTGAGTGGAAACTTCTACAGCTGGCACAGAGGATGTGAGCCAAGGGTCTCTGAAAGCCGCGGGTGCTCAGCTCCCTGCAGGCTCTTCCCTGTCATTAATGGGCTCTGTGTGTTTCTGTGGTCTCATTATCAATGCAGCAGCCATACACAGTATCAACAGGGCCATTGCTGCAAATGGCACTACTTCAGATCATTACTATAGATTGCTGTAGCATTATTTCTCTCCCAGCAACAGTTTCATTTGAGTTTAACCAGATTCCATCAAATATTCAAATGCAAAAAGATATTCAGCTGCAGTGGAAGGTGGTTTGCTGGCATTGAGTCAAGGCTTTCAAAGGTTTTCATGTTTTTTCAGTCATTCCCTCCAATCATGAGATGTTTATTGTTGACTACCAGGAGAGAAGACATAACTTAGTAATGAATGGGGGAAGAAAAAGGGAGCAAACCTCTAAACCACAGCTGAGCAACAGGCAATGTACTTTGTCCCCAGAAAGCTGTTTTCAGTGTTTCTGTTTTCTTTAGAGCTGGTTATATTATGATTTGAAGAATAAAAATGCCATAACCTAGAGTCCTGTGTCTGGTGCCTTTATCTCTTTTCATCTCACCTACTACAGGCTAACACTAGTTTAAAAAAAAGTTTTTACTGCTCTTCAGCACTTCATAAAAGCACACAAACCTTGAGAAAAATCTCTTGCATTCCTCCAAACCTTGTTTGTTTGCATGTTTTCCCACTCATCTGGGAGCTGCCCTTGCTGGACTTATCACCAGAACAATCAGGGATGAAAAAGAGTAACAAAGTTCTAAAAGAGAACAAAATGACACTGAATCCCTATGAAATTCAAAGCACACATATATTTTCAGGCCTCACTCTCAGTACAAATGCCAGGTTACTACAAATCTGGATAATTTAGCACACAGGAGATGGTGACAGCCTGGGAGGTGGCAGCGGGGAGGACTTGTCCTGGGAGCCAGCTGAGGTCAGGTGCCCCCCGAGGGGCAGAGAGATGGGGTTGCTGCTACCCTAGAAGCCCACGGCCCTACTGGGCAACGAGGGCTGCCAGAAAGAGCAGCAGCATCGACACTGCTTGCCAAGGAACAGCAGCAGAGCAAAACCAAGGGCCAGATTCAGGCCAACAGTCACACTGCACACAAAATGTGTCCAACTCAGACTCCACAGCTTCTTCGTCACCCGAACAGGGGTGGGCGGCCTTGGAAAGTAGGTGACCTGAAACCACTGAGCTCCCACTCCTGCATTCGGGGCATAGTTCTTCACACCTCCAATTCAGCAGCTAAACCAAGGTGAGAAGCTGTACCACAGCTGCCTGTTCCTGGTCTCACCCCACCATCCACCACCCACTCCACTGTGCCAGCAGGGCAGGGTGGTGACATCCTCTTAAACTGCCTTCACCTGCAAACCTCATCTCACACAGCCACTCACTACCCTGGGCACCGTGCACAGCAATATCCAAGACAAAAAAGGCTGTCCTCCTGGAGCTATACCTGTTGTGGCACAAATCTTCTAGGAAGCACCTTGTAGAACAAGCCACCAGCATTATCTGTGCTCATCAAAGTCCTTTATCAGAGATCCAGTCTTCCCCATTCATGTAACACAGTAATTTGTTAACTAACAGGTAGAAGACCATCAATAAAGAGCACACAAAGAGGGGAAGGGAGATGTGGAGAACAAAGGCACAGCTGCTGCTGCTGGAAATAGCCATGTGATAGCACTCCAGTATGCAGGATTTTGAAGTTTTGCATCTTTGTGTTGGACAATTTGTTGCACAAAACACAACAAAAAGAATTCAAAGCAGTTTTGCCCCCATTCTCTCTATGATAGAAATCTGCTCCTTTTGCAAATAAACCGTGTTTTCCCCAGTTCATCCCTCTCTGAATGGGGGAGCGGGCAGAAACAAATTAATCATGCTTACACTGCCTATTTGGTTTTTGCTCATTGCTCTAAGCTCCTTTGTGATCTCTCTCAAAATATTTTCATCTGCTTGTTTAGGGAGAAACTTTCCTCCAGGCAGTAATGCATAATATAGTACTGCATAATATAGTAATACAGGACATTGCAGCAAATTTCTTCTTGTTGAAAAAAAAAATCCAAGGTAGATTTGGTCTCCCATTTGAATTCCCATTCGCTTACCTAAACAATAATGCTCTTATCCCCACTGTGAAAGGAAAGTCAATACATTGCACTTAATGATGTTTTTCTGTGGTCTGCCTATTCTCTGCATTCTAATTTTCAGCGTTAACTTCCAGACACATCTAATGTTTCATAAAAGGCAATGATCCATCTCAAATTCTTTGGGACATGTCTCATTTTCTGAAAGATGTGTGGTGTTTACTGCTGGCTGAGGGGAAAAAAAAAATCTTATTTCTCTCTGTTGGCCTTTATATCCCAGATTTTATGTCTTTTTAAATCCTGATGGAGAAAATAGAAAAGGTGTTGACCCCCATTTTATGGAATTTCTACCCAATCAGTTTTTCTCTCGCTGATTTCCTAGGGTTAATTGTACATCCTGCAAGTGACGTTTTCAAATTGTTAAGGGCAATATTTTCGTAATTGTAGCATTTAGATTGATGCTTGGGGTCCTGGCTGTGTTTAGTGACTGTGTTTATCTGTTTTGCCATCTCTATCTCAGCCCTGCAGAAGGGCCGGCTGTCTTTCGTCTGTTCCCCTGCTGCACCTCAACTGCTCTGCTCGGCTGATTTAATGAAAGGTATCGTTTCTCCCTCTGCATCTTCCCTTACTCCTGTTCTGGGAAACATTTCCAATTCCTGATAATTACAGGAGGGATGCCTTGGGCTTTCTGGGTATCTTTTCTCAGTTAAAGCCTTACCTGGATATAAAAGGATCCGTTTGCCCAGGGACAGACCTTGGCCTTCTCTGAAGGAAGTGGGAGTGGTGTTTACAGCTAATATCTTCCCTGTGTTTTGGTGTAAATGTCTTGACCCACCTCACTTGTCCCAGTTGAGCCTGCGCAGCCTTTTCCACTTATTTCCAGCCTCTAGGGAATACATGCTGGATCTGCTCAAACAATATGGTACAAAGCCCTGATAATATTCTGGGGAATGCTGATTCCAGGATCAGTTCTGTTTTATTCATTGCAGTAATCAGAGCAGTATAGAGGAGCAGGAAGGGCAGATGAAGAATATCCATGCGGGATTCCCATCACAAATGCTGCTCAGCACACCTCCACAACCCATGACCCCGATGAAGCTGCATGGCTTGTGCTAACACAAGGATACATGTAGAAAACCATAAATCCAAGGCAGCACACCAGCTTCACTGCTCCATTACAGAGCACAGAGACAACTCTTTACGCCCACAATAATGCTCAGGAATCAAAGTCAGATAAGTAACAGCTTTGCGGAGGATTTCATGTATTGATTTGTAAATAGACAAACCAATTTTGCCTGACTCCCTTAAGACATTATTGATATTTCCTGCTATAAAATCTTCCCTTCTTTTGTATGTATTTATCAAGGACAAAGCAAATAAATGACAGGACTTGTGTTTCATAAGGGTATCTATGGAATGAACTGTCAAAGATTTAGTTTCCTATTTTCCTTGCTCCAGTTAAGTCTTAAACTGATACTATATAGCAATGAGTAGAATTCTTTTATCCATTCTTTATTGCTTTGGTTAAATTTGGGACTGATACAAAGCTCTGATAGGTACTCAGCCTCTTATATGACTCTTTCCCATTTGCAGATTCTTAACTATTCACACAGAATAATGTGTGACCTTGCATAAGGAAACAGAAATCAGATTTAGGGTATATCTTGGGATCTTTAACCACCACTTTCAATAACAGATGGACAATCACTCGGTGAAGAGGTACCTTCTGGTGCAGGAGACCCAAGATCTAATGGTCCAGTGCTCAGCACCTCTGTGTGATTCCTCTGTAAGCAGGAACCAAAGCTAAATAAATACAATAGCACTGAGCACTGAGAGAACTCATTTGCTCAAAAAGAAATTTAAAAAAAATAATGACCTATAATATATTAACAAAATGTATTTAAATCTGTTGTGCATTCTACAGGAACTGATTAATCGGGTTTAAAGGAAAGTAAATCCCATTGTGCTGTGTATGTGCAGGGCTGTGGAGGTATCCAAACATGCCAAAGCAATGCCTTGCTGGATATTGAAATACAGCAGGGAGCATAATTCCCACTGCTGCTGTGTATTAGATTAAACCCTAGCCTTTTGTGATCCTGGCAGAGAAGATGTTCTAGCTGAGAATATCCCAAGTGTTTTTACTAATTAACCATTTCCAGAATTTACCATCCCTAAAGCATGAGTCAGATTCCAAGAAAGTGTGATATTTTAACTTTTTTTTTAATGCACCTTCTGCTTCCTAAACCCTAGCATTGAATTCAGGCTTTTCTCTGCAATCCTGTAGCTGAGATTTCTATCTAATCATGCATCTGCAGGAGTTTCAGTGTTGAGAAAAACACGACATATTATGACAGTCAGTGAGTTTCACTCTGTTTGGCAGTGAAGAAAAAATGTATTTCCATCAGTTTCCTTCAGGATGCGGGTTTTGCATTACTATTCCAGGGTGTTTCAAAGCATAAAAAAATGGGAAAGACCTTTACTGAAAGGGATTCACACAGGTTATTCCAAGTGGTTTGAAATGATGCAATAGAAATCATCCCCCTGACTGAGCAGGACAGCATCAAGCCTTATGTGGGCAGGGTCCACATGAAAAGCTCTGTGCAAGGTCCCAACCTGTTTGCTTGGTTCCCAATTACCTGAAACAATAAGGTGAGTTCTTTTCTCTTTTGGACCAAAAGCAAACACATTTACAAGAACCCCAAGTAGCCAAACTCCTCACATCAGAGAAAACATCAAAGTTTGTAAGATACAGGCTCTGCTTGGTACCAGCAGCTCACAGACATATTTTTTTATTTCCATTTAGACAATTAACTAAAACAGGACTCCAAGGGGTTTTTGGAGAATTAAAACCAAAAGGCAGATGTTCTGCATGGTGTGGGCTGTGCTTTCCTGTATCATTATCAGCTGCTTTCTGGTGGAGACAAAATGTTTCTTCATCTCTTAAAGAGCTCCAGCCCTTTGCACACCACCTCTTTACCTAGGAAGGAATTAATGACTAATGTGGATGTTTTGGCAGTGATGAAAGCTTCAGGATTCACCATGCCAGCTCTCGTATTCACGGAGCAGCCAATCCATGCTGCTGGAAAACTCTACCAGCTCTACCTCTGTCAGGTGATGGTGAACTGTGTGTGAGCAAGGTCACTCTGGGTTCATCTCCCTGCCCTGCCCTGATTGCACGAGCCAATTCCACTGAAATCAAAAGCGAATGCAAAAGCTAGGAAATCAAATTAATTCCTGGGAGAGATCCATAAACTGAAAAACTTTAAATGAGACATTTTTCATCCACAAAGGAGAGCACTCAGGGTCACCCTGTGCCATCTCTCCACATTAAACATTTTATTGGTTTAATCTTTCCCAAGCTTGAAGGGTCTTTTAGATGATTAAAATTTCTGGTGAACGCGATCTGAGCGAGGGGAAGGTGTGATGAAGCCAAACTTCCTTCCACAGGGCAGGCACATCAAAATCTCTACATAATTGACATTTGGAAATGGTTTCTTTGGAATCCTCGAAGCAGCTTAAAAAATAATGATGACCCTCTGTCCTTCTGCTCCATTACCCTCAACATACTTTTTCTTTCACATGGATGTGTGCCATAACATGGACAAATACCAGGGAAAGTTAGTCTGAGGAAGAAGTGCTGTTTAAATCCAGGGCTAAGCCATTTCCACATGAACAGGCTAAGCGGTACAGAGGAATCTGAGATGAAGAGGATGTTAGTTATCCTGAAACATTCATCAGCACTGCCAGCACAACTGTTTGACTAGGAAGGAATCCGGGGGGCCATCGCTGTCGCTCTTGGCTGCCAGTTTGGAGTTCATCAGGTGGAGACAAAAGTAAAGGCATTGTGTGCAAAACAGCAGATGCAGAGTGACTCCCTCAAACACTGCCAGGTCAGGATTAAGGGTGTTTTGCTTCACTGCCCTGATCCAATCTCACGCAGGAAGGGGTGACTGTGGGACTGTAATTCTCCCGACAGCTGCAGCAGGTTGGCTCATGCTGCTGTGCTGCCCCAGGTCAGGGCTCCACACCAGGATGGTCATGATGCTTTTGTTGAGGAGGAAATTGTCTCTTTGGGGTTCCAGTGGCTTTACTGCGAATGTAGCATCTTGAGACAAACTTTTATTTATGAGAACAAACTTTTTACGGGACCTGTTGAGAGAGGACAAGAGGTAATGGTTTTACACTGAACAGGGGGGTGATTTAGATTAGATATATGGAAGAAGCTTTTTGAAACACTGGTACAGGCTGCCCAGAGATGTGATGGATGCCCCATTCCTGGAAACATTCAAGGTCAGGTCGGACAGGGCTCTGAGCAACTTGATAGAGCTGAAGATGTTCCTGCTCACTGCAGGGGATTAGATGGGCTTTAAGGGTCCCTTCCCTCCCCCTGTTGATGTTCACAGAGAGACAGAGCAGGTTTAGAGTTTAAGCATTTTTTTTATTTCCCTGAAAGATGTGGGTGTCCTGCTAATTGCCGGGATCTGTTTCCAGGGGGAAATGGAAACTAAGATGGATAGCTGCTGTTAGCAATGTCTGCTTCATTTTCAAAGACAGCTTTTTGTTTTCTTTTGGTCGCCTGTCTAATAAGTGCAGAGCAACTACCAAAGTCATTACACACAACAGGAAATGGCTTTGGGCCATGGCAAGCTGGGTTGTTTTTGAGCTGGCAACTGAAAATGAAATTTCTGTGTGCTGTTTACCAGCCCTCTGTGCCTCTCATTCCCCCCTCTCCTTCCTCCCTGCCTGCCCTTTATCTCACGGTGGTTTGAATCTGTCATTGATGGATGATATCCAAAATCAGGTCCTGTCCCCACTGCCAGATGTGAGTGTCAGGCAGACCGTGACTGCTTTGCAGAAAGTGGCCTCAATTTTAAAATGTTGAACAAAGGAAAATTCTCATCCTAGGAAAGAATGATCAAAAAGAGAAGAAAAATAATGGTTTATTGCTGTGGGTTTGGCTCCTTCCTGCTTTCATGGCTCCTGATTCTGGCACCACCACCGTCCTGCCCCGATGGTTACTGAGCCTGGGGTTGATGGTACAATCACCCTTTCCACACACTCCTCCACTGGGCTCTCCATTTTCTCCATACAGATCATTTCATCAGGCAGCATGAAGGGAAGAAATGATCTTCCCTTGGAAGGAATGGAATGTAAAGGGTCTCCTCTGCAGCCAGAGGCCTTCCCGGCCCCAGCCTGGGATGTGGCTGAGTGTAACAGGGTTCCAGGAGCTCAGTACAACAGGGTAAATGTCCATGTTCCTGGGCTGTAAGGGGGGGACTAGATTTTTGATGTTCAAGATCAGGTCGTGGAGGAGGAGAGGATCAAACATTGGTAGGATGCAGATGAGGAGGGAGCAGTGTCTGGAGACAGTAGAAAGAAGTAATGGGGTAGTAATGGCTGGAGGGAGAACAGTGACATAATGGTGGCAGGGAATGGGGGGACAGTGCCCAGAGCCAAGCAGGAAGCAAATGGACTGTTCAGAGCACACTTGCTCCTTTTGGCTCATAATGCAGTCGATAATCTTTTTTTAATTGGATTTTCTTCTTTTTTCATCATCTGCCCATACTAACAGCCCTGCTTCTAATCCTCAGAAAGGTAACATTTGGGAATAGTTTGCTAGCCAAAATACTAGAGGTGAGAAATTTAACAGGTTTCAGGATGGAGCTTGCTAAATTTATCAAAGATATTAAGTGGTGGATGTGCCTATGAGATTCAGTACCCTTGGAGTCCCCTTTGGGCCTGTTTCCTAGGTTCCTATCTAAAAGCACTCTGCAAACATTTAGCCTGTAAGCCTCAACAACTGGCAAGCTGATATTATCACTTCTATTTTTTATCTAGGGAACATTAGACACAGAAAAGAGTTGGTCAAAAATATTGTTGCCAATGAATTTAGTGGAATTACTAAGTGCTTAAAGAGAAGTATGTGCTTCAGTGCTCAGGGTCAGAGCCTCCCTTGTGCTCACTTAGACCCATTTGTCCCTTACAAATGACACCCTCTTTAGGATGCCAGCTGGCCCCTCAGCTTCCTAGTTGCCTAATGTGTCCTGTCTTTCCACCACTGCCTTTCACATTCTCAGTCAGATGGCACTGGGCATTTTAATACCTTTGACAGCTAGAGGGGTACAGGAATGCATCACACATTGTTCTAGATAGTTAATGGAGAACTAATGAGGCAACAGCTGCCAAACACCACCGTGTCCTGCTCGGCACACCCACAGTCCTTCTCGCTCCTTCCCCTTTCCATGTCAGCAGCAGGAGCAGGTCAGTGATGGAGGTGGTGGTGATGGTGGTTTGGGTCTGGCTGCAAAGTGGGAGCAGAACAGACCTTTGCCCAAACGGTTCTGTTCTACAGCCATATTACCTCATACAAATGGATTTTTCCAGCTGCCTTGCAAGGATTGTGCGGCACTTACCAGGCAGAGTATGAGCTAAAGTAGAGAGGGAAAGGGAGAAACTCATACAGCTTACTGCCAGTTTTAGTCAGGAGCAGACAGTCATTTCTATAGCCAGAAGAAGCAGAGAGTCCTTAGTGAAAGCCCCAAAATTTTTTTTTTCCTTTCCTGCTTCCTCAATTTTTTTTTTTGTTGTCATTCCTAGCATCCAGTTTTGAAAATAGAGTCTGCAGCTCCATAAACGTTCAAAACTCTTTACCTCCAAATATTGTTACTGCATGCTTTTGGGGAATGAGCAGACACAGCCCTCCACTTCCACCTTGTAGACCAAGAATGTCTGATCAATAAATTTTACTGCTGTAGCAGTAACTGTGGTAGTAACTAAACTAAACTACAGGAGCTGACAGAATGGCTGGATTGATATTCTGTCAGGGTGAGAAAGAATTGCTACATAGGAAATTTTAAATGTTCATGAACAATCAACCATAAAATATTTTTTCCATAAGATACTTTTTAAGGACAATAAATTAGCTGCATGGAAATATCTGTTGCTCAGAGAACCTGACCCAAATGATACTGTGTGGATGTGTTTCAGCTTCTCAAAACTCCTTCATTTCTTTTTTAAAGTGACACTATGCAAACCCAGAGTCAGCTTTGCACAGGAGTGGACTATCTGCCTCCTCTCCATGATTGTATGGTTAGGTCTACTGCTAAAACCACCAAGGAGATGGTGGAGAATTATTTCTACCAAATTAAAAAGACAGCTGAGCTCAGAAAGCCTGAAGGTAAAGATCTATGTAATTGTTGCAAATATTGATTCAGTCTCAGGGCTGCTACCAAACCTCCCTGGCACCAGAGCAGGGAAGAATTACACTGAAACCAGACCACTGTCTGCATCACACAGAGTTCCATTCTGGGCAAAAAATTGGAAACTTTTGTAGGTAAAAAGCCAGGAGACTAAGTTTCACAGAAATACAAATGTCTCATAATCATATTTTGGCAAGTTCTGAAAAAGGAAAAACACTCCTTGACTGTAACTAATTATGTCCCTTTAATTGTTTTCTGCAAACTCATCATCATTTGTCAACAGTACTTCAGCTAAAATAATGCATGACCCTCATGCATGGATCCATTGGCGTGGCCAAGGTAAGCCATAAGCAGCAAGTTAAATTTCCATCATTAAAGTCTTAAATACAATTTACTTCTTATCATATGTAGGCAGCCCTGTAGAGCCTCCACCCATCAAAACTGGCTACTTGCACTCAGAACAAGCGAAAGGGTAAAAACTTATTTAACGCACTCTCAATTTGTCTGTTCAAAGGCCTTTTCTTGTATTTACTGCAGATAAAAGGCTCTGGGATAACCAAACAAGCTGTTGGTACTTATCCAAGTTGAATGAAATCTGAGGAACCTTCTCTTTTTTTCTTGCAAGTAAATCTTGGCCACTCTGAAACAACAGGCAAAATTCCTGTCACTTAGTTGGGGCTTTAGCCATTCCATCCCCATGTTGCCAGCAGCTATTCCTGGGAGTGGGCTTGATGCCTTCCTATTTCACATGATGAATTGATCCTTGTTCAGGGCACAGAGGGGTCCCATTGCCAAGTGTGTAGAGTGAGCACGGGAAGGGGTGAGCTGGGCTGACATAAGATGCTTGGCCAAGACAGCCGGTTTCTGTCCAGCTGCCCTGTGCTGTGCCTGAACAAGCAATTGGGGTTGTTTTCTCTTTCTTTTTTTTTTTTTTTTTTGTTCAGAAACTACTGGACCTGAACAAAGTTATTTGCAGGCTGGGTTGACAAAATACTCCATAAGAGCAGGTCTGCATGTCACTGCTGGGGGCTGGCGTCCTGCCTCTTCTAACAGTGTTCCAGTGCATCACTGTCTGCGTAGGGTACCAGAAACAAACTCACAATGGTCTGTGAAGAAGCACTTTCCTTTCACAGATAAATTCCAGTGCTTGCCACAAAATTAGGTGAAATAACCTAAAATAACTGCCTAATAAATAGTGGTGTGCCATATCTTCATAACACTTTATGAGCAGTAATTATCGATTCATTAAAATAGCACGTGCGTCTCTTGTTTTTCTGCAGTCTCTTGTTTTTCCGCACAGTGCAACGTGGGAAAGCATCCACCTTGAATATTAATGGATGAATCATTTAAACAGTTTGCAGCTTCAGTTCAGATAAACAATTAAGTGCAATCCACATCTTGTTAGAGTAAATGAAATATCTGGGGAGGAAAAAAAGCCCACATTTACAGCCACGACTAGGATCAAATCAGTGGTATGGGAATAAGAAGAGGAAAAAAGTGTTTTGGCAGCTTTCTGAGTCAATCTGTGTCCTCAGCATCCAGATAAATCAGGTGAGAGACAGTCATCAGCCCATTCCTTTGCTTGTTCCCCCCTCACACCACTTTCCTGGATCCTTCGGTGTTTCCCAGTTACAGATTGGAGTCTGACCATCAGCATCCTTGCCATGGTTATTCTGGCTGTACCAAGAAAAGATGGCCAGAGGACATCTACCCTTAGGTGGCTCCCATGGGTCACAAGCAGAGGAGATGTCTAGAAGGCACATGAGTCAGGGAGATTCCAAGGGAACAGTGAGCCAGGGAAGACCAGGACAACCCCAAAGGAGTGAACCCAGAAGAAGAAGGTCCATCTCTAAATATCTGAGTGTATTTTTGTCAGCAGCAGAAAAACCATCAGGTAGATCAAGCTATGATGATAAAATTAAGGGCATCCTGCTCTGGAATCTTATTTTGATCTCCTCCCTTGGCACACAGGTTATGGGAACTTTGAGCACATGCCAGGAGGAAAAACACTCTGACTGGGGACACAAATCCTGCATTTCCAAGACGTCCAACCCCAATCCTTTATCTGGACAAAGCAGCTTGAAACATCACTGTACTCAACAGCCCTACAGAAATTCAGCCAAAAGATAAACTGCTCTGCTGTAATATAAAAGCACATGCAGCAATGAGCTGTGCTGGGAAAGCTTGAGAACAGACTCACAGCTCAGTGGATGGGATTAAGGGCTGGAATTGCTTTTGCAGCCTGGCTTCTGGTTAACCCTGTAGTGTGTTTGTGGGTCTGCAGCTCCTCAGTATGAGCAGCACAAGGCTAGAGACAGCTTTGGAGGCAGTGAACTAGCCTGTGAAAACTTACTGCTCATCAGCTGCAGTTTTCTCAAGGTAAAGTATCTGTCCAACTGTCTGGTCACAATCTTCTTTCTTATCCAAACAAGGTCGTGAAGTCTCTTCCACTAAATGCTGCCTAAAGAACTACATAAGGAATGGTCCTTTTTTGCACACACACAGATTTGGCCAATAAACACTTTTTCAGAGACAATAAAACCTGTAAAGATTTATTTAACACGTTTCCTTTCACCATACAAGCTGGGTGTGACATTTCAGAGTTCCTCTGAGTGAAACCCTCTACAATAGTTATTAAAAATAATGCATTAGTTTCATACTGTTATAATGTCTAGGTGTTCAGCATTCTCTGCAATTGCTCCCCACCTGTTAGGAAGAATACTGGGACAACTGTGTTCTCATATGCATTGTGCCAGTTCCCAAAAAAATCTCACTGCATCCACATGAGGAGATAAGAACTGATTCAATGAGGGTTCTGGGTTACACACTAATGGGATAATATGTTCTTCTGACAGTGAGCAGCTTGCAATAGCCACAGACTGCGAGGTAGGACTTAGCAAATATTTTAACAGGCAAGAAACCTTCACAAATGAGAGGAGTCCCATTAAACTCAGAGTAAACATGGGTAGAAGGTCATTTCTTTATATTATTATATTTCATGTGACCATTTCTAAGAGAAAGACAAACTTCTAAGACAAAACATAGAAATCATTGGATTCAGCTGTCACTGGACCCAAATTTTTCCAGTGGTGCCCAAGATTTCCTGGACACATGTAAAGTCTAGCTTGTACACTTTAGTATGCTGATAGAATTTGCTGTGGCACAAACATGTCTGAGATTTCCACATGATCTGGTCATATATTGGACAGATATTTCAGCTCTGTGTCTCCAGCTCATTAATTTCCAGGAAGTAAAGTTTTTAGTTGAATTAAAAAGAAAAAAAAAAGAAACATATCCAGAAATTGAATTCTCACAAGATTTTAGGGGATTATATAGAAAAAATAACTTCTTTTCTCTGCTATCCTCAAGGATATCACCCACAACACACTCCTGGAAAACACACACTCCTAATTGGCTTGATTTGGTCTAGTGAAGGCATCTGCTCTGAGAAGAAGTTACAGATTGCTCTCAGGTGATGCCCCCGGCTTCTTCAATTAAGGAGGGAGGAAATGAGCTCACACCCCAGGGTTTTTAAGGGTAACTAAGGGCACCTGTAATCACCTGGGGGCCGTGATCCAGGAAGCACCAGCAGGCGAGGAGGGTGCCAGGGCAGGAGCAGAGAGGACTACTGTATTTCACCTCTGGTGAGTAGCTCCTGTTTATTTTAGGAAGCTTTTCCAACAACTGGTGCTGACTTAGTATAGTACTTTTCTTTCTCTTGGTCTCAGCTGGTGAACTACTTGCTGCCTTTCTTGATCTGTGCCTTATGTCTTCACTGAGAAAAGTCTAAAAGAGTGAAAGAAGGATTATTCTCAGCTCAGGGTAGTGCCTATTATGGGGTACTCTGGGGAGAGCAGTACTCACCATGTAGCTGAGCATTTATGTGCTGTTACTGAGTGAGCATTAGTGCTGCTGGAGGGTCCTGCCCTGTGGCCCTGCCTCACTGTGCTGTGTGTGTGCTCTGGAGTGATAGAGTTTATAGGCAGAGTATTAACAGCAACTGAAATGAGAAGTGAGGGGTTTTTGGTAAATGTGCTGAGGTGTAAAGTGCAGCAGCTCCAGACAGACAGTCAGGTGGCTGCTCCACCCTTCCCAGCTGTATCTGACTCCGATCATCCCTCAGTGGAAACAGTAGTGAGGACTTTATTGTGTTGAGGGCTCAAATAGCACCTTGTGCTCAGCCCTAGGGTGCTCTGTGGGTCTGATATAGTAGGTTGCTACGTAGGTTGTTGCTGTGGGGGATGCTGACATACGGGTGACTTAAACCAAAATACCCTGGGGTATCAAAGGGTGAAAAACTTCATAGCTGTGCCTCCAGTCTAATGCAAGTACAGGTGTGGCTAAAAAACCCTGCCCTCCTCTGAAGCTGCAAAGTTAGAAGGTTGGGCAGCTAATTTTTTTCTCCCTAT
This sequence comes from Manacus vitellinus, assembly GCF_001715985.3. Classification (NCBI taxonomy): domain Eukaryota; kingdom Metazoa; phylum Chordata; class Aves; order Passeriformes; family Pipridae; genus Manacus; species Manacus vitellinus. Next base: position 6,682,363 of record NW_021939189.1, on the reverse strand, counting down.
ATGGGCTGTAAAGGAGGTAGGGAAGTGAGAGATGGATGGTATCAATCCTACAGAGTGTTCTAGCAGTGCCAGTTTAGGATCCTTATCCCTATTTCCAGGCTATTTTATTTCTTAAACTCATTCTGCTGTGTTTTGACATTTTCATTGGAAAGCACCCCTCCTGCAGAGAGCAAAATCGGTGTTTAATGTGTTCCATGAAATTGTTCAACTCTGGACATTCCTTCCCTGTAACCCATTGGTCACGGCTGGGGTGAAAGCCATGCTTTCCCTCTACTTCTGTTGTCCCCAGTAATAAACCATAGAAGATGTATTACCAGATCAAAGATGACCTGCTGTGAAACTTCAGACCCTGGCTATTGATTTGTATGTGCTGCCTGCCAGTGTTAACAAGCCCAGGGCAGATGCAGTGGTGAGCTGTCTCCCCCAGTGCTGCTGGGTGCTGTTTCTGGCAAATTAGAACAAAGTAGCTCCAGAGAATGGATATCTTTAGATGAGAGAGCCAGGGATAAGGAAGAGTATTTCTGTGCCCCTGGGCTGTCATGCTATCAGGGCAGATGTTTGGTGAAGCCATTCTGACTGTCACTGCCTTCTTGTCCTTGCTGTGGGTAGGAATGAGCCATGACCTGGTGTCAGGGCCATGTTTTTCCTATCTCCCCATGTATCATGATGCTCTAAGATCTGATCCTAGTTCTTCATGTGTGCCTAGGGCTACAAGACATGCAGAAATGCTTCTTTCCACTCCCATTTTGTTTCCCTCCTTCCCTAGCACCAGAGCCTTCAGGCCTGCTGAACTTTAAAGAGCTTTCTCCCACTGAAGAATTCAGGTTTAGATTGCTTTATGGAAGCCCTCATAGCTCTTATAACTTGTCAGGAATAATTAAGAAAAATGAGAATGTGAGACTTGGGAAAAGGTAATGGAAGTACCTAATTTGAGGAAAAAGCAGAGACCTTTGCTCAAGTTATTTATATACTGTAGCTCTTGAGCATCAATATTTGTTTTCTCTTAAGAGGCTGTACTTTCCTGAGGACACAGACAGGAAGATGTGGTCCTCCTGGGGCTGGTTGGTAACTGGTGTCTGCTTTCCCAGTAGCTCTGGGCACTCGAAATGAGGAGATAGAAAAATATACTTTCTATGTTAAATCTAGGCTTGACCAACTCCTCTATGGGGTGCTTCCTTCCTGTTATCCCCTTGGAGATTTGCTTGTTTCCCCAAGACTCAGTCTTCAGCCCTTAAAGAGGTGATCCTGACAAAGCAGAGATAAGATGCTGTGCTTTGCTTGCCCTACATATGGAGTTGACACATAACAGTGCCAAAATTATCAGCTGTGTTTCACATCAGGAAGAGTGACCCCACTTTTCTATCCTGAGTAATGAAGTCCAGAGGAAGAAGGGTGCAACACTGGCTTACTCTTTCCCCAGCCTCTGTGCTTAGACTCAGGAGCCCCTTCTGAGTGATGCTTTAGGATTTGGACTGTCAGTCTGGTTTAAATCCAGCCTACATTTTGGATACCTGTAACTAGGTGTTGGGAAGCCCCCCTCTGTTGCTACCACACATGGACCTGGTAGGAGGGAGTGACTGGAGTTAAACCTAGTTGTCCTGTTAGCTCCTTCCCAGACAGCTTTTGCCACCAACTGTTAAAAATATGCTTCCTGCAATCGGGGAGCTGAACATTGCATCACAGCCTGCACAGCTCTGCTCAGCCAACTATTTCTAATGAGTCCAGAGCAGTAAGTAGCTCCTGCTCTGCAGAGCACCCTGTTACCCTGCTGTACAATGACCCTGCTGCCCCTAGACCTGGAAAATCCTGCATCTGTTCCTCTGAAGACATGCTGCCCTCAGCAGTTATCTCCTGGAGTGGTTGGTCTCCTGACATGAGACAAGAGTTCTGCTCTGTGTATGCAAGCTCTCTGCTGGCCTGGAGGGGTCTTCAAGGAGGGCATCAAGGAGGTGTAAGGCATCAGCTTTTCTCTTTGCTTAATTTTTTCCTCTCCCTGAGAGAATTAGGTTTTTGCAGTGTAAATTTATGTTTCAGTAGGCTCTTTCAAAGCACATGTTGCTCTATCCATTCTCCATGTATAATAGAAAAGGGAAAGATAGGGCAGTGAGAGAGGATTTATTTGTGCATGCAAGATGGATCTGACAATAGAGAGTATTGACAAAGATTTTATCTGAGCAATTATCCCAGTCTCATACAAACAGATCTATCCATCTCTGCAGCACCAGGCAGCTCACTTTGTGTTGTCTGGGGAGGAGCTTAAATCAAACATACAACAAAACGAGACTGAGGCAGAGTCTTGGGTTACACATCTCTGAACAGGCTTTTGCTTTTTGTTGCTCAGATTTTTAGAGAATGTGTTTGAAGAGAGTGTACACCTTGAGCACATAAGGGTGTGCAGCAAAAGGTGAATAGAAGGTAGGACTGCTGCTTCTGGGGAAACAAACCACATTATTTCAAGGCTTTCTGGGGGAGCATCTCCACTTGGTGACTAGCTGCAAAGTGAGAAAAAGGCAACATGAATTTAGACACAGGCTCAGACAGACCTTGATGCTGGAGAAGTCCCCAGCTGCCTGTAGCATTACTGGGTGGGGTGGCTCTCCTGGAGCTCTGGCCACTGGCAGGGCACTGGTCCAGAGGTCCCCTTAAGTGCAAAGAAGACTAGAGAACAAAAACCCGCTGCCTTGACTTATGCTACAACAGAATTTCCTGGTGTCAGGAAATCCACATCACCTTTTTAACCATCAGCACAAAGTTGTTCTGCTCTCTCCCCCCTTTTTTTTGGCAAAGGTTTGGTATTTTTCAGAGGGATCTGGGTATTAATTCCTTGTTCCACTGATTGCTGGTGGCTAAATTCTCTACCTCATCCTTAGTGCCTAAATCCAATATAGTTGTCTTTATGCCTTAGCTCTGCCTACATCCTTTTCCTGGATTGGCTTCACTGCATATTTTGTTCTCCTTCCTTTAACAATTGCCCACCCAGCTGAGCTGTAATCTTTTGTCTTACTGCAAAGGTGCAGAGAGAGATAAAACAAAAGCGTTCTAGTGAGATGTGGAAAAACCTGGCCTTGAGCAAGGGTCTGTTCTGTGTTTGCAGTGTATATATCAGCCATGCTTGGCAGACCAAGAAAATCAGTCTCTGGACTGTATAAATATGAATGATGCGAAGGAGGATTATATGCAGTAAAATAGCCTGGTTGTTTCTCCTGCTTTGTTTACGTCCTTTCATTGATATTAATAAGTATCCTGTGGAGAGGACTGAGGTGTTGCTGTTGCTCTGCTAAAGTATGTAAACAGATTTAAATAAAAATCAAGGCTATTTATCCTATATTCCAGTTTACTGTGGCCTTTGGCTAAAGGTGCATGTTTATGATGCGGTGTCAGGGTGGGTATGCATTGGTTATGACACCTAGACAGAAAACCAGATGTGAGCAGAGGTTTAGGATGTGACTTGCTGTTGCATCTAACCAGGACCCTGCTATCAAAAAGTGCAACCATCACCTTTCCCTACTGGCTCTTGGCATCACCCTCCCTCTGCTTCCTTTTCACCCACTCAGGGCAAATTAGATCAAGAAACTGATCTCCTGGAAGACATTTTTCTTTAATCTTCCCCCTCCTGTCAGATCAGCTCACTGAACTGACTCAGGCTCGGTGGCTCCAACCCTGAAACACTTAAGAGCCCTTGCAGGAACAGCTCTACCTTACGCAGCCTACTGCTGTGCTGCAGGGTGAATGGTGTGCTGAGAACCATGGAAATGTTCTGAATTGGTGAAGGTTGCTCACAAGTAAGCAGCAGCCAAGGAAGGAGCAGGCTGGCTTCTCTGGGGCTAACAGGAGCACTGTGGTGAGACTTGGATCAGGGTGTAATGATGATGTGCTTGAACAGAAGCACAGGTTGCCCTTGTGCCCAGGGCACTTCCCTTCCCCCTGGGAATCTGATGTCCCAAACACGGGGTTTATTCATCTGTAACTCCTTGTTGGCATTGATGCATCTCCCTGGGAGCCTCATTTTGCAGCGGGGTGTGGAACACGTGAAGGAACTCAAAGAACATGGGTTCAGTAACCCCATGCTGGGGAGTGGGAGCGGTCAGTGTGATGGAGTGGGAAAAGCAGGACAAAGTGGCTGCAAAACTATCCCTGGCCACAAGAGGGTGGCCTAGGGTGGCACTTATTCTGGAAAGTATCATATTTTGAGGTTAGAAAAAGCTGTTTATGTGCATTTCTGAATTCTATCAGAAGCACAAGTGCTGGAATATAAGAAACTGATTTTGCTGTGATTTTCCTGCTGTGATTTGCAGATCAAAGGAGTTTAGATAGTTTGTTTGGACAAGTTTTGCATAAGTGTTCAAACTTCCTTGGTGCTTATCAGCATGATGTTAACTCCAGCAAGAATGAAGGATGCTGGAAGTCCTAAACGGTTTGTGAAATTGTTCAGAACCTGCAGCAGAGTTACAGTGCCCGAGAGGCTCTATTTGCAATCTGTAGAACTGCTGAGAGTGGGATGCTTTTCTACTTCTATATCTGGAAAAAAGGAAGCATAATAGACTAGTTCCCCTTCTTTCTCTACAATGAATTCAACTTCTTCAAAAGACGTCTATTTTCTTCTCTACCCGTATTTGGCTATTATCTTTGCCTTAGTTTTCAGACCTCATGAGATAAATCATCTTCACATGGCAAAGCCATGGGATTTTATACATTTTTCCTACCTGGTACAGGCATAACTGCAATTAGAGAGAACTTGGTTTTGCATTGAACCAAGAGCTGAAAAAATCCCTTTTGATGAGTGTTCTCTCCAAGATAACTGATGTCAATCACATCATTACCATGGGCTTTGTAACCTGTTCCACAGCATCCAGCAGCAAAGAACATCCTATTGTCCCAAGGGGGTTTTTTGTTTTTTAAAAAGGGGTGGTTGAGTAGAAGTGAGGATAGGGGGTGTTGCATTTTGTATTAAACCGGTACTTACTAGTTTATATTTATCCTAGATTCCTTTCCTAGGAAGAACAGTTATTATAGCTGATGGGGAGAATCTGCAGAGATCCAGCTTAGCAGCAGACAGCCTGGAGGCAAGGTGTGTTTGCAGGAAAGGGGGATCTAGGTGCCTGGAATTCTTGTTTCAAAGGGGCTACAACAGGGAACCAAGATGTGGTGAGTGATGACTAAGGGTGCCTCAGGGGGGAGCCAACAGTCCTGGGGGGAAATGGAGTCAGGTCACCATGAATTGAGCCCTCAGTAAAAGATTAATGCTAATTAGGAAGCAAGATGTGAAGAGAGTGTAGAGAATTCAAAAAGGGTTCAAATGTGAGCTGTGAGAGGTACATGGGGGATCTAAGCAAAGCATCTTCACCCCACAAAGCTTCTGAGGCTGATTATGCTCATAGTAGCACTTGGCTGTTTCATAAAGCAGCCAAGGCAGATGTTCAGTCCCAGGAACACAGATTTTCTGCAGGGGGTTAATTTACCTTCTTATTGCTTTATTCATCCCTTTGCTAGAAAGGTACTTTGATTTGCAAAGCAGAGAAGCCATCACATGCTTCTGAATGGGGTAGTCCTAGAGAGCAGTGGCCTTGAGACACTTCACAAGCAGCTGCAGCCTGCCTGGGATTTCCATGCCTGCCTGGAGATTAGTGGAGTACTGATGAAAGGAAGCTAAAGGGAACCTGGGTAGCCATTGTACCAGCGAATTTAGCAAAGATAACTAAAGCAGAATGGGTTCTGTTTTAATTTCCCCCTTTAGTAGTTAATGATTACTAATGGAGAGGTATTCCCTTGGAGCATCTTCCCTGCAGCTTGCTGGCCCTTTTCTGTTTGAGTTGAGCTTTGTGTTACTTCAGCTGCATCATGAATCAAGCTTTGCATGGTAAACACTAATTAGTATGGGTAATGTTGATGAGAAAGATGCTTCCACCTTTCTTTGCTGATGGCTTTAGTCTCTGGATAACCGAAGGAGGGATGTTACTGAGCTCACATCCACATCTTGCCAACCCTGTCTCACACCTTGGGGTGGGATGGCAGCAAGTGAAAGGCTGAGTGATGTAAGTTGGGGGAATGCTGCAGCCTCCCAAAACCACAGTAAGGGAGATGTTGTCAGTGCCTTGGGTCTCCTTAGTGAGGAAGGATACTTGAACCAAGAATCACATCTGAATTCCCTGGCCCAGGAAAAGTGACTGCAGCTGTGTGCAAGGAAGAGAGGAGCAGGAAGGTCAGAAATTGCAGGTTGTCCTTTTGATGCCTGTTTGGGTTTGTACTGCAGCTACCATGTGAAGGGGGTTCATCCTATCCCTCCTTAAGGCACACTGAGGATCAGACCTCATGGTAGTGCTGTGCAAGCAGAGCAGGGAGGTCAGAAGAGGGGTGAGGAGGTAACCTTTCTCCTGCAAATCGATATGTAAAACTCCATTGCAGAGAAAACTACACACAGGTGAATGGAATCTTGAGACTCTCAGAATGATGTTTTGGGTTCACTTTTATAGGCTCTTTGTGGCATCTGTTATAAGGGCAGGTTCCACTTTACTCCTAAAAGTGAGACAAGGTCAAAAGGAAGAACAAAAAAAAAGGAGCAAAGTATTATGTTCCCAGAGCTACCAAAATAAAATAACTTGCCCATTTTGCTTCTTTGTCTGGGTGTTATCTGTCACTGCTGCTCTTCTTAAATTCAAATGTATGTTCACTCCCTATACTTCTATTTTGAAGAAACAAAGTCAAATCATATATATGTGGTGATTGCTCTGAATTTCATTGATTTCCATGTGCTTGCATGAACATGAATTCATGCTACAAGAAGCAGAGCTATTACTCAACAATCATTAAATACCTCTGTGCTGCAAATGCTGGTTTTTCAGGCATCTTTTTAAGCCAACATTGTCACTCATTAATTTTATTCAAATTTCACATAATTAGCTTTTTCTATCCTATTAGTGAATATATAGCAGCAAGAAAAATCATGATATGAGAGAAATATGCCAGTGCCCAGCTGTCTCTGCTTCTCCAGCACAAAAGATCCTGCCTCTTTTAAGTAAAGCTCCAGTTTGTCTGTAAGTGAACCTGCTACAGGATTACAATAATGGACCCTTTCAGGGGAAAACAATCAACACAGTATCGGCTGACAGATGCTGTCCTTCCTGACTGCAGTGTTATATCCATTATTCAATAAGATGGACATGATGTTCAGGAGAGCGGGAGCGATGAGGTGTAACTGTATCTTTCTGCACCACGGAGGAACCTCCAAAGAGATTAATGGAGGAGGAAGGAGGGGAAGATTTTCCTTTGGGCTTCTGGTGTCTTATGACTGCAGGTTTTGGTGTGCAGACAGGACTCTGGAGGAGTCCTGCTAGATGAAGACTGAGGTGCACAAAGCTTCTAGTAAGTTTTCCCACCAGTCCTGCAGCAAACGTGTTTTCTTTCTTAGTATTACTTTTCAAAATTTGTCTACAAAAGTGAGGTCAAGTCATGTCCAGCTCAGATATTCTTGATACTATTGATTAGCAAGAAGCACAGGGATAAATGTGTTGTAACTTTAGAGTTGAAGAAATAACCACAGTGCAGCTGTGCTGGAGGTTTGGACTGAAGATATGGGTCAGCAAGTGTGACTCACATGAACATCAGCTGTTCTGATACAGTAGAGTTTTTAAGTACTACCTGGAAAGTCTTGGAGAAAATGAATTTTGAAAACCAGCATGCAATATGAAATGAGACTCTGTGTGTTTTGAAGTTAGCCTTAATAGTTAATGAGCAGTGCAGGGACAATTAGGACAACAAGCAGGGCCTTTTCACTAAAGAACTTGAATTTCTTGGCTGTGCTGTTTTCATCTAGCTGAAATTTGGGAGGTTCTTAGGTTCTGGGAAAGAGATCTAAGTCATCTCTAGGAATTGATCTGATACCAGCAGTTTGTTCTAAGTAGTCTTTCAAAGTAGCTGCTAATAAATTCTGTGAACAGGTGTGAAGTAGCTCTTAGATCTGAAAGATGATGACGCTCACATAGGAGATCAAACATAGCAGGTAGTCCATATGTCTAGACTGGAATAAGAAATATATATGCCAAACCCCTTGGTTCATGAAGGTCAGATCTATTTCAGAAGCAGGCTTTGTGTCTGGCTACTGGGATATAAAGCTGATCTGGCTCCCTGCCAGCAGAAAACAATCCACAACCACCCCTGGCTTTGTTATCACAAGACCACATACTCCAGGCATGCTGACTTCCTCTGATCTGGCCGTAGGTGCTCAACTGCCAGCAATTAGTCTGCCTGAATCTCATTTCTTGGGTATTACAGTTCTAAGGAAAGGGCCAATGCCTGACTCTTAAGAGGGCAAGGGGTTAACGTGCTTAATAAAAATATTCTGACACTATAAAAAGCTGTATCCTTATCTCTGAAAGCAACATATTCTATTACCCTGGAAATGACTGATTGGCCCTAATGAAGCTCCATGGGGAGAACATGCAGCAATATGGCTGGCTCTGGTTACCTTAGCAACTCTCTCCTTGAGAATTCAGAGGCTAAATTTATATAAAATTAGAGCTCTAAAAACACCTGACAGTATTCCAACAGAGAAAAATGTTACACACCAAAATTAACCTTGATTAAGAAGGATGATGTTGCTGTAATTGACTCAGTGTGTTCCTCCAACAGAAGAGCTTTGAATGCTTATTGTTGTTCTGAGTCATGGAAAGCAACAGGCAACTCTGAAGGGGCCCAAAGAAGCATCCAGTGGAAATCAGTGGGGAAGTTATGGAGTGAAAATGGGAAAGATGGGGAGTAACTAGCTCCAAGTTATGTGGAGGTTTCCAGCTGTGTGTGGTTTTTAGCTCTTGCAATCCTATCACTGTTTGTATACAATCACTTAGGTTGGAAAAGACCCTTAAGATCAAGCCCAACTGTTAACTTTCTATGACTTCTAGTATCCTTCTTTAGGTTAGAAACTCTTCAGCTATCAGGCAAGGTCTACTGCATTGCTTTGTGAAGCACCTACTTTCTGCTTCTGCAGTAGAATTGGAGTTGGTTGGTAAAGAATGCAAATAACAGACCAGGCACCCTGGTAATAGAAGTGGTCATATGTGTGTTGACTTATCTGGTATATAGTAATGTATTTCCCTGCAAGGGCAGATAAAACCTCTTACAGCTGCTGTGCAACATCAGCCCTAATAATGCTGTATAACTTCGAGAGAAATTTCAGAGAACACTGCTTTTAATTCTTCCATCTTTAGCTTTTAAGCACTTGGAGTTTGTAATTGTCTTTAATAATTTTAAAGATGATCTGGGCTGGACTTAGCCTTTGAGGACTGAAATGGAGACAGTCTGTGGACTCAGTGGGGAAAGGTAAAGTGTCAGGATAAACCCTGAGCTCCCACAGATGAAGCTCGAAGAGATGCTTCTGGCTGGGATCAGAGACTGAACCACTCTGGGCTGTGGGAGCTGTGGTTAATTTTACTCCTGGAATTTGTTGCTGGGGGAGGTCAGCAGGCCAAATACTCTGGTTGGGTTTTAAATAGGGCTGGATAATTTCGTGATGTCTGACAACATTTGCAGCTCTGCAAGGCAAGCTAACGAGGTTAATCAAATCTTATGCTTCAGGGAACTGCCTTGCCATGCAGGCCTGCTTCTGTGTAAACACTGCAAGATGGTGCATCATGGGTGTTTGACCAAAAATATCAAGAGTCTGCATCAGTGAGCCAGTTTTGTTCTAAGCTAGAATGATCAAGGATTTGATCTGAGATGGAAAAATAGAATAACTCTCATTACTTCTCAGCTTATTGCTCTCTGAAATGCAACTGTGCTGGCCTCTATTATAAGAAATCAGAGCACATGTGCAGCCACAAAATCCTGAGGAATTAGTAGTTACACTCCATTGCTAATGAATGAGGATCTTTGTGACTGTAGTCCCTGATGCACTTGATGTTTGTGCTCTTAGGGCAGTGCTTTCCCACTGAGGTGCAGCTTCTGCTGCGTCAGGAGCTCAATAACAGGTTAGGAGATGGTGCTAAAAACTGGAAGGCTGCACAGTTAAGGCAGAGCTTGGCTGCACTAAGAGTATGTCTCTTTTTTCCCTTCCTCACTTAAATGAAATTATTCTGGTTTCACCAAATGTTTTCCCTGTGAGTCTTGCCAGTGACCCTGGCAGGCTCAACTCAGCACAGGCAGTGAGGATTTTGGTGATGCCACAGAGCTTGAAACCATGAAAATAGAGTAGATCCTCTGCTGTGTTAATGTGAAGCATCACTTTGATGAGTACCCAACTTGTTTCTGATTTAGTGATGAAATGGGTGGAAGATCTCAGCCTTTTATTCCTATTCTGATCATTCACAGAGGGAATAGTGGTATAAATCTATTTAATAAAAAAACTGCATGATGACCACAAAAGATAAATTTTTTTGAGATTTAATTATAGGGAAGGATTAATAAGAATTCCCCTCTGCATATTTATGCCATGCTTGTGAGCTTCTAGAAACAGCATGTGATGCTGACCTCTGGCTAACTCAAACCAACAGAGAAATGCAATAATCCCCATAAAATTACACTTTCATTGTGTGTATATATATAAATGCACATACTTTTAAAAATTATGCATAATTGCTGTGCAGGATTGGACTGTATGGTCCGTTCAAATTAATACTTTCTCCTGTGCTGGGTCTCAAGTGGTTCTGTCCTGGGGTCATACTTGCTGGATAAGTGTCTCAGCAGAGTATTGTCTGACAGTCAAGACTTTCTAATACTCTGTTCTGCCACTTCAGAAAACTCCTGAGAATTCTTCTCTTGAAAGGAATGTCACGAAGGTCTCTGATATGTTGAGGGGAGGGAAAAACCCTGTCTCTAGTGAGAGGTTAACTGATGGTTAACCCACCTGATAAGGGAACTTGTTGCTAGTCAGGACTGACAGCAACAGGAAGGTGATGGCAGGTATCCATGTGACATCTTGTGGCATTGCAATGGATGATGGTGGTCTGTCAACATTTTGGCTCAGAGCCAGAAATCTCACAGGAATTTAGAGGGAAATTCTGGTTTTCTTTGAGTCAAACACAGTATCCTCAGACTTGCCCTGCCTGGCTAACAATGAATTTAAGGATAGGTATTAAGTTGTTGTGGTTGTTTTCCTTTTATAAAAACTGTAATGCTGCTTCCTGTGGTAAGGAGCAACATGGTCTCTGCTGGGAAGGGAGTGCTGCATCCTCCTGTTGTGAAGGTCTGAAGTGTCTTAGCCAGGCTGCAGCTGGAGCTAAGATAACATACTCTGGGTTAATGTATACTCTGCAAAGATGGGTAGCTTGAAAAGGAAAATCCTCTGGAGAGGCAGATATCCAAGGACTGTGTCCCTATGACATACTTCCCTTGCCATTTCCTATCTAGCCAGGTGATGGAAGTAGGGGGGTTATAAAATCCCATGAAGACCGTCAGCAACAAAACCACCAGATTTGTGTTCTGCTTAATAAAAACTGGTTACAGCGTATTGATAACCCCTCACCTGACCTCTTGGTACCCTTTGTGCTTTTGATTGATATTTTTAATCACATTTGACAGTGAGATGTCCAGCTGTATGGCTCAGAATACTTGAACCTTATCAGACAATCCAGAAATTCATCAAGATTTTCCTGTTTGCAAAGCAGTTTTTGAGATGTTTCATTCTGTTGCTGGCCACACACATGGTGTCTGTCTGTCACCTTCCAGCACACACTTGTCACTCAGTAAAGGATGTGGAGGAGCAGCCTGAACATAATGAAAAACCCTGGATAAAAGGAAATTGAAAATGAAAGTCCCTGGCCTTTGGAATTAAAGGATGAAGCAATCACTGGTTAGCTCATTCCCCCTAGGGAAGTCCTCAAGCCTCTTGCAGCCTGCACTGTAAAGAAGCTTACAGTAAAATATGCATTTCATTTTATTTTGTTGAGAGGCAGAAGGGCAAATGAAATGACCAGAGGAGAGGCGGACGGAGAGTGGAGCAGAGTCGGCACTTTCCATTATGTTTCATTTGTCAAGCCAGTTAGTCTTGCTGCAGGAATAATCTCTGCTTCTCTGGCCTTTTTTCCTCCAGACACCTGCTGCCCTTTTGCAGTGATTTATCTCCTTACCTTATTCCTCCTTTCTGGGGAGGAGAGAAGGTGGTTTGGGCTTGCCACTTTTGCTCAGAGGCAAGCTTGATGGTTCCTCTGGTCTTGCCTCAGATAAGAGGCAAGTCCTGTCCCTGTTTTGATTGTGGTTTGAGGTCCTTGCTGCTTCTGTGGGGAACCTAAAGATTTTTCTTTTAGGAGGCTCTTGGGCAGCATCTAAGAAATATCTTTGCAGATGTGCTTTGAATTGGGTTTGTCAAAACACATCTTCAAGGTACTTGGTACATCACCAGAAACCAGTTTAACATGCTCAGGCTTTCTTAAATCACCATGTGCTTTTTCTATAAAATGGAGCCTGTGACATTATTGAGCTAAAACTCTTCCCTTCTCACTGCTAATGGCATTTTCCCCGTGTGTGCTGCCCTCCAGGCCTGCTCATGGTATGTACAATGTGGTTGGATTCTCTACCTGTGAATACCAATATATCCAATCTAAGCTATAGGCACTGCAATCCGTTCCCTAACTGGAACTTAATGCAGGTTTAATACTCAACAGTGCTGAACTGCTGCACTGCTGGGAGAGGTTAGAAGCTGTTGCTTACACAAAAGCTGGCAATTAGCAAATTTTGGTAGGGACATGAAGTAGTACTTGTACCTGTGCTCAACTCCCTGCAGGGGCCGGTTTACAGTCCAATTAAACAATTACAAATCATTAAACTGAATCTTCAGAATCCTCTGGGCTCTCTAAATTGATATTTACATAATTCTACAACTAAAAATAATGAAGATAAGGCAATCAGGTGGCAGCAGAACATCCTTTTCAAGTATATGAAAAGTTAATTGCCTTCACTTTATTCCCAAGTGTGCAAACACTGTCTCATTTGATAGTGGCAAATATAATTCAGGGGGTATTTTACCCACCTGGCATTTTGAAGAGGATATTGGCTGTACTTAGTTGCAGAGTTATCATGGAGAAAACATCATTACTGCATAGAGGTCCATCACCCTGTGGTGTGTTTACTAAGAAAATGAGGTTGCTGAGAGATGTAACTTCTGAAATAGACTCTGCTACACTTGATAGCACAGAATAAGGAAAGACTGGAGTGAACTTTTCAAGTTTAAAGTCTGGTAAAAGGGAGTTTTGCATTTCCTTTTCCTTTCCTGTTTTGAGGCTGTCCTGTGGAGGGCCAGGAGTTGTTCTTTGATCCTTGTGGATCCCTTCCAACTCAGGATGTTTTATAATTCTAGGTTCATGTCACCATTCATATCATAAAAAGCCCTTTGTGGTTACATGGGTAGCCCACTTTCTACAGCTTAATTTGGAACTCTTGGTGGTGTTCTTCTTTGCACTCAAACTTTGGAATAGAAAGCCTTCACTAAGCTTACCATGCTTTCACTCCTCCACTTCACTAAAGTGGATATACAAGGCTGGAAATAAAAAGATGAAATTTTATCTTAAAGGTCACACTGGATTTCAACATGAGCTTCCCAAGTGCTCAGTGCTTTGGAAGATACATTCTTCAACTGACAACTTGATGTCTTATCCCATATAGGACATTTTGAATGCTTTATGAGTCAGAATGGCATCTCATTAAATGCCTTGCTGAATACAGAGCTAAATAGTGATTATTTTGCATGACTCAGTTTCTCTATCCACCCAGAAGGAAGAATAAGTTTTTGAGTCCTCTCCACAGCATTACAAGGAAATATAATGTTATCATAGGAGTGAACTATTGTACAGATACAGAATTCTACAATCAGTGTTAGCTTTGCCTAGCTGTGGAAAGCTCAGGTCTTGGCCATCACTGTCCATGTTTACTTAGCATGACACCAGTACAACTACAAACCAGGAGTGTTTGAGGTGGCAAAAAACTGCTGTGAACTGGGGGGAAAAAAAAAACCAAAACACCTTTTTCCCAAATACTTTTTGTCCAAAGCTCTAGGTGCCTTTTGTCAAATTTTATAAGAATGAAGCCAAGTTAGTTCTAAATAAGAGGGCTGAGAACTGGCACCTCAGCTCTGAGAACAGTATGTTTGTTCTCTTTTGCAATGTGTTTCTAGGAGGTGGTGGTGGGGGGGAAGCATTAGAAAATGGATTTGAAAAGGACAAATCCCACTTCCCTGCTCTTCCCAGTTTGCTTGTTCAATACCTCAGCAATGTCAAGACGACATATCTTTGTACCAAAGCTTTTTGAACTTTTCCAAACTTGGAGTTGTTTTTGGAGCCCCTGAGATGCTCTGGCTATATGCTTCTGTTCCACAGCAAGGAGAAGGGATCCACTGCGGGGAGCAAAGGCAAAAGCCCCAGTTTTCAGGAAGAAGTAACCTTCTCATGATACAGAGCTAGGGAAGGACTGACAGATGCATTGCTGTAGTATCTCCATCTTTGCCTGATTTCCCTACAGTCTACAGGATATGTAGACTATATCCTTGATACTACAAATAAATTTGAGTCAATTGCAGCCTTGGTCTTAAAGCTGGTTTTGTTCCTTTAGTCTCTGTGCTGACTGATTATTCACAGCATCCAAGCTCTCCAGGGCAGCATGGACCAAAGATCCTGGCTAAGTTGGTATTCTTAAAATTGGCAGCCAGGCTGGGATGTGCAGGAAAGGTATGTGGTACTGGACTAGAACTGACTCTTAATTTCCAAGTCTGTTTCTACCAAGGGACACAAAAAGAGGCAGAGGTGTTACGTCAAAGAAAAGTGTGAGTGGCGCAGGGAGCCTCTGGAGATTTAGCACTGCACAACGTCTGTTCCAATCAGTCTTCAGAGTGAATCCCTGTGTACATGCCCCTGGGACACCGAGCATCCCAGAAGCTGCATGGCAATGCAGATACCTGTGGGCATCCATCAAGTGCCCACACCTTGATGCTGGTGGAAGGGGGATGCCTGCAAGGTAAATGCACTGGCTGCACACAGCTCTGCTGACAGACAGATGGCACCTTCAAGAGGCACAAACACCTGAATTTGGTGACACTTCACTATCCTGAGCTAACCTGTGCTCCTCCTCCTCAAGTGACAAACAGCTGCAATTAGAAGCATGCTACCACTCCAAAGTGACCTTGCCCTGTCACAGCCTGTGAGATGCCTTGTAAATCAAAAGACATAGTAATTACCAGCATTAGGCAATGGATTTGGGATTCTTTGGGGCAATAACATCACTGCAGATTCTCCTAGTGACTCCTCAAATTCAGAAAAGCAAGACTCAAGGTTCCCTCTGATGTCCTTTGCTAAGCCTTTTATTTGATCTTTTGGGCATATTTTATGATGATCCAGCTTTCCTCAGAGCTTGCAATGACCATTGCTGGCTGGTAATGGCATCAAGAGGCTTTTTTAACTTGAGCAATGTGATGTTTTGTTTACAGCATCCTTATGCTTGGCTACGGCCTTGAGTAGAGGGACACATAACCTAGCAAGCTGGAGTAAGAGCTATGGCTTGAACAGTGTCAGGTTTTCCTGATATCTGTACCTTTTCAGGAAGGTTTTTGTATCTGGCTTTAAAGGGTAAGTCCAGCTGGCAGAATCTAGTGTTTGTAAGCATAGAATAATTAAAGAACAGGGCCTGTTGCCATTTGGTGGAGTTGAGAAGCCATCAAGAACAGAGAAAATGAGAAAAGGACCAGTATTACCTGGCAAAATAGAAAATGGCACTTTCTATTTTACTGGTGTAATTCTGCTTGGTCTCATGCTTCCAGGTGAATTAGAGCCCTTGAGACAGTATAATACTTGTCTTTTTAACTTATGGTGAATTTAACCTGCCTGTGGAAATTAACATTTCTCAGCTTCAGATGTAAAGGCTGGGGATTCCCTGTGTGGAAATATGAGTCAGCTGCTGCCCCCAGCTGCCAGCTCCTCCAGAGCAGCTCCAGCTCCCCTGTGACTTGCCTTCTGGCCCAGCTAGGAGGATGAATTGGCACCAGAAGTAATAGAGAAAAATGTTAGTTGTCTGAAAGAGGAGTGGGAAACCCTTGTAACCTCTGAAATCCTGCATGCTTGCTGAAATGCTATCCTTGTCTTTATCTGAACTCCAAGACACCGTTTAAGGGATTCCAACATTCCTCCCTCACCAAAATCTAGGTTTTCAGTACAAAAATGTCATGCTTGATAATGGAAGACCTTTTAGTAATGATTCAGAAATGGCTTAAATAAGCTTTCTGCCAAAAAAAGTCCTCACCCCAAAGCAGGTCCATTAAAAAACCCTTGAACTGGTGCAACCTCAAAATCTCAAATTCCGTTTCAAAATCCTGCTCTTGGTTTCTCCTTCAGTGGGTCTGTCTGAAGCTGTTTATACTCCCTGAGGAGGATGTTAACCTCCAGCTGTGAATGTCAGCATTGTGGGGCTCCTGCCCTCTCTCACTTCAGGTGGAGCCTGGCTGTGCTGCTGCTGGGCAGCCACACTCAGCAAGGCTCAGGCTGCCCTGTCTGCCAGCCCAAATGATGCTGGTTGTGTGTTTGACATGAGTCATGTCAAAGGAAGATACACTGCCTGTGCTGGATTTTATGTCTAAACTTAGCTCCTGTGCCAGAACATCTTCTTGCAGAGTCCCTGTCTCTTGCTTAAAAGGCCAGGGTAAATCTCACATCCTGCTTTCTTGGATGAAATAGCATCCCAGAGCAACAAAATCCTGTACTGTGTACCTGACCCTGCCTGACTCAGGATGTCTGTTGTAGAGACCATGGGCTTTTTGGTGGGGTTTTCTGAACAATAGGAGAACTTCAAATAAAGCCCTTGCTCATGGAGATGCGTTGCTGAAATTTCTCCAAACTGTTCAAGGAAGGAAGTTGGGCCTTAAGAGGAAAAGTCTGTCTTTGAGTCATGTTTCTTCTACTTCCTATGGCTATTTTGGAAGTATACAGAAAGAAAGAAAAAAAAAAAGGCAAGTCTTAGGTTTTTGGTTTTGTTTTTTTTATCCAACATCCCTGATGTCACCAGGAACTTTGCCATTCTTTTCTGTGGGAGCCCTTATTCATTTCTTCAATTTGCCTCCAGTACTGTAAAGCAAACTGCAGTGTGTTTTGGCTTTACTAGAACATTGTGTTGAACCCCACATTGTCTCGTTGTTTCTCCCTGGGAACTGAACAGGGACTTTCCATTTATGAGTTAGTTATAAACTGGCTTCATACTTCATCTGTGAGCAGGGCAATTCTGTGCAGTCCCTGGGCTGTAGCAGCCTCTGTATCCCCAACCTCAGTCACAGGAATTCACATAGGGACAAAATATGACTGTCTAAGTGTAAAGGGTTCTCTGCATGGATGTAAAGGGCCTCAAAATACAACGTGCTATAGAGTCATTCTTGTGGTGTTGTGACTGTTTTGCAGTAGTAATCCAAAATCTGTAGGAGTGTTACTAGTATAGGAAATCTGCAGTGGGATGTACAAGGTCTGTGTTTGAAAGGAAGCAAATTTGCTGTTGTAAATCTCATGGTGGTTATTCTTTCATGCCAAATGCCTCCTTTGTACCTCCAAAACCAAGCCCTGTCTGCTCTGCTGTGCCCAGGCAGCACCCTGACCCCATCTGCTCAAGGGTGGCAAAGACAATTTTCCCATTTTATCTGTGGAAAACTTCTTCCTCCTGTGATAATTTCCTAAGTGCTAAGGCCATGTAGGGAAAACTGCAGGAACCAGCTCATTCTATCATTTATCACCTAGCATTTATTTTATCCTGCTGCAGTATTTCTCACCTGTCCCATACAGCAGATCCAAGGAAGCCATATAGGGGACAGGTCTGCAATTCCATTTGTCATGTCAGACAACGTAGAAAATTGTGTTGCAATACAGCAAACTACTAAATCACATATAATTGCTCTGATAACGATTTGGAGAAGGTGACAACAACTAAGGAACTCTTTCATCTTCCAAGGTTAAACATCTTAGAGGTATTTGATCACCTTCTCTTCACGTGAAAATACATATTTTCATCCCAGGTGTTTTCTGCACAAAGCAGCTCGCAAAAAGTGGTTCTGAAAGAGGTTTGCTTATTTATCTGCATGTAACTGAGGGAGGATTGACTGTTTCATGGTGTGTATGACAATAAGGTTGCACTGCAGAATAGTGCAAAATAGTCACTGTCCCTGTGCTACAAGCAGCAGTGTGGCACACTGAGATGAAGGATCTTGCTCAACATTGCAAGAGGTTTTTGGCAGATGTCATGGTTGGGTTCAGGCTCATCCCAGGCTGGCAGAAAAGCCCCCTTGTCCCTAAGACTGACTGCCTCCTGGTTTGGTTTCACTGATTTCAAAGTTGATGTATCCAGTAATTGAAATCCATTTGGTTCCTGGTGTGTGGAAAGTTACAAGCATTTTATTTGTGCAGGATTGAAGGAAAAGGCTATTCAAGCTGATGACTGCTTCCCCCATCCTCAAGATATCTTTTTTTAATTGCCCTGCAATATTGAAACTTCATCAGTTAAAAACTGTCATCAAACTGCTAAGAAAATCAGAAAAATCTCATTGCTTGAGCTTTAATAAGGCTTTCCTTTTTTCTATGGCACTCCAGCTTGTAGTAGCCAAAAATAGAGCTGGCAATTCAGAAGTGTGCAGGAACTTGTCTTGCAGCTTGCTCCCTTTTCCTGCCCCCCAGAAGTGGGTGATGGGGTGCCCAGCACCCACCCATTTCCACTGGCAAGGCCTCATTGCTGCAAAGGGTTTCTCTCCCCCTGGGCACCTGAAGTCTTGTACAATTTCCTCTGAGTGAGTTCTGTGCAGTGGCATTGAAGCAGGGAGAGGGTTTGGATGCTCAGTGTGCTGGTGGCTGGCTGGACTCTGGGATACACATTGGCTCTGGTATCTGGGGGTATCTGAGCATATCAAAGTGGGGCAGTAGAGCCAGCTAAGGGCCCACAGCCTTTGGAAATGCCATTCCCAGAGGTCAGAACTGAGGGCAGGCGGAAACCCCACCTCAGCCAGGCTGTTTTCCTTCATTGTCTCTGGTTCTATGTCTGCTGTGGAGCTTATCTTAGAGGAAAGGGTGGAGGTTTTCTGAACAGCTGATTCACAACTGATTTTCTCACCCTTGGGAAGATCCCATGCATCAGTGCTGCCTCCTTGCTGCTCTATCTGCTCCAAGTATTTCCTAATTGCTTGTGAGAAAGTCTGCAGGAGGTCGAATGTGGCATGGGGAAACAGAGCTTCCAGGCAGGCAGGGGGGATTTGCCCACTGTTTCTTCCAGAGAGGCACAACCCAGAAGTTATTTGTCTGATATATTAAAAAAAAAAAAAAAATCAAGTGAAAGAAAACAGAAGTGCCTTAAGAAAGAAAGGTCTATGATTCTATGCCCTTGTTTTGACTTGTTCTCAATATTAAAAATGCAGCATGGGCATGTCTGCAGACAGTGTGAGCTGTTGTGCCTCTTCTGCCATCCATGGGGAAACTGTTGTCTCCTTTCATCCCACTTCCAGGTCACTAAGACAGCCAGCAGAGCCTATTGGCATCATCATGATGTGTTTGCAGCACAGGATCTGTAAAAGGCCATGAAGAACAACAGGGTGCAAGGTGGTGACTGGATAAGCAGTTGGCCTCAGTTAGTAACACCTTGTCCTGATGTAGACTGCCCTGTTTTAGGCAGTGAGGATGTCAGTCTGAATACAGACCTGGTGTTGACAGGGCTGTCAGTGCTGATGGATTCATTTTGGAGCTGTCTCAGCCACACAGCTCCTTAGAGGACACCTTCACCTGTCCTCCAAGGAGACCCTTACATCTACATCACTACTCCATCCATCATTATGACACCCATCCCTTACTGAGGACTTATAACCAGCAAATAAGGGTCAGTTTTGTGTAAAGCCAGGCTGGATCCACACCCTCAGCCAGGCTGCTGACCTTCAGGGTGCCTTCTCTGGACTCAGTTTCCTGTTACACAAAACTACATTAAAATACATCCTTCTCAAGATGCTGCAAGTCTTCAGTTTTGTTTCAAAGGTGTTCTGGCCCCTTCTTTGAGTTATTATCTCATTCTTTTTTATTGTGATATTTGCAGTTGTTTATATGGTAAGATGGTTCCTCAGGCCCTGTGAAGAACAGGTGTGCCTGTGATAAAAGGATTTACAGTGGTTGTTTATCTGACCCTCTGAATTTTCATGGTTTATGTATGGATGGGGAATATTTCTCTGCCTTTTTTTACCCTGGGCTTCAGAGATGGGAACTCTGTTTTCCAAGGTTTTGCTGAGAGTCTTAACTCCAACTTCAGTCCCAGAGGTAGGGCAGTGCAGGTTATTAAACTGTGAAATATTTTGTGAATAGTTTACCAAACAGATTGAGTAGATTTGTTTCACACAAAATAAGAATTTCACTAAATAAAAACAGTCTTTAAAATAACCTTAGGTTTGTGAGACCTAAAAGTCTTCTAAGTCATGAAGTCAGATGTGATAGTTCATAAACCTGTTGATCCATTTATCAAATTTCATTAACATACATTTCGAGGAGTTTTTTTGTTTTTAATTGGTGGCTCCTGTGTGTGTGAAGTACACTCATTTTTTTTGACCCTTTTTCACTACCTGGGTTTCATTTAGGAGGTTGTTTGGTAAAATAAATTGGATCCAAGACCTGACACCTTTTTCCCCTTCCTTCCTCAGCCAGCACTGCTCTAGTTCTGCATCTTGTATGTGCTCAGTGGGGCAGAGAGGTGTGAACCCAGGGAGGTGAAAGGTACCTTCTGCTCCTGGAGCTCTTTCAAAAAGCAGCACAAATTTATACTAATAATGGTGAGGTTTTAAATCCTATGCAATTTGTAAATGTGCATTTCCATGGTAACACGTAGGTAGTGAAGTAATCCTCAATTCATCATCTTCCATGAAATTCCAGCAACTATTCCTAAACATTCATCCTTTTCTAATCCCAGAGCTGTTGCCATGGAAATGATCAGATAAGATACAGGCCTTTAGGCAGATGGGTCTATAAAGAATGCTAAATCTTGGCCCATTCAAATCGTTATTTAAAAGCAACATAGCTAGCAGTGATTTTTCTTCTGATTGTTTCAAGGTTAATTAAATTAACTCCACATTACAAAAGCCTTCTCTTTGAGTGACTCCTGTCCACACACGTGTCACTCAGGCCTCGCCTTTATTGTGTGGTGTCAGGGGCTTCTGCTGCTCCTGTTCCCTGCTCCTGTGTTCCTGCTCCTTTCTCCACACGTGCATAACTCAAATTCTCACCAGCTTTGCTCACGATCTGGGTTTTAGGCCTGCTTTTCAGATATCTTCTCTGCAAAGGAGCCTATTTTTATTTTTTACCATTTATTGGAGCAAAGGACAGGATCCAGGAGATTATATCCGACACCCAGGGGATCACTGCTTTCCAGTGCATTAAATTTTCAATTCCAAAAGCCATGTGGGATGAGAGGTTTGCATGAGCAGAGGCACCTTTGGAGCACTTTCCCAAGCTGAACCTGGAGGTGTGTAGATGACTGATAAAATTGGATTTGGCTTCTAAGTCAAATGTTCCGAAGTCACAAAGGCATGTTGAAAGCTGGATGTCTTCTGTCTTCACCAAGACATTTCAGTGCAGGAGGAGACTTTCTCCTGAATCTCTGAATGTCCTTCTCCTGAAGTCAAAAGGAGAGAGTTTCAAAGACATGAACCATGCTTAGGCACCAATTTTTCTGACTTTTAATAAGGGCTGGGGCTTCAATTCCCATATATACCTTGGGCATTCTTAGCAATGTTTCTTTATCTCTCTGCACAGGAAAAAATACCTGTAAATTAATCTGAACAGATAACATCTGAATGCTAAAATTGATTTCTTGTTACTTTATTATGTTTTAGGGACAAGAGTCAGAGGATAAGGGGTTCCCCACTTAGAGAACTGCTATGGAGATAACAGTGGTGGTTAAAGAGCCCCCTCTCAACCAGCCTACTTGTTATCAGTGTTCTGGGGGAGGTTATCACATTGTGAAAGGCCACCTGGTGTAATGCACGAGTTGTGAGTGTTCCTCATCTGTTGCAGAGCAGAGTCCACCAGTGTAGGTTTGCTTGTTAAGGAATGTCAAGTGGATGTTCTGTTTCCTGAAGGACTAATGAGATACAGAGAAAGGATGTGAGAATCAAAGTGGATGGCTGGAAACACCAGGCCAGCAGGGATGGTTTAAAAAAACAGGAAGAAAGTGAGAAAGCAGAAAAGGAGAGGGATCACTTGGACTGGAAATAGGCGAGAGAAGAGGAAGGACTCTGCCAGAAGCTGTTCAGCACATGAAACTCCAGGGAGAACAGTCAATATTACGACATCTATCAGTGTCTGCACAGTCTGTTCCTGCATGCCCTCTGCAGGCTTCACTCTTTGCTCTTCCCAGCATGGTGGTAGCTTTGTTCTCATTATAGGGTGGAAATTACAGAAATTATACCCCCAGAGCTGGTGCCTTGTCCCTACCAGTGCTGCTGGCAGCGGCAGCCCAGGGCATGGAGCCCCCTCATGAGCCTCTTCAAATCAAAAGCTTTACTATTTGCCTTGTTGCAGAGTGGTACTTTGAAGATTCCCCATGGATGACCTAATAACGCCCATTTAAAAACTCCATGCAGTTCTTTACAGAGCTTTAAAAAAATCAATATCAGCAGCTCTGCTTGGGTTTTAATAATTCACTGACACTTTTTATTGCCTAATGTTAATACTGCATGGGTTGCAGCTCCTCTGCCAAGCACACCACAGCCTGGGAGGAAAGAGGGGAAATAAATTCAGTAAAAATGGCACATGTTACAACCAAGAAGGGCGGCCAATGGCCCTCACCAGAAAATTTGGCCAGTCCAACTTCTCACAGATGTTAACAGCAATCATACCCTGGATTTATATGGTGCCCTGAATCAAAGAAACACATAGCCCCTCTTTATGTTTTCTAGCTTTAGCTCATAGATGGGGAAGGAGTGTCAGGAAGAGGCTGAATCACAAAAGCTCATGAACACTGGCAGGAATCAGACCCAGGTGTCTTGGGCTCTGGTCTGCAGCTGTAATTCAGTATATGATATTTATCTAGACATCCAAGAGAGCTTGAACTGGAGAGGCTGATGAAGACAGGAGAGCAGGAAGGCAGAAGGTGATGAGTATGGTGGGAATGAAAGAGAAAGTCGAAAAGAAAGATTGGAAGCTAAATTTCCAGTGTCTTCAAGTTAGCAGGAGTCAGGAAGAAAGGAGATTGGATCAGCAGTGGAAGAGAGATGGGCTAGAAGAGAGAAGAAATGTTGAGATGGTGTGTAGAGATGGTGCTGTACAGCAGACCTAGAAAAGATTTTATATTGTGGTAGCCAATGAAGAGCTACAGTCCTTGTATCTACTCCTGGAGCTCTCTAAAATGTGAGCTGGGCACCATCAAGCCTCCCACATTACTGCAGGAATTCTGCATCTCCTGCAGGGAACAGAAACATCCATCTCCAGGGAGACAGCTTGGCTAAAGTCTCAGACAACATCTCAGTCTCTGCCATTAAGCTCTAAGTAGCAAACTGCTGTGATTTCAGCAAGACTTAATAAGTTCCTTAAAATAGCCCCTTGACTAGGCCTGGCCACAATTGCCTTGATTTGCAGATGTGCAAAAAATAGATGAAAAGACAAGTGTGAAACAGGTGCTGTCATGCAGATGAAAGGATGGGAATGCAGTGAAGTTTTTTTGTCTTCTCTCTCTCCCTTTCTCCTTAAAGACACTTATCTATTTGCAGCAGTCTTGTCCAAAACCCACCTGGTGATCTCCTAGGGCTTCCAAAGGGGCTCTAACTGTTGCAGATGAAATATACTTTTGCCCCTGCAGTGCCTGACCCTTTCTTTCCCAGGGCTTGGAGAAAAGGACAATGCTTCCAATTCACACCTTTCTCTAACCTTCAGGCATTGAAGTTTCTCATTATCTTGCAGAAAGGTTTGTGGCTTTGTCTCTGTTGCTGGTGAGCATCTGTTGCCCTCTCCCTCCTTCTCTGCAAGTTTCAAGAAGAGCTGCAGCTCCCTTTAAACCTCTGATACAAAGAGATGGGGGCATCCTGTCATGTAGAATTAGGGTTTGGGAAAAGAAGTGCTTTTCCCCATGAGGTTCACTTCATATTTTTGGAAGCTAACCATGAGGTGAAAAGTGTTGACCTGCAAATGTCACTGCTGCCCATGGACTCTCACTGACCACAAAAGCATTCAGTTCTTTTGCCATATATTTGATATCAAACTTAATTTGGAAGTGAGGACATTCAGTCAGACAAACATTAATAACCAGGGCTGATAACTGCCCACACACTATGAGGACTCCCTGGAGGGTCCTGATTTTCCTTCCTAACCCATGAGATGGTGGTATTGCAAGTACAACCATTCCTGTAGAAAATAGGGGCCCTTGGTTGTGGGTAATAACAGCTTCAGCATTCAACCTCCCTCCTGTGGTGATGCCTCACCCCAACACACAATTACCTGCACTGGGAGGGAGGAAGGGAGGGGACAGTCTCTGCTGCACCAGTGCTGTGAACAAAGTTGAGCTTTGCAGGGTGTTTTTCACTTAAAAACTTCCAGGGCACTTGGTTTGAGGGACACAGGTTCCCTTACAGGCTCAATGGTGCAAAGGGACTTTTTTACTGAAGGGTGTTTGTGAAGTGTTGCCCAGCTATCTGATTTTTCAATTGTCATTTAAAAGCAGGGCACATTAAAGAACCTCTTGTGCTCCTGGTGGCATAGGCTGGTTGGGAATGTAGCAGCAAGTGGCATCACCAGCAGGGTTTGAATCCAGGGCCCTTGGCACCATCTCTCCTGCCTGAGCTCAGTGAACAGCATCTCATCTAAGAGCTGCTGGAAAGTTATTTATTACATTTAAAAAATAACAAAGTCCCACTTTCTCCAGAAGCAAAGCACAGTTTGATAACAGAGTCTCACCACATTATCTCTGTGTTCTGAAGCAGATGCCTCTGTGTGCTTACAGCCAAGTACACAATGAGCTGCCTGGAGTATTTTACAGGCTGGATCTGGGAGCACAAACTCTGGAACAAGTAGCTTATCACTTAAGCTGCTTCGAGGATTTAGGGTGGTTTAAATTACTTAAAGTGCTGCAGGGACCCGATCCTGCACCCATTGGAACCGCTGGAGATTTTGTTGGAGACTTACAAGGGACCAGGATTTGGCACTAAAGGCTTAGAAAGCTCAAGAGGATAAAACCCCTACAGCCCTTTAGAGATGGCTAAACCATTCCAAAGCCTTAGACCCATTCACAGACCACAGAGGTTGGTCAGTGAAGGAAAAGCCATAGGAGTGCACCAGATGTCTTGCTGATGTTTACATCATGCACCTCTTCAAGCCCCTATGATTGCAACAACTCATCTCTTCTTCATTTCCTAATGACAGCCGTGGTCCAACTTTGCTCATAGCAGAGTCTGCAGCACAACTGGACACACAGAGAAATGAGGTGCATTGTCCAGAGTATTGCAGAATCAGTTTCTGGGAATTTGGCAGGTGATAACCAGGCAGGAGCAGAATTGGGCCACAAGATGATAATTCAAATGTTGCTTCCTTTTGGTTTGTTTGTTGTTTGGGGTTTTTTTTTGCATAAGGATTCTTCTTTAATCCTCTTTTTTTTTTTTTTTTAGTTAATTTCAATGCTCTCATTTGCTACATTCCTGTCTTCCTTCCTTATACCTCTCACATTATTTCAAACCATATTTAACAATGATCTTTCCCTTTTTGCCTGAGAAAGCACTAGCATGCAGCCTGGATTTTAAGTTATTAGTTAATGTACTTCTCCCATGGAGAAGAAAAAAAAGATAAATCTGAAACCCTTTCAATTTTTCAGAATTAAAAAAAAAAAAAAAAGATGACAAGGGGGTGTTAATACCCAATGCAAACCTTGAAAGGCTTATTACTCTCCAGAGATTCAACCTTCCATTGGTTCACAGGCCCATCCTGCTTTTCATGCAGGAGTGGAATATGATCCCAACTACAGTGACAGTCAGCAGTGTGCTGAGGGACCTCAGGCAATGTCAGCATGGCCTTGCAGGCACAGACAAATCTGCAGAGGACACGTGAGATTGAGGGGCTGAGCCAGACTCCTCTACATCAGCACCCACAGACCCTTGGCAATGCTCTAAACCCATGGAATCCAAGAGGATATTTTTCACTCTCTTTCTAGCTTTCTCCCATGTCCCATCCTCATAGGAAATAAAAGAGGGAAAAACATAATTCTTAAGGGAAATTCAGCCATCCACAATGAAATATACCAGGGGATGAATTCCTGAGATATCCTTTTTGGTAAGAGGATCTTGTGTTGTAGATAACAGCATGGAGATAAAGTTCTAGCAAACCTCCTTCTTCTGCAGCCATTTCCTGCTCTAGCTGTTCCTCCTTCTCTAGATGTGCTCACCATCTCAGCAATCTCTTGTGATTTGGACTCTCATGTCAAAAAAAAAGAGAGAAGAGCTATAGCAAAATCAGGAGAGGATTCTGCTCCCAGGGGACTTCAGCAAATTGTTTTCCCAGCAGCTTCCAGAACATACTGAAATCCTGTCACTGGAGTAAGTGCCAAAAGGACTGGAGAGAAGCATCTCTGAACCATCATACCAATAGAAATGCTCTTGTGACTTTAAAAAGCAAACATAGTTTAAACATTTTTCTACTCAGTAGATTTCCCTTTGTAGAGCAGAGTAATATGGACAGACTGATTAGAAATATAAGTCAAAAGAGACTAATCTATTTCCATGTATATATATACCAACCTAGATGTATATATTTTAGATTTATAGTGGATAGCTCAACAGTGTCCCCTGAAGGATGCACTGTAAATAAAAGAGGTAAACGACAAAAAATACAGGGAAAGAAAGAAGAATAGGGAGAAACTTGTGAAAATCCTTGGGATAAATAATTCTAGCTACTTTTCTTCTAACAATTACACAGTTCTGGAGTTTACCAGGAGATCAGTTAGTTGCTGCAGTGATGTCCAATTAGCTCTACTTTGTACTGGGCTTCAGCTAGTTATGCCCAAGAAACCTCTCTGCCTTTCCAGAGGGCACTTCTGCAAGGTGAGTCTGGTGCACCTCCCTCTTCAGCTGAGCAGGGAAGCACTATTTTTGGGTAGGGTGATCTCACTGAAAACCACCATCCCACTGTGCACAGGGGATGTACTCAGTGACTACCTAGTGGATGCCAAGATGTCAACAATTTTACTGGATGGATGCTGGAGTCATCCAGGCAGAGCAAAGCAGGCCAGGCTTTGAGAGCCACACCAGCCCCCCCAGCCGTGTCCCTCGGTGCCATCAGGCCCATCTCAGTCCGTGGGCTTATTTGGAAACAGATGTTTGTGCAGCATCTTCCTTGGAGCACTGAGGCATCTCTGTGGAGGCAGGACTGCTCTGTGCAGCCGTGCTCAGCTCGGGGCTGTGATCCTGCAGCGAGCTCTCTGTGCACGCTGTGAACTCATTGTGGGGATGCAGCTATCAATAACAGCCACAGCAGGATTAGGAAGTTCCTTCTATTCATCTAACGTCATTGTGGCTTTTTAAACAACAGCATCAACAAGGTTCTCATTTTTTTTGCAAAGAGAAACAATCTGACCACGATGAGTTCAACTCCATAGAGTTTTCTGCAGGGAATCTATTTGCTGAGCCACTGATTCCATTGCCTCTTTGCAGTAATGCCAGCGCTCGGTAAATATTGGCCACTGTGCCTCTAAGTACTATTAATGAAGTTAATTAGCAACAAAAGTTTTCAAATGTGAAAAAGCTACAGGCAGAGCCATGGTTCATTAAGCTTCTCAAAAGCTTCAAACCAATCTTAACTGCATTTCTCAGGGAAAAAGAATCCAACTTTTTCTAAAGAGTTGAGAAAATTTAGCAGCTGTGCTCTGCTTTAGGAAAACCGCATCTGATTCCTGTGGGTATAAGGAAGATTGGTCCTGCTTTTCCTGGGAACACTCACCTGCAAGTAACCTCCATGATGTACCTTCTTCCTATTCAGATTGAGCTGATGGAGCATTTAAGAGGTATTTAGGAAGCAAAAGAAAAGAGCATAACCTTTTTAATAAGCAATTTGCCTATGACAGTGCTGTCAGTCCAGCATATCCCTCACACATAATTAATCAAGACCAAGCACTAGATTTGTTATCGTCCCATTTAATAGCATTATGGAAATCCAAGATCCAGTGCTTTAATGTCTCTGCTTTGTTTAATACCATTACTGCATTATAGATTTAAGGTAGCACTTAGGTGGTTAATTTTCAAAGCGACATCTGGGATTTAATGTCAACAGAAGTTCTATCATTAAACTTTCTGCTCTGCTTTTAAAATGTTCCTCTTAACCTCTCACCTGCTTCTTAACACCTGAGCTAAACAGGATACTTTTAGGATACTCTTCATGTCAATGTATTCGCTGGTGAATCACAGGCTCTGTGAGACAGATTTCACCCAGATGGAAACTTTCCCATGGTCCAGATTTGGGATGACAACTGATAAGCAAAGATGTAACACTTCCCTCTTAAAGCTTTATTCTCATTCGAACTGAGTGGCTTTTATCTTGACCATCAGGGAAGAGGGTTTGTGGCAGGCTGTGGGAACTGGGGAGAGGGAAGTAGGGGATACCTCTTCTTGCCTTCCCCATCCAGAAGGCACAGATCTGCACAGAACTGGTGCTGCTGCTTCATGCCAGTGTCTGAAATCTTTCTGATTCAGCTGTTGAGATCCCACTGACAGCTACAGGACAACATGCTTTCTTCTTGCTGCTTTTAAATTAAAACCAAAGTGAGATTTCCTTTACCATGCCCTGTAAGTCTGTTTTTCTCCATTTTTAAGTCTAAACTGGATGTAACAATTATTCCTTTAAAATCAAGGGTCATTGTACCTCTTCCAGCTGTTTAGTTAAAATGTTACCTAAACCTCTCCTCAGCTGATAAGTCTCTAACTAGGAGCAAGACTCAATTTCCCAAATAATATCCCTCCTTAAATAGAAACCTAATCAAACACATTGAACATTCTCATTGGTTACCTGAGCCTATTTTCCAATAATCCCTCTTTCTGTGCCAGACTATTAGGTTCAGCAAACTGAAAAAAAGAGATTGTGTAGGAAATTAAAGTTGGTTCATTGTGGCAGCCATCACTTCTAGCTCAGCCGGCTGCATCACTCCTCGCTGCTGTGAAATTGATTTTGGAAACAAAATTCTGTTATTGCACTCTGATATTTCCCCGACAGTTCCCTGAAATATATGTGAATAGAGCTGTGACATGGATGGCAGGGTCAAGCTAAAGATACCCAGAAAAAGCTAATATGAGAAGCTATGCCATTTCATGGTCCGTGTCCCTGGAGCACTGTGTGCTCATAGAGTCTCCCAGAAAGTAAATTTTGGTGCAGATGGAAACATTTGTACCTGAGAGTAAAAAATATACATTTTTCTCAGCTCATCGGGAGATAAAGTCTACATATCTGGTAAGATTTAAACCCATGCTAATCTCCTTGCAGATGTAACACAAATAGTTTTCTTGCATATAATAACAATGTGAATCCTTCACCAGAATTATTTACTGAATTACTTTCCATGACCAGGCATCAAAGGAGAAAGCAAAGTGGTAATGAATTGAGAAAGAGGTGATGGGAAGCTAACAAACTGTTCATGTGGTTTTATTCCTTTGGGCAAAACCCTTATTCCACCAAAATCAATGAGAATAGAATAGGATGAGTTATGATTTATTGCTACAGTCACATCTCATTGTGGTGCATTAAAGAGGTTGTGATGATTACAGGTTTTCTCTGAACACGCGACAAACACGGTGACATATTTAGAAAGCCTCAGATGTCAAACACCAAACTGTTTCCAAGGGAACTTATAAAACGTCACATCACGAAATGGATCAAAATAGTGCCTTTCCCAGTTTTTATCATTTCCTTTTGGCAAGCACTAATTTCTCAACACATACTAATTCAAATTCTTGCTTGATGTAGAGTTATTGAAGTGGGTTCTGGGGACAACGTAGTCACACTAGCCTGAGCCTGGCAGAGTATGTTGCATCTGGAGCATAAATCAACATGGGTTTGCTTGTTTCCTTCCTTGGTCGTGCACCAGATAATCAGTGATGACTCAGAATTACTCAAAGAGTAGATATTGCAAGTTCATTTTTCTGTCCTCAGTGTTGTCTGCTCCAGGGTAGCTGGATTTAATGACGGTGTCATCAGAAAGTGGCAGTGTCTTTTTTGAATTTTTTGTGACAACATAAGCCCAGTTGATGTATTGTTAGTGATATTTTTCTGCTTATATCCTTAGCATGGATGGTACAAAGATGAAAGCAACACTATCAAGCCTTTTTGACTACGGCTAAAATTCCTATTTGCTATCAGAAGAGATTATGTTAAACCAGCCATACTGGGGCCGGAGGTACCTCAAAGACATACTGCAGTGACAAAAAGCATTACGAACACGAAGATGCAATTGCCTTTCATGGGAGCTTAGCTCCCAGGTATGACTGATTGTTTTAGGGCAGCAGCACTGACAGGCTGGACCAATTTTATCAGTTGGAAATTTACCTCTATTTTTATTAGATTTATTTTATTGGAAAAATGTTCTCAAGAATGCTGGTGCAGGGGTTTTGTATATTAAGCGTTTTTCTTTGCTGGGAGGGATGTGTCAGGGCGTTGAAGTCCCTCTGATTGTAAGAACTAGGCAGTGACTTTCACAGGGAGAAGGAAGGTTGTGGCTCAGAGGACCTGAGTGCTGTTCTCATCAGTTTTTGCTTGTCACCAAGAAGCAAGTGAGTCTGCAGGATACTCATGGTGAGTGGACACGAGGGACTTTGAGATGAGCCTCCTTCAGGCTGGGAAGCTCAATCCCTCCCTGCTGCCAATCACCCGTGGCATCAGCAGGGACCAAGCCTGGTCTTTCCACAGCACTTCAGCTCAGACCTGCTGCTCATGGATGCTCTGGTACCTCTGGAGAAAAATAGAAGCACAGCAGCAGCAGAAAAGGAAAAGGATCAGGAACTGATGAGTACCAGAAGTATTGGATGTGAGTGGAGAGTGCAGTGTAAGATCAGTGATAGTTTGTGAACCCTGTGGTGCAGCTGGGAGGAACTTTCCAGCACTGGTAGAAATGTGCCTCCTGTTAGTTGAGAACTGATGATGCTTGAAATGATTCTGTGAGGCAAAATGAGTGCATAAACTTGTATAGATGTTCCACCTGAAATAAATTAATGAACAGTTTTATTCTCTTAGGTGGCTGTTTTATTTGAAGAGCTGAGTTCCCTTCTTTGATTCCTGTAGACTGTTTACAGGGTCTTCTCAAGCATCTTCATTATCTGATTCACCCAGTATTGTCTGAGGAATACCTGTGGTGTGTACACTGCTGGTGGGCTGGCAGATGTGGGGAGCTTCTCTCCTGTGCTCTCTTCAGACTTGGCTGCAAATCAATGGGCAAAAATTATGTGATGCATAGTATGGAAAGGAGGGTGTGAGTAGTTCTTGGCAGAGAGATGCACCCAAGCCTCACAGGTATGCACACTGGTACGCTCACAAGTGCTCTGGAGAGAGGCTGAGAGTGGAATATTTCTCCTCTTTCCTCGGGAAATACTTCCAGCTCTGGGTTGGGACCCTGTATAGACTGGACACAGTGCTGAGGATGACATCCCAGTAATGCTTACAGCCACTTGCTCAAACCAAAGCCATTTCCCTGTTGATTCATCATCTTTAAAATGAAGGCAGCATCTGTCCCTAGGGTGGAAAAAGGACTGCTAAGCAGAGAAGTGTCAAAGTTATGTTTTAGGACCACGGGACTATTTCCCTGATGTTACAGGAAGGTTTTTAGGCTGTGTTCCTCGAAGCAGGAGCTAATCTGCCAAAAGCATCTGGCGTGGACTTACTGGCTATTCTCCTCAGATCAAACACTTTGACCTTTTGATCTGCTTATGCAGTGTCTCGTGTGTATGCTAGAGCATTTTCCATCATTGTCAGGCAATATCTGTTATTTTGAAGGACAGATCCTTTCAGTGATCTTTCAAAGAGACCAAATATTCAGTTGACTTAACCTCATGCTTCCTAAATGAAGAAAATAGATAGTCCTTGAACAACTCAAAGGAAAATTCAGGTATCTGCAGTTACATGGGGAAAGAATAGAGGCTGAGTGAGGAGAAATTTACTCATGCATTTAATTATCTGAGTCAACCAAAATAAATTGGTCATCCTAGAAGACAGCAGGGATCCAGGATCACAAGCATCATCAGAGGTCCATCAGCAAACATTTGTCATCTCCCAATTAGCACTGCTCTACTGGCCTGGAGTCTCTGTCTTGACCTGAAATGGGGCCCTCCCTGGAGATTCACTGAAATATTGAACAGAAGGTTACAAATGACAGAAGAAGGAACATAGGTGTAAAGGGGGCTGAATTAAGATTGGTTAGGCAAGCTGAACTCAGGGAATCTCTTACAAATGGAACACTTGACTGTACAATCTTAATGTCCTCTGAATGCTGTTTTTTAAAGACAATTTCACTGATGAGGAATGAGGAGTATGAACAGTTCTGTTCACAGAAGAACAACGACCAAGTCAGCACCAGGTAGTGAATGAGACAGGCAGAGGCAAACTTTCTCAGTGAGAGAAGTCTCAGGCTAAAGCCTGATGGGGCTCAGCTGCACAGGATATGCTCCACTGTACTTTTATCTGGGAAGAGAGGATAAACTTCTATAAAAAATGAGCTGGTTGTACTCTGTATTGAGCTTGATCTATTAAACACAGTTCCAAGTTCAGGTCAGACTATGAAGAAATACCCTTAGATCCTTAAAAATTAATAATCTTGCTTTTTAGAGACAGATTAATTTTGAGAAATGAAAGTAAGACACTGGCGCAACATTTTAAGGAAGGAGATAAAGTTTGCTTTTCCCAAAATCAGTATCTTCCCAAGTCCTTCCTTTTTGCATTAAGAATAAACATCAAGAAGGCTGGTGATTACATGTGGTTTGCAGCTTTCAAATACCAGACAGCAAGGAAAGATTGACTTTGCTGCACAATGATTGTTCCGAGACTCAGTTGCATGTCAGTGAATTATAGACTTTATTCTAAATTAAATGAACCATTACATGTTCAATATTGTGCACTTAGAGAGCCGTAAAACTCTGAAATAAAATTAGCAGTAAAAAAGAGAAGTTGTCTAATGAATATGGGAATGTGACAGAGGTGTGCAACTTCCCTGTCCTTGCTGGTTTGTTTCATCAGTGGCTGCTTTCTTCTTCCTTCTACCACGCTTAGCTGTCCCAGGCTCTGATAACAGTGTGATTGCCACATTACAACCTTCAGCAAACCCATGCAGGGTCCCATGTAAGAATTCAGATGAGGATAGTTAGCTGGATTTCCTGCTGCTGTCATTGCAATCAACTGAACAGCAACTAGTGGGGGCTGTTGGCTCTGCTGAGCTGCAGTGTGGACAGTCTCTGTGCCAGGTGCCTTCTGCTGGTGAGATGGTTTGGATCAACAAGATGTCAAAACCTTTATTTATTTGCTGGTGAGATGGTTTGGATCAACAAGATGTCAAAACCTATATTTATTTGCAATTAAAGATCAAATACAGCAGTTTAGCTGATTAACATGGGTTTCCTACAGACTGCTGGATGGAAATCAGGGTTTTGTCTTACTCCTAGCAGCAGCCAAGTGACCAAAAATAAGGACTTGCCAGTGGCCCATATTCTAATCCATGGCTTGGTGACCAAAGTTCTCCATGATCATGTGTGTGTGTGCACATCTGGGAAACTAGGAGCACATCATTTAATTTCTCTTTATTTTAGGTCCCCATCCCTAGGGAACAGTGAACATTTCCTTGGGTACTCTGATAGAAATGCTGCTCATTTTTTAGGCCGACACCCTAAAGGCACCCATACCTTAACTTTAGAATTACATGTATTTAAAGGCAGCATTAAATTCTCCTATTTTCTCTCCAATTCTTGCAAGCTCTTCTGCAAAGGAAAGCTTTTAAGAAAAAAAAATAAATGTCATTCAACTTGTCTCTTTTTGTCTTTTTTTTTTTTACAGACGCTTCCAACAATGGAAAGTTTCACAAGAGGTACACCCACAAGAGAGCAAGAAGGAAGGAGAATGTTCCAAATAAAACTTTTGCCAGCAAAAAAAGAGAACGAAGTAAGTATATCTTAACTTGTAATACACGTTGGTTGGCTTTTTTTTTTTTTTCTTCTGGATCACTCTGTAAAAATCTTATTCATTTCAATGGAATTACCCAAGTGTAACTTCAAGGAGAATTTGGCTTATGTGGGATCAGGGCAGGAGGCTTGGGAGTGGAGGCTGGCAGGATGCCAGAGGTGTTCCAGTCCCTGTGGCTCCTTTTTCTGGGAAGGAGACTGAAAGGGAGAAAACCAGATAGCATATGTACTCAGAACATTTCATCAAATAGATCACTCATCCAAGCAACAGTCAAAAGGTCTGTTCTCCAGCTCCTACGATAAATACCCAGAGGTCTGACCGAACGGATGTTCTATGTTGGAAATCTGGGGCATCACTTTATGTGGTACAAAATAAAGCCCAGCAGACAGAGACAAGAAGTGACATTTAAGGAAGGGGATTTCTGTTTGAATACTAGGGGGTCACCATGCTGCCTGGTGACACACAAAGCATTGAGCCAAAGCACTGAGGCTGTACAAAGCACAGCTGGAGCTGCTGAACCAGCCCTGCTCAAGAGTGACCATAATAAACTTCTGATCTCTGTACTGTATATCAACCAGTAGATTAAATATTCACCACCAGTACTTATCTATAGCTAGAAGTTATCGCAGCTTGGGTGCACATCTGGTTGACTTAATCTCTCCCGTATTTTTGTCCAAAACTCCCACTGACATCAGCCAGGCACAGTCTGGGTGTGGGGTCATTGGAATCCCCCCGAGGGTGAAAGATTACAACACCACAAAGGATTAGAGCTAAACCAGTGGTGCTTATGGTACTGGCTCCGTGGAAAGATTTATGAAGGGTTGGCAATTCCAGCCTACCAGGGGAAATACATGTTTTAACAGAACAGTGACTAAAACTAATGTTGTATTTCTGCTAGCTGCTGCCTGTGCATTTGCTGAGGTATTTAGTTCCCAGGTTCAGGGCTAGAAGACCTTACTCATCACAGCTCTTAATGCTTCTACCCTGCTGCAAAGTCTGGCACCTGACTTGATGAATAGTTACTGGTATTAATCATTGGAGGGGACCAGTTTCTTCATTGCACATTTGTCTGAAAAATTGCTCTCTTTGTGAAAGCTTTTAATGGATTTCTCAAGTCTTTCTCAACCGTGACACATAATGCCTGAAATTCAATGGCAGCGACAAATGAAAGGGACAAAAGCTGAGGTGGGAGCATAATTACTGTGTATCAAAATATAGCACTTTGGTAACTGAAACTCACAGGTGATGTAGCGACAGTTTAACATTGCCAGGCATGGGGGCTGACAGTCCCCTTCCATACAGCCACCCATGCTGCCACCCTGCTCTGCCTTCCCCAAACTTAATTGCCTTGCAGTTATTAGCTAGGAAAAAACAGTAATCACTAGTGATTAATTGCCCATCCCTGGAACTGACAGCAAGAATGGTCTCAGGGCTTCTGTCTGTAGCATCATTTAGCAGGGAAAATACAGCGAGTTGCTTTGGAAATGTCAGGGGGAAGTTGCCAACTCTCCTCTTGGGCTTGGATGGCTGCTGGAGCACTGCAGAGGCTTTGCTATTTCCATTACAATGGGGCACAAATCATCCGATTTTCACAGACAACAATGAGAAACCATCTCTGGGCCCGAAAGAGACGAGGTATTGTGTATACCCCTGACAAGAAGGAGCAGATCTTACCTGGCCAGAGGCAATGGAGGGGAAAAATTATGCAGAGCGTTGACCTGCAGTGGTACTCAGCCTTTTGTGGAGAAGGCTGGGATGGGATCTTAATGAACCTGTCTCAGATCTTCTCCCTTCTGGATTTTATACCCTGGACTCCATGAAAATCCATGTGCCTTCATGATCACAATTCACAGATCCACGTTCTGTTCAAAACCTACTTTGGTCAAAGTGAAAGTTTGAGGCTCTTTCTGACCTCTCTCCTGAGTGACAGGTTGTCACCATGAATTCAGTTTGGCAGGAGGAAAGCTTTGAGTCTTTTAGGATACTATAGAGAGCACCATTATTTCATTTATGAATGAGGAATATGGGGGACAGGATTCCTTTCAGGTTATTATACCCATGTTATTTCTAGTTCCAACATAGAGGAGCTGCAATCAAACAATTAGTATTACAAAAGAACCAGTGCAGGAAAATCCTGAAATCTCCAAGTGATTGGGGAAAATCTTTACAAAAAGTTTTACCAACCACATGTACAAGGATATTGTTATGGGAGTTTGGGAAACACAGCCACCACATCAGTGCAGTACCATAATTTAGAAGCTGAAAATCCCATTCTGGGGTATGTGCCATAATTTTTAATAAGAACACTTCTAAAATACAGCTGCTGCCAAGCAAAGCATTACCAGGGCTGCCAAAAGGCCTTCTGAGGTGCCAGCCCTGCACAAAACCAGGCAGAGTTTAGACATGGCTGGTAAGGAAGGTTTCTTTGGATAGCTGGTGGATTTGCACAGGAATTCCACAGACTGGGGTGCTTCTTTTTCACTGAATTAGCAAATTTCTGATGGGGAGTGCTCTGGTTTAACTCCAACTGGCAGCTAAGCTCCACTCTTGCTTCCACCCAGTGGGATGAGAGATTCAAAAGAGGAAAAGTGGGAAAACTTGTGGATTTAGATAAAGACAGGTAAATAGGTAAAGCAAAATCTGTGCAAGCAAAGCAAAACTAGGAATTCATTCCCCACTTCCCATGGGCAGGCAGGTGTTCAGCCACCCCCAGTCATCACATGCAGTGATGACTTGGGAAGACAAACACAATCACTATGCATGTTCCCTCTTCCTTCTTCTTCCCCTTGCTCTATATGCTGACCATGACTCCATATGGTCTGGAATATTCCTTGGATCAGCTGGGATCAGTTATCTTGGTTGTGTCCCCTCCCTCCTTGTGTCCCCCATCCTCTTCACTGGTGGGGTGGGTGAGAAGCAGAAAAGGCCTTGACTCTGTGTAGGCTCTGCTCAGCAAGAACAAAAACATCCCTGAGTTATCAACAGTGTTTTCAGCATAAACCCAAAACACAGCCCCATACTGGTCACTGTGAAGAAAACTATCTCTACTCCAGCCCAAAGCAGCACAGGGAAAAAAATCTGTCTGAAAATTCCCAGCCTGCCCTGTTTTACACAGCAGCTGGGAACAGCTTTTCCAGATGGTTTGAGGTAGGAAAAGAAAAGCACATTTGCCATATGACACTGGAAAGTTCACAGAGCCAGATTATAGGGATGAACCTGGTTTGGGGACAGGACTCAGCAATGACACATGGAAAACGTGGTTTTCGCACAGCACTTCTTGTTTCTGTTCTATTGAGTGAAAATTTCCCATGGGAGCCTCTTGTACTAGAAGACATCCAGGCAATTAAAACCAGACTACCCCAGCACAGGAAACATATAAGCATTTTTTAAAAATGCAACAAGTGCGCTGTAAAGTGTTTGAATCCTGCAGCTTTTGTTCATGCCAAGCTCTGAAGTAATGGAAACTGGGTAATGAACTGACCAAACTAAAGTCTTGCCAAAAAACCATTTTTCTGGTACACTTGTGACTTGTATCTTCTGGAGAAGGTCAAGTAGAGTTGGTGGCAACAAATCCTGGCATCACCTTCTGAGATATTGGTGGCCTCTCTGGTGCCTTGTGTACTGGATTTTTTATCTCACTTGCCAGAGCACCACTGAAGATGTGTTGTTAAACTGAGTCCCAAACACGTATGTGATACTGGGCCTCTCTTCTGTCTTGATAGTTTATATTATGTGACATGATTTTTCTTTCTATTCTGCATCTTGAAAAGGAAGTTCAATGTTGTGAAGAATTTTAAATTGGCTCACATTGCAGAGGAGATTTCATTACCTACATATCAGCCCTCAAGGTACACAGTAATACTCTAACTTACATTACTGGAATTTTTTGTATCTTTTCTAGGAACTAGGTATTGATCCCTGGAAAATGAACAACACTTAAAATAAAATGTAGACAACTGCAATCCCAGTGGTCCTATTAAAGGATGAAATGCTTCATTAACATCTCATAAGAACATTCAGAACACCAGTGGAGGACAGCTTTCCTCCTTCATCACTGGTATATGATATCCACAAAGGAATGGCTCTTAAACTTCCCAGGATTACTCTACACACAAATTACTGCAGTGTAACCAAGACAAATATAAGTTCAGTGTTCTTTCCTACCGTATCAAGATATTTTCCTACTTTGAAATTGTTTTATCATATTCCAGCCTAAATCAGTTGCTTAGTGATTTAATCTTAAATGAAATACAGGAAAAGTAAGCCATCACAGAAACCATAATTAGTTTGATAAAACTAGGTTAAACTATAAATTAAACTAACAGGACTTTATACATCCATCTGCCCTTGAACTTCTTGACTGTGAAGAACCCATACCAAACTGTTGGAAGTGATCTCCCTTGAAGCTTCAGCTTTTAGGTTTTGACTGGGAAAAAGCTCTTCAGTCTAGCAGAGGTAACCAATCTGACTGACATTTGAATGTTGCAGAAATGCTGAATATCTGCCCATGACTACATAGTTTTCTTATATTTATTAGAGGAATGATGGGAAAACTGAGCAATATGCCATGTTCCTGCTGATTCCCATGGGGCAAAGGTACCTCTGAAAATCAAATCCTTAATTGTTATGGAAGTCATAGCTTGCACGTTAAGTGGTGCCTATGCAGAGGGGCTGGAAACACACACTAAATTAGCATGATTAGGAGTGTACAACTAGTTTCCAGTGAGGAACCCCAGAGAATATGTTTCCAACATTATTTTAGGTGCAAAAGAAAGTGTAATAGAGCACAAGAGTTAATACTCAGTATGGAGACAGGATCCAACTAAGCTAGTATCCTATGTTGTCTCCCATGACTGTGAGGGGTTGTAGGGGTTGTCCTAACTCTTTATCCACCCACACAGGGCTTAAAAGATCCTTGGATCACACCTGACCTCATGAATGAGTGAATGCCCCCTTCAGAAACTCTTTATCAGCCCAGAGTGACAGAAAATGGATCCAGCTATGGGTCTGGCTTTCTAATGCTCAGAACAATCTCATTCTGCATTTTCTGCCAAGTCTCTTATCGATTATGGCATCCAGCTAGAGACTGACGACACCTAAGACATCAATGGTGTTATGTAAATATATATCCTATAGAATTAGGGTTATCCAAGGCTTCTGAGGTTTCTAATTTACTCCTCAGAGGTCCATGAAGAGTCAGCTGGCTTAAATTCCTTAGTTGGAAAATGCTCAGGGGGGCTGCAAATCCAAAAGGGTTGAAAACAGAGGCAGTCAATAGACAGATAATGTCAGTCAGTCTGATACTCTTAGTGTCTGACAGAAAAAATATCAATAGCTGGCATGATTGATGGGGAATGAAGGAAATGCCACCCACAAACAGAAAGTAAATAAACAGGATTTGAAAGCTCCATGTTGCATTCATTTTGAGACTTCTTATTTTTCCCTTTTTTAAGCTGATTTGATTTCACTCCTTGGTGTAATCCTTTGATCCAGGCATCCTTTATAATAAGTAAATAAATACCAACATACATAGTGACCCTTATCTATGGCAGCACCATTAACAAGGGTCCCTGTGCCCACCTGAGTGGAGCTTCTGTCAACTGCCATGGAGGAGAATGGAAATACACCTCCTTATACTGAGTGACCTCTGTGTAATCAAGGGTGTGTTGCTTAATGCCTTGTAAACATGTAAGTAAAAACAAAGAAAGGAAATGATGGGTAATTTAGTTGTTTTTACAAAAAAAAAAATAGATCCTTCTTGAACGTGTTCGTCTCCTCCTGGTGTTTGAAATTCTGAAGTGTTAAGCCACTTGGAATGATAGATAACACAGAGTTTTTGGCTGGAATCTGAGTCTTTGAGTTCTGCCAGGCTATAAATAAACATAGATTTATTTACATATTTATTAAATTCATTTTTATGAGGTTGCAAGCTTTTCAGGTCTTTCACATCCTGTGGTTGAAATGCCAGCAAGGTCATTCTAGGAAATACAGAAATTCACCAAGACGTTTCCCAGTGTCAGAAATTCATCAGTTTAGGAGTAAAGAAAAAAAAGGGAGAGAAGGCAATGCTTAGAGTCTGTTGTGAGTACAGGTGGGGAGGAGCTGAAGAAACTTCATGGATGTGTAATATCATTAATAGGCAAGATATTGATGGATATCTCTCAGTTGCTGTCACTGGAACAACGTGACCTAGATTAGCTTGTGGAATAGCAGATTATATTTAAAAGCATGCCTTCTGCCTCAAGGAAGTATAAAGAAATTTAAGGTGGAGAAGGAAAGAAAAGCATGTGAATCCAAACATACACAACTGTTGTTTAAAATGTGCCACTTCCAGGGACCTCTGAGAAACCCACCTGAACCATGATCTCAGCTCTTAGCAGCAGCTATGTATCAGTTGCAAAAAACTGAGCATTTCAGCAGGAGGTGTTAAACAGGAGCTCAAGGTTCAATTTCCAAAGAGACCAGACTCTCTCTCTTTTCCGAGGACTCATATCTCTCCTCATGTGTCATGAAGTGTTCTGATTTCTCAAAAAATACAACTAAAGACTATTTGCATCTTTAGCTGCCTTCCATTCAGCAAATCTTTCAGGGGCTGTATGACTCCTCCCTTGCAGATGGGGCTTCAGCTCACATTTGGGCAGGTCCTCAGTATTAACCATGCTGTCTCCTTAGTGTCTTGCTCAAGGCTGGACCAAATTACCTGGCTGGCTGCGTGAAGACACTTGGGTATCATGAGAGGAGCAAAAGACTTGGCAGGACAGCTGTGAGCAGATTGTGCCACACGGCATCAAAAAACTCAAGTGTGTGCTGGCAAGTTTAACAAGGACAATACAAACAGTGCCAACACGAGTTATGTTGGGAATGAGTGATGGAACTTTCTGTTGCTACTTTTCTTTCACACCTTCAAGCCTTTTGACCAAGCTGCACCACAAAAATATGTGAGAAACATGTCATTCTCTGGAGGGGTGAGGAAATACTGCTATTCTGAGCAGGAAAGAACAAAGTCAGTCACTGAGCCAATATGTAGATCACTGAAGAGTTTACATATTGTCATCAAGAATGGATGCCAGAATCTGATGTCTTTGATGGCCCATCAACAGCCTAATCTGCAACATGAAGCCATCCCAGAATAGAAATTATTTGTCACGCTCCGAAAGACTGACACTTGACATCTGGTTTGACAGGTTATGATGCATCACAAAAGCAGCCTCATAAATGAAGAAATTCAGTTCATCCATCAGACCCTATAAATGACCCTTCTGTCATCCCAGAGGTGCTGGGATTCTCAGGAAAAACTGAGGGCTCTGTCATTGCAGCAAAGGTGAGTTTGGCCAGTCCTCCAAGACCACCCAGTATACTGCACCCCAACCCCCATATCAGGAAACAGAATTTCTAATTTCTTCTCAACTCACGGCGCTGAGAAGACCCTGAAGCCAAAGGATCAATGGGCACAAAGAAATACAAGAGTAGACAGAAAATTGACTGAAATGTACTGTGATTAACCTACCAAACACAACAGTGGTGTGTTACTACATTGGTACATAAATCAGACATTAATTAGTATAGCACTCACTGTAGGACACTCCTAAACCCTGGCTCTTGTAGAAGCAAATGCCCTTTCAGTAGCAGTCCTGGTGTGACTCTCAGTTTCTCATGGATGTAGGGACTGAGACATAGTTTAGTATCTGGTGCTATGGAGAAATACAGCAGCCTGCAAAGCAGTGAAGCATTTTACAACAGTTATGAAAAGATAAGGTACCCTGCTTAGCAGCTGTAACTGAGCAATAAGGTCATGCCAGCAAGCACCAGTACACCCTAATTGAATTATCTTTTTCTTTTAAAGAACGAAGCACTCGTGCTCGTCTCCTGGTTTTGTGTGCAGAGTTTTCACAGTACTGAATACAGCATACAGAAAAGTATACACTGAATTCACAGTATACAGAAAAAGGCTTCATCCTCAAGGTCACTGCTGATTTTGTGCCCAGCAATATTCAGGAGAGTTTTGATGGGGCAAGGACCACAGAATTTTTTCCTCAAATCAACCGCCCTGATAAGAAGTTGCACAAATGACTGCATGGGATGAGAGCAAAGGTCTGTCTAATCCTGTATCCCCTTCATCATGGCCAAAATCAAAAGATATGGACACCACCTAATAGCCTGATAGCCTTCCTGGAACAGAGTTGAACTCAAGCACATTTGCTTTGCACTTGTGCATCAACGGACTCAGATTCTGAGAAAATAACAGGGGACATGTATTAAAAGCTGGGGGCTTTCCAGGAATAACTCCCATAAACCAATCACACCCATTGAAATCAACCAGGCATGCCATTTATTTGGTGTTTTGATAAATTATAGCTCTGGGGTGCACTGAGGGCCAGATTTTAAAAGCTATTCAGCTGTTTAACTCTCATTGATTTCAGTGTAATTGATTTCAGTGGGAGTTCGGGGCCTGCATTGCTTCACACTTTGGGCCAGGCCCTCCCGTGGTAACTGTAGCAATTAAGCAGGAGAGCCATTTATCAGGAGTCCCATTAAATGGAATCAGAGGTGCCCAATTACATCTAAATTACCAGTTCAGCCCCCCGATGGTGGAAGGGAAGGGGAGGCTGTTGCTGTAACAGTGGCACCACCATTGACAGGGAGAATGTCTTCCGTTGTATCCCACTTATAGAAACACTCATCCAGGGAAAACATCCTACTTCCTCTATTAAGTCAGAAGGTATTTTTACCCTCCCACCAGGTCACTCCATCATTGCAACAGCCTAATCGTGTAATGGATACCAGGAAGAAAAGCAGGCTGAGTCCAAACCTAAATGAGTGGGGCTTACATAATTAGAGGGTGAGAGAAAGAGAAACTGGAATTAGAGACACGGTCTTTTCAAGGTTTCCAAGGCAGCAAGTGGCTGCTTCTCACACAGCATGCACCACAATCGTGTTTTCAATTCTACAGCATCAGTTTTCCCTATGAGGAGGAGAAAAGAAATCCCCACTCTTTTGAAATGTGAGTGCTTTTGAAATAATAGAGAGAAGGTCTGGGACATTATGCTCCACATGAGTAGTTGTGGTGCTATCTCCATTTATTTGATATCATCTCCTGACATTTTGTTTCATTTGCAGGCAAGTCATTTGTAACTTTATGTACAGAGGATTCTGGTGCCATGACCTTTCACTTTTGCCCTGCATCTAATACTGGAGATCATTCAGCCATGATGGAACCAGCTGAAGGAAATTCCTCTCCTGCAGGACATGAAGGCCAATGACGGTATGAAAGATGTGGGGCTGCTTTGTCATTTATTGCTCCATATCCCATATGTTTGTCTGATTGGAGAAGGGAAAGGTCCATTTATTAATACAATAGTTCATGTGAATTGCAAGCAGCTGAAAGAAAAAAAAAAAAAGTGAAAAACCCAGCCAGGAGGGCAATGCAATGACTGAGCAGGACAGCCTTAAGGGAGCTCCCGGGATGCTGCTGGAAACCACATAAGAATGGTAAGTCTGGATGTCTGAGCCTTCCCTAGCACCATGCTTTGGGCAACAATCTTGGGAAAAAGAGTTCCACCAGGGGAAAAAAATATCCTTTTGGTAAAAACGCTGAAAATTTCTGTCAGAACACCAACAGGTAAAGCAGATGAAGATGCCGACTCTAGGAAGTATAGAAATAATTCCCTGGACAGATGGATCGCTCTATATAGGTCACAATTTTGTTTTCTGCCAGCCTCCTTTCTCACTCCTAGGATGACACCAGCTGCACCACACTGTACTGCTGGTTCCTCGCTCCTGAAAGAAATCTTTTCCAGTTGCCAAACCAATCAGGACAATGTAGGTAGCCCAGGTGATGGCAGGGACCCAGACCCAATGTGCTGGGAGGAGTAAAACGCACAGACAGCATTCCTATAATCTCCACCACCAGGAGACAAACCTCCTGGCCTGTCTGTGCCACTCAGTTTCCCAGGACATCCCTCCCAGCTCACATCTTCCCAGGAAAAGGTAAATGCTTATTAAACCCACTTCCTTTTGAGATCAGCTGTTAATAAAAGCTCCTTGTTACCCACAGCCTTGCTTCAGTATGAGCCAGTTAATAGACTGATGGTGTTTATCACTGTATTACAATTCAGGATTTAATGCTTACTACTGTTAAGGGAAAAAATATGAATAACTCATTTAGCTAGATTTAATTTCCTTACTCTCTGCAAGGTCTACAAATTAATTCCTCAGTGGACTTCAGTTACAGGACTTAATCTGATCTTTTCAGCCACACCAGTGATCATTTCTCAGTTCCTGTCCTATTTTGCAAGAAAATAGCTCCAAAATACTCTGCCTTCTCTGATCTACCCTTGGTAGAGCTCTTACATAGCCATGCCAGAGAGATCAAAAAATAATTATATCTGTTTGAGTGGAATTTGTAATAATACATTGGTTTTTTATCAGGAAAAAAAATCCTTGTTCTTCATGGGACCAAGAGCAAACACCATCACTATGGGGTTTCCCTCAGCAGGCATCCAATCACTTACCTAGATTCAGCTAAGGCCAGGGAAAACTATAAATATGACTTATTTCTGTTAAAAGAAATAGAGAAATTAAAGAAAGCATTATTTTGCTTTCCTCCACCATAATACTCCAATCTATTTCTTCTCTGTTCTTTACCCATCTAAATTGTTCATTCATTGTTGAGTCCAACTAACTCTTTTTATAATGAACTGGTCTTCATAGGTGTGGGAAGGAGGGAATGGAGACTAATGAAGTAATTACTCCTAGCCTGTTACTTGTGGAATCTGGCACTTGGGAAAAACTTGAATAGTTTTTTTTTCTTGTGATGAGGAAAAAAGAGAAAAAAGAAGAAAAAAAAAAGG
The DNA here is from genome assembly GCF_001715985.3 of Manacus vitellinus. NCBI lineage: Eukaryota > Metazoa > Chordata > Aves > Passeriformes > Pipridae > Manacus > Manacus vitellinus. Next base: position 6,637,434 of record NW_021939189.1, on the reverse strand, counting down.
GAAAAAAAAAAGAAAAAAAAAGTGGTGCTGCTTGGCCAAAAGTTTTGTGGTGGAGGAAATTGGCTCCAACCATCCGTAGCTCAGGGTGAAAGCTGGCGTTCTCCTTCCCGATGAGCTAATGCTTTCACACATTAGGCTATAAAGTTGTTATGTGGACTATTAGGGCTTCTGGTTTCTCACTGTGAATGACACATAAGAGCACCTTCTTGCCATGGTAACAAGCCCAAACCACGATGTTATAGCTAGAGAATGTACAGCAGTAAAGCTACGGCAGAATCTGTAAAGGTGGATGGGAAAGGGTTTGCTCATCAGGGAACGTTATTGAGGTACCTGGTAGGGGGAGTGGGAAAAAAGACAAAGTCATCAATATTGCCTGTTCACTGCAGAGAATGTGTCAGGATCTCATGCTTCCATGGATGTTGGAGGCTATGCAAAGTGAGGCTGGGATTGTCATGTGCTGAGTGCTGCCACTGCGGTTGTCTCAACCAGGAACCTTGAGGTCTTCTTTTTTTCAAATTTTTTTTTTTAAACATTGTCTTTTACACTTGTAAAACCTCCATCTGTTATCCTTCCTTACTGAATTTCTCCATTTCTCAAGCAGTTGCTTCTACCTCATCTTCCTTAAGATAACACTCTCTTGAGCCATAAATATCCCTGTTTAGCCCTTTCTCAGAACAAACTCCTATTGCACTTACAGAGCACTTGGCCCAAACCAGGAATGATGCCAGATCCAGGAGATCTCTAAGCAAGACTTCAGTCCAGGTTGCTGCTTCTCTTTTTATTATTAAGTAAAACTAATCTCCAGTGCCTCCAACAGAGAAGTGAGTGTCCTAGCCAAGAGCTTTAATACTTCCCAAAGGCCTTTTGCAGTTGGTCCATGCTGGCTAACAGGCCTACAGCTTGTGCAAAAGCTTTTAAACATCTGCTCTAAGAGCACCATTTTAGCCCTTTGAGTTTGGCCTTACACGTGCTATTTTTGGCTTGTGCTGGTGACTGACATGTTGTCCTGCTGACTGTGTTATTTCACATCCTGGAAACACTGCAGGCTGTGAGCTACAGGACTCCTAGTCTGGGAAAAATACAGGTTTCTTCTGAAATCTCCATAGTCTGAGCGTGTCCTAGCAAGAGTCACCTAGCAAAGACAAGAGGGGAAAGAAATAAAATGAGTACTGAAAAGCATTTAACATAATAAATAGTGCCATAACAGACAGAATTTGATCATCTGGCATCTCAAATATTGGTGTAGAAGGGGAGTATTTATAGATAGGGGCTGCTCCAGCCCTGTTTAAAAATACTGGCAGAAGTTAGAGGTAGAACTCAGATTACTGTGTGGGGTGGAAATGGCCAACCAACAGTATAACGTTTGCAATTCTCTGGAAGTCTTTGGGATTTCAAGCAGCTTGAGGCAAAGTACACTTCACACACATGGTGCCTGCCATGTGTTCAGCCCTCTCCACTCGAGAGGCCAACTGCCAGGATTTGTGTAGCATGTGTGAGTATGTGTTTGGGTAAAGCGTTACTGGAAAGGGAACTCGTGCAAACTTCTCTTCGCTGAGGTCACCTGAAAATTTCCACACACAGCTCTAACACTGTAGTTGTTTTATAACTCAAGCCCAAATGACGCCGCTATTGAATTTTTAACCTTTGTGACTGTTCCTTCATTTCCAGAAAGGCAGGGTGTTTTTCTGTACTTTACTAACTCAAAATTTATGCATCAGTGAGTACAGAGTGGAATCTATTGCAGGTTCCCATGTAGGTGACTCCAACCTAGAGCATACAACACCTGCAGCAACATTGTAAAGATTGTGCCATATTATTTCCAAATAGTTCCCATTTCCTCAGACACATGCAGCGATAAAGTGCTCAGAGTATTGGAAGGACAGCTGAGTTTGACACAGGTTTCATCGATTAAGAGGATAATAATCCTTCCTCTGGCAATGTGAATAGTCTTGGCAGTGCCCAAAATGTCTCTGTGAGTGCTGAGGAGGTGCCAGCTGCTGACATGGTGGGAGGTTGAACTCAGCCTGGAGAAGGGGGAGGATTGTTTCTGGTTGTGGCTGCAAAACAGTAAGGGGCAAAAGGAGAAGGGCAGGAACATTCCCTCCAGTTATGTATGTTTTCCCTGAGTTGACCCCTGTGAATACATTTATTCTGATTTCTCTGAATTTAGCATTTGTTTGCTGGCTTTTTTATTATCATTATTATTTTCTGTTTGCTTCTTGTTGAGCTTCTGAAGGTTCCTGAGATCATTCTGTCTGTGTATCCTTATATCTACATGTCTGCCCCTAACCTGACTCCAAACTATCTCCAGGCTTGATGCAGCTCTGAGAAACCTGGTCTAGTGGAAAGTGTCCTTGCCCATGGCAGGGGGGTTGGAAGAAGATGATCTTTAACGTCCATTCAAACCCAAACTATTCTATGTTTCTACCAAACATTTGGGTCAAATTCTGTCAGATGTCATCTAAATCCAAATTTCAGCTGAAGAAAAGGCACAACCATGGTTTTCATATTTATTAGAGCACTAGAAGGTGTGCTCAGAAAAGAGACACCAATAGATCGGAGCAGAGTTCAAACATCTCAAAATGCTACCAAATCCAAGTGCTCAGCACGCTGTTGTAGAAAGCAAAGTTCCAGTTTACAGTTTTTGACTTTATTTAAAAATGCAAATGGTTGCACCCCCCCATCCATCTGATCTGCCAGTGAAGATGAACTTGAGGAGCTACAGCAGAGCACACAACAGCGCTTTCAGTACATCTTGTTATGCTGCAGCAGAAAAATTCCAAAATGAAGCCTGAGGACTTCATGTATCAATGAACACGAATTTTGCCTTTCACTGCAGGTACAGCTGAAGCTATAAACACTTCTATAAACTCTAAGGAGAGTCCCTGCGCAGTTGTTTGCAGACGCCGTGTCCCCAGGTAATTAACAAACAGCAGTAATGGGTCTGTATTCAAGCACAACACTGCTGGAGTTAATACCCAGATCCTTCCCTGTTTGGAAAAGGCATTTTCTAGGTGTTTGAAAATGGGCTGGTTAATCATCAAAACTGGAGTCATTCAGGCGAGAGGTGCTTCAGAGATGAGCCAGAGGAAAGAAAAAAGGCTGCTCTGTTTGCTAAAGGTGACAGATCTGACAACATTTTGTTTCTTCTGGAAAACAGAGATCCTTCATCTGGGTTGACATCAGGGAGTATGGTCATGTGAGATTGTGTAAACTATTTTATTGATACAGGCAAAAAGATGACTTCTTTTTTATTACATTTTTTTTGACGGTCACATTTTGCAAGACACAATCTATGGAGAATAAGAAACATTGCATAAGAAACTCTAACAATTAACCAGAATTCTTGCACCAACAGTACAAGCACAGAATCTTCTCCTCTCATTATACCCCTTTTGGATTTTCCACACTTGATTTGGCTTTCTGCCAGTGAGAGCACTGTGCCAACACCTCCTTTCAACCTTTTCCACTAAAATTGCAAGAAACAAATTTCTGTCCAAGAGCATTGACTGGCCAGAGAGCTGATGTACGTTGCTGTTTGTGAAATGCTGTGAAGATGTAGAATGCCTCAGGAATGCTGCTTGTTCTGAACAAGGACCAGAACAGGTGGGGGGTGCACACACAGCTTGCCTGTACTGCTCAGGGAGGAGGAAGGGTCTGTTTGGGTTACACAGGAGGCAGCAAGCAGTGCTGAGGTACAAAGAATTGAAGTGAAGAGCTCACGGGCAACATGGTGAGACATTTCAGAGAGCAGAGCTGCTGTCAGCCCCCACTCCAGATTTGAATGCATTTGTTACAGTGACGAGGCTAACGCTCCCTCTTTTGTGCTAACTTTGGTTCATTGCAGTGCACATCCTCCCCCTCTCGTTCTTGAGCATCTGCTGAGGTCACATCTTCTCCTTCTTCTCCTCTGCTCCCCCAGCCTCCCAGTTTCAGGGATGAACACACATTGTTACTTACTCCTACAGCTCTCAGCACACTTCCAGCCTCTCCTCCAGAGCTGGGATACATGGCATTGCTGTAACAGAGTGGGACTTAAACTGGGCAGAAGGACACTGCCAATTCCAGCAGAAAAAGATAGCTAAAGTGTCCACACTGTGCATGTTGAGAGGCTTCAGCTGTGCCCAGGCAGCAAGGCCAGCTCAGGAAACTGTAACCCTGCACTGTGACAGCTTAGGGAGGGACAGGCTGTTTGCTCAGCACAACAACACAGCTTGGCTGCCACTGGGCCCACCTCAGCACCTCCATAAGGGGATGGAGACGTGGGATCAAGATCTTCTCACAGTTGCTGGGCTATACTGTATTTTGTCTTCCAAATTCAGGATGAAGGGACAGAAATTGAGTGAGAACCAGAAGATACTGCACCTCCAGTATAACAACTGTCAGTATTTTTTCTCTGCTACAGGTCCTGGTCTGGTTGACATTGGGCCACCAGCCTTTCCCTGCTGCTTCATTTCAGATACCATTCAAATTCCTTCCAGTACCTGCTTTGGCACTTATGCAACAGGTTTTCTCTGGTGGTGTAGGCACCTCAGCTTCAGTTCAGGGACAGCAGAGGGATTTCTGTCCTGCACATCATTGCCTGGCTTGTACTTGTCATGATCAATATGTACCACCTACAGACAGGGGCAGGGAGTTGGCATGCTGGTGAATCCTGCTCTAAGAGCAACGTGAGCAGGTAGAATCTCTTCACCAGAAAATTCTCACTGGATAAAATCTAAATTAAATCCTTTTTGGTCTTTCCTAAGAGCTAAGTAGCCCTTTCTGAAGCTTTTCTTCTTCAGCTTAACTCTTAAAGTATCTTACATATTCTCTACCCAGGGAGTATCTACTAATAAGGCCTGAGCACACTCTTGCAATTTCTTTTAAAGCTAACTAACAGTAACCTCTCCCTGCAGGCATAGGTTTACTATCCTACACTTTAATTACTATAATCTTACTCCTGTTCTTGGCTTATATATTACTGGCCTGTCTTCCAGCTTGAGGCCTTCTTTCCAGATGGGGCAGGTTCTGGGATCTGGGGGAGTGGAGGTCATCTGTGAGAGAGGGGGAGAGGAGAAAGAGCAAGAAATGGTCAAACAAGTTAGAAAATTTCTCCAGTCTATCAGCCTCAAAATTTCTGAAAGAAGGGAATAAAGAAGACAAAGCAGAATTAGAACCTCAGGATTCAGGGAGACCGGGGAAGGATCCAGCTGACTTATTTTCCACTAGAAAATTTCCGTAAAAAATAGCAATTCAGATGGAGTGAGACAATGCATGTGGGCTGACTTGAGCTAACAAAAAAGGCTAGAGAAAGAGAGTGGAGCAGTTTTTATATCCTAACATTCATGTTCACATTTTCAAAACAACATATTTCAGTGCAGGCATGCCAGTTGCAGGGGTATGTTTTCAAGCTGAAAAGATTTGACTTTTCATGCTGAGACAGGAATTTTTACTGAAAAATTGACCTAGAACTGATTTTTTACAAAAGAGAAAAGTTTATAATGGTAAATAATCCAAAGCTGAAGAAAACTATTTTTTGAAACATCCATTTTTACTTCCCCTAAACTGTTTTTCTCCAACGCTCTTATTTTCTATTTCTGCCACTAAATCCCAAAGTCAGGGTTTTACTGTGCTTCAGCCCTTCAGGCCGTGCTGTTCTGACTCCTCAGCACTCCAAGGGCCTTGCAGGAATTAAGTGCATCTCACAAAAGGACACATTTCTAGGGTGAAGGTTTAATTTGATTTTGGACTCTGTGACTGTGAGTGGATGAAAAAGCAAATAAACTTTCTCATGCCTCTCCATCAGTTCTGCTAATCAGAGCTCTAAGAGTAAATGAGTAGATTTGCTCAGTTTTGGGTGGAAAATGAACTGAAGCAATTCTCTACCCCCCAAATGTCCAGACAAAAGTAATTTAGCCAGCTAGGAAAGAAGGAAAACCATGATGTCCTGCTGTTATCCTCCCCAGGTAGGAAGGCAATGCCATGAAAGTTCAGATCAGCAGGGATTCTGTGGCACCACAGTTGTGTTAGAAGAGCTTTACAGTGAACACAAAAGTATCTCTGGGTTTAGACAGATGGGTCGGTCATGGCTTTCTGGTGTGGCATATTCAATTTATCATTTGTTGAACACACACAGAGCTGCAGTGATCTACTTCAGCAACTCAAATATCTCATGGTCTTTCCCTTTCTCTACTTCCAGGGAATTCATCAGTGTTCTTTCTGTACAGGACCTGTCCAGTGGTAGCCCCCCAATATCTCTTCCTGGATCACAGCAATAGATCCCCAGAGCCTGTATTCTGTTGTCAGCTCTGCAGTCCCATGCACAGGTAAGAGGAATTCCATGAGAAATTCTTTCCTAAAACCAGGAATGGATAGTATTGCTATCCCAGATAGTTTCCTCACAATACCCATCTGAAACCTATTTTTAATATAGATGGGTTGGGGTGGACATCTCAGAGGCGCATCCAGAGTGGGCTGTCCTGCTGCACAGAACACAGGGCACTGTGGAGCAGAGCAGGGATGCAGAGGGGTGACTCCCAAAGCAATGCAGCCACATCGATGCTGCCATGCCCCAGCCCAGCTTGGGAACCAGCGTGGACAGCAATTCCTTGGGGACCCCCACCAAGGCACCCCTGTCTGGTGCACACATTCCCTTAGAGACTGAGCAGCACAGCTACAAGCACTGCCTGAATTTCCTGCTATCTTTTAGTCTTCTTTGTCAGCAAAACTGTACTTCTGTCCTGGGAATACCCCGGTAATGCATAGCTTCTGCTGATGAGCTAGGATTAGAAGGACTTTATATAAGGCTGTTTGATTAAGTGGCTATTATCAACTAAAAACTTGGTGCTTCCCATTAAGTACTCTCAAATGTGTGTCCTCATTTTACTTATTCAGTGCTTGCATTATGCTTTGGAAGAGGCAGGCTGGCCTTTTTGCTTCATCCAGGCCCTTTTGCCAACACTAATAAGATGCTCTGTCTTGTTCAGTGCTAGTTTAGCAATGCAAAGCCCTGATGGAGCCTTTCCTTCAAGGTGTTTCTCTAAAATCAGCACATTACCCTGTAGGTTACTGTACAAATTAGCCCAGCCCCTGTGAACTTTCTGCTCCCAAACAGCTCTTTGAGCACCTCTCCCCCAAGGCAGCTTTCTCCTTCCAGCAGATCAAAGACTGTATCACTGACAAAAGGGCTAAAACAATAACAATCTCACCTTTTGTCTTTGTTTCTACTGCTGTGCCAGTGCAGTTTGATTTGCTCTTTTGCAGCATCTGTGCTCCAGCTTCCCATAATAGTCCAATGTACTTTTCATGATCCATGTTCAGTTTACACACCCTACTTTAATCCTTCTGTCCAGATCAGTTATTTCATACTTTTGTACATCAAATTGCTTTCACCATCTGTTGGCCCAATTGCCCTACATAAGCCAAACCCTCTGAAGGTATAATTGCAATATTGTTCATTATTTGCTCATTCTCTTTCCTCCCAATATACATAATGACAGCAAAATGAAGAAATAATTTAAATCTAATTTAAATTCCCTTCGTGTTTTTTACGCTGTGCTGATCAAAATAGTAACTAGGGTCTTCAAAAGAAGAAGCTATCCATCTCAGAAGAGCCTTGATGCCCTTGGATTGCTATCTGTGAAAACAAGTGAATTTTTGTAGGACTGGAGCACTGTGTACCAGCATTTAACTAAGCTGATGGCAAATGCTATCACCACATCAGCATGCTGTTAAATCATTGCACAGAAGAATTCCAATCTGGTTATTCAGGATCTGATTTTATACTGTCACTTCCATGAAATAAATGTACTCAAAACATTATTTTTCTTATCTATTTTCATCTCTATTTCAGCCAAAGCTTGTTGTTCTATGGCTGTGTAAATATGCATCGTGCTTGGGCAGTTTTTCAAGCATCTACAGAGGGAAAGCTTGCAAGCACCAACCCTCTTCCCCAGGGATAACTATTCCTTGAGCTTTGATTTAATTTCTCCTACAGTCAGGAGGCCACCCACAGAGCTCCAGTTCTGCCTGACCTGCTTCATTTCTGCCTCAGCATTACTAGCAAGGGCATAAGAGGGGCATAAGTCTCTCTCTCAAGATTTATAGGTTAGTTCAGACCTGGGTTTGCATTTACCTTTAGGACTTACAGTGGGGAGGAAACTGCTGCAGAGGTGGGGGAAGTACCTCTGCCCAACACTGCAATACATTCCACCAGTGTGCAGCTCCTGGAGGAGCAACTTCAGTGGAGATAAATAAGACATGTAATTTCTTGTCAGGCTGTTGCATTTCCCACCGCTCATTTTAACAATTACCCTCTGTGACTTTTTTTATTAAACAACCAAAAAGAATAGATTCTTGTAACCCAGGAAGAAAAATTGCCTGGAGAAATGAAACATACCCAGACTTAATTTTCAGTCCTGCGCTTTTTGAGGTGTTTGCCATGAATGTGTTTTCAGTACCACACTCAGTAAGACCTGTGGTTTCAGCACTTCTTTACCACACTCTGCTTCTCAGCAGCCAATTTCTTTACAACCAAACCCAGACAGAATAAAAAAGGCCCATCCAAGCTGTGGTACAACTTTCTCCTCCTGAAGTCAGTGGAAACACTGCAATAGATTACAACGGGAATTACCAGAATCCCATAGTTATTTCATATGCAGCTTTCTCCAAATCTTATTTTTAAAGCAATTAATAAAAGGAGTGGTTGCCCTTTAGTGAGCGATATCCCAGCGGGATTTGTAATCAATGCTTCTTCCGAGTGCTTCTTTGCACTGACATCTGTACCAATTAGCAGCTTCCACTACAGAAAGGTTACACAAACACAATTTTATTTCTTATTATTAATTATTTTTCAGGCAGGGTCAAGTTTTAAGAGCATGTCTGGATGGTCTTAAGCTCTGCCAGGGGAGGTTTAGGTTCGATATTAGGTTGGAAATTTTTTACAGAGAGGGTGATCAGACATTGGAATGCCCAGGGAGGTGATGGATTCACCGTCCCTAGAGGTTTTTAAGATGAGATTGGATGTGGCATCAGTGCCATGGTCTGGGAACCACAGGTGGGGTTGGATCAAGGGTTGGACTTGATGATCTCGGAGGTCTTTTCCAACCCGGTTGATTCTGTGACTTAACAGCTTCAATACTGGAGTTGCTCTTGTAAGGAACAGGCTGTGCTTAAGACTGACCTGGAAAACACATGCAAGAGCACTTCTCTTTGCTTTCAAGACCAGAAGTTTGTATATAAAATACACTCCAGTACTCATGACTGCAACTTCAGTGCTTTTTTAGACAGTGATGGTTCTGAACTCAAGACTAACCTGTTGTAAACAGATAATAAGATCAATCTGAAATTTGTTTGCTCAACTGTGGCACCTTTAAAACGAAAATAAAATGTAGAAGAAAAAAATTGAACTGACTTTGAAAGCTGAATAGAGGAGGATACAACTGTAAAACACAGATACTGAGACATCAACTTGCCCTCTAGAAACATCTCTGTTTAATTCCACTTCAGCAAGACGGAACACAGTATCACAGTGACAGAGATTATTGAAATTGATGGTTTTACACCAACTGGCAATTAAGTATCACTCATCCCCCATCCCACCCAGTCAGAATGGGGAGGAAAATTGGAAAAAGGTAAAACTCGTGGGTTGAGATAAGAACAGTTTAATAACTGAAATAAAGTAAAACATACTAATAGTACTAATTATAATAATAAGAATAATAATTAAAATTGTGATGAAATTGAGAGAGAGAGGAGTAAAAACCAAGAGAAACAAATGATGCACAGTACAGCTGCTCACCACCCACTGACTTATGCCCAGCCTGCCCCAGGCGGCAACTGGCGGCTCCCAGTCACCTCCACCCGGTTTATATACTGAGTATGATATTCTATGGTATGGAATATCCCTTTGGCCAGTTCAGGTCAGCTCTCCTGGATATTCTCCCTCTCAGCTTCTTGTGCACCTACTCATTGTCAGAGTTTGGGAAATGGAAAAGTTCTTGATTTAGAAGAAGCACTACTAAGCAAAAATTAAAATATCAGTGTGTTATCAAGCAACATTATTCTCATACTAAATCATACAGCTATTAAGGAGAAAATTAACAGAATTACAGCTGAAACCAGGACATTGCCAGTGATGGATTTGTTTTTTTTTGGTACTGAGTACATGTTAAAAATGGGAAAGACTGGGAAGGGAGGAAGGCTGGGGAGAGTAAGAGCTTCTGTTCCACATGATGTGCAAGTCACTAAAATGCATCTAGCTATACCTGGAATATTACTCTCGTGAGGGATAGAAATACAATACCTTTGAAACAGGTACAACAGTTTTGTTGGGGGTATTTTTTCCCCAGGCAGAGTGACTGGAATCTTCCCCAGTACAGCTGTTTCTTCTGGAACTGATGCCTGGCAGAACAGGTCCCTCATGGCTGGGGCAGGATGGCTCAAGACCTCCAGAGAGGAGACTGCTGCTACGTAAATCGAGGACATTGATAAAGTTGAAGATAGACTTGAAGGAGTAAGTGATCAGTGTTGCCACTGCTAGAGTTTCAGGGTGACTTTTAAGCCAACATGTAGGTTATGAACATGAAAATTTGGCACTCCAGCCTCGCAGCCATCTGAACGTGGCCAACAGTGAATGCCCCTTTCTACCATTTCTCACCAGGGCGAGTATCGATTTCATTTCTCACACTACACTAGTCACTTGACCAAGCTGCAATCCAATATTTAATGTGTTAGTCACACTGGCTTGCAGGGACTTGGGGTCTGTAGTCTATCATATGGTGACCTTTATGACTGGCATAGTCTTAATCATGACAGAAAATGCTGATATAGAGGTATTCACATCATTATTTCTAGCACTAGGCAATAGGATCATTGAAGGAGTAGTAAGGCATGAGTAGAGTGGCATTTACTGTTCCCTGTTGGATGAGTGTAGTGATTTGTTGTACAGTTTAATGGGTTTTTTTTAAGGACAAGGACAAAAAGTTGGCTGGATAGGCAGCTGAAAGGAGGTAAATGCTCTGTTTTAGGTGCAGAAGTGCTCAGAATAGAGGCATCAAGGCTGAAATTCCTCACATTAACTGCTTGCACAGCTTTTCCCAGCATCCTCGTTCCCCTCCAAAAGCACTGATCAGAGAGCTTGTATCTCCAAATGAGGGATGAGCCAGTGACATTCTAAAGTCCTGGAAAAGCTTCATGTTTGTTATGCTCAAGATGGAAGATGCTCAAATACTCTGTCAGCACATTAAAAATGACCAGGAGAGCCCAGCCCACAGGGAGTTTGCAATATAAGCAGCTGACCTACGAGCTGGAAGGTCTCTGCTCCCATGAGAGGCCCTAATAGTAGAAACTATTTTTCACTGAGGCCAGTCTCACCCCTCAATGTTCTTCCCATCTCCTGCAAGAAATAAATTACAGGGATCAATATTTTTCCGTTCTAATTTTGCCATTTGCTAGCTTTCCTAGTAATCTTCGTACTCTTTCCACCTTCCAAACTGTCCTTCCTTTCTATAAACATTATCACCTGTCCAAAACGTTTTCCAGTAATTACATGAGCTGTATCAACACCCCCCAGAAGAGTAAAAAGCTGTGATTGATGGTGAGATTCTCCCCACTGTGAGGGGTTAACCTGAACCTTACATGCTACTCAAGCTCCCAGTTTGACCCTCAGTGAAAATTAATAGCTTGTATCTGTTTAATATTCCTTTCCAGTACATTGTCAAATCGTTTCATCTGTGTTTAAATGGATCAGTGGTTTTCATCTTCAGTGTTTCCTCATTCCTCTTTTAGGTTTTACTAATTCTTTGTTGTTTGTGGGTGTTTTTAAAATCATAGAAGAAAGTCCTTTTGTTCATTGCTTTATTTTTATTTCATAAGGTTCTTATAAATTTGGAGGTAAAGGACACAGTAGGATCTATGTTGTCTTGCTCCAACTAACAAAGTGGATCATATCTATGCATTTCATAAGTTATATTACAGACATGGCAGTGCCGTCATTTGCAGCTAATCAAAACATGCCAATTGGGCACAGATTTTCTAAACACATGTATCAGTCTTATTTATCATGCAAGTCATAAATTTAAACTGATTCATCTGTTACAATCATTGGTGCTCGAGATGGAAAAGATCCATAGGGAGGCTTTCAGCTTTCCATTTAGTGCTAAAGTGGAACTGAACTCTATCAGATGTAGTATTATTGTCATTATTATTTAATATCCCCCTCTGCCTCCCCTGTGCATTAGCCACTTAACAGAAAACATGAGTACAGACCTTGTATTAGATTGCCTGCCATCCGAATGACAGACTGATGTCCAAGGGACAATAAAACACATATTGCAAAAAGAATGGCCAGGATCCTCCTGGCATGGCTGCACGGGTTATCAGGAGAGGCAGTCCAGCTCACTGGTGGACACAGAAGGGTTTGGGGGTTGTTTTTGCTGCTGAAGTGTAGATATGATGGTACAGCCATGAGTTTTTTAGAATGGCACAATGGTGAATGAATTCAAGGAGTGTGTGTGAACATGGATACTTCATTAGTACAGACACCAAAACGTGCTAGGAAGAAAGAAGTATAATGAAATATATTGCAGATGCTGAATAACAGAGAGATGATAAACTGACCAAACTGCTGCTGTAAATCCCATCTTTCAGACTGGGTTCACATGCTCTGCAAGCACTGGGCAGTATCTAAGTCTTGCATGCCCTCATGCTTCCAAGCTCAAGAACTTCTTTATTTCAGCAGAGCTCATGACAATTCCAGCTTGAAGTCTGTTCTTGTGCTTCTGCAAGACTCACATGCCTGACTTAGAAAAAAATCCTTCCTTCACTACACTCTGCAGGTTACAGAACTGTGGGGATATCAAGTTTCCAAGAAAATCCTATGCACATCAACCTTGGGCAAAAGCAGGGGACATTCTGTCTGCTTCCAGGTGACCCCTGCAGCCCAGTGATGGTCACATTCATCACTCAGATGAGCTTTCCTCAGAAAAGCATATTTTGAATTTGTTCAGACCTTAATGAGTTATCTATGAACTATCACATATTTCACATTCCATATGGAGCATCTGAGTCTCCTAAATGACACCATCAGCTGGAGCGACTGCAAACATCGTAAATAATTCCCTCAGTTTAATGAGTTACAGTACAAGGAAAGGCTCTTTCCTCATCTACCAGGTAATGAGTCACAGCTTCAGTTCTTGTGGATCAGCTGAGACACTTGATTTACTGTGAGGGCTACCTGTATTAAAACTAATCAGAGGCTATCGAGGAAACCCAAACAGATCCAACCCACCACAATTTAATTTCCCCACAAATAAAATCTACTCATAAATCAGAGCAAGCATGTAAATGCATCCCTCTAATGCTTCTACTAGGAAACCTAAAACCACAAAAAGCTCAGTAGGACATGAAAACCGTGGTAGTCAGGAGTAGCAGACTAATTCATAACACACAAGGAGCTGTAAGATACATTCTGCCCCTACAGCTGGCTAATTAGTCAAGACAGAGAAAGCAATTTGACAAAAATGTAGATGTCTTGGTTTTCATTTTGAAATTTAAAATGAACATATTTTCACACTTTTATTGAACTTCCCAGATAAACACGGAGAAATTTATAGATAAAAGGTATTAAAAATCATAGTTTTCACTTATTGAAAGGAAAATTCTGATAGAAAATCAAGTAAGTAAAACATATTGCTTTTAGTAAAAAATTATGTAAAAAGCTGAGTTTCACAGAAATATGTGTATTTATTATGGGTGAAGCATCTCTCTTAATCAGCTCTGGTAATGAGCTATTCTCAAGCAAACAAGAGCATTAGTTCATGGATGGGTTAATCAGTTTGATCAAGAAAAGGCATGTTGATACAATGGAATGACTGTGGTGACAATCACTCTCTTGAATGATCATTTGTGTTGTCCAGGTGGTAAATCAATTTCCATGTAGAGGGAAGAAGAGACTGAGACTTTGTTCTTGGGAGAGTGGCACCTCAAGAACTCCAGTCCACAACAGATAAGTTTGGCACTGTTGCAACTTAGGTAAGTCAAAAAGTTGAATATTATTAAAGCTAAATTCTTTTGTGAAGACCTTGATTCTCAATTCCTTAGCAGATGTACTACCTCAGTGCTCTGTTCCAGAATGGCATTTTTTCTTTGGTGCAAACAGAGGAAAGAGTCAAGATCCTTCTCCTTGTCAAAAGATTAATGATATATGCCCATGTGGAGGAAGTTATGCAAGGAAGTTTTGTTAAGTACATTGGTTGTCTTAAGGTGTTGTGCTCCATTTTGCTTCAATGTGATGTGCACAGACTATTGATAACAGTAAATGATTGCATTTGGGACAAAAATTCAAGGAAATAATTTATTACAAAATTTGCATTCAAGCCATCTCTCAGCTTTCACATACTGCTCACAAATCACTGAGGAGACATTTATGATTGATTTACAGGAAATTTTTATATTACTGTAGATATATAAAAATAATAGTCGCCTTCTGAACAACTGTCCTTCATCCTAATTATGCAGCCAAACATATCCTTAGTAATTGATAGTTAGGATGTTCTCAGAAAAGAGACTTTGAAAGTCAGAAAGTGAGCTACGGTAAAGGTGCAAAGGTTGATACTGGATGATAGTTTCAAGTGTTTTTTATTTGGCAACGAGACATAGTTCCCATCCTTGTGGTGTCAATGTTAGTTTCGGTGCATTTATGGCACCAGATCCCACTGAGATAAAAACCAGAAATTGTGGCTCTTCCTTAATGAAAAATAAATGCTGAGGGCTCACCTGCAGGTCACTCTACCCAAACAGCAAACATTCATCTGAGAGCTTTCAGGATATTTCCTGTAACCCAATTATTTTCTTTTTAAAATAGCAATGAAAAGTGGAGCAGGAATGTAACTTTGTTAAGAACCTGTCAGGCTTTTACTCTCCTTGTTGTTCCATTTTCTCTGTGCTTATTGAACGCTCTAGAATTAGCGTCAGGCGAGGCTGTGTTTGAGAAGCATCAAGATAACAAGCTCACAAATCTGCTTTAATGACACCTTCCTCTCTCACACCCTGACTTTTTTTACAGGAGAGTTGTTCTGTTACTGTCAACCAAAATATGGGCTCTGTTTGCTTCACAGTAAGTAAATGAATTGCATATTTTTTCCCTGATGGCCTTGCTTATTTCAAGGTCAATTAGAGCAACTTTTTGCTGCCTTACTGAGGCGCTATCAAAAGACTTGGTTTTATTCTTTGACCTTCCATTGCATTGCCCTGTTTTCATATTGGAGGTCAGTCCAAGAACAAGTGAATTCCCTTTATCTTTCACTGACTTTGCTAAGTTCCAGCGAGGTCAACAGCTCCTCTCTCCCCTGCATTCCTCTGTCCTGCATTTTTATCATTACTTCAGAGATATTAGACTCCTTCATACCAACAAACACTGTAAGGATCCTTCCTAAGGCAAAGTTTGGCCTCTATGACCTTAAGGATGAAAAAGATGCAAGACTCTGGTGTTCTTTGGATAAAGTTTGCCTGCAGACCCACAGGAATCCTCAGCAAGATTTTCAGCCAGTCTACTGCAGTGCCTTCAGTAAAGGCTCCCCTCACTCTTAAATCTTTATACCAGATGACCATTGCCTTAAATATGAGTTTGTGTACTCAGACATTACTTATTACAAGAGGCTGTTATATACATTTCAGTTTCACATGCTTTCATAGACATGCAGTAATTCAGGGATTCTGTTAATTCTAAAAGCTTAAACCAATAACACACAATAAACCACTAAAATACCAGTAAAATAAGTTTTTTTAAAAAATTCAACTCCATTCTTAGTTTTCTACTTGCTTCCATTAGTCTGTGTGCAAACCTTTGAGGACCAAATACTGTCAAGAAGGCTGAAACTCAACTACAGTAGGGTCTTCCAGTAGAGTACAGGACAGAAGAAAAACATTTCATTTTGGCAAAAATGCTCTATGTACTCATATTGCTGCCAGTTTTGAAAGGTACATTGTTACTTATTAAAATGAACCCAAAAGATTACTACTCAACTCAGGGATATGTGTCCAGTCAAAAAGATTGTGACTGACCTTATAGTACCCAAAGACATTGGTATAGCTAAGGTGACAAAAGGGTGTTCTTTTACATCAACCTCGCTCAACTGAAATTACATAAGTATATAAGGTAACACCCAACAATACTGTCAGCTGCTCCTAAGATGAACCTATTAAACTGAACTGGGGTCATGCATCAGTTGAAGGGGTTAGAGAATTCAGTTCTGGCCAAAAAAAGGGGCGACAAAAAAGGCTGATTTACAGCAGCTGGGTTTGTTTTGCAAAGCTGTTCCACAACATCACAACGCTGTCAGTGCAGTTCCTCTCTTTTTTGTCTGTATTGTCCTACTTTGTGTTTGCTAATTGTCTTGATTCTTTCATGGAAAGCATAGGCCACTATTTTAATTGTCATCTGACCAGTATTCAGCTTCCAGTTGTCCCATGAACACCTTTACTTTAGCCTGACAGACATTAACACCCTCCACAATGGGACATGGCAGACCTTTCAACTGTGACTACAGTGTGCCTTGGAGAGACCCTAGTACTACAACTTCACCACAAAATCACACTGGAAAGTCTCTTGCATTGGGAAGAACCAGCTAATCCAGCAAAGCCCTAAGGCAGGTTTTAACCACTCAGAGACATCAATAAAATCTATCCTGCAAAGAGATACAACAGCAATTTCAATAAACTCAGGAATTAGTACCATGAGACAGATACATGCTGCACATAATGTCTAGAGAAAAAATATGACTGCGTTGAATAAAGCAAGCACAAATGTTAGATCAGAAGCATTCATGCCAAACTGCAAGGTCCGCAGAGAATGTAGTCATGGACAGTAAATAAAAGGCTCCAGGGGAAGTCAGCCAGTGCACCCATGGCTGGCTTACAAGATGCCATTGAGCATCTCTGTAAACAATTTCTTTATTAAAAAGACAGTTTGATTTACAAGTATTGGATCGGTCAGGTTATTATCCAGCAAGAAGCATCAGGGCACAACTGTTCAGTGCCTGTCTGGAACTTCACTTGCTTACAAAGTACTTATAGCTCCCTTGGTCCAAAGCACTTCACAAACTTTCATATAAAAGCTCTGCTGCATTTTGCTATTAAAGGAAGTTACTTACAAAGTGGAAGCACATGGAAGGAACCAAATCGTGTCCAGCTATCACAAAAAAAACCAAAGTAAGGGATTGAAATTTGATCCAAGCACCGAATTTTGGGCTGACCCAACTAAGATCAGTGCTCGGAGTTGGGCAGAAGTGTCCACGTGTTGTCGGCAACTGCGACTGTGTGAGCTTGGTGTGACCTCCTACACAAAAGATGTCACCATCACTCCTTGTGCTACCCCACCACCTGGAAGACAAATTCTTACTGACTCCAGGGAACATTGCCTTCTGCTGCATCATCAGCCATGGATGGGTCTGGCCAAGAATATTTTTCAGAGTGTGACAGAGACAGGAAAGCAGAACATTTGTAATAAGGTGTTACTACCATGAGTAAGTATCTTAGCTGTTTCATAAATGCACATCAATTTGTAAAATACAAACAGATGACATTCCCTTTTTTGACTGACTAAATAAAATTATCTTCTAGAATTAGAGTTTCAAGGGCTCATCCTTACAAAAAAGAAATTAAATATTTTTATTGCATATTGACTTACAGTTTGGACAATCACTGCTTTATGAGATGCTGATTAACAGTGAGGAAAGCAGCAGTCTATTGTCCAGTAATTTACTTTTCATTTTCTGATTCTGCAAATTAACTTTCCTACTAAATGAGGCGTTAGGTTGATGTCAATATTTGCAGGTACTCCACAATTATACTGTGTTTGCTAAATCACATTGCTTTAATTCAAAACTCATTCTGATTTCCATTTAGAGCATGATCCTGCTGGGTGCTTAGTTCTGCTGTAAAAGTGTCGCATGCCCTCAGGTCTCATGGAGTCAATGGCACTAGAGATTACTCAGTTGCCTTCAGATCTGAATCTCATTTATTTGGGAAAACTATAATTGGAGGTTAGGAGCCAGGTTTATGCAATGTGGATTGCAGAAAAGACACCCAATTCTTGAAGGATCTCCTCTCTTTTTAACTGTTTTCATAGGTGGATATTTGTACATGAACTTTCACCTCTTGTTAAGCTAATGTCTTAATTTTCTGCAGTTTTTAGCTTCAGTGAGGTGTTCTCCATCCTTTCATCATCTGGAGGAAGGAACAACTATCTAATCAGCTTGTCTGAAGGAAATGCCTTTTTAATGAGACCAAGTCTCCAGCAGGACTCAAAATAGAAAGGCAGTAAAGTCAGAAGTGTTTATAGAAAGAAACTGCTTTAAAACTGTTAGCGTTGTGGTATCTTGGAAATGACAGCTGCTGATACATCCACAAGCTGTCCCAGTCTCAGCTCTCCTTACTGCTGTACACCCTTGGCTGATGGGCACACTTATACCCTCATTCTACACCGGAAGATGATGAAAATCCTTTCCTGTCACCTCCCTCCTGTACCAGCCCATCTGCAGGGTTTTGCACCAGAGAATCGGAAAACAGAATTTCAAAGCCATCCCAAGGAAAAGCCTCTTGGCTAAAATCCTGGGATTTCTTATTTATTTACATTTTCTTCCTTGTACTTTGAACATATCTGAAGTTATTCCTTATTTTCTTAATGTGTAAGCCTTCCCTGAGACAAATGCACCAAGTAGAACCAGTCAGGGGTGCAGATCTGGTGCCAAGGAGACATGATTTACGTTACATGCAAATCTACTTTGGCAGCACATGAGCTTTCCTTTCATCCAAATGGCTTAAAGCAAATGAAAACTGGCCTCAACATGGATATACTGCCCTGGAAAGAAACCCAAATGGGTGTAGTCTGAGAGCGGTATCTGAGACAGCTGTGCCTCATTTGTAGCTTCACTGGCAGGGTTTTTAATGGAGCAGAATGTAAACCTCTCAGGAACACTATTTTCCAGTACCTAATGCAGTGCTCTGACATCCTCACAGCCAGGTGAAAGCATCTCCTCTGCCAGATCAAGGGGCAGAACAAATGCCAACCCGGCAGACTGAGGCAAGCATGCCCCGAAGGCAGCTCTCACGATGATGTTCCTCAGTCACTATTGCAATTATGTCAGATTAACAGTGATTTACAGCTAGGCTGGCACCCAGGGCCACAGAGCAGGAGGGCAACCCCAAAGCTGCACTGCACAAACACCTGCCATAAAACCATAGTCATGGGGAAGGACAAGGATGCGGACACTTGGGTGAGTATCAAACTGTAATAGCTGCTCCTGACATACAGCAGTGTAAAGGAGAGGGATGAAGTACAGATGCCCTGCAGAAAATACCCAGGTCAGTTTGGGTGACAGAAGTTGAGTAATGGTTGCAGCACTGCTTTTGTTGTTTGTTTGTTTGTTTGTTTGTTTAACACCACAGGACTGATATGTCTCCTGTGAGACCATTATCTCTTAGCAACTGTCCTTGGTTTTCTCTGCTGCATCCTCATCAGGAATAAGTACACTGGGTGCCCACCACTGCTCCAGTGAGGCTGTACTGGGTGAGGCACACATTAGCTCTCTGGACTGTAAAACATGTCTGGAAGGTTTGGGAATATGATTGCAATGGCAATTGTAGAGATGCCTAGTGATACAGCTCAGCTGCTTGCTTTGGCACATTTCACAGAAGTGGTTTCCACCAGCTCTGCTGAAGGAAAATCATCCTCTCCTATTCCTCCTCCTGTTACCAACACTGCTGATGGGTAAGCTTAGATTTTCAGCGTGCACTTTTGCCCCTTGAGGTGTAAGATACCAGTCAAGTACTTCACTAAGGTCCTCACCCTTCACAGTTCTCCCTCAGTTCTTCTGTGTCATAAGCCCTATATACCACAGGCACCAATTCTAGACGTGCATCTAAAAAGTTATGCCTGTCTAGTATCAAAACACATGATTACACAGCTAATTTTCAGTAATAGTAACCATAAACAGGAGGAAAGAAGGGAACTAATGTAGAAATTGCGTAGTGACAGATCAAGACAGCTCCAGCTGCTAAGGTTACCCAGAGGTGAATGTTGACACAAGCCCACAGGTACTCAGCAAGGAGATGGTCAGAGACAAGATGTAATGAGGTGGTCTCAGGGGAGCCGACTCATTTCAGATTGTGGTGTCCAACCTTATCTAGGGCAGCACTGCTGCCTCCCAGCTATGAATGTTTGAGTGTTTATGAAAACCTGACAAGGTATCTGCAAGATATTTAATGCAAAATACTGTGGTGGGTAAAGTTGTTAATGCTTGCTTTGGTGGAGGAAATAGCTGAGAATTGCGCTGGCAACACTACTGAGCCCTGAGGAAAAGGGACTATTCTAGCTATAAAGTCGTTTTTCATTCTAGGCTAATGATAATCCAAGGACGTTAGTATTGCACACATTAGTAGTTAAAGCTGCGTCAATTTAGACCAGAAAAGCTGTCTGGGTATAGCAATAATTAACTATTAAATCCAAAAAGGTCACTTGTCCATCCCTGAAGCATTCTACCGAGATCTCTCAGAAATGTGGTATGTTAAAAAGCAAACTCAGGGCTACCAATGGACTTGAGTGGAGATATAAGACCCTCATTCTTTCTTGCAGCAGAGCAATACAGGAGGAATTTTTCTAAAGGAATTAAGTATACAACATAAAGAAGAGCAAAAAATTCAGCATTCTGTCTCTTCTGGACAGAAATTGAACTGATAATTGTATTCTGCTGCAATAAACTAAGCAACCAGATGTTTCAGATAATTAGTATTAGAGTCAAATTTTTCTAGCAGCTGTTTTCCCTGTGAAAGACAAGCAGTTTATCAGCCTGGACAAACTCTTCCAACAGGATGTCTAAGACGTGATCAAGACACAAAATGCTATTTGCATATATTATATATATATATCTATATATTCAAAGCTTTAAAGCATAGACTTGAATATTAGTAACTGCAGTAGCATGTGCAGAGGTTTCCTTCTGCCTCCAGAGTTGATGCACTTGATGAGTTATATGAGTTTTCACAGCTTTGCTGCCTCTAGCATCTAACCTAGAGCAGGTAAAAGTTGACTGGAAAGACCAGCATGCCCCGAAAATGTAGGTTGTTATCTTTTTTAGGGAATTTTAAGACTTCCCCTACTATAACTCTGTATGCTGAAGTATTTAAGAGACACCACTCTATTTTCACCTACTTAAAAGTCTCTGAGCTTGTCCATCCAGTTTATAACACACTACAGCATCCACCTGGAGCAAAGCATCTGTCTAGCCATGTTAATTGAATTGATCTGCAAATCTACCCATCTAGAGACCTCGCTACCTTCCTAACTTCAGGACTTTTATAGCAAAGGTCCCTAAATAAACATCTTAGGAAGGAGATGAGCAGTTCTAATGTCTAAAAAGATTTCCAAAAAATGAGCCTTTTTTGGGCTTCTTTGGTGGAAGAACCAGTTTTCCCTGGATGGAAAACAAACAACGTATGAACTCACGGAAACCAGTATGGATGGAAGAGCCAGTTTTTCATGGCCTCATGCAAAAACCTTGGCATTTGAGGCCTCAGGTAGCTTCTAACATGCATCTTGTGAAGCTTGCAATGTCTAAAGGACTGATCTGTATCTCATTAAAATGAAGACCACTCAGCTACAAGCACCAGGCTGTTCTCCCCACTAATTGTTTGATAACGATGCCTCAGGCCATCAGTGTTAGAGACTGTGTCCCTGGGGTAGATGGGACTATTGACACCTCTTGATGTGGCCCAGACCTGCTGGAAAAGCTGTGGCAAGCCAAAGTTCAGCATGGGAGAAAGGTGTTGGAAGCTGAGGAGCAAAGGGCAGGAACTGACCGTGCCAGGCCTTTCCCTGTTCTTTCTATAAATGGTTTGCAGTTCTGCAGGGCAATGTGCACCAGCTGATCTGGGTAAAGATTCATCAACCTGGGTGGAGACTCTGCTCAAGAGTAATTTTCAGCATCGTGTTTACTAAAGTTACTCCCATAAAAGTAGGCCAAAATAAAAAGCCCCCAAGCGATGAGAGTATTTTGGGAGGAGAAACTCAAGAAGAGTACAGGAAGGAAAAAAAAAGGGCTCATTTAAAATATCAGTTCTCTTGACTTCCTGGTGATGACTGGCTTGTGCCTTGAAAAATTAGGATGTTCTTAAGTTCCATTTTCACAGGTATCTTCTGAGGTGTTCGGGAGTTTCGAACAACTGCTGCCTCAGCCACCTTTGAAAAGAAATTTAGGATCCAAATCATGACTTATTTCTGAGAAATGTAACCTGCGTTTCCACAGAAAACTGTTCCTCTCAAAGGCCACGAGCATCTCAGTACTAAATGGATCAGTATGGATTTAAACTTACACAAAACTGGAAGGTTAATAACATAAGGAAGTGAGGTAGCAGCCCCCAGTGTGGATCCAGAAACAACTGGAAAAGTGCACTCAAGGAGTGAAATAGATCAGGTTTTGCTATTGTGCCAGCAAGGAATGTGATCTGTAATAGTAGAAGCGAAGATTAGTGGTTTTTAACAGAAGATATCTCTTGAAATTAGAACTCGAGGTAGGGGTGACCACAAAGGGCACCACTGGAAGGGCTAGGACACGAAGGACAGGCAGGGTGGCCCACGTGGCAGCGGCAACGCGACGCACGACACCTTCTACCGGTCCTTTTAAATGACCGC